>NW_027142370.1:8285460-8885460 GCF_026170545.1 Melanerpes formicivorus
TGCTACCTGGTCCCATACCTGGTCTGCTTTATGTGGTGTGAACTGTCTGTGGTCATTCTGCAGGAGTCCTCCGGCATTGGGCTCGTTCGGGCTTCCATCGGTTACTTTCTGTTCCTCTTCGCGCTCCCAGTGCTGGGTGTGGGCGTTGCACTGATGTGTCTCATCCATTTCATTAAGTGGTTCTTGTCTCTGGAGCTCTTGAAGATTGTAGTGACTCTGGTTTTGTGTACTGTGCCTTTGCTCTTCCGATGGTGGACGAAAGTGAACTTCTCTGTGGTTGATGTGGTCAAATCCCTCACTCGCAGCTCGATCGTGAAACTCATTCTGGTGTGGATTACAGCCGTGGTGTTGTTCTGTTGGTTCTATGTGTATCGGTCGGAGGGGATGAAAGTCTACAACTCCACCTTGACGTGGAACCAGTATGCCTTCCTCTGTGGACCCCGCTCCTGGAAGGAGACCAACATGGCACGTACTCAGATTCTGTGTAGCCACCTGGAAGGACACAGAGTGACGTGGACTGGGCGGTTCAAATACGTGCGGGTGACTGAGATCGACAATAGTGCAGAGTCTGCAATAAATATGCTGCCTCATTTCATTGGGGATTGGATGAGGTGCCTGTATGGTGAGACATACCCCCTCTGTGACCCCAAAAATGTTACACTGGAGGAGGAAGAATTGTGTCGGCTCAAGTACCTGACAAAGCACAACTGCCACATGAAAATGTTTGACCGATACAAATTCGAGATAACCGTGGGCATGCCTTTCAGCAGCAAAAATGGAAGCAAGCCTATAGAGGAGGATGATATAACCAAAGATATTGTGCTGAAAGCAAGCAATGAGTTCAAAAAAGTGCTGTTGAACTTGAGGCAAGGAAGTATAATTGAATTCAGCACTATTCTGGAGGGTCGTCTTGGCAGTAAATGGCCTGTCTTTGAACTGAAAGCAATCACTTGCTTGAATTGCATGTCTAAACTCCTACCTGCAGGGAGGCATGTGAAAATAGAGCATGACTGGAGGAGCACAGTGCATAAAGCCATTAAATTTGCTTTTGATTTTTTCTTCTTCCCATTCCTGTCAGCTGCATAGTGAGCTCTCGTGTTGGTTCAGTGGTATCTTCAGTGTATGCTGCATTTACACTACCAAAGGTTTGGCTCCTTTAAAGGTAAACAAAAAAAAGCCAAACAGAAAAACCACCCCACCTCTCTGCAGCAGTGCTCCAAATGTGTGGTGATGTAGAGCATCGAGTTTTGTAAGTGTACCCTCTGTATCCTGACCTTACACCCTGTATGACTGAAGTCATCTATACTGGTTCAAGATCATAAATGAATGCAGGGGATTGCTGCTGACTAATTGCATGGAGACTCTTTTTGTCCACAGTGGATAGGTATTTGCCTGTGGTACAACACTAGACGCTTCACTTGATGTTAAAAGCACTTTACTCTTTAAATATTTCCAACCTGACCATTAGTGTTTTCACAGGAGTGATTTAGAGTAGGTAGCTGACAAGAGCTTATGTTGCCTGTATTGCTTGTATTTATTTGGTATTTCCTTGATCTTATAGCCAGTACGTGGTGGTGATGTCTGCATACCGAACTCAGTGTTTCACTGTTTATCTATAAGGTAGTGACTGATCCTTTTTGAAAGGACACAGCACTTCACCCCAGCAAGGCTGTAGAAAGCCCTCCAGCTTCCTTTATTTTTGGATTAATACTCTGTACAGAACTTGCTGTTTGTTCTGACTGGTGATGAGAGCTACATATCTGTGACACTAAGGTGTGATCCATGCTGGCATGTAAAGGAGAAACGCAGGGTAAGGCTGGTATTGAGGTGATACCAGTAACAGGCAAGCCAAAGCAACTGAAAGTCTACAGCAGAAAGTGAAGCAGAGTGTTTGTTTAACGATTTGTATTGTGCAAATAAACCTAAAATGCAAACTTGAACTGGATGGGTACAACATTTGTTCATTTCCCTTGGACGTGGTGAGCAGCTGTTTGTGTTACGCTGGTAACAGCTTTCCCTGAAAGGTACAGTTCAGACAGTTCAAAATGTGCTGGGGTGAGGTACTCAAAGTTGTATTTCACATTATTTAGACTCTGATTACACCAGGTGAAGTTCTTGTAGCTGTGAAATCTACAGGTGCTGCTTACCCCAGCCTTGACTGTCACTTGCTACCTTTCTTTGGTCACTGGGCAACTGTATTTCAAAGACACTTCACTCTTTCCCTGTTCCACAGATCCTCCATTAGATTCTTTTTTGCCTTTACATATCAGTCATCACTGAAGGTGGGACAAAGTGCTATCAGTGAGAACTTCTGATAGAGAAGGCACATTTTGAGGGGAAAGGGAAGTGTTTGGATGCACTCCAGCTATGAGAACCCTCCTGAACATCACCCTGGGCTGCAGCTGGGACAAAACCCAAAGTCACCTATGGCCATGCTGCCCAACTCCCAGGCAGTGAGCCAAGCCTGGTGTTGCAGAAGCCTCTACCATCCAAAGCCACATAGTTGTACTTGAGCCTATCAGAAAAGATCTATGAAGTAGGATCCTGTCTTCTGGGTGGTTTTGGTTTTGACATCTGTCAACCATGAATCTCTTTCTTCCTGAGGAAAATAAATGGTCTAAGGTAACAGGTAAATAAAAGTTTTGCTTTTCTGGTCCCATTTTGGCTGGAAATGGAATAGAATTAACCAGGCTGGAAAAGACCTTTGAGCTTATAAAGTCTAACCTATCATCCAACACTATCTAATCAACTCAATTATGGCACCAAGCACCCCATCCAGTCTCATCCTCCACCACCTCCCTCGGCAGCACATTCCAATAGCTAATTTCTCTTTCTATGAAGAACTTCCTCACATCCAGCCTAAACCTCCCCTGGTGCAGCTTGAGACTATGTCCTCTTGTTCTGGTGCTGGTTGCCTGGGAGAAGAGACCAACCCCCTCCTGGCTACAACCTCCCTTCAGGTAGTTGTAGACAGCAAGAAGGTCTCTCCTGAGCCTCCTCTTCTCCAGGTTAAGCAACCCTAGCTCCCTTGGCCTCTTCTCATAGGGCTTGTGTTCCAAACCCCTCCCTAGCTTTGTTGCCCTTCTCTGGACTCATTCCAGCAAGTCAACATCTTTCCTAAACTGAGGGGCCCAGAACTGGACACAGGACTCAAGGTGTGGCCTAACCAGGGCCGAGTACAGGGGCAGAATGACCTCCCTGCTTCTGCTGGCCACACTGTTCCTGATACAGGCCAGGATGCCACTGGCCTTCTTGGCCACCTGGGCACACTGCCTGCTCATGTTCAGCCTACCATCAACCAGTGCCCCCAGGTCATTCTCTACCTGGCCTCTTTCCAGCCACTCTGACCCCAGCCTGTAGCTCTGCATGGGGTTGTTGTGGCCAGTGTGTAGTCCAATGCCCTTGGACTGTGCCCATCTGTCCAGCCTGTCAAGGTCCCACTGCAGAGCTCTCCTACCCCCTAACAGATCAACACCCACTCCCAGCTTGGTGTCATCTGCACATTTACTGATGAGGGACTCAATACCCTCATCCAGATCATCAATAAAGATATTGAACCCAAATTTTGCTCGCTCTTCCCTTTCTGTCAGAACACCCATAGGCTCTTCCTAAATATCTAAAGAATTTCTTCCTAGCTCTGAAATGTCAGCAGAAAAAATGCAGAATTTGTTCCTTTTTATAAACACAATTTTGAAACTTCCTATGTTTGTCAGGAGAAAAGAGGCAGCAGTTTTGGTATTCAGAACTGTTGAGAAATGTTCTGGTTTTAGCTGTTACTCTTTGCATATCCTGAAAAGGACAAGTTGAGTGAAGCTGGATTTGGGAAGTCTTGCAAGAAAAGGGAGAATATTTTACTGATTTCTTTGGAAAGAGTTGCCTTGCAAGATGAGACAAAGGGGTTCATCCAGGTACCTCACTTCCCATCTGTAACAATGTTGTTAGGAAACTTGCCTCCAATAAATCTGAGACTTCTAGTTTGACCTTTGCTGAGGGAATTATTAGGGGATATTGGTGTATAACCATTATTGTATTTGCAAACTTCAAATTATTAGCTAAAGCTCTCTAGTTTCTTGGAGGAGGGGAGCTCCTTCAAGGATATTGATACCGAGAGTGGTCAGATTCCAAGTCATACCAGTATTCAGTATTCCTAAGGTTGGAAGGGACCTCAAAGATCATCAAGTCCAACCTGTCACCCCAGACCTCATGACTAGAGTAGGGAGGACACTACTGCCCACTACAGGCTTTGAACTCACAACCTTCCCATTAAGGGTCTGATGCCCTACCAACTGAGCCACTTGGTGCCTTCATCAGGTACCATTCCCCTTTAAGCACTGATGTGATAAAGAACCCCTAAATTAGCTAGATCCTGGAAGAAATGTGTGTGCTCTGTAATGACAGGTTGATGGGAACAACTGAGCTTGTCAGATGCTTCTTCCCAACAGAGGTGGAAAGCTTTGAACGTTAGCACATAGGATGTCATTTTCAGCTCTTGTGTGTATCTGAAAGGGAAAGAGGAGGTAAATTTGACTTCAAGACCATGAAATAACGCCCTTTAATGCTAGTTCTCAAGTGTGCCTTCATGATGCTTTTAAAATTTTATGGAAAAAGAGGATACATTAATGGTACATGATGGATGGGTGCTCCATTTTCTTGTCGGTCTAGTGCTCTGCGTTTTGAAACCCTTAGCAAATAAATTTCTCCTTTCTCAGTCCCATCTTAGCTGACAAGCACAAAATTGCTCATACTTAATAAGCAATTGCAGTTCCAGGCAAGGTGTGCTTCTATCCACATCTTGCAAGCAAGCAGAGCACAAGATAACTCTGTTCCTCTCGTGTGCCACAGCTCAATATTCGAAACCAGACCATCTTCCAGACTGGAAAGGAGACAGACAGAATGCGGCAGCTGCTGTTAATTATTCAATTAATCCCACACTTATTATTCTCTTACTCAGTTTTGATGTGATAAATTGCAAACAGTTCCAAAGATAGGTGCCCTTTCTCTAGGCAGATTATTCCTTGTTTTGAATTAGTATTAATTAGCTGAAGAGGAGGAGGAGGATATTACATGGCTATTGACACATCTAAATTGAGTTCAGCTGTTCTTCCGTAAGCTTAGCTTTACATTCTGTATGTTCTAAATGCTAGAGTAAATATTCATTATTTTAATTTCATCCTGACAGTAACATGCAAAAGCACTGCTTGTTCTCCAAACTGGTACATTCTTCCATAAGAAACCCAACAAAACACATATAGAAAATCTGAATAATGCAAGAGCCTAATGACTAACAGCCTCTTGCAGTAGGCAAGAAGGGGAAGAGTTTATACTTTGCCTTTTGCCCAGTTCTTTCAGAGGAGGAGATCAGTAGATCTGCAGGCATTGCATGGCTTTATTGCCTAGAACTAACTGCTCTTTTCTGAAGTGGCAGCAAACAGCTATTATCAGTTATAAACTGGCTCTTTTTTTGGTGATACAGAGTAATCAGATACCGTTGGGGTAGCACAGTGCTTTGTTACATTCCTGCTCCGCTGGGGAACTCGAGCCTTTGACATAAAACGCTATGCTACCTTCCAGGGCACACCCATGTCTGTCGGCCTTTTGGCTTCTCCATTCCCACCGGAAAAGGCAAAAGAAGTTTGAAGTTTGTGAGTACTTAACGATTTTGACACCCATTGCAGCCTTTCAGGGTAAGGGTTGTGTTCACTATGAGGAAATGAAAAGCCGCAGTGAAGTGACAGCAGCTCCCACCCAGGACAGGAGCGTGTTTTAACAGAGGTGGGTTCTTCAGGGCATCCCTAATACCCATAGAAGATGCTAGGCTATATTGCACCATCTGGAGGTCTCTGATCCTGGCCAGGAGCCCTGTTGCACAAGTGGGAATTTAGCATGGGCTGCCTGAAAGTTAGGAAACACGGGGGAGTAGGAAGTAGCTTAACGACTGCATAATGAAGGCTGTTTGCTGGTTAAAAGCCCCCAAACCCGCCCACAGCAGGGGGGCTGCAAGTAGACGATCTTTAAGGTTCCTTCCACCCTTTCAGAGTCCATGAAGTTCACAGCACCAAAGCCAGGGAGAAAAGCTTTTGTGGAAGGACTGGCAATTTGCCTCGAATGAAGACAGCACACACTGCGAGCTCTTGATCTGCAGAGTCTGGAGCTGTGGGGTGCTCGCACCCTCTCCCCTGCCACAAACCGTTTGCATCCTTCATAGCTTCATCCAAGGTACAAGGTGGGCAATTCACAGCTTGTGCTGCAGCTCCTGTGGTTCCAGCTGAGTTCCTGTGGTGCTGCCAGCACCTCTGCTCTGATCCCCACTCTCCTGACAGGTGACATTTCTTAACCTTGTTCCTGATTCCTACAATTACATGTTTTTAAGTTTTAATAGAAAGCGCTATGGGCTGAAAACTAAACTTGGTTGAAAATGCTTTCATTTTGTAGCCAAGTTTGTAGCTTCATTTTGATTGGCATTTCATTAGTTATGAGGCTGGATTAGTCATGTTGGTGACATCTGCACTGGCTTGATGGAGATGTCAATGAATGATGTACAAAGGTAATTAAGGATTTGCATTTCCAGTCTTAATTATTGGGAGTGATTTAGCTCTCATCTGCAGTTTGATGTAGGATGCCAAAAGCATCACAGTACAAGTCATCAACTGTTGATGAGCTACACTTGTTCAATATGTTCTTTAAACAGAGAATACAGTCCTAGGGAGTCTGGCTACTGCTGTCCTCACCAGGCCACTGCCTAACAGAATCACAGAAGTAACCAGGTTGGAAAAGATCTTCAAGATCATCAAGTCCAACCTATCACCCAACACCATCTAATCAACTAAACCATGGCACCAAGTGCCTCGTCCAGTCTTATTTTAAGCACTTCCAGGGGCAGTGACTCCACCACCTCCCTGGGCAGCCCATTCCAACAGCCAATCTCTCTTTCTGTGAAGCATTTCTTTCTAACATCCAGCCTAAACTGCAAAACTGCTCTAGAAGCATAGAATTGTTGGGGTTGGAGCATCATCCAGTTCCAACCTCCATGCCATGGGCAGGGACCCCTCACACTAGATCAGGTTGCTCAGAGCCACATCCAGCCTGGCCTGAAAACCCCCCAGGGATGAGGCTTGTGTGTTGTTTGCTTGTTTGTTACCACCTCCCTGGGCAAACTGTTCCAGTGGCTCACCACCCTCATGGTGAAGAACCTCCTCCCAATGTCCAATCTGAATTCATTCATCTCTATTTTTTTCCATTCCCCCTAGTCCTCTCATTACCTGACACCCCAAAAGTCCCTCACACGACCAATTTTCCCACCTTTTCCCCCTCAAAACCCAGAGCACCTGGGCTCTGTTGGAGTCTCCTCCCACCCCAGGTGTGGCCACTTGGTCCTCCCCACCCACTCCCCTTTTTATTCCCACCAGGAAAGGCAGAAGCCCCAAGCTGAGCCCATCTGGGCTGGAGGATCCTCCTCTCATTGCTGGTGAGTGCCCCTGGTGCACACTGGGTGATGGTGGTGGTGACAACAAAGGCCGGGGGGCCTGGTGGCCCCCCGGTTAGGTAGGGACAATGTTGATATTCTCTCCAGTATCATCCATGGGCACAGGCTGGCTGGGCCTCCTTACTGGGGCTGAGCTCCTCTGGGTGGTATCTTGGCTGGTGTGTTTCATGAGCCTGCAGGGAACACACTTGTGTATGCAACCTCTGTGTGCTTGTTTGCTTCATCAGTGCAGTACTTCTTTTAGGGGAATGGTACTTTCCATCCTGGCACGGGATACCAACGTGTCCTTGTGCTGGGGAGCTTTGGTCACCGGAGCGCTTTGGCTTCTGTGCCAGCAGATGGCGCTCCAGGCTCACGCTGCAGCTCCTCTCCCTCTGCTGCTGTCTCCAGAGGGCACCGCCAAGGAACAAAAGAGTCAGGTTCTGGTTTTACTCCATTTCCGAAAGGAAATCCAGTTAGAAAAACCTTTTATGGCTAACAAATAGCCACTTCTAGACCAAATTTCCCAACAGTTACAAACGGCGAGCACAGTCATCACTGCACAGTGTATCTGCCAACCAAGAATATGAAAGTGGAGAGGGTGGGGAAAAAAAAGAAGCTCTTTTTCTTTGTGCTAAGATACTGTGCAGTGATAAACTAACAGTATCAAAACGTGAGGCACTTGTGAAATGTCGCATCTGCCTGCTCTGCAGCTCAGCACCTTTTTGATGCAGTCCCTGCCTCTAATATCTTTAAACAGAAATCTGACAGCATTGATCTGCATTGTGTGTGCTTATCAGAGCTTAAACCCTTTCATTAACTTTCTGTTGTCTGAAGAATAAGAAAGGGAGAAAACCTGAGGGAGCCTTCAGCTAAAACTTTGGTAGATGATGTGCTGCTTTTAAGGGCAATTCCAGCTGCAGCTCCTGCTTAACCTCTCCATGCACTATAAATAGATGTGTAGAATTGGGGAAAGCAGAAAGGTCATGCCCAGATCATGCACCAGGTAGAGGCTGACAGAAGCTCTGAAAGGCTGAGTTCTCATCTTTCACAAATCAAACAGAGAGGTGGCAGCAGGTTGTTAGAGAGGTTTTGCTCTCTTTTTGAGGATGGAAGGATTTTTCTGCATTAATGGCAAGCCTGGCATCAGAAAGGGCCTTGCAATTGTTGCTGTTAACCACAGGAGACAGCAGTGCTTGACAGCAGGAGCTGTGTCACACTAAATTAGAAAGGGCTTGAACCAAGCCAAAAGACCCTTTAATGGCTTCAGCAATCAGAGTGCACTGCTCTCAGTGTTGCCTGTCTTTATCTGAAATAATCTCTTCACTTTAAAGAGTGAAATGTTTCAACAAAACATCTCTTCTGTAGTTCCCTCTCCTGTTCCTCCTTCCCTCCTCAGCCCTGGTGGCAGGAGGGATGTTTCCACGACAACAAACCATCCTGTTGCCTCAGGTGACAGTTTAACTTCAATAAATAATCACGGAAAATGGCTTCAAACAATTCATCAGGTAATGAAAATGTTATTTTAATAGGGCTTAGATGCCTTGGAAGTGGTCTACAGACCAAATTCTGACCAAGAATCTGTCTACCTTCAAAGCTGAAGGTCAGGATGGTATCTCTGCATGAATACTCCAAGAGCCCTCTAATGGAAAAAAAAGGAAGCATCAGGTTCAAACTGCATTCAATCCAAAGGGTGCAATGCAAAGCTAACTTACTTTCTTTTGGCACTAAATTCTGTTCAGAGCACATGCTGACAGGAAATATGTTCAAGGAATTTAACCACCTTCACCACCAAGTCCATGGCTAGGCTGCTGTTTGTGAGCATCATGCCCCTGCCCCTCTGTGAGACACAGATGATGATGAACCCAGCAAATGGCTTTGCAATAAATGGATTTTTCAGTCTCCTCTTTACAGAAGGTGCTTTCCTAGAGTTATAAAGGGATGATAGATAAATCTCTCCTAATGCTGCTTCTAGGAGCAGTTCCATTGATCTTCAAGTGTTGTTTAAAAGGTGAATCTCCATGGGAGTGTTTCAATCCTACAGCTTGGTGCTTCCCTAGCCCAGGGCAGCTCTTCTGCCTTGCAGCTCAGGGGTCACACAGTCTTTAAGCACAGGTGCATACCCTGAGTACCTGAACATGCCTTGTGTAACAGTTCTCTTGTGACATGGGCACTCAGGGATCTGTACTGTCCTGGCAGAATTCCTTCTATTTATTTCAGTTTGGGTTTTTGCTTTATTTTTGCTTTGGTTGTGACATTAAGTTTCTCCAATACAGTGCATCTGTGAGACAAGAGCAAGATAGACAATGGCTGCCACCTTTCTCTGTCCCATTAAGTCATGCTCCTACTCAGGGGCTGGTTATGGATTATCATTATGGCTTATTACCTTCCTCTGAAAAAAATAGCCTGTGTCTGATGGACTCTGCACCAAGCTACTGTGTGGTTTCCTCAAGCATCTCCCTTTTGGGGGGGAGTCTGAAAAAATAGAGCTGTCCCTTTGCACTGGGGTTGATGCTGCTCTTTGCAGTGTGTCACCACATGACATGGATCAAGTATTTGGGAATGATGTGAAATACAACAATGAGCACTAAAAGCTGGTGAACTTTCTTTGGAGTTCTGGAGATGGAAAATGGCAACTTATCTAAATGAAGTTTTGCAGAAGGTCTTTTGTTTTGTTGTATCTTTGTCAGGTCAAGGCTGAAATTCAGGTTTGCTGTAGGCCTGGAAAGAAAAGCTCACCACAGCTGTTGCCCAGGGTCTCTACATCAAGCAGAGAGAGACCTGGCTCTGGTCTGTCTTCTGGCCTAGGTCTGTAGAATAAAAGAGCTGAGGGGAAGATCTGTCTGAAGACTGCTGATTAAGGTGAGGAAAAAGATTGAATTCCTGAGCTGCACAAATCAGGGACTAGTTGCTGCATCACAGCATCCCATGTAGGGCCATCACACTGTTTGTTTCATGCTGAGTTTTCATTATGAGACTTCTTCATTTCCCCTTGGAAACTCATGAAGATCTTGTTTTGGCTCCCATGGGGATAAGACCAGTAGAGAAACCCTCATGGTTTCCCTGCAGAAAGATGTTTTCTCTGCATCCTGCAGCAGAGCAAAGGAGGTTGGCATTGTCCATACACAAGCACTTAATTTGTGCATGTTGGGAAGGGAGAAGATTCACTCAAGGTCCCCTTGGCAGGTGGTTGTGTCCCTCCTGGTGATTCCTGGAAGGGCTTTGTGTCTCCCACGTGACACTTCTCTCTCTGTGGATGTTTTTTTGGTGTTTTGGGTTTTTTATAAATCAAAGGTTTAAACAGTTAAACTCCCTTCTTAATGCATTGCTGGTTGCTAAGATACCATCTCCCTGATCCAGTAAATCTTCCACTTGAAGCACAGTGCATGGGCACACAGAGCCTTCTGACAGCTGGGGAGATGGGGAGGTTATGGGGCACTTATCTGCACACTCAGGAGAAACTGCTGCTGCTGCAGCCTGCAGAGGTTGCTGTTGCTGGCCCAGTGGTGGGAGACAATGGGGGTTTAGTGGCTTGTGGCCACTGGATGTGGCTCAAAGAGGAGGCTAAAGGCAGAACATGGGGTGGAAAGAAAGACAACACAAGGAGAACAGGTAGGCAGGCAGCATGGGGGGAAGAGCAGGGAGATAAGGCTGAGGGAAATCTTTTTGTCCCCTGCTTTAGATAGCTTCAGGCTGCAGTTTTCCTTTCTAAGCAAGAACTGCCTCCTCTGCTCCTTTGTAATGAAGGGTGAATCTCAGGAGAGTCTGGGTTTGACAGGACAGATGTTCCTTGGGGATAAACCACACAAGGAGAGATTTCTAGCAGCTCCAGAAAGGGATTAGGAGATAGATTTTTAAAATAGGACTAGATTTGGGGATGTTCATCAGCAATGTTGCAACAGCAGCTCAAAATAGCAAAAGGTTTTAAAAAGAAGCCTGGCTGAGCCTATTCTGAGTTCACTGAATACATCAGGGAAGGTGGTCCAAAGTAAGTCTTTACCTGCTAAGGGTGGAGAGAATATTTTTACCATGTTGCCAGAGTGTGATTGATGTAGCAACATCAGGCTGGTTTTGCAGATCAATAGCTGTGAGAAACAGAGAGTGCAGCTGCTCATCTCAGAGAGGTGTTAGGGGAGGTGTGTGAGAGACTAAAAGTTTGTCCCTCTTGGTGTGACTCAACAAAGATAAAATCACTTGCTGCTTGCCCACACAATTGCTGAAATGTGTTGGGCAGAGCCACTGGAAGGAAGGTGCAAAAACCAATCCTGGATGCAAATCAGCTTGTGATTGCATCGTAATAACACAGGACTGCAACAATGGACCCAAGGACCCAGCCATCACGCCTTTAGGGCAAGATAATCTCCACCCATCAAGTACCCTGAGAAGGGTGACACAATGGATTCACCACCTGTTTCCTGATGTGTAAGGAGCGTGGGGGCTTGTCTGGATGGAGACAGAGGAGGCAGAGAGCCCCCCAATCCATCCAGAACCTTGCCCAAACACACAGAAATACACACAAAGATTTCTGGGGAAATGACACCTGGACATTTACCTAAGGATGATTTCCTGGCCCTGGAATTCCTGAGGGACAATACTTGGATACATACCTAAGGACTAAAAACTGTATAAAAGACTTGAGCAACTACTGGCTTGTCGGGAGAAGGAAAACAGAGATGAAGGAAAACACAGGAGGCGGACCATGCCGCTGAGAAGGGAAAGCCGGGACAATGCTGCTCCGGAGAAAAGAGACTGCCCAGAGGACCACAGCTCTTCTACAAAGCCAGAGCCTCAGCACCATTCCTGTACCAACCCAACATCTCTTGCAGCACCTTTCCTCCACAGACTCAAACTGTCTTGGGGGGGGGGGGTGAGGGGTGTGATAATATAATTCCTTTCCTCTTCTCTCTCTCTTCTCTCTCTCCCTCTCTATTGTCTCCTTCTCCCCTTCTTATGTCCACTTTATTTATGTAATAAACAGTCTAGCTGTTGATGTTTTGGCCTTGTTTGTGCCTCTAATTTCACAACACGGGAATATTTAAAAGAACTGTGTCTCCAGACCGAGACAAGGTGCCAGAGGACGGTAAATGTCCTGGCCATGCTCTCCTCCCCACCTCTTCCACCACAATTTGAGGTGTACATAAACTTACTATGAGTATCATTTCCTGTATTAGAGAGCTCACAATGGTGTTCTCTCTCCTGAGGGAAGACTCTGCTTCCTTCTGCATCTTCCCACTAAGATGAGAGGATGCCTTATCCAGGGCATCTAGCAGAGCTGTTGGAGGTGTTCAGGCCTCACCAAGGAGAAATTAAAGGCCAAGCCTGCCAGGGCTGGGATGTTGGCAGAAGTTATTGACAGTGGGGTCTCATTCCAGTGTCCTGCTTGGGCAGAATTTATTTTACAGGTAGAACACAAAAGACCACCCTCTTTTTACCCTAATTCCAGTTTCAGGAACTTAATATGTATCATTTACAGTACACTTTCCTCCAGAGTTGTTCTTCCTATTGGAAAACTGATGGGGATGCCACAGAAAGTGGGTTTCTGGAGCTCTCCAAGCTAAGTAATAAGAACAACATGCAGAGTCACCATGATAATGAAAATAATTGTTCAGTGGAATCATTGGTTTAAGGATCTTGGCCTAAACATTGACTGTCTCCACTTGGCAAATGGCAAATGTGCCTTGGCTGGCTGAGGTAGTCTCATGACAACTTTTATAGCTGAGGGAACTGAAGGGCTTGCATAGTCAGGTGCTTCACATCATAGATCAGATGTAAGACCTCTAACTGCCTTTTACATGAATCTGACCATCCTACTTCAGAGAAGGAAAAAAAATAATCATTCCTAAGCAAAGCTTTCTGATGGTACACTCTGAAAGCAAACCTTACCAGTATGCATGGCAAAGTGTCCTGTAGAGACTATCCAGACCATTCCATGGCTTCAAAAGCAAAGAAACATGCCCTGCCCCAAGCACCTTATAAAATTAGGGCCAAGTTTTTGAATCTCACCCTCTCCAGTCATCCTGTTGCCTTCTAAGATTCTACCACATCAGTAAGATAAGTGAATTCATGCTCTAATTTTAGACTTAATGCAATTTGCTGGGAGGACTGCAAATGGAAAAGGATTACTGTTGGGAGTGGGAGGAAATTGATGGTAATAATGTTACTGAAAATTGGACATAGAAGGCAAATAAGCCTTATACTTGTTCTCTTATCAGGGATTAATAACCACAACCTTGGAAGGCTCCAAAGGACTTAACTCTGCCTGAAAGTGAGATGACACGCTGCCTGCAGACAGAAGTAGGTGGCTCATGCCAAGAGCCTCCCCCTCCCAACCGTCAAGGGTTAAATTGCTGTATGCAGCTACTAAGTATGCATGTGAAAATTTCAAAAGCATTGAATGTTTGCCATCTGGCTCCTGCTCCTATTGGGATGGCAAGGGAAACTGGAAAGGTAAATAGTGTATTGCTTGATGTGTTGATTTTCAGCTGAGCTCTCTCTCTCTTCAGTGCCTAGTCCTATTTGTCCATCTAAGTGAGTGGGATTGACTGTGTTGTCCCAAAAAAAAAGGGGAGGAAAAAAATAGCCTGTAAGCTCTGGGAGAGCTGTGCAAAGAAACACACTGCCTAATCTAACAGCTGAGGCAAATCTATTCTGGTCTGCATCCAGAAAAAGGACTTAGCCTTTCAGTCTCCAACGCGTGCGCTGAGGGCCAGGCGGCTTCCCACAGCCTGGGGCTCATGCAGAGCAGGCAGGCAGGGTTAGCTGCCTTGCACTGAGATGCAGACACAGACCCAGGATCTGGGGCGAGCATCCCGATGATCAAGGAGGGTCAGGATGGGAAGTGAATGCTTTCCTGGCTTCAAATGTGTATCCTACTCAGGTTTGGTCTTAAAAATTATCTTTAATATTCTCTTGGTGTAGAGACTGAAAGAGAACAGTGAAGGAAAGAGGGATTCCCCCTCTTGTGTGTCACCTGGGCCAATGCCTGTCTCATTTGGGAAGCCAGGCCTGGACACATCCCAGACGTGCCCTCACGGTCTGCTGCACTGGAAGTCCTCCAACCTGGCTGTGATGATACTAATGCCTTTTTTCTTACCCTGTGTGTGTGTGTCCCTTCACATTGTGCATGCCTCTTATTCCATCTGTAGGAGACTGAAACTCAACTCTCCTACAGATGCAAAACCCAGTTCCAGCTCTGCTGTAAGCATCTGTGCACACTCTTCATCACACTCAGCCCCCAGGTCAGTCCCTCTCACAGCACTGTGTTTACTTCTCCGCCTGCTGCAACACTTCAGGGTCATGTAGTAGCTTGTCCTGTGACTCCCAGACCCTGTGACTCTTTCTGCCTTCTAAAAGGAGATAAACAACACTTTCATGTCTAGCACAAAAATAAGCTGTGCCTTGAAGTCATCTCTTCATGCCTTTTTGGTTGTAGTTTTATTGAAAAAAGCTGGTATTAACATATTTATAGTTTTATTCAACAACAGTTAGCTAGTTTGTGCAACACAAGGAATGCAGCCATGAACAACAGCTTTCAAAACAATCAGATTTACCAACTTTACCATCACTTACTCTACACCACTGAAAGCTCAAACTAAAAAATAAAAGGGGGGTGGGGGGGAAGGAAAAGAAAGTTGGAAACGTTCACAATGATGATGCTAACTTTCCATACATTCATGAAACCAGGAAACCTCTCTGTAGTAGTGATGTCAAAGACAGGATGGGGTATTGGTCTTTGAAAGCTTTCTATCTCTTTCCTCTAGAACCACTTCATGGTGTTTTGGTTGGGTATTTACTTAGGTTTTTATCAAGCTCCAAAGATGTATTTCTTTCTTTCATTTCAACATGTTCTTTTCTTTTTGGTACCCAAAGCTGTAACAGAGTAAGGTACTTCAGATGGAAAAAAAACCAAACCAAAAAGAAATGGTTGCATTAAGGTCTGCTTTTATAATAAGTTATCTATAGAATCTTACTTGAGAATGGTAAAAGCTAAATCTATGTTGTACAGTACTCCTAGGTGTAGTTGCCAATATGAGCTGATAGCCTTCTTTTTGCTTCACTCTTGAGCTGCAAAAGGTTAATGGAGGAGGCCAAAAGTCAAAGAAATTGTCTGACACCCTTGAAGCAGTAGTTTGGCATTGACAAGTGTTCTATACAATTTACCACATTCTTAAACCTTTTTACAAGGAACAAAAGAGAAAAGGGAGGGGGGGAAAAAAGGAGGGAAGAAGAAAACCAGTTTAGTTAAATGTCCCTAGAATAAATATGTACAGGTACTGTCCATGCCTGCTGCAGCACACTGGTTTATAAACAGACATTCCTCCTTGCCTTGAAAATGAACCTACATGTTTCATACCCTGTGTGTTTGGTGTGGCTGGAACCTGATGCACATGCGTTTGTGCTTCTACACACAAAATACACAGCATTGAGCTAGAAAACCTCGAGAGATTTCAGGTGTTGTGTTGTCATAGAAAAGCTGTAGACTTGGGGCTTTTTTTTAGTTCTTGTAAGAAGGTTTTCACCGACTCTTTCCCCCAAACTGAAATACAAAAGCATGCAGATCCCTTCGTTGGTACATTCTCCACTTACCGAAGATCAGTGCATAGAGGCTTAGAGAGGTTGGGTTTGTTTCTAAGGAGTTTTAATATGGGCAGATTAACAGGTCATCAGGGTTGTGCTCTTTTACTCAGTGGTTTGAGGAGAGGTCCTTTGGGACATTGTTTTTTTGCCAGACCTTTAGGGATGCAGCAGAGCTTTCTTCTCCTGGATTAAGAGGTCTCCCTGCCCACTGCATCATTCCTCAGTGCATGTGCTTCCCCTTTCCACTAACATCTCTCATGATTTTTCTAACAGTATCTGTGTGGAAGGTGATTTTGGGTGGAGTTTTTGATTCATTTTTTTTCCCCTGGTTCTCCAGGAACAGTTTTGTCTGCCAGCAGTGGGCTCACTTAAAAGCATTACAATTCACTGAGCAGTGCTGCACCTCAAGGCGCATCTCTCCTCTCATAGTCAGACAGCCCATGGCACTGCCTGTGTCCCCCAGAGGCCAGGATTCAAATAACCATGCTGCGACCAACAAACCAGGCACATTCTGCAGTGTCTATAGTGATGTAACTTTGTTCCCACTGAAGTCAGCCACTGCCTTCAAGGACAGCACTTCTAGCCAAGGTTTCCATAACTCTAGCCCCCAAGGACAGATTTGTGTGTTAACTGCCAGGCTGTGTCTGACCAGCCAGTCCCTTTGGAGGAGCAGTAACAAGTGTTCTTTTATAGCCTGCCACTGGATGAAGGTGCTAGGTAATGTTTTAAGCAGGGCAAAGAGGTCTGTGGAGACTAAACTTCTCAAAAGAGGCTGTCTGAGCAACTACACCAGTCTGCCACTTACTCACTTGGGAAGCTGAACACAACCTAAGGGAATAAAGAAAGGACAAGAGGGTGTTGGAAAGAAGGGAATGGGATGGGTGAGACAGAGCTGTTTTTCATCAGCAGGGATTCTGCTTCCAGTGACAATTATCATGAGGCCCCTCCAGTGTGCCAAGTGCTTGACCAGGATGTGGCTGTTCATTCACTCAGGCCTGGCTTAGCTGAAAGACCTGAAAAAAAATACTGAAAAAACCCAATCAAGAGATTGAGGCAAAAGGCTCTAACAATGTGGTAAATGATGTGGACTGCAAAAGCAGGCAGGGCACCAGAACAGCATGGTCCTGTCAACCACTGAGACCCTCCAAAGGACTGAGGGGAGAATCCTCAGCCCTCCCTCAGGAGTGCTCCCCAGGTGAATAAATACCCCTCTGTGTTTAAAGGAACCGATACAGACCACAGTGCTGGATTTGCAGTCGTGCCTTTTACTCATACAGTTGCAGTGATGGAAAATAGTTGGCTTGCCACCAGTAATGATACAGGCTGAGGGATGAAAGGATGCAACCTACAAATCCCACCACAGAAGCCCACAATTTTTGTGAAGATCACATCCTTCTACAACTCTCAAGAGGCTGGTCTGGAAAGAGAGAGGGCTATTGATAACTCTAGTGCATTTCTGAGTTCACTTTATCCTGAAATATGTACAGATTGTTTGTCGCTGCTATAGCAATGATGTTCTCGGTCGGGTGCCACGCTGTGTGCAAGATCTTCTTAGTAAAGTCCAAACTGTCAACACTGATGTCATCTTTCCTCCGCTTGCCCCCGACGCAGACTCTCCGGGGCTTAAGAATAGCTCGCGGCTTGCTGCTCTCCCGCGAGGCCTCCAAGGTCACGTCCCGCTTGGTGTTCCGATCAAACATCCGGAAGAAGTTGTTGTATGCACCTGTCATTATCACACTGCGGAGAGAAAGGAAGACAGAGGGAACAAAGGCAGTCAAACAGCAGCTTGGGGGGGGGTCTACTGACAGCACTGGGGACAGCTTCTGGTTTCAGCGTGGAAAGAATGTAAAGCAAGATTGTTCCCAGTACTCCCTGGAGTGAAGCGATCTTCTATCCAGGTCTACCCCTTCCCTAGCCTATGAAAATTACAATTACCCTACAACTCACATCCTGAGGTATGTTGCCCAGGGAGGCTGTGGATGCCTCCTTCCTGGGAGTGTTCAAAGCCAGGTTGAATCAGGCCTTGAGCAACCAAGCCTAGCTGAGAGGCATCCCTGCCCATGGCAGACAGGTTGGAAGAGATCATATCTAAGGTCCCTTCCAACCTAAACTGTTACTAGAATAAACCTTTATTAGAATAAACCAAACCAGGTAGGAAGAGACCTTCAGGATCATCGTGTCCAACCCATCAACCAATCCAACCCACTCTATGTATAAATGTCAGGATCCTGACATGCATAAGGAGATCAACTTCACTTGATAAAAGTAATATATTTTAATAAGCTATTTTTAATTGCCCTCCACTTTTTTCCCCTGAGTATTTGAGGTTCATATATTTCAGCATGTTTTTCTTTATCCAGAGCTTCACCTTTCTGATAGCTGAGATTTACCATGACTGCAGAAGCAGTCTTTAAGGGTAAGATTCAGTATATAGTTAGGTGCCATGGTTTAGTTGATTAGATAGTGTTAGATGATAAGTTGGACTCGATGATCTCAAAGGTCTTTTCCAACCTGGCTAATTCTAGTCTAGTCTCTATATTTTAATGAAGAAAGGTGTTTTGAAGGGTTCTGAAAAATCACACTGACTTAGTACAAGCAAAATCTTTCCAGAAGAAACCCTTTCCCTTCTGAAGCCATAAACCTTTCCAGTCTAGACACCAATAAAAAGCAAAACATATCTACAATGCTTAAAAAAACCCAACACTGGTGAACTGTGTTCTGTCATCCCTTGTATGGAGTTTGAACGAAGCTGCATGTCAGGATGCATTTCTGGGCCTGGGAGAAAGGGACAGAAACCATACCTCAATCTGTAATAAAAATTACCCCATTAATCAGCTTGTAGTTTGAAATAATGGATTGCCAGTTGCTTCATTCCACCAGTCCCTAGGGGAGGATATTTTGTCACTAACTTTAATGAATTCAGGATTTCATCCATGGCCCTCGGGTTATTGGATTAGCATAATCATGGGTTTCAGAGCCTCATGTGAAAGCTCATCCCCTGTGAACTTTTTCCATGTGTGCAGCTGCTCTGCTCTCAGGTCTGTCCCAAATGGGGTGTTTGCTCTGAAATCCCACTCTGGAAAGGAATGCACCTGCACTGTCAGGTGTCCACAGGAAAAGCTGTACAGTTTTGTAACTCCAGCATTCAGGAACTGTTTGCCTTTCTAGTACAGTCCAACAGAGAGTGTTTCACATGCTTTGAATTTAAGAAACCAACCTCCATCTCCAGTGCCAGCTGCTGTGGCACTTTGCTGCTGTTTCCCACCTGGGAGGACTCTGCAAGGAGCAACGTACTGGCCAGGAGAGCACAGCATACACAGCCCTGGGAGAATTCAAAGGCACAAACTACACTCTCCACCCTACAGATGCTCACTAGCTGATTAGATTAGATGCTTCTGGATTCAGGAGCTGTCTCACACTATGAGCACAGCCTCCAGCCAGTGCTGCCTTGATCTCATTTGGGGCTACTGCAACACAAATGAGTAATCTATTGAAAACCACACAGACAGGAGCTGTGCAGTGAACTGCTTTTGCACTGCAGCTACTGCCTGGCAGCAGCTCCACTCACTTCAGAGCCACTGCAGGGTCACAAGAGTAGGTGAGCTGGATTGGTGTGCTGTGAATCACTGGCAGGACTGCCAGCTCCACCCTGCTGCTATGTTTGCTGATGGCATACTGGAGTCTGATAACAGCTGATTCCACAAAGAGCTTTTTGTAGCTCCTGAAGTGCTAAAGGAAACTGCTGCAAATCAGACAGGGGTGGCATAGAGACACAGCATGCACTGCTCTCAGCAACAGCTCACCTACAGCTTGTCGAGGTGACAGCACAGGCACTCGTCCACACATAGTTGCGGCCAGCCCTGGCAGGGAGCTGCCTCGCTGCTCTGCAGCCTCAGTATCTGGGTTGCCTGCAGTGAGGTTTCTCCTACCATCCCCACCCACAAAGGCCTGGCACTGTCCTGCTTAGCAAGGCAGCAGCTAACAAGCTCACAAGCTAAAGAAACAAAAGACTCAGTGTGACAGCTTGATAAAACACATCCCAGAAGCTGCAGAAAGCCTATTGATCAAGATTAGTGCCCATTTCAGAAATTGAATCAACAGCAGTAAATCTAACATTTCATTCCTTCCAAATCACCACGTCTTGTCATTACAGCTCCTGCTGTAATGGTTATTCACAACATGAGCAAGTGGAGGTTATTTCATATCCCAGCACTAACATGCTCAATTGGTGATGCAAACAAGCCAGCACAATACTGTGGGATTCTTCCCCTCAGGCAAGATTTTGAAACTGGTTCATAATGCAGGGGGCAGCCTGTGCCATGGGCTGCAGAGCTGGGGTTCCCAGGGGGATGAGGAGCATCCCTTCTGATGAAGGCAGGAGCTGCCAGGGGAGCAATTTCCATGCAGGCCGAGCTACCAGCGCACAGGGAGGTGTTAGTCAAGGATGCTATTTTAGGAGGTCTTGCTTGCAGTAAACCTGCCTTCACAGTCCATTTGCTTTTTAATTCCTTGAAGCCTGGCTTGTTTTTTCAAAGTCTGCTTTCTTCAGTTGGATTTACTGCAGTTATTTTATTTTTTGTTAACATATGTAGATGCCTACTTTTTATGCTGACCCTGTTTTTCTGCAGTTTAATGGCTCAGTAAAAAAATAGCATTATGTAAATGAGAAAGTGCCCATTCTTGTTCAAGGTCACATACACAGATGGATTATAACCTTACCTGCTGCTTAAAATAACAATAAAAGAGAGTGAGGACTGGATGTAACCTGCAATTTATCCCAGCTCAGGAAAATACAATGTACAGTAATGAAATGCATGTGAGAAGGGGAAATTTTCTATATCAATTAGAATAAAAATTGCAGCTGAGCACAGGAAGAGGCTGTTCTGTCTTGTCAGGCATATTGGGGAATTTTCCAGCTGTGAAGCATCTGACTTCCCATCACAAGAACTTCTTTAAACCTCTTAGGGAGTATGCTGATGGAAAAAACCTTGAGATACTGGGTGCTGGCTGGGACAAGACTGGTGATGAGAACAGGATCACAGTATGTTAGGAGTTGGAAGGGACCTCTTGGGATCCCCAAGTCTTTCCAAGATAGTATTTGACATGCCAAGCCTTGAGAACAAAATGACATCTTGTAGCTCCCCAGCATGGAGTGTGCTGCCAGACAGGAACAGACTACTGAGATCTCATCCACCAGGACCTGCCACTTCTGCCCAGTTGGAGCGAAGGCTGGCGGATACTCAGTGGGATGAATGACAGTTGGGTAGGAAAGGCTTGACTGAACATCTGTTTGTGACTTCACTCATCTTTATCACTTATCAAGAAGTCTCCCTGGAAGAGCTCCCATACACCCATTCATCTGAAATCTTAAAACCCCCTGAACATTAAGATATTCACTTACCACCATCTAGAATTGTTAGGTTATTATTTATCCTGCACTACCTCTTTAACTCACACACAGTCGCAGAAACGCTCGTTTTGGAGGTGAAACAGAAATAACAAAATGATTTTGGTTGACAGGGGGAAGAAAATGGTATCTGATGGGTCATTATTTCAGGACCTGACTTCAGAAGCAAATGGAAGAACTAAATTAAATCGCCGTATAAATAGAGCTCACATAGTCTACAGAGCCACGTAATGATGTATATACAATAAAGATGGCATGATTTTAATGTAATATACTCAACTACAGATAATGCCTGCTCATCTGGTTGAATTAGTGCAAGACCCCTGCTTGACTCCCTCACCTGACCACTGCAGTTGCCAAAGTACACAGTGATTAATGTGTCCTTCAGCAAATGAGATCGGCTCTGTCTGATTGTATTAGTTCCTGTTCATTGGAGTAACTGAGCATCAATCACGTTCTAATCAGAGCTCACATACATTGATTTATTATTTTTTTTGTAAACAGCCTTGCCATCAGCTTCTCTCACAGTCTAGATTAACTCCCTGGTAATTACAAAAATGAATAAAATTTTCACCTACGTGTTGTTTCACTTCCCTTTTTGACTGACCCATCCTGTCGCTTTAAATTGGCGTCATAGCTTTAAAGTCTGTGAAACATGAATAGGGACAAGGGGGAATGGTTTGAAGCTGAGGGAGAGCAGGTTTAGACTAGATCTTGGGAAGAAGTTCTTCAGTACAAGGGTGGTGAGACTCTGGAAGAGGCTGCCCAGGGAGGTTGTGAATGCTCCCTCCCTGGGGGTGTTGAAGGCCAGGTTGGATGAGGCCTTGAGCAGCAAAGTCTAGTGGAGAGATGTCCCTGCCCATGGTACTGCAGTTAAAATGCCTGTCTACAACCACCTGAAGGGAGGCTGTAAGCCAGGCGGGGGCTGGTCTCTTCTCCCAGGCAACCAGCACAAGAACAAGAGGACACAGTCTCAAGCTGTGCCAGGGGAGGTTTAGACTGGATGTTAGAAAGAAATTCTTCATAGAAAGAGTGATTTGCTATTGGAATGGGCTGCCTGGGGAGGTGGTGGAGTCACCATCACTGGAGGTGTTTAGGAGGAGACTTGATGGGGTGCTTGGTGCCATGGTTTAGTAGATTAGATGGTGTTGGGTGATGAGTTGGACACGATCATCTCAAAGGTGTTTTCCAACCTGGTCTGGTCTAGTCTATCCTATCCTATCCTATCCTATTCTATTCTATTCTATTCTATTCTATTCTATTCTATTCTATTCTATTCTATTCTATTCTATTGTTATGCATAGATATGAATTATATATATACTGTGTTGGTACTGCAGCATCTCTTAAGACAACCACTGTTCACAGGCCTTGCTTACCTTTAGCAGTCCTTTCTAAGAAAACACATACCAGCAGGAGCAAAATAAGCGACATTAGTGTTTAAATGAATGGCTCTTTAAGAGTTGTTGGCATCCAAACATAAATTGTGATCCACAAAACAACCAACACCACCAAAATTCACAAATCTTGTGTAGCAAAACAATACTTGTCATACACATACTTGTCAAGAAGCTCAGAAGGGTGAACGTTCATCAAGAGATGAACATCAGTGCTGATAGGTTTGAGTCTTAAAAAGAAACAACTAAATTAAAGAGCACCCTCCTCTTTCATCAAACATTCCCAGCTACTCTACCCAACAGTTTCTTAGCATCAACAGCAGTGTATTGTGTTTAGTGACAGATCTGGTAATTGGGCACGACTAACAACTCCTCAGTGTCTAGGCAGTACAATAAATGAAGCCCTCATAATCTAATGTTCCCACTTAATAATTACTCACTGCATTGATCTTTCTGATCCGTCAAGTAGGGAGGAAAATATTCCACTCGGTTTAAATTCTGGTATTGCAGGATATTTCAGTTATTACCAGGCAACTATCCAGAGAGTGGTCTCACCCTGCTAATGAGGACAGCAGCACTTCATTTAAATACAGGAGTACAACTCTGGGCCTGGGAACAAGGGTCTGTCCATTCTGTATACCTCCTTGAGATACTTATTAGAAGCAAGTGTAATAGCTTCTCTTTTGCTAAGCTGATCAAAACCTAACTCCTGCCATCCCCTCTCTTTCGAGCAGCTGTCCATTTGCCTAATGACTTCATCCACCTTGGATATGAAGGACAAGAAATGTGTAGTAAGACCCTAACATTATCTCACCACTCCTCCTTTCTCTGTTGGATATCCCAGTCATGCCCTTTCAGGATTTATATCTGTCTATTTCACAGCTGTCCCACACTCTGTTTCATAGTCCTTGCCTAGACCATGGGGCACACCTGCTCCAAATACAGTGAGAGGGACTGCTCTTCTCTTTCCCAAATGAGAGGCTAAGTGAGTTGAAGGCACAGTTCCAGGCTCTCAGCGAGTGCCAAACTTCTGCCTGTTGGCTTCTAGCTCTGCAGAGCCAGCAGTCACTGCATGCCATTCAAATCTGGTTCCTGTGATCTCTTTCATGTGCATTTTGCAGACTGCTAATCCTTCCTACAGTCACCTAGATTATGACTGTCCCTGTCAGTTGTTTCCAACTGATGAAACAAAGGTTTGTGTTTTAAGTAGAATCCTCACCTTGCACTATACTCTTGGATTCCAGCCATCTTTACTGTCCCAGACCTCTCTGCTGCTCAGCTCTTCCTGCACAATATTCCTTCTTTCCAACATGCTGCCATCATTTGCTAACATCATGGCACTAGCACACTGCATCCTCCATCCCTGGAGGTGTTCAAGAGGGGATTGGACATGGCACTTGGTGCCATGGTTTAGTCATGAGGTCTGTGGTGACAGGTTGGACTTGATGATCTTTGAGGTCTCTTCCAACCTTGGTGAGTCTGCGATTCTGTGATTCTGCATCTGCACTCTCTGATTTCTGTCAATATCTCCCATTAAAATATTCAGCAAAATACTGCATCCAAAATAACAACAAGGAGCCCTCCTTCAATTCACACGGAAAGGGACTGCACTGACAGAGGCAGGTATCAAAGAAAACTCATTTGGCAGCAGTTTGCAGAGAATCAGTGAGTGGCTGTGACTGAGTTCCCCCACTCCTCATTTCCAGCAAAGGAACTGAATATCTGAGGCAGCTCATGTGCAAATACAGGATCACACAAGCTTCTTTACTGTGTTGGTGGGGCTGTGAGAGTTAAAATTATTCTTTTTAACTTCTTATAATGCACAGAATTTGAAGGCTTTTCTCCTGCTAGGCATGAGCCAAGATTAACAGTTACACCACATCTAAGGAGGTCAGAGACACAACTGTGCCAACACCCAAACACCTTTTATCCACCTGAACACTGGAGAGATGTAAACTGGGTGGAAAACAACCATGTGCATCATTTCACTTTCTGATGGTTCCCCACAAAATGGGAGCCCTTTTGCTAAATGAAGACAGTGATGGACACAAGGATGGATTACCTGTCTGATCCATTCCATGCACATTCAAACTTGTCAAAGATGCAGTCATTTTCATAGAGGGAACACAACTTGCTCCTAAGGTAATCATGGACCTGTTTCAAAAGAAAGTAACTGCTGTTATTCTTGAAATAAAGCAAAGTATAAAACTGAACAACCACCCCCCCACACACAGACTGTCTGCTTTATCTCCCCAGTTCCCTTTCAAGCTGTTCTGCATAGACTGGGAGCTTTGCAGAAGATACTGTGCTTAAACCCTAAAGATGCTCTCTGTACTTTTCCATAGCCCAATTAAGCAGGCACTACAGAATTATTGCTGCAGGAAGGCATGAAGCATACCTCCCTCAGCAGGCTGCAGACCACCCCTCTTCAACATATTTGTTTCCTGCTTGGATGATTTTCTCAGTGCTAGGCTAATTCCCAAAGACATTTCACCAGCTGATACCCTAGATGTGCTAATTAATGTGCAAGAAATCTAATTTAAATAGTAACAAAAATGTCATATTCCAAGATAAGTGGACTCTCACTTGTAGCAGGAAGAGCTTGGCTCTATTAGAAGAGCCTGTAGTGTATGGTATTACATATATTTGGGTAAGGTATTTTGGAAAGCAAATACAGTACAAGGTTGCACAGGCTGAAAATTAGAACAATCATTTAGCTTGGGGATATCTCCTACTTAGCTGAGACAAACACAGCACTGCAAATTCTGTTACATACTTGAAAAAAAAGTGGGACTAACCAGCAGAAGACTTCTCTCTGCTGCATAAAGGTTATCATAAAGTGACAGATCTCATGCAAACTGTTCCAGACCTTTGCTGGTTTTGATTACTCTTCCTTCTGGATGATTGGTTTCATCCCACAAGGACACCATAACCTAGAAAATCCCTGCCTAGCTGAATTTACCAGAGCACTTTCACTCCTGATCTTTTCTTCAAGCTGTTGTAGAAACTGTAACACAAAGATATGGAGATGGCCTCTTGGAGCAGACATACCAACCTAATAGCCAAGGGGCATCATTTAGCTCTGCCATAGAGAGGCAGTGGTTCTTGTGAGATAAGAGAGTCTGTTCCTGTTCATGGATGCTCAGCATCCTCCCTGGCCTGAGAGCACAAACATTTCTTCTAGTAAGAACTTCTATCAAGACCAAATGAGGCACAATGACCTTTCACTTATTTTATTTTAATACTTTTACTTTGCAGTATCCAATTTGAGAGTATCCTAAGAATATTTGTAAAATAGGATTACTGATGATCATAAATTTTAGTCATGAATCAATTTTCATTGACAAGTGAACACTGGGTTATATATCAACAGATAATGTTTTGTACAGCAAAGAGTAGGCGAATGGTAGCTGCAGATAAAATGGTTCATAATAAAATGCATTTATCCTCAAGGTATTAGGTCAGGACACTTTCAGTATTGATGCAGTTACTTGCACTCTCTGTAATTTAAACTTTTCATTTTCCCTTTACTTAAAACCTTTTCATGTTAGCAGTGAAACTTGTTGCAGAACTGGAGTTCTCTCCTTTATCATCTTTGGGAGCTCCCAATACTTGGAAGAAATAAAAAGGTTGAGTAAGGCAGGAGAAAGAAGGAGATTCTATTTCCTTATTGACTGTCATTTCTAGGTCTTCCTCTTGCAACCATCTCCAGCAGCCATCTGTCATGACCACTGTCATGTATGCACCCTTTGTAGAGTGTGTCCATCTGCACAGCTTGGAGCTCTGCCTTTCTATCAGCTCTGTCAAAAAGCAATTTGCAGTTCCCTTCTCAGATTTCATACAGAGCTCTTCAGGGTCTCAGCTCCTTTTTCTTTACTGACTCTGTCTGCAGACTTGCACTACAGCCTTGGACAGTCACCTTGCTCTGCACATGGTTCTTTTGATTAACCTATTTGACTACATCCAGACCCTCACTACCTGAAAGAAACACTTAAGCAGAATCACTTAATTTTTACCTTGTTTGCATGTTCATCTGCCACTACCAATTGAGGGTAAAATCAGGTTTGTCTTGTCAGTTACATATTGTTCTTAACATGTATGAATAGTACTTGAATCCAAATCAAATTCATTCCTAATTAATTTCAAAAGGCATTCTCCTCTTTTTTCACTGCACTGCTTTAGGTCAGACCTTCATGGAATTATCTCATAATTCCATACTGCAGACTAACACAGCAACACAGCTACACAGGGAGCTATTTCATTGGGATTGAATAGTCACAATCAGGAATTGCACTGGTAAGAGACACATTAGCCCAAATCCCTCTGCATCAGAGCCTGCCCTCAGTGGATCAAGCTATTATCAACTATGAACATGTTCACTGGTTGGCAGCTGGTATGGCTCTGCTGGGGTAATTCAGCTGGCAGCATCAGGATTGTATCATGTCAGGCAGGGCTGCTTTGCAGTGTTCAAGCACTGCCATTTCACTGCTCCACACTCTGCCTTTTTCTTCTTTGGTGAAGCATGAACAGGAGAAGATCATGTTGAACCAATGTCAGCAGGCACTGTGCTTCAGCAAGGCTGCTCTGTGCAGTAACATTTTTTTGGCCACAGCACTGGTAAGAAAAACAACTTGCATAAGGATCTGATTCTTTTGGTGATACTAAAATTGTAACCTGATAATGAAGCAGTACAGTTATAGACTGCTATAATTAGTGGTTATAGACTGCTATATATTGTTAGTTATAATCTCCTGTTGTGACCTTCTCCATCAATCTCACAGCCAGACAATATCTAAGTGGCTACCATGCAGTGGGTGAAATGAGAAATTCAATCTATTAATGAATATCTTTTAAGCTTTTAATGACATGCATGTCAATTATAATAATGTGGATACATAACTGCAAATGTTAGGTTTATTTGTAGCCTCTGGGTGATCCACCAGAAAAATCTTTCTGAGAGACATCCAAGTTTATACATGAGATGTATGTGTGTGAGAAAGGCACCTTTAAGACAAGTTATTTAGAAGTGCAATTCAAACCTCTGAGCTCTGGATTCTCCTTTAGTCTGCTGCAGCACTCAGCAATGCATCTGTGTACTCTTTACAAGGCACTGGATTAACATGGGGAAATGACAGGCAATCCATAGGTTAAAGTCCAGTGGCAAGAACACTATTAAATTTGCAGGAGTTCTGTTAATTTTGCAGGAGCTCTGTTGTTGCAGGTCTTTCATTTTTCTTTCTATAAGCTTCTGATTGCAATAATCAAGTAGTGAAAATTTTATGTTACACTAATTTTTTCCAACCTGAGCATGGAGAAATAGAACTTTTTAATTGGCCCCACTGTGGGGTCTCAGACTGAGTTAAAGGCAACCAGCTTCTTTCACAGCTACCTACATGAGGAAATAAAAGCAGATGTCCAAGTCAAGACAAAGGTTGAGTGGACCAGCTATTCCTCTCCAGGGGCAAGGTTACCTATTCCACTGGCATGAGTATAAAACAGTGTATTACTCAAGATCCCCAAGTCTGGGAGATGATTCTGTTATATAAAACACAGTCTCACCCTTAACTCCCACTCCATTTTGACACCATATCAACATTTCTAACATATTTAGCAATGCTGCCATTTTCAGAGCTAAACCAATTCTGTAGCTTTAAAGGTATAAAAGGCTCAGACTTTCCACACTGAAGAGTATGCACCAAAATGTAAGGGATGTATTGGAAAACACTGGGGCCCACTTAATCTACTGAACACTAACAAATAACCTCTGACATTACTGATGTAAAATTTCAGTTGTTTTGACAAGACATGCTCCCAAGCTCTCACTGCATGACATTTTAAAACCAATCTTAATTATAGTTATATGAATTACTGTGCCCTTCCATACAGACACAGAGAACAAGAGGTCCAGCACAGTCCTAGTTAAGCAGCACAAGCCAGCTGAATGACATTTTTCCTCCTTTGCACGCTCTTCTGTAGGTAGCTCAAGAGCTTTTTCTCATTGCATTTTCATAACAAGCAGTTTCTGTGTCACAGATATATTTTCCTTCTTCAAGGCAGAGCTAAAAATGTAAGCTCAGCCCTCCATTGCCAAGCAGAACAGATGTCAGAGCACAAACTCAGCGCTGGCTGGAGCCACTGGCGTTTTGTCTGGATAATATCACAATGAATTCAGGCAACCAGATGCGTCTGTCTGGCATTCACAAACTGCTGTGTCAGTGGTGATGTCAGGGTTGAACACTGATTGCTTCTAGAACTAGGCACAAGGGAGAAGCAGAGAGATGAAGTTCTCCTTTTATAAAAAAAAGCAAAAGAAAGTTCTGCAACAACAAAGGTGTCAACTCTCAGCAGCCCCAGCGGGAGCAGTATGCTAAGCAACACACAAAATCCTCTTCTCGGTTACTTTTAAATGTTAATAGTGAAATATATCATCTGAAAACAGGTGCCAAATGAAGAGATGATTTCCCTTGTTGGAAACATTGTTTCCTTCAAAAGATCAGGTGGCTGTTACCCCGGGTCCCCAGGTCTTACACTTCCTCACTAATGCTGAAATTGCCCTTTTCCAGCTGCAAAGATTTGAAGCAGCTCTCGTAGCTACCTGCTTCTCAGACTGAGAAATGAGATGGTTAGGAAAACATTCAGGTTTTGAACAGCTTTTATACCACTGCATTGCGAGACACAGGAGATACATACCTGGTATGTTTCTACAGGCTTAGTTTCCATGTTCAGATCCCAAACCTTGACAGTGAGGTAATCCCTTGTGAGCATGTACCTGCCGCTGTGACTGAATTTGACATCTGACACTGAAGAGATAATTTCTGAAAAAAATGATCTGTTACTGGGGTCTTCTGGCTCTTCATAAACTGTTCAAAGGAAAAGAAGCAAGAGAAACATTAGAATTCTAGTTTAAAATGCTGTTGCACAATCTGAACTGCGCGTTTCTTGTGAAACATGTAATTCATCATGCCAAAGAACGTGACAAAGGATTAATTGTATGCCCAGCACTTCATTTATTCTTTTATCTTTATATAAAAATGCAAACTACAAGCTTTAAGTATTACAACAAGTGACTTCATAGCTACGCATTGCATTACTGGGGGAAATGATGTAAATACAGCAGCAAAGTTATTAAACTTATGGTCATCCTTTCTGGGATCCATGTGTCCTGTTTGCTGACACCATCCAAATTCAGGTGTCCCTGCCACCCTGTTAGGTGTACCTATGGTCTCACAAGAGTCTTGGCATCCCTGGGAAGGTTGGTTACTTAAAGCTTGCCATGGTTGCCAGAACCAGCTGGCCAGTCTGCAGGCTATGGTCAAGTCTGAAGGCACCTGAGAGCAAGCACGACAACTTTGAAAAGCGATTGCAAACTGCAATCAGCTCTTCCTGAGACATCAGCAGACCACAGCCAGTGAGCTACCTTGTGGTTACATGAAACACTCAGGCGATGTGCACCTCCTGACAGCTCTGTGCTAGACTGTATGTGCTGGTTAGCTGTTCTGTGTGCTGCACAATCCAATGAGGCAGGGGATCATGAAATATCGTGGACAGTACCTCCATGCAGGGAAATACAGCTCTTGTAGCTAGGAGATCAGTCATCCTTGTTCAGTTCTACATAACAATGATACTGGATGACTCACAGTGAATTGCAGGAACTTGAAACAACTGGTATTAGTGGGCATCTATTGCAAGACCACTCACCAAGTTCTCTTCATCCCTTCCCCAAAGCGCGTGCTAACCCCAGCCCTGCTACCAGGTGCCCAGAGCAACTCTCTGCAGGTATCTGTGTCCCTGTGATCTAAATGACCTCCTATGGTAAGCTTTAGAAGTCTTTGAGTTCTCAGCAAAATCAGTTTGGCTTTGGCACCTATGTCTACAATATTCTTTGAAAACTGGCAATTTAGTGAGTGTCATTTTCAAGTTTCAAAAGCAGGAGAAGAAAAGCTGTGTGATGAGACATGAAAACTTGCTGAAAGCAGAACAACTTTTGACTGTCAGGCAAAACAGGTTTTTTTGTGTAGTCCACTGGAACATTCTCAACTAATTTATCTATGACTATGACTCAGACTGTTGAAAGCAACACGGTTACAGTTTCCATCAGGTGAAATATGGTTCTGCTGGAAGTGAAGGGTGAGTATGTGGGTGAAGCATGTGGGGTAATGCAAAAAATGATGGGCAATTTTCTTTGGGGGTGGGCAGTGGAATGTAGCCAGGCGTGCACATGAGAATAAGGTCTATATTTGAACATGTACCACGCACCTAAATGGTAATGAACCACTTCAGAAAGGGGGGGTGGGGGGGGTGGGGGGGGGGAACTTTTCTTTTCAGACAGACTGTAAACGAACAACTTTAAATAGCTCTTTAAAAATTTGCCTAGACATTCTGCAAAGCAGGTATTTTGTAATTATCCTGTCAGATTTTCAATGGAAGCCTGACGAGCATAAAGCAATTATCATTTCTCATACCTCTTCCCTTTAATCTGTCCAAACTATGTACTCAGTTGGCAGGAATTTCATCCTGCTAATTATGATGTGAAGTTGCTATTAAAACCAGGAAAGAAAGAAAGGAAAAAAACCCAACAACACCCCACCACCACCACATCACACTAACTGAACTACACCTTCATTTATAGCTGAGATGTATTTTCTTGGCTCTGTGTCTCTCATCCAACTGGATACTTTGGACTTTGTTAACTAATGAGATTAAACCATTTCATCCTTTATCTGCACTGTTTATTGCTTTTCTATCCTTACCACAGTAAGTGTTAGAAAGACTTAGATTAGTTAAGGACAGAAACTAATGCAGGCATGACAGCTTTGTACCACTGCAGACAGAGAGAGGTAGAAATTTTAGTAGCAGTAATTCTTTGCAGATAGCATAACCACACCTGGAAAACTGCTGAAGGAAATGAAAAAGCAGCTCCCAGTATCACAGAGAAAGCTTAGCCTGAGATACCAGAACATGATATTGGCCTCAGGAAATGAAGGTGAGTTACAGTGTGTTTGAACCTTAGCTATTTCTGGCTTATCATCAGCATAAGTTTATGCATACACTGCAAAACCTATAGCCTTCAGCTTGGCTAAAACTAGTCAACTGGAGACAACATCAGTGATAGCTTGGACTTCAGCCTCAGCCTCTTCAAGCTGGTAGGAGAAAGCATGCTCCTAGCCCACCATTTGCAACAGCAAGTTTGCCAGCCTGCACTGGAAACACGTTTTCTGTTTGTTTCAGTTCAGGCTCATCTTTTGGAGGCTGTTCTTACACCAGAGGTCAATCAGCACTCAAAACATGAGACTCCACATCTGGCTTACTCTTCTACATCTAAATAAATCTTGTTAGATTGAGATTTGAAATCAGAACTTCCACAGGATCATAGAATGCATTGGGTTGGAAGGGACCTCTAAAGGTCATGTAGTCCTACCTGTGGACTCATTTTTCACTGAGCCTTGGAAAGCATAAACCCCCATGTTCTCATGAAAGGTTTTTCTCCCTGCCTCATTTCTAAAGATGCCCATTTTTTGATGGAGTCACTGCTATTCTTCAGACTCCAGCACCACTGACAGTTATTACTTTGTTTGCTGGGCAGAGCTTTAATCATTGCAGGATGCAAATTCTGGCATATGTCAACTTTAGAAAAATAATATTAATGCTAAAAATGGTTCCTATGGTGGGTGCAGAGTCACAATCCAGTACAGCATACAAAATCCTCTATTCCTCCCCAAATCATGGCAACTAGGAGTCTGCATGATTCTCTATGGCATCTTGGCTGAATTTCCAGTGTTCCTTCCACTTCTCCTTTTCCTCTACCCTTCACTCACAGCACTGTTGCAAGGCAGATGGTTCCAGAATACCAATATGAATAATGTTTTTAAAAACACAAAGAAGAATGATCTATTTAGAAGGAAAACAACAACAGTATCTGAAATGATACAGAGCAGGTGTTAGAGAAGCTCTTTCTCTAAAAAGAAAGTTTATCTGGAGCTACTTTTGATTTTTAATCTGAATTTGAAATTGTATAATGGATTGATGGGATAAAAGAAATGGCAACTGTATTCAGTTAAACAAATCTTTTATTGCTCTTGAAAGAGAGAAACACAGAGTTTAAGCTTTGGCAAAATTCTGTTATGTGCCTGAGCACTTGATGATAACCGCAAGGGTTTTCTGTGAAATATCAGTAGACAAACCAAAGAGAAGCAGAGAGCTACCAAGGGAAAGACTCTTGATGATAACACTGTGTACTCCTTAAGGCATAAAGATATGAAACTTGAACATTTCTTTTACTGCCAACCAAAAGCACAACTACAGATAAAACCAACTTTTTCCTATTACAAAGCCAAATGTATTTAACAGAAAAGCAAGATTAATCATGCTTTCATATGCTGCAGAACATGGGATTATCTGGGGGGGAGGGGGGGAACAAAAACAAAACCAGGGAAAACTTCAAGATGAAAGCTTACCAGCTCCACATATTCCCTAAGAAATGCCATCATTCATAGGATACAATTATAACAAGCCTTAAAAAGTCATTCCCTGTAGCAGAAAAACAAAGCTGCTTCTGAAACAAAGTTCTTTCTACTTACAAATAACAATTGAGGAAAGATTTTCTTTTTCCTAGAGAATACTGTTTACAGCTTGTATGCTGTCCTGGACACTTGTGCTTTCATAGTATTTAAGTGTTATTACTTGGAATGTCTGCACCATGAAATAACTCTTTCTCTCTCCTTCCTTAAACAGCTAATGGGTGAAGAAAACTGTCCAGCTCTTGTTTAAGCGTCATAACTGCAAATGGATAAAGACGGTTTTGGCAAGACTGGAAAAAGAGGCAATGGGGTTAATGAGCAGGGAGAGGACCATAAAGTCCAGAGCCAGCAAAGATGCTGTAACAAGAGAAGGAGCATAATTTCTTTTTTAATTATTATTATCCAACCATGCAAATAGTCTGCAGTTAGGGTGAATTAAGGATTTATTAAAGATAACCTGGGGGTTACACAGGTACACAAACAAGAGCTGCATTTCAACTGGACCTGGAAACACTGGTGATGGATCATACAATAGGACAGGACAGGATAGGATAGGATGGGATAGGATAGGATAGGATAGGACAGGACAGGACAGGACAGGATAGAATAGAATAGAATAGAATAGAATAGAATAGAATAGAATAGAATAGAATAGAATAGAATAGAATAGAATAGAATAGAATAGAATAGAATAGAATAGAATAGAATAGAATAGAATTAACCAGGTTGGAAAAGACCTTGGAGATCATCAAGTCCAATCCATTACCCAACACCACCTAATTAACTAAACCATGGCACTAAGTGCCCCATCCAGTCTCTTCCTGAACACCTCCAGTGATGGTGACTCAACTGCATCACTGGGCAGGTCATTCCAATGGCAAATCACTCTTTCTGTGGGCTTTAAGTTTCATCAACACAGAAAACAGATGCAGTCCCAGGTCAATCAATTTATCTCTAAATTAAAGCTCTCGTTCATTTCTGGTACCAAAGGAAAATGGCTTCAATGCCTGATTAAAATGCAGTGGAAAATGGTACCTTAAAGTGTATGGAATTTCACCCAACTTGACAGAGGAACAAGAACCAACATGCTCTCTTTATAGCTAATAAACACTTTTAAACATTGCCACCATTCCCCAGGAGTGCCCTGATCTGTTCCACCACATCTATTTAATAAAGTGTAATACATAAAGCTACACTATTTCACTGGATTTACACAAAAATGCTAATTATATCCAATTTTTAGGCCATGACACTAGTTACTGTCTTTCAACACAGAAAGCTTTTCTTACATTTCCCCCCACCCCCTGGAATGTCATTTAATTCAAGATGTGCTCAAGTCTTGAGCTATGTGTGCTTCTGGTCTTTTGGTATGGTACAGGTTTGTCTCAAGGAGACACAAAAATGGGCAGTTACAGTAACCAGAAATATCAAATTACTTCCATGCAGGAAATGACCAAATAGACTGGAACTCCTCAGCCTCAGAGAGACTGAGGGGCTTGTACTAAAGAGTGTCATGGAAAGAATGAGTAGAGAATGACAGTTCACTGTCTACTGTCTTTTCCAATCGACAAGTAGGGGTCACCAAGTGAGCCCAGGAAAGGGTAAATACAGAGCAGTTGGTTCTTCATACTATGCCTAATTAAACTACTAAAGGCTTTACTGAAAGACATTGTGAATGGGAAAAACATAGGTTCAAAAGTAGATGAACAAATTCAAGGAATAAACCCCCTCAAACATCCCAGTACTGTTACATGCAATAAATACTTCACTCTCATGAAAGACCCTGAACCCCCAATTTAGTCTGTTTGTATATTTTCTCTTGATGTTGCTACTGCTCACTATCAGAGCCTGAATATTGAGCTAGAAGGACCTCCAATCTGTCCAGATATGCTCATTGTTATGCACTGTTTTAAAGTCTGCTTTAGGATTTCATACAAAAGAGTTCCTCAGTTCATTCTGAGTGAACCACAACAACCTGCAAAGCTTTCTTTTTGATTTGTGGTCTCTTCATGCCTTTTGGCTTCATTGTTATGATAACAGTTTGATTTGCCATTGTTATTTACCCTATCTTCAACTATCTCTGCATATTTCATTGTTTTGTAGTAAGCAAATCCACTCACATGCATTCACCTCCTTCAGAAACTCTCTCACAAGATCAGGATATTCTGCTAATGTGACAATCTTGCCTTCATGTTCTGAACTGATCAATAAGGTTATACACATGTATTTTTGAGTCTACTTCATAAGAAACACAACATACACTTGCTTTCTCAACAACTAACCATGATTATTTAACATTTTGTATTGCCACAGCTTGCAGTTGCTCAAATTGAAAATCAATATCTTATTCTATTTCTATTTTCAAATTGTTTGCATACAATTCAGAGAGCACTCCTCATGCCCTGCTCACTTACACATCATTTTCCTTCTCAGAGTAAAAGCAAATTTCTGAAGCTACCACCACACCACAAGAGTGAAATTCCACCTACCATAAAGCATTCCTTTATCCAATGGCCCAATATTAAAACTAGGCATCTCATCAATACCTCTGGGGAGCATGGCTTTTAAAAGGGGAGCCTCAAATCAATACTTAAGAATCTGTTTTACCATCTGCAGTGAGTTGCTGCAGCTTGTCGCAAGCCACAAGGGACAGTGCATTAGTGCTGAAAGGCAAAGCCAGATCAATAGCTAAAGACCAGTGGGTGGGGAGCTTCACTACAGAGTTGCTTATATTAATGTGACTTGGACAGTGAGTTTGTTAATAAAGAGAAATGATGCTAAAGAGAGCAAGGAAGTGAGCTAAGATCAAGCCCCTTTAAACCTCAGTCTCACGAAGAATTATGTGCATGCTTAATGCCATGTGTTATGAGCAATCCCATGGAGTTAATGGGACATAAAACTACTACTCCTCTACAGCCAAATTCATGCATAAGTCTTTGCAATCTTGATATAGAAGGTTAGGGATAAGGGATGGTTTTTCCCTCAGTGAAACAGGACCTTGAAAGAATAATGGTGGCTTCAAGAGATTCTGAAAAGTAGGAGTTGTTGCTGTTAAAAAATAAAGCAAACAAGAGAGGAATTTTAATAGCCTGAATAATTAAAGCAATCTTACAGCAATTATTTGCTTTATCTGTGTGTGGTTGGGGAAGAGGGGTTAATGAAACACCTCTTCAATCATAAATCATTTAACCATTGCTTCAGGCTTTTTCCTCTTACTATTTGATAGCTAGAAGTATATAAATCAGGGTGGGTTTTTTTCCCCCTCTGATTTAATTTTAACATATCTTGCACAACTTGAGGAAATGCTGTATTGACATAATTGCATTGCTGCAGAAACAGGTTTGAATTTTCATTAGCCATCTTTCAAATGTCTTTACTATGCATTCATCCAAACTGGATGGAATGGAAGCCATGCTAAAAGCAAGCCTTCACCAAATTTCAATGGGACTCCTGCACGAGAAAGGATCCCTTCCAGGATCTAGCTCAGCATGCATGAAATTGTTGTAACAGATCTTTAGTGACAGCCATAATTACAGAATTACCAGGATAGAGGCATATTTTTTTCATTGGGGATATAAAAATCAGCAATGAATGCATGCTTTTGTAGTGCATGCTTACAAAATAAATCCATAATTAGGCTAAGGAGAACAAGCCTTCTTTAAAGCACAGGGTCAGGTCATCATGGAGGTTCAGATAAGTTTCGCTCCTGTCACATGAAACCGTACAGATTTGGCCTGAAGTGGACTTCACTTCCACAGCGGCCTCTCAGTGCACAAAGGAAGACTGGTGGCTGTCTCCCTCTCAGATGATAACCTGACGTGAGACCAGATGCAGAAATGAAAAGCGTGCTTTAGACATAGAGCTGACATAAAAGAAAAACAAGTTGTCTCCTTCCCAGTCATACAATAAGCATCATTCATTTGGAAAGGTCAATATTAATTAGCAAATCCAGCAGGGATGGTCTGTCACAGGCTTTTTTCTTTCCTTCTTTTTTTGGTGCATCTGGTTCTTCTCTGTTGCAAATGAAAGAGAATCCATATTCAGAGCTAGAGGTCTGAAAGCTCTCTCTGAAATTCCAACCTCCTTTAAACAAGGAGTAAATACAATTCATTTAAATAAAAATTTAACATGTTCCAGTAGATTATCCTTGATTTTTGCTTTGGCTGCTTCCACAGGTCTGAATTCTTAGGTTTAAAATCAAAGGTAATTTCAAAAAGACTTGCAGATAATGCAATTGAGTTACATGCCAGATGACAGGAAGAGTGGCACTGACCCTTGGGGAAGGGCTGGCATTTCTTTCATGCCTGGATTTCAAGTGAAAATATGGGAAAGGACTCTCAAAGGAAAAAGAATCCACTCTGATCTTGGGGTAGTGACTTTGGGTCAAAAAACCAACCTCCAAATTCACTCTGCATTGCTCCAAAGACCATTTTACACTTTGAAGATATTGATTATTCATCCCACGGAGCTGGGAAAGCACCAGCTGACATGCTTTGCCCTTTTCAGGGAGGGTCCAGAGAAGATGGCTGTTAGGATTGCCTGTCATCTACAAATGCTTCTTTGGTCAAAGGGAGGTGGGCTCAAAAAGGCTCCTGCTATAGATCCAGGTGTCAGAAGCTTGTGAAGTCCACAAGGAGGATGGGAAGCATGAACATCAGTGACAGAGGCTAACTGCACTATGTAACCTCAAAGTCTGCATTTCAAAGAGCACCACAGCACACAGAGCAATGAACTTAAAACTGCAGCTTCTGTTTCCTTGAAGTATGTTGTTGCGGATTTTGCACATGGGTAATGGATAATTAGAAACAGGGGTTTAGTCTACTAATACAAATTAACACTAAAGAATCCCTTGAAGCAACGCACACTATTTAATTAGATGACAGCTTCTGAAGTATGCAATGACTTTAAGATGTCAAGGCTCTTACACAGAGTATCAATGAGAGTTAAACTCAAGTTTCCATTTTGCCAAACTACAGTTTCCATAGCTTCCATATTATTCAGTTAGTTTCTAAATAGTTTCCATAGCTTCCATATTATTCAGATTAATTCCCTATTTCTTGCAGCTTGAGTCTGACTTTCAGCTCTGTTTTAAATCTTCACCTATAGCCCCACCATGGACTGCAACAACACCTTCCTTATTCCCATCCCTCTAATATTCTAAATAAGCAGGGACATTCATCTCTCTTTTTCACCTCCTCTCCAGAATATTTTGATGGAATTCTCTTCCACTACTTGTGAAGTCTGATAACATGGAGTAGTATTATTTATGTATCTCCCCTATGGTTACAGATTGGTCTTTCCTGGATATCTATTTGTAACAGCCATCTGTTTTACTTCTGATTGCTCACCCAGCACTACATGATCCATTAAAGAGAAGCAGTTTCAGGTAGTCTATTAGAAAAACCAACAATTTTTTGTCACACCTTATCAGTATCTCAATGACCATTTAAAACCCAGCTAGTGACCTGATATTCTTTCAGTGCCTCATGGGTAGACTTGGAGGTCTGAGATCATTTTTCTAAGGGACAAAGGTCTCCATTACAACTCATCCCACAAATTGGCAGCTTGGTAATAAATCTCAGCATAGGCACCAAGAATGAGTAGATGGAAGAAATCTCTTGTCTCTTCCACATCAGAGCCATGAAAGATTTATAAGGGGAAAACTTGCGGTGCTGCTGTCACTAATGCTGAACGGAGAGATTTTGCCACTTAGTTCAGCAAGCCAGAAATCTTCAAGAGCACTGTCATTTATTAACATCCTGTGTTAGTGACTTACATTACAGATATTAGTATGTAATTTATTTACACAGTATGGCGCAGTAACTCTTAGTGACGTTTGTACAAGTGGAAGGGCCCCTCCTCCGAAAGCTGCAACTGACTTTAGCCCAGCTGTAGGGATCTGGGTAATGTGGGGTCGGAAAAAGGAGCAAACTCAAAAGTTACCAGCATACACTCAGCATCCAGATATTTGTAATGAGTTTTACACTGGATCTTTTATCCCAGAAAATACAGAAATCCATTGCAATCTAAAACCAGCACCTGAAATACTGCCCAAATTAAGAAAGTAAGGCTGCATGGCAGAACATGAGGATTTACAGTGACTAGTAAAGTCACTGTAGCTGGGTTGGTTGAGACATGAAGTCAGTTTGGGGGAAAGGTGGAGAGCTGAGCTAGGAGAATAGGGTACTGATCTTGAGTATGCACCATGTGTAGAACAGCTCTAATCAGGAGTCAGATGCATAGTCAAAGAACCAGAGAGACAGCCATGCAAATATCTGTTTTCCCAGACCTGTATTTGTGATATATTCTTCTACATTGCTATGGGTTTTGCAACTTAGAATAGAATCATAGAATGCATCGGGTTGGAAGGGACTCCTGAAGGTCATCTTGTCCAGCCTCCCAGCCCTGCAGTCAGCAGACACATCTTTAACTAGATCAGGTTGCTCAGCAAGTTTGATCTCAAATGCCTCCAGGGATGAGGCCTCCACCACCTCTCTGGACAACCTGTTCTAGTGTTTCACTACTCTCATTGTAAAGAACTTCCTCCTGACGTCCAACCTAAATCTACCCTGCTCTAGTTTAAAACCATTGTCCCTATTTAATTAATTTTGCTTGCTACTGAGAGCTCTGCTCATACCACTTCAACCAGCAGCATGTGGGCCAATTCCTTTTAATGCTTTGGAAGTTCTGCCATTGCTGTACTCATTTTGTATTGTACATGCGTATGGAGGCACACTCAGCTTCTCATTGAGTTTGATTTGAGTTCAGGGCAGCAATGCTACATTAAATGGCTATTTTCTAACTCACAGATCTGGAAAATGGGGTTTAATCAATGACCATTAGACCTTGCTCTCCCTTCTGGCATAAAATGCCTTCTTTCATCCAGAGTTACTGTATCCTTGTTTTAATAAGCCATGATTGGCATTTGGCACTGACTTACACAGAGGCCTTATTAGGAGGAAGAAATGAAAGTATTATGGAACAAGACAATTAAGTGGGACAGGATAACTCACAGCAATGTACCAGACTGTGTCATGCTCACATTTCACTTCATGGTATTGAATTCCCCCTACAAGTACAAGGGTAAAACACTTCTCTGCCTAGGAAATTGTCCTGAAAGGGTATTTTCTGTAATTGGAGACCACATCCTAAGAGCTTCAGAGTGCATGCATTTCTCCTTGCAGCCCAAAGGCCTAGCCATAGGCTCTTCAAGAGTTACTTTAGTTTTAAAAATAGCTTCTGTGCTAAATCTGTGCACCACTTAAGTCTCAAACTTTTGAATATTTTCTTTTCCCCTTCCCACCCCTACTAATAAGATCCACCTACCTTAAAATGTTCAACTAGGAACTGACAAAAAAACTCTTACATGCCCCTGGCATTAAAAGAATTTCTCCTGAATTTCCTTCCCAATGTTTCAATGCTGCAAAAGAAACTGAAGACCCAATGCTGTGAGATGGGAGTGCCCTGGAAGCTCCAGTCCTGAAGGTGGCTAAAGAATAGCCCCCGCAGTTTATTCATTAGGTTCTCAGCTCCTCAAAGGTCACAGACACATGATATAAAGCCTTTGTCTGTGGTTTTCAGTCTCAGAAGGTCAGGAATAAACAGTCTGTTTGCACAAGTGCCCAGCATTGCCAGACTACTGTTTTCTCTAGACTATAAAGAGTTGATAGTAAAACATTATGAACGTGCATTTGCCTTCATCCTTTACTTTGAGAACAAAGACAACCCCATATTTAACATTTTATTTCCTTGTTCTTACATAGGTTTCAGACATGAACTGTCATGAATTGGTGGCTCCAACTCAAAGTCTCACAGGCTACATAAAATCCACTCTAGTACAGATGACACCTTCTACACCAACAATTTTTTCCCCAGTATTACTTACTGTCTATCCAGACATATTATTGCAAAAGTGCATGTGAGCAATGCTGGGCTAAATTTTTGGGAAGAACCTCAATATTTTTTAATCCAGAAATGGATTAAAAACTTTGAAGGCAGTTGAAATGACAAAATTTACTTAAATACTTCCTCCCCACCCCGATATTTCCTTTAGCTGGAGAGCTGTCAGTTCCTTGATCGCTGCAATAAGAACCCACAAGGGTGACCACCACTCACAGACATGACTGCTATGGAGCTCCTATCTAATACTTGTATAAATGAGAAAATCCTCCTCCTTCTGCTGTTCTGTTTTCAGTTATGCCTGTAGGTGAGAAGGCAACACACACAAGGTTCGACAAAACAAGGACTTACGCTTGGAATGTTTGTCACAGAGAGCTGATGCCCTCATGTCGCAGAGTCTCAGGGATCCTTTGCTGCTGCTGTAGACAAAGAGATTGCAGTGGTGGGGATGAAACTCAGAGGCTGTAATCACTTCTGTCAGGTCCTCCATATTGGCTGGCTTTATATCTACAATATCTGAATGGAAGCTTCGTTAAGGAAAATGCTGTGACTCTTACTGCCTTCAGGAAGGAAGGAGGATTATCTAAATGTCCATGCATTGAATGCTTTTAGACAAACACAAACTCATTCATCTTGCAGTAGGAGGATGTCTGGAAATTTCCACACCTGCCCCATCTACACCAAACTCAAAAAGCTGCTAGTCAACAATGGGTTTACAGCAGATATTATTAGTAGGCCAATATTTGTCCATGCTGTGCAGACATCAGTGGAACAGTATTCCAGGGGATTTAGCATTCTCACCTTCAATAAAACTACCAGGGAGCAGGTAACTGTATGTCCTGTAGTGGCTGTTGGAATAACTGCTCTATTCCAGATAATAGTGACTGACAGGGAACAATGTGCAGCTCAGATCTGCTCACTGGCTTTTATGATCATGCAATTTAAGCTCAAAAAGAAATAAATGCAGCTTAAGTTAAAAGCCTCAATCAATAAATGTACTTTTTTTTTCGGCAAAGGCAAAAGTGTCAAACAAGCATTTCCACAAACAGTTTTGTGTGAATATATACTAATACAATATCTTTCTTTCTAAAATTGTGCAGAGTACTGGTTTTGCTATCTGAATACTTGCAGAAGGAGTATCTGGAATGGCATTCTTGGGGTTTTAGGCAAACGATGTTCACTGCTGAAATCCACTCTCAGAACTGTACCCCTGAATCATTTAAGCAGACATACCTGGAACAAAAAATACATCAAAGATCTAGTGTCCCAAGCATAAACCTGTCAGCTGGATCACCAGAGATTATCCACATGAAGTACAGCTCACATTGTGCTTCTCCAGCACATGTATATCCACTCATAAATATTACCTGCCTTGGTGGGCTTAATAACCAGGACCCAATTAGCCTTTACTTGGAGGAGACAGCCAGCCTGTGGAAGATTGCTTATAAAGGAAAGAATGAAAAGGAGGAGTCCCATGAGGGGACTGTAAGAAAGCAGGAGGTGTAGAAGCATAAAATGAAAGAAGGATATATATGTAAAGCAGTACATTTAAATAAGATTGCACATTTTCATATGGCCCTCAGCCATCCACTGTAGATAAGCCATCCAAATGTTAACAAATCCTCTGAACAAGAGGAGGAACAGTTCCCCATTCTGCTGATGAGGCTGTGCGAGAGGCAATAAAGGATTTGCATAAGATCACATGGGAAATGCATGACAGAACAAACCCAGATTCTACTGAGTCCCACTTCAGTGCCCTAAACACAAATCACCTCACTGCCTGGATTCCCCAAACATAAAAATTGAATCAGCTGATGTTCAAAAGTTAAACATCTCAGAGGATAAGATAAATGAGAAAATCTGTTTTACTGATGGCAAGAGAAATCACATATCATGATACTAAGCCTGTTTCTGTTCCCACTGCGCCCACCTCTCAAATGGAACACCTTTAATTGATTTCTTTGGGAATGGGGGTACAGCCTATCACTACCTTTACACTCCCTACTTTGATCTTTCCCCCCCCCCCCCAAAAAAAAGCAGATCTGGGTCACCACATTGAAATTTAACATAACACAAAAGATTCAGAGATAATTATCCTAACGACTTTGTAGAGACAAACACACCACACTGATTTATCCATTTCTTTGTTGAAACAAGTGGTTTAAAATGGAAAGCATCAGCAAAACTAGTAATATCTTCTGACATTTAGTAACAACTGGGCATGAACTAATGTTGCATTTAAGCTGCATTCCCACTTACTTGCACTATCACATTGGCATCTATCTCTAAGAATACCTTGTGACTGATATCAGTGCAATGACTGTTAAGATGTAGCAACATTGATTCAGCCCTTTTAGAAGGCATCCTGGGAAATGAACAAGAAAGGCAAAAATATCCTTTATTTGTAAATAACCTTTATTTGTTATTGGTATTCGGTGAGTCTGTCTCAAGACATATCCTTAAGCAAAAGCAATTGCTTTCAGTGATTGAATTGCTTTGTGGAGTTCAGAGAAATTACAGTAACTCAATACAAGAACTTCAGCTCTCAGCAGAGGGGTGAATAATTGCTGAGTGATGAGAAAGATATAAAATATAAATAGAGTATGTGAAACAGTCATGGGAAGTATCATTTTTCTGGATGCTGAAGACAACACTGATGAATTTCCCCTCATTGCCTGAAATGAATAACCCCATTCTGAATAATGAAATTAAATATTCCATTCTCCTGCCAGAAAAGCAGAAAATACTTGAAACAGACTGCATTTCCAGATGTGATCTAAATCTCCACTGAGAAAGAACCTCATTACCTACTGAGGATCATAGGGAAAAATGCACCATTGAAAATTCATCATTTTGTTAGATTTAGGGAAAAAAAACCCCAGCAACATCACAATAACACTTGTATTGAAGTGAACAATCAAGGGAATAGATGTGGAGGAGAGATTTACCCCAACTGTATTTGTAATAATAGATGGGAAAACAGCCTTTGCTTTGACAACTACAGAACCCAATGTATCAAAAGAAGATGTCACACAAAAGAACAGTTTCCTCCTCTTATGATTTTCCTCCTCTATTTGAAAACAATCAAGTACAGCTTGACATGTGATGTGTGGGAACTGTATGTAAACTAGCACAACATGGTAAGGGCAAGCATCTCCCTTGGGATATTTCTCATTTCTATTTTCCCTTTTCCCCCTTTGTGTCTTACTCTTCCTTTTAAGCTCAACATCACATGGCAGAAAAACATTTTCTAACATTGGACCAGACAATGTGCTTCAGAAACAGGCCCTTTGGTGAACTTGAAGAGCTCAAAGATGGAATCTGGCACAAACTGACTGAATGACAATTCCATTCCTAAAGGGGACAGTATTCTAATGGCACAGATCTGTAGAGTTTCCTGCTATGCTAACGGCTTCCTTTGCAACTGTATCATCTGGAGGGGTGTCTTGAATGGGGCATGGTCCCTCTCCCCCAGTTCACTCACATCTGAAATACCAGTCACATCTGACTCCTGTTGTACCACATGCAATATGGGGCATTTTCAGAGTGTGGACAAAACAGAATAAAAGCCATCTTGGAAAGAAACACCACAGTGTTCACTGGTGGTAGGGCACTAGGATACAGTTCTGATATACTAGAAAAGCTGGTGTTCCTCTGCCTGAAGAGGGTAGGAATTTCCCCTAAGAAAATTAAAAGGACCTTCACACTGCTTTGACTCCCAAGCATGCCTGCCAAGAACGAGGCATTTAGAAAGTTCCTAGATCCTGGTGTTGAGGGAAGACTGAACTGACACCTTGCCAGAGATGAGCTGGAATGCATTGGTGAAAATGCCTTCTTGCTTGCAAAAAATAGAACAGGTCTGTCTCTCTTCACCCAGCTGTTTGCCATTTTATATAACAGGCATCCCCTCCATTGCTTGGCACAGTGAAATGTGATAAGGCTATGAAGAGGCCATCGGATTTTTCTAGATGCTTTCCACAGCAAAAAGGAAATGGAAAGTTTAGTATGCTTGGAGACCATGATGGTGAGAGGTGGTATAACCAGGAGTTAATGTAGGGAAAGGCAACAAAGACACTTGAAGTCAATGTAACCTTTGACTAAGAGTGTCTATGTTGCTTTCCGCAGATTACTAAAGAACAGAGGTTAACACGGGAGTAAGCAGGCAGATGGACCTGATAGGGAGGAGAAAGAAGGCTTTAGGGAATGATCTGAAGGAGGGAAGTAAAACAGTGGGAGAGAAAAGAACATAAGCAAAGGCATGATTATCAACCTGCAGTGATACAGTGTGAGGGATGTGATCTGAGATTCAGTTATATGGCATATTTGGTTCTAATCTGGCATGTTGTGCTGCTGTTGCAAAGCTGATATTAAAACGAGGATGACAGGAGGATGATTTGTTCCTCTGTTTCTGGGCCACTGATCTAACAGAAATATCCTCCTCTGGGAGAAGTCACTTCATAAAGTCCCTTTTAGCACAGGTTACAAAGATGACCCTCACCTTGATCCAAAATTCACATTAAATCAGCTCTTCTCCACTTGATCAACTAGAATACGAATGAACATGCCTGCTTTATGCTCATGCCAAAACACATATAAGGAGAGTGTGGAAAATAAATGGAGTTTGTGATGAGCCAAAAAGGTTCCAGAATGAAATTCCATGTATGATAATAGAAACATAGCAGTCTCCTCAAAACAGATTAAATTCTCTTTGAAGTGAACAGTATGCATAAAAAACCAGCTGCTTTGTCTTCCTGAAACCATCAAGGAATTCTCTAAGAGACTGAATTTCATAGACAACAAACTTGTAACTCAGAAGCTATAGTATATAGAGGACTGAATCTTGTATCATTATTTTGGAATAATTTTTCATATGATTTGAGGGCTCACTGCAAGAAGGAAATAATTGGTACAGTCAGATGAAAGCTACAGAGTGGGGGGGAAATTAACTTAGCTCCCCTTTATGCAACTACAATGGAGGATGGAGGCTTTCTAAAGAAAGCCAGACAGAATTTTCCATACTAACTCCATAAGAAACCTAAAATTCTCATCTTTCTTATTTCAATATGTCCTGATGTGATACTTCCATTTTTACCACTGTGTGGGACTTGGGTATAGCAATTTTTAAGCACTATCACAAAAAACCACCCTTCAGCATATCTCCCCAAATCTGGCTGTTCCCTGTTTTCCACACAGGTTTCTTCCAGCTCCTAATTTTGTCTGCATCTCACACCCACATTCTAACATAGTCCTAGAAAGATTCCCTGACTAGTAGCTGAAATCAATAGCAATTCATAGAAGCTGCCAGGGCTTCAGTTTAGGGTAATTGATTACTGTGGTCCTGCTGAGGCTCTACACTTTTAATATCAGAATTTCTCTGAGTGGTTTCCTCTGTTAGTCATTTAGTGCAGGCTATTTTCATTACAAGGAGGGAACTGTGCTGCTTACAAATCAAGCTCTACCAGTTTTACACTTCCTACGTGGTGGTTTTATCATTCCTATACCATGTGCCAGCTGAGGGAATTAATTCCAAATGGCTGTAGTTTTCTTCCATGTTGCATAGATCAGGAGAGCAGGAACAGAATCTGGCCTTAGTATGTTTGATATCATCATGATGTGATTATGTCAGTCTTAATTATAAAGAAAGAAGCAAGCCCTAACTTTTAAATAATCATCCACTTTATCCTTTCTTCTTCTTTCTTAAAGTGGAAACCCTATGTTTTCACTGCTAAATGACAATTCTACAGCAGGCATGTCAAGGCAGTAAGGACACCATTGAGTAGGGTCCAACTTCTGAATCTCTGGCTTTCAGACTTGTTGTCAGTTTCTGGAATGGATTGTCAATAGGTTAATGGATTTGGCCTTTTCTTCAAATTCCAGTGTTTTACCTTAGGCAGAGAGATGACCCAGTATTTATATTCTAAGTACCTCTAATAGCCATGGTGTCAATGCTTTTTATCACACAGCATTCACCCACTGCTCCACTAAAAGCCTGTGCTGTGTGGGTTATGTTAAAAGCCCAGAGAGTCACAATTATATTGTCTGTACCATTTCAATCCTCTGAACCACAAACCAGAAACTGCTGCACAAGTGTGTGCTCCTTCAAGCTGTTCTGGACTTAATATCTGTTAATGCAAGGTATTGATCCACACTTGAAAATTACTTAGTGGTGCAATTTCAGCTCAATTCCATTTTTAATTTCACAGTCTTTATAACAGTGATGTTTTAGACATCATACTGGAGTTGGGACCTCTGGCAACAGCTTCACACTGGTGGCAATTTGCCCAAAGTACAAATTTAAATGACTTGATTTTGATTGGCACTAAAACAGTTCCACAGAAGGTGTTTAGATGATGCCACTATGATACAAAGGCTTCTGACAGGTTGTTGATGTTTTGGGTTGCTGGGTTGGTTATTTTTTTTGGGGGGGAGGGGGTAGGCAATTGGTATTTTTCGTAAATCTGGAGTATGAAATACAGTAAAGAGTAAAAAGTGCTATGGGCTCTGAACACTATGTGGAAAGCCAAGTTGCAGACAACCGTGTTAGGTGCTGTGCAACCACAAAATAAAGGGATTGCTAATAACATAAGGAATACATACAAAATAGCTTTTGTTGCCTTACATTCAGTAAACATCACAGACTTTGCTGTAGGTGAGTCAAAGAAAGAAAAATCTCCTTGTGTTGTCGCAGCAACATTTGAATAAGTGTTGAAAACACAGAACTGTAAACCTGCACTGCCAGGAAAGAGAGTATTTAAAATGGTGCAAGTCACGTCCAAACTTTCTCATACATAGGTTTGTTCATGCATTGCAACCATTAATTTACTGGGAGAAAAATGAATTTAGATACTGGAATGTTTTAATTTATTTAAGAACCGAACTTTCAGCTTGTTGGTGTCTTTTTAAAGGGAACACCTGCCATTTTCATCTGTAGGCACTAGTCACATACCTGCTTCAGTCACAACCACATGCACATTCAAATTTTCAAAAGCAAAGAAATCATTATCTGCATATACACAGCTGAGAGCAAAATTAAAGTGGATGAGTCAACAGAGGAGGACCTGCCTTCATAAATGCACATCTGCATTTTTCTGTGCACAGTACTCAATCACTAACAGCCTGCAAAGTCATATTTAGTTGATGTATTTGCATATTCACTGAGAAGAATCTACTTGGTTTGCAGAATCCAGTCCCCAGTAGCATAGAGAAATGCAATAAATGTAACTTCCTAAACTCTATCCTTAAGAGTATCCAGGGGTTGTTTCCCACATAACTTGCAGGAAAGGGCAGCATTTTTTTCAATTATTATTTTTTAAAGGAATAACTAACATGCAGTATCATCAAGAAACACCTTCGTGGTAACTATTAAAATCCCATGCAGCTGAGGAAGACCTGCCTATTAAAAGGCAGGCACAGAACTTCCACCTGAAGGGTACAGATTCCTTAGAGAAATTTTCTTTCCCTATATGCAATTCATTCTCCCATACATCTTTCAGAAAACTCCAATGCAGCCATACTTGTACCCCTGTAGAGCAGAATACTTCCATACTTTAATTGAAGTTACAATTTAAGTCACAAAGGACTCATTTTTCTGCAAAATGTAGCTAGTTAGAAGTGTCCTCTAGAGCACAAGGCTCTCCCCTTCCCTGCATGCTTGTTATGGAAGCAGTCAAATAAAACTATCTTCAAAACCTCCCTGTTCTGAAAACCAGGCACTGAAAAATACTAACCCAAACTTACATTCAGAATTCACACTGATATTTCTGACTGCAAATAACTTTGCTCTGCCAAGAAATCCCTGAACATGAGCAACATCGAACTGAAAGCGAGGAATAGACTCAGCTCTCAGGAGAAACTCCACAGGGAAAGTTTGCCATATCATCTAGTTTAAATTATGTAAGACACCCAATTAAAAACCTTTTGGGCAGGACTATTACTAAAGTGCAGTCCTTGCCAGTGGGTATTATAACAAAGAAGAGAGAACTATCTACATTAATGAGAAGGACCCTGACTAGTTCAACAGGAAGAAAAACTTCCATGGTCTCAGGCTTTAACGACTGAAGCAGAACAGAGATGTGGCCTGCAAGATTCACGACAGCTGAGATGACCACAACAGCATCTTCATGGCATCTCTGTCCTTCTGTGTAACACTCTTCAAACTAAAAAATGTTAGCCAATGAGCAAAGCAAATTGTATTTTCTTCTTGTTTTAAAGACCTCTGCAAGAGATTGTGCTTTGCAAGGTTAATTTCAAGTCCAAACTCACTTGGGAATGAGAATAATTAGACTCATTTAAGAGAATTCTCCCCTCTGGCAGAGCCCATTAAATTATTTATACATTATCTTTTTGGATAATTGTACCTAGAACTGTGTAGATGGGGGGTTTTGTCTCACTCCCAATAAATTCATAATATGTGTTTTTCAAGTTGGAAACACCACCTGCACCTGTGACAATAGAGAAAGGCTCAGTTTGAAAACGCTTCAGTGAGAAATTAATCCAGAGGGAAATGGAAGCATGCAATTTAAAAGCCAGCTCAATGACACTATCCTGATTAAAACTCATCAACTGAAGAAATAAAATTAGTAAGACAATAAATCTTGGACTGGATCCTGTTACCCATTTCCACAGGAATAACTTCATTGACTGCAGCCACATTACACTGAAACACAAGTGCTGCTTAGCTGAGTATCAGCTCTGGGATGTGAATCTTTATCTGCAATTTTAGATACTTTGCTAAGGAGTTCAGATTCTGGATAAAACCTGAAAATTCTGATGGAATAAACCAAGTTGAAAAAGGAAAGGAATGTTAGTGCTGACACTAACATTCATTTTAGCAATAAACTTCAGAAGGCTTGAGGTAATATTTTAAAGAGCATTCCTGGTACAAAATAGTAACCTGTTTGCTTCGATTCCAATTAAACTGGGAAGCAATTGGCTCTGTGGAGATCTCTGAAAAAGATAACTGCATCTGTTGTAACATTCTAAGTATCTTCTGCAGTTGTGCTGCCTAGATCACTCTGCAAACACATGAATACAGGGAAATCCCAGTTGTGTTCTTTAAGGTACTACTAGACACTTGTGAGATGGCTTTTAAGGGCTGAGGATTTCATTTTCCTTGCTTTATCATTTGCTGCAACTCTAGCCCATTTCCTTGTTCCCTTTCCTGCAATCACTGTGCAGTTTGAAAAACCAAGAGTATTTTAATGTCTTTGGCTATGTTTTTCCTTACCTCTGAAGCAATGATACAATAGCCATGGGTCTCTACTTGGAGGCAACTGCATTAGAGAAGACAGAGGGGCAGATAAAGAAATCCATTAAAAGGATAACATAATCACATACTTATTCATTCAAGTTGCGTATGGACAGGAGTGATAAGTGAGAAAATTATGTATTCTGATTAACAAATTAATATTTTTATTAAACAATAAATCTGCACTGTAGTAATTATCCCAAGGCTATAGCTAGGCTCAAATCACCTTAAATTAACTTCTTTAAGAACAATTCCAGAAAAAGGAAGAGCCTGGTCTTTGCCAAGAATGCAGAGGCCTCAGCTATAATTAGTTTTTCACAGCCAGGCTCAACTCTTCCAATTTATTTGTCTTTGGAGGATGGCTAGAAGGGAGTATTTCCATAGCTCTATCCCATGCCCTGAAGACACTGGTGTCTGACACTCCAGCCATGTATTTTTTTGCCTTTGCTGCAATGTACATTTCAGCTGTATGGCAGGAAGGTCTCAGACAGTGGTTCAGTGCTAGAATACTGTTTAACTTGCTCTGATATCACTCTTTTGACTCTTCGATGTGGTCTGTCATCCAGTTCTCTCTGACTTGTTCATAGTCAGATTCCTGAGACAGGAGTCAATTTAAGGTGAAGAGAATAGTTAAAATGCAGTTGTTTCTGACAAGAATGATAAAGTATCTCTGGCAAGAAAATACAAAACAAACAAAAAGGCAAAACAAAACAAAAAAGAGGCTGAAACACTTTTGCTATTTTACTCATAGTGTTCAAAGCTTCCTAAATCTAGACTTAAAGTCTCCTAAAAGATGCTGAGACTCTGTATTTCTTGCAAAGAGACCATCCTTGAGGTCACTACAGTACCTACTCCCACAGCCTTGCTGATATAATTATCTATGCTTTGCATTGCAGCAGTTGGTTATAAAGACTGCAGTGCATAGGATAGAATAGAATAGAATAGAATAAACCAGAGACCTTCAAGATCATCGAGTCCAACCTACCATCCAACCCACCTAATCAACTAAACCATGCAACCAAGCACCCTATCAAGTCTCCTCCTGAACACCTCCAATGATGGAAACTCCACCACCTCCCCAGGCAGCCCATTCCAATGGGCAATCACTCTCTCTGTATAGAACTTCTTCCTAATATCCAGCCTAAACCTCCCCTGGAGCAGCTTGAGAATGTGTCCTCTTGTTCTGGTGCTGGCTGCCTGGGAGAAGAGAGGATAACATAAACACTGGTCCTGCTCTGAAAAGGGTAAAAATGATGCTCAATTAAGACATTCAACAACAGATGACCACCACATCTGAAATCATATTGCATCCAAACTGGACGTAGTTTTACCTCAAGAGAAGCAGAACCAATTCAATGCCTGCTGTAGAAGCTGTGTCTATCTGTCTACAAGACAAAGTCATTTAGGTGATCCCAGAAATGCAGCTCTCTCTTGGCACTTTGCACTAGGGACACACAAAGTATTTCTTACAAATGAGTCTGCTGAGAGTTCATTAAAGGCTCCATTTACTATCAGGAGTCTACACAGTTCAGAGAAGATGACAACTCATGTTTAGACATACTTGCCTTTTTCCTAATTTTACTCCTCAACTGACACTAAAAACATTTCTTGTGTGATTTTAATAAGAGAATCCCTACTGTATTCTTCCTAACAGGCAGCAGAAACACACATTAAGGAAGCAGAAAAACACATCAAAGACTCTCCTAGCTACCACATTTCTAAAATCCTTATTCTGCTGCTCACCTGAGGTATTTTGCTTAAAGCTTCAAGTTCTTTACACTACGTTTCACTGGAGTGGTTAGAGGGAACAGGTGCTTGATGCATTGTTTAATCACACACCCACAGAGCCAGCATGGTCCCCAGACTAGCAGTTTGAGAACTCTTTTTTCCTTTCATAGTCTTCTTAATTATTATTTATCTAGCATTACATACCCAATTAGGGGGGACCCCTGCAGAATCTGAAGCAGTTTAAAGAAAAAGCAAGTTTTATTTATCACTGATATCCTGTAACAGTCCTTAACAGCACCATTAAAATGATGGTTGCCTTTTATTCTGGTAAGAGCTGTCCTTCTTTCTCCAGTTTAACATATCTTGAAATATTTTTTACAGTGCATACACAATTCTGACACTGAAACTCTGCCTAGCTTTTCTTGCACACATAGATAAGATGTGGTATGTAGTTAATACTTTAACATAAATAAAGTGGTTACTGTACTTTGTTTGAACCATCACAGTTGGAGGCTTCATGATATAAACATCATATAAATGCAAATAGATGCATTAAAGAGATATTAAAATGGCCAAAAGACATTTCACTCTACATTTCCTTTTGTTTTCAAAAATATTGATTACATTTACTTTAAGTCTTACTTTGATTAACAGAGATTCAGACCTCTTTCTAGCTCTTGGATCTCCTAGGGTGGTGGATAAACTTATCTGGAAATTCAAGCTATTTTAAACCCACCTGACTATAAATCTGTGCTTTGATTTCCCCAGTGGGTTGTATTTTAGATACCATGATTTCTGAGTACAATGAGGAAGTCCTCCCAACAGCCAAAGAAAACACAAAGTGGTTTGTTTTGTTTATTTGTTTGGGGGGGTTTGTTTGGTTTGTGGCTTTTTTTTTCACTTCCATGCAACCAAGGACTTATTCCTGAACAAGAGGGAAATGAAAGGAGAATATCAGAATTCAGGTGGGTCAGCACTTTAGACCTTTATTTAGAATAAACCTTTAGAATAAACCTTTATTTAGAATAAACCAAACCAGGTTGGAAGAGACCTTCAAGATCATCGCGTCCAACCCATTAACCAATCCAACCCACCCAAACAGCTAACCCATGGCACCAAGCACCCCATCAAGTCTCCTCCTGAGAGATGATAAGTAAGCTATATGTACCTCACCTTGATAGTACTAAAGCATTCTTTCTTCTTCAGTAACCACTGCAATCAGATCAAATACTATAATCATACTTGCTTTTCCAACTCAATACTAACTAAAATAGTCCAAAAAGTACTGTATGGAAGAGCCCAGCTCAGGCCACCATTTGCAAACTTTATGTATTTGTTAAGCTTTAAGTCAGAAAGGAAAAAGCATAAGAAGTCTAGTCAAATCTTATACAATTTTCAAAATGCATTGAGAGCCTCCAGTTGACAGCACTCCCGTGTGATCTAAGTGTCAAACTCTTTCTACAGTCAATTCTACTTTTGCTAGAAGGCCAGTCAGTATTCCCTTGTTGGAAAGAACTGGAGAGTACAGAGTGCATTACATCAATCTAGAATCTAATCAGATTGTTGAAAATTGCCTTTTTTTTTCCCCCCCTTCAGTTGTTTACATAGGAGTGTTTTAATTAGAAAAGCAAAGCAATCAATTCTCAATAGGTACACTTTAGAAGAGCTCATCAAACCATGAAAACAGAGTACGCAGTACCACTGCAATCCTCTGCTTCTGACTTGCAGACCTGATTTCAGCTCTGCAGGCATCTTCATTTTCCTTTAAAGGGGAGAGAAAGACAGAGACAACAGGGCACATGGGAGAAGGAGAGATTCTGAGAAGCAAAGATTAAAAGAACACCACAAATTAGAGGAAAAACTACCCAAATGTTGCTAGGAGCAGCTCGGCTAGAATGTGACTCCATGACAAAATACATATCTTTTAAATACATGATGCAGATTGGCAGAATAGCTCTTGATAAAATGGGACATGCTAAAATGTATTAGACAGGGCTCTCAAAATAAAAGGAATAATGTCTGCCGTCTCCCCAAACAGAAAGTGAATGCTTGAGGAAAACAGTGGTGGTGGTGGGGGTGGTGGCAGGTCCTCACACAGAGCACAGAAAACACAGAAAATGCATCCTGGTGCACACAGCTTCTGCACAGTCACCCTGCCTGAGGAATTTTTATAGAAGCAACCTTATTCACTCAAGGGCATAAATTTGCCAGCTTACAGCTCCACAAATGCCAGGAGAATACTGCAGATATACTTTCAGCTTAGTGTTCAAATGCATAGCACTGAGGCAGTGAACAGGAATTTTGTAAGGCTAGCCCTCTTTCCTGGTCTGGGGGCTGCTCCCAGAGCTCTATATATGTCCTGTACATACCACAGAGTGTTGCCACAGATTTGGTCTCCATCACTGTACCACACTATTTTGGTTTTCCTATTGCTTCTCTTTTTGTTGTTTTTGTTTACTTCTTAAGGAAACTAATTTCCCCAAGATATGGTGCCTAACGATCTGACTATCCATGATGCTTCAAATACTGGAATATATTAGACTGTAAGAAGGCCCTATGGTAATTTGCTAATTAGCTTAACCCTTTTGGGAGGGAGAAGAAGGAATTTTTTATTAAAACAGGATAACCCTGGACTATATTGATCTGACTGAGAAATGAGTATTTTAGTCAAGATGAGTCTCAAGATGAGTAAATGCTGGAAATGGTGATGTTGTTTCCATAGCAATGCCATGACAGCCTCTAGAGTGAAATAGTGTGCTACCAGGAAATGAAGGGAGTTCAAGTGCTATGAGCTACATAGTTGTGTGAGCAATCCAAATATATTCTCATAAAGAATATTTAGTACAGCTAGATAGTCCAAAGATTGCTGCTGATGTGAAGTAAGCCTTATCAGTATGCCTCCAGCAGTCCTGTTTTCTCATTCACTACACCCAAGATGACTTATCTAAAGGCTTAAGCTATGAGCAATATTGCTAAGCCATTTCAGACCAAACAATAATAAATACAGCAGAGTTTACTTTGCCTTTTTTTTTTTTCCCAGTGAAGAGTATCTTCCTTAATTAAGGACAGACTTTCGTTCTCCATAACACAACCAAACACATCAAACCTTTTGGTGAAGAAAAGCCTCAGATATGCAATTATTTATCAGCTTACCTTCCCCCTTCCTTTTCTCTCACCTCCTCCTCCTCCTTGCCTCCTCCTGCCCAAATGATACTGAGCAAACCTGCTGGCAAGTAGGAAGCAACGCACAGAAGTCTTGCATATTCTTCATGAAAATGTACACGGTCATAGCATAAAGCTCACTTGTGCTCTTTTTACCCCAGTTAATGTTTATGCTAATACCAAAGCAAACCAGAAAACCACTAATTATATTGTATTTGCCTAAGGCTTTACCTAAGGCAAACACTCTGGTCAAATTCTGCAAAGCTGATTTAGAATGTTTTCCAAAAGGAGACCGGAGGGGAATTAACTCAAGATCTGCATTGCTTTGTCTTTCCATTTTCAGAGAAAATGAGCAATTCCTGGTGATTTTTCAGACTGCTAAAATGGTTGTAACCCAACTGTTCTCAAATCAAATTCTACAAGACAAAGTACCTAACTTGAAAAACAGTCTAGCAGACTACTGCTAATCCATTCCTTCTCCAGAGTTTTCCATGCAATTTGTAAAGATGTTCAAACAGGAGCTGAATGTCCAGCAACTCCAGCACTGTATTTGTTGCCTATGTCATTGTCACATCCAGCCTCTTGGGTAAACAGATTGTAGTTCATTATATGTAGCAGTGCTGCCTCTGAGGGATAGTCAGACAAATACACATCACTGCCAGATCCCTTATTAACAAATGCCACTTCAAACCAAAATGTTTTCTATTTATTGTTTGAAACATGTATTTCAAGGAATCAAGCCTTGCATGTAAAACAGCAAGGTACTTCATTTCCATTTTGCAGCTAGTAAAAAAGATGTGAAGCAAGCATTTTTAAAACAGCCTGAGCCTCCTCCTGCCTGTCCCCCTAAGCGTGCTACAGAAGGCATAAAGCCCTGCAATGCTAATTTATAATTTAAACTGTATCTAGTTGTAATTGCAACCAGCACATACACCAGTTTTACCAGAAGCTCATCTGCTTCCAGGAGACTTTTCCAGAACTGTGTTTTCTGTAAGACAAAAATGCAGTTTCTTTATGGATCAGATGCTGAAATACAGTGCCCCTGCAATTCTACAAGAACTTACACGGCTCTGTGTGGACAGAAAGCAAGCTGTGGGAAGACTGATGAGACAATATGACTTTGGAAACAAATTATGGAGATAATCCCTACAGTCCCCAGGGGAAAAGCACCTGTCACTTGACCATGCAAAAGCAGTTTAAGGACATTAAGAGTTGTTTGATTTAATATAAACGTTTCCTGTGACATTAACAAAGCATGGGTTAAGCTCCACAGATTATCTGACCTCTGAAGGAAGAAATACAAACAATCACCAATGACAGGGAGAACACCTCCTCATGATGGTACTGCCATTTAGGAATTTGTCCCCAGTAGGATAACTTCACTGTGATGTCTAACAGTCCTTCATATAAATCCACATGTTCTGAAATATCATTTGTTTTAATTAAATCACCAAAGGAACACCAAATTGTGAGATGGCCTCATAACCTATTTACCTTCTCACTGATTCCTTTGTATTCTAGAAAACACAGAGGACCACGTTTCTTGGCTACATCTCTTTTTGCTCCTCTCCCAAGTCATCCTGTTACAGTACAAGGGCTCACAAATGACTGGAGTAACCCCACAATACACCTTTCAAGATGATGCTCAATACAGCAATGACTGCATTAATCCCAGACTAAACAACTCACACAAACAGCTCAGCCTTACTCCCAAACTGTGCACATCTCAGGCATTATGGTTCTGGGAAGCACATTGATGGAGAACAGAGGGGATGGTCAGGCTAAGGACTGACTTTCACCAAAACCAAAGTGGAATAGTTAGGGTAAGGACTGACCTCTCAGCAAAACCAAGGTGGAGTAGCCCAGCATAAGACATCTCCAGGAACAGTACAGAGTATCCTAGTTGGGTGGATAGTTATCATTCTGCTACTATCAGTTTCTTATTTTCTTGCCATTGGCTAACTTCAAGATTACACAGGATCACAGGATCACAGGATGTCAGTGGTTGGAAGGGACCCAAAGAGATCATCAGGTCCAACCCCCCTGCCAGAGCTCAGGTCACAGAGGAACACATCCAAATCGTTATTCTTCATATAAAATTCCCTGATTTTTGCAACCTCTTAGCTCTCTCCTATTATATCTGACTATTTTCAGTTACAAATACCTCAGGGATTCTGGTAAGTAAAGGTATATTTTAAAATCTGCTGAAAAATATTTGCAAACAGCTCTCTCAAGCTCCATGCATACCATCAACTCCGAGCAAGGAACCACAATAAAGGATACTGAAGCTCCTATCTGTGATTGCTAAATGCCAGAGGTTAATCCTGAGATCATCTGCTGACATGTATGTCTCACAGTCACTGTTGACAGATATTGAGTTGACATGATAGGTATGACCATTAGCAAAGATTCTCCGGGGAGTGACTTCTACCATCAAATCCATAGGCTTCAGTACAGGCACCTGCCACAAAAAAAAACCAAAACAAAACACAACACAAAATGGAACAAGGATAAGCTTTCAAATAATGTTTTGCTAGGATGATGGGAGTTTCAGTGGGAGGCAGGCATTCAAAGACTGTGATCTTACAAAACTGCTCAACAGTGTGCTCAAGCTGAATCTCCCCACGGATGAATTACTGGAGAAGGCCATCCCTGCCAAGGAGGAAAGGAGAGACAGGAGAGCCATGCAAAGAGGCAGAGCAATGGAATGCCTGGATTGTGGGAAGGGAAGCACTGGCAGTTGCCTCAGAAGAGTCCAGTCCCACAAGAGGAGACACTGTCCCACCTATACAGGAGGCTCTGGCTCCTACAAGCAGTGAAGTCCTAGTATTTTGCTTTTGCTAAGGAGTTCACTGTTAGCTATAAATCACTCATGGTATTTCTTTTGCTACTTTATTTCTCTCAAAAAAAAAATAAAGTTGTGAAAAGGCTGTATTCTCAGTAAAATATAGTAAGCAAAGTCTTGGCAAACAAACTTAACGTGCACATGGACACATGGTGCAGGCACACGTACTCCTGAAAAGCTAATACCACAGACTATCACTCATCTCTGTGCCCTCATTATTTCCCTATGTGTCACTTCAATGTCACACTTCAACAACCAGACACTGTCAATTTGTTCCCAATTGGTAAATCACTAAACACTGCAAGGCTGCAGTCCATGATTGGGACTATTAGGTGTTGTTGAACATGCATCAGAAACAAGCTATCATGCATCAATCCACAAGGCAGCTTAAAAGAGAACACAGAGAAGTTAAACCTTTGAGTTTAGCTTGCCACTACAGGAACAAAACAATGATTCAACTCAGTCTTTGAATTCTCAGACTGTAAGCAATCTGGAATGGTTTTGTTTGTGCAATGATACAGAACAGACACATATTCCATTAATGGGATCATCTCTGTGCTTTGCAGGCTTTGGTAACAATGGACAGTACTGGCTTGTTCTGGAGATAGGGATGGGTTGTTCATTTTTAATAATGAAGAAATACTTCTTTGTGCTGTTAATGCAACAAAGCCTTCCAGTTCTAACCTTGAACCGCTTTTGCCAAAACACCTGGAGTGAATTCAGCCATTAAAGTCTGACAGCAAATATCTATTACATTATCATACATGCTTATATGAATTCCATGACTGCATCTGTTCAGCAATGCAGAACTTCATGGGCACTGGAGCACAGACTATTGCAATCCCACTCTTCAGACAGGAGATAATTCATTCATACTACTGTAATAAAGACAAGACTGAAATTTGGTATAGTGTCTTTAACTCAGTTCCTTTGAAGGCAATAACACTGTTTAGTATTAATTACAAGTAGAATGCTTCCAGCACACCAGACTAAAGAATCTAGTGTGAAAGCACGTTAAGTCACACTGAGGGAATTTTATGAGGAAGAACAAAACTGACATCAGCTCTCTAAACAGGTTTGTGTTGGTCACTCTATCATAAAGCAGTTGTGACTTGAAAATGTATGACAGATTCAAGGCCACTATCAGTCAGCTAAAAGTTAAATGAGAATAATCTTATATGTGCTTAGCATTAGGTACCTAACTGAGTTCGTACCCGTGACTACCACCTGTGTACAGAAACAATTGGATTCTGTCAAAGGCAACAGCTTACCTGCAGTGATGTTACTGTAGAAAGATCTTTAAGTTTCCCTTCTTCATCTTTTAAGTTGTACCCCTCTGGTCTCTTATCTCTTTCAGTAATTTTCCATAACTTGATTGTTTTATCTTTAGGAGAAAAGACAAAACAACTGTCAGCACAGGAATTCTGCCTGGGGTTGCACACCTTTCACAATACATTCCTTAAAGAAGTTTCTACACTTTGATTAACCAAACAGTCTGGATTATTTAACTCTGAACATCCAGAAAATGAGAAAAAATAAAATCTGAAAGAATTGTGCTGCAAGGGTAGGAATAGAATTAAATGCATGGAATGGAATTAAACCTAAACTCTCACTTTTCCATGATGGGTGAAGCATATGATGATAGAATAAGGATGCCTCTCATCAGCAAAGAGCCTCTGAAGCCAACGACTTGAAGTTTTAAACATTTCAGGGGGAGTTTGGTTTAGTAGTAGCTGAAGCTGCAGATTTCCTTGACATTGATGGTCCTCTCCCACACTGCTTGTGCACCCAACCTGCCAACGCTACCATTCCCTGAGCTGAAAAATTAATGCCAACCCTTCTGTGAAAAATCCATCCATGATGGTTGTTGCACTCATCTGTTCATGGAGCAGTCAAAGCCTTTCCAAAGCTTCTGCACTTCAGCTGCCACCACAGCTTTCATTAACCTTTCCTTCTGATTTCATCCCACTTTCCTCCTTTATCCCTCCTTCTCCAAGCACACAGCAGAGCATAATTCCTCCCCCAGTGTGGCTGATCCAAACATTTCTTTCAAAAGCTAGTAAAAAACATTTCAAGGGCAGGATATATGAATGCATGAATTCCTTTGAATATCTACAGCACCTTTGACTTAGACCTCTTTTGTGCTTCAAAATCAGTCCCTCCACCTCTCTGAGCAGCTTTACTTTCATGCCTTGCCTAATGATATTGATGTGCTAATTTTCAAGCAACAAAAATATTACAAGTGAACAATCTACAGAACAAGATATCAGTACAATCTGCAACTAAACATCTCCATTTAAATATTCTATACCTTTTATCTGTATCAGTCATTAATTCCTAACAATTCATATAGGGTATGTCACACTTGAGGTTTTATTCCATGCAAGTAGTGCATTCCTCCTTTACTTAAAATGTATAAAACCAGCAATTAGAAAATCTATTACAAGGAAAAGGACAAATAATTCTCCATTGCTGAACTTGACTGCTATTAATAAAACTATCCCTTTCCTGAGTAGAAAATATTTGATTTGCAGTTAAGGGCATCACATGTGTTGGTTTTCTTCTCCTTAATCTGCCTCTGGACTTTAAAACCTCCCTAGAAATTCTGAGCATGCTTATATTTCACAAAATATAGAAACATCTCCATGAGGTTCAGTATTCACTCAGTCTCAAGGGTGTTGTGCAGTCTAAATTAATTAATGTCTAGTAAGCAGTCTGAAATCCTCAGATGAAAGGATTTGTATGGGCCCAATTCTCATCTACTCAATGTAGCTCACATTGGAAGAGGCCCCAATATATTCTGGTACAAGAGATACCAATGAATCCTAATAATGTATTATTCTACTACAAAATCACTTCAGTTTACAGTGCCAACTTCAAGCAATGCAAATCCACAGTGGGATTCAAAGGTCTTCGTGATTTCCTTCTGCATCCGCTAATTAAGATGCTGCAATCAGATGCTGCTGGTGACTTGTTGGTAATGTGTGAACTGGAAAGGAGCCAAGATCCCCTCAGAGAGGTGACCTGTGCAGAGACAGCCTCAGACTAAAGTCCTCCTTAGAAGAATGGAAACAGATTCCGGCAGATGCAGACCAGTCAAGTCTCATATTGAGAGTAAGATTTAGATGGACTCTCCCCTCATGTCCCTGTACAGAGGGATGCCCCTTCCAGCAAATGCAATGGGTACTGTACACCTGTGCCTGTGGGAAGAATGGCTGATGTTCCACAGTTCTCACTTATCTGACCATACTGTGCTTTAGACCCTAAACTACCAGACAGCAAAACACTAACTATTATTTATTGCTACAAATATTAACTAGAAGTAATCACTCCATCCTAAACTGCCAATTCCCAAAAGCGAGATCACACTATTCTTCACACTATTCAGCAATTCCCATTTATTCATAGATGCATAGAATGGGTTGGGTTGGAATGGACCTCAAAGATCATCTAGTTCCAACCCCTCTGTCATGGGCAGGGCCACCTTCCACCAGCCTATGTTGCTCAAGGCCTTGAACACCTCCAGGGAGAGGGCATCCACAGTCTCCCTGGAAAACTTGTTCCAGTGTCTCACCACCCTCACTGTAAAGAATTTCTTCCTAAATCCTGTCTAAATCTACCCTCCTCAAGCTTCAATCCATTCCCTCTCACCCTATCACTACAAGTCTTTGTAAACAGTGCCTACTTGACTTTCTTGTAGCCCCCTTCAGGTATGGGAAGGCTGCCCAGAAGTCTCCCTGAAGCTTCCTGTTCTCCAGGCCAAACAGCCCCAATTCTCACAGCCTGTCCCCACAAGGAAGGCGCTCTAGCCCTCAGATCATCTTTGTGGCCGCCTCTGGACCCACTCAAATTTCTACTCAGTTCATGCTTAAATTTCTAACAGAAAAATTCTTTTCTGATTACAATGTGATCTAAGTTTTACATTCAGGTACCAAGAGCAGTAATAATGGTTGTGGGCGTCCAAATGCTTCCTAAATGACACCTATGCATGTTAGACTCCATTCAGTTTCTTCCCACTATGCCACATCTCCATATCCCCTCTGAGCAATAATGCTGTATTTTTTTTTAATCAATAGGCCTTAGGCATGTTAGAAAGATGAGTCAGTATCAATTTCTTATTAGCATTCTACTGCCTTCCAAAGATTTGTGTAGCTCTTTAGAACTTAAATAAACCATTCTGATGATAATGAATGAAAAGAGAAAAAGAAATTCATCTCTCTCACCTACATGCATTTACATATCTACAAAGAATGAAGATTCTGACAAATATAGCAGACAAAATTGTACATCCCCAGTGAAATGCAGCTGCTGAGTAAGGTGATACCTTTGGCTTAAAAGTCATTTCAGAGTAGCACTGCATGTTAATATCAAAAATGGATAGCTCTCTAAATGTCTATGGACAGTCAATAGGAAAAACCCTGTGACTGTGAATAAAATACATAAATAACAGCGATGAGAGCCAGTTTGACAGTCCTGGTAAACCATGGAAAAGGAAATTATGAAAAGACTAGATTAAAATGAACAAATGTATACAGTCAGCAGTAAAACTCACACGAGCAAAATGCTGATACGTCCTATAAATGCTCATCCATCTTACCATTTGTTGATAAAAGTGAGTGAGCTGCATTTTGCTGTGGTAACCACTTGATCTTGTTTATTTTTTCTTCAATCTCCAAGCTCTTCAAATAATCAAATTCAGGTTCATGGCTCTGGAAAGTGCTGTAAACATTGTACTCCCCCTGATTGTAAGGCTCATTTTTACTCTGTGGAGAATAAGACCAACAAAAGTGTTGTTTATGACGGCAATGTATTTCCATCTCTTAGGAAAGGTGTTTAAGTAGCCTTATAAATATAAAAATATTGAAAGTATAATTTAATTTCTCATTTAAAACATGAGATTGATAGATTTGCTTCTACAGGAATTCAATTTCCTGTAAGTATGTTGGAGCAACATTTAATAAAAGGCAAAAATTTCTTGAAGGGTCAGTTATCCAGGAAGACTTTGTACAAAATAGATGGACTGGGTTTAAAAGTGAAACACAGAGGTAAGACAGCAAAGGCATTGTTTTAAACTGAATGGTTCTAATGAACAGGCAAAAGCTATTAAAATAAGAAGTAAAACAAACAAACAAACAAATGTATCTTTTATTATCCTGAAATTTTGGAGCTTTGAAGCATTTTTGTTTGGGACAGCAAAATTCCAAGTAAAAGATGCTTACCCTCTTTCACTTTCCCTCCAAAGAGGTCACATTCTCTTTTACTGAATCTTGAGACTATAAACAAGTCCTTTTTAGTTAGATCCAATCAAAGTATTAAAATTAAAGCCAAGTTTTAGCAAGCTATTAAGGACTATATTGGTAACTCACATACCTCAGGTTCCCTTTGGAATATAACAACCCGACCTCCCTTGTCACCAGTAGCCAGCAGTTCTCCAGTGTGGTTGAACTCAACTGTAGAAATAATATCAGCTGGAGGAAGAAAAAGACAAAAAGGCAAATGTTAGACTGCTACTAGAACACAAAGCCATCAGAAGTATCAAGCACTCCACAAAAAAACGCAACAAATGAGGGGTTTGAAGGAATACAGATGAATTCAACAGCAAGTCACTAACGCAAACAGGCTGCATGCCATTACCATCCGAGGTTGCTACACAATGAAACAAGTGCAAACATAACAAGGCAAATTTGTGTTTCCAGCACAGCTGCAGTTTTGGAGTGGAGCAGATCTCTGGAGAGGTTGTGCTTCAAGAAGAGCAATTTCAGGCTGCTACAGAGCTTTTTTTTTTAGTACTGGAGATAGCAACAGCACTGGCCTCCTGCTATTTCCCCTAGCAAGGACCAATGTAGTATCTCAGCCCTGCTGCATGTATCATTTACTCTTCACCCTTTACGAAGGTTTTCACATAAACCTCTAGCACTACTTTTCTCAAATATGTGTTTGAGACAAGAGAGCACTAGCAAAGTACATGTAGCCTGTCCTGCCCCTGAGGAATGAAGGCAAAACCAGAACTGCACGCTGTGCAATGCCGGCAAGAGCACATTCAATCCTTGTTTTGGATAAACCATTTCAGTACCATAGAAATGTGTCACCAAAAGATAAAAAGATTCCAGCCCCTTCTTTTTCTAATTTTCAGCAACTCATCTTCTCTAAGCAATTGCATCAGCTTAAACAAGAAACCTCAGCAAAACCTGAGGCCAGACTTCTGTACAAATTGCTCTACATCAGAATGGGAAGGGAGCAAAGAAACTAGTTCTTCTGTTTTTGTGGCAGTAAATGCTAGAATCATAATCCATGGTTAATCCTATGCTATTAGCATAATTTAAATCAAAATGCCTAGTGCAAATTAAGAAGCCATCATATACACAATCACAGACAAATGCAGGGTATTACTCAGAGATTGCCCATATGAATCCTCTATAATGATCAGTATTCACTCATCAGAAACATGGGCCAGATTTTCAGAAGCATCAGTAGATAGCAGCTCCCCTTCAGGCACAAAAAGCTGTGGTTTTCAAACACGTTCATCATCCATCAGTTTACACTGAGAACAATGAGGCGACAGTGGGCTAAGCTCTTTTGAAAACCTAGCCCCAAATGAATTCACTAAAATTCAAAGGAACAGAAATAACAAGTGGATGTACCACTTACTTGATACATTTTATGAACTGAAAACATCTGTTCCTATTATTCTTTTAATAAACTAGCGGCTTCTATTGCCAGTTGCTCTCATCAGCAACACAGCCATCCAAAGCTAGATTCTTACTGGAATGCTATAAACAATTCACCAACTGAAAAAAAATAAGGGAAAAAAACTTTACCCTAATTTTTTAAATAAAATGTTCACCATCAAACAGTTCTGTGGAAAAAAAAACCCAACCCAAACCCAAACAACCAACAACAAAACCAATCAACCAAACTCTCCTCTTTTGTCCTCCACACACTACATATGTAAAGAAAGTTAAGAGGAATCATAAAGAGGGGATGCAGTTTTCTTTTGTACTGACTAAAATGTATGAATGTCTGAGAAAAAATGGGACATGACAACTTAGAGTAGTTTGGGTCTGAAACCCAAATCTTCTCCAAGTTAATGGTATTTGATTTTTATCTGGGCTTCCACATAAAGCATGTCAATTTTATAGGTCAGCACTCCAAAAGCTCTAATCTTCTTAGAATACAGGAAGAGTAGAGGAACTTTGTTTATGGCTGGCATGGGGCTTGGAATGGGTTGAAGCTTGATCTAAAACATGGGGTGGGGAGGTTGTTTGTTTGTTTTTAATCTAATCAGCTTTCCTGGCATGTAAAGTTCATTTCTAGTGCTTCCAGTGGAAGAACATTTCTTGACTATTTTATTCTTATCATGCAATATTCATGCTGATAGTAGGTGTGAGCTCCTGCTTATAAAATGGTAACTGACTGATTTTGCTTATTTAAAGCTGTATCTCACCACAAAGGCAGAACTCCAGAAGACTCAGTGACAGTCCTTTTAGAATGGAGACTCAAGGGAGCATGTGATATGCATTAAAATACAGGTGTGTTTGTGTGTATGTGTGCATATGTGTAACACATGGTTTTCTCAACAGGTCACAAAAGAACCAGATAAAATAACTATTCAAAAGCAATAAATGGTATCCACACATGCAAATTCAAATGCACTTGCTGTTGGCCTGGAATACTTCCACAATGGCATGAAATTCTCCTCTCTACATTCACAATGGACACAAAAATATTACATGGCACTTGGCAGAGCAGTAAAGCCCATGGTAACTGAATCAGGGTTATAATAAACCAGCTCTGCATTCTGTTATTACATTGCACTTGTCATTAAAATATTGCATGCAGTTAAGTGATTATTGCTTAAAGAAAAGCAGCTAAGACATTCAGGATCTGTAGGGAGTGTGCAATGATGTTGTTCTGAGGCAAAACGCTCTCCCCCACAAAGCGTTTCTTCCAGATACATCCCTCCTTTCTATTAGAAAAACTAATTCTGAACTGCAGCCTACCTATCATTTTAAAAATAACTTGCTCTGAAAAAGAGCAGATCCAATATTCCAACCTTAGAGGCTATGCAGCTTGTTGGTAAAAAAAAAAATTAGCCTTGAATTGGAAAATCACTTTTATTGATCCCGTAAATAGCAGTTGAAAGCAACAGCCAGGGAAAAAAAAAATCTTATCCAGCCTATCTGTTCAGCAGGAGAATATTAGTCATGCTGTTTTCATAAAAAAAAATAGATTAGCCAGGCTGGCTCTCCCTAAGACAGAGGAGGAAGGAACAGAATCAATCAACAAAGCTCTTCATACCCTTCTGCAGAACATTCTCCAACGTATTTATTAATGCTGTAGCAACATCAGGCACTACGGTCCCGTCCTGCAGATTCTTCCACTGGAGAATGGCCCCCTGAGCATACAGAACAATTAACTACCAGATTTCACCCTCTCCAGGATATAGAAATGCTCCACAATGGAAGAGTTGATGAATTGGTATGTAGAGTACGCCCCTGGTAAGGGATGGCGGAGATGAAAGACTCCTTCCAGCTCTTCTGCACTACACCTCTCATATCTCTGCTGTCAATGCCAAGCTTTGCACTAACAATGAGGATTATGAGAGGCAGAGATAATTTACCTTTTAAGAACAATTATGGATAACCTCGGTGCCAATGGGCAAATATTTCCACTCAGATTACAAACCCCAATTTTTATCCAGTATTAATCTCCCTACTTCATTTTTAAATCACCCATTTTGTCAGTGCAGAAATGTATACAAACTTCAATTTAAAAGTTACACTGCTCCACATTTTACAGTTTCTGACTGAGAAAAGCTAACCCAAACCCACCAAAAGATGAAAATACTCCAGGGGGTATAGAACTGGTCCTCTGTTCCACATCTGGCCATGACAAATTGTTCCAGGACATACAGCACATTACAGACCTCATTCCCCAGAGTAATTTTGCATATTCACAGAAGGACATCACATTACTCCTCAAGCTTAAACTGACAGCAAGTTTTCCCTGATCCAGGCTGAACTATTTCATTCCCTGACTCCTAGTCACCTCTGCCCTTTTGTGCCACATGAACTAATTCCTCTGCAGCTTCACAGTTTACAGTTTTCAAATGTGCTTAATGGCTATGCTGAACCCAACAGCTGCTGCTTAGCTAGATATTCAGCTTTTCTCATAGATCTAAGTCTATCATTGTACATCTGTGCACATCAAGAGATGTCTAGCTGATTGTACTGCTCTTCCCTCAACTCCATGAGTACTGCTCCAGCACAGAGGCAGGCAAATAAACCTTCCAGCAGTTCTCCCCCCAGGCTCGCTGTGGGATGGGATGAAACAAAGGTCAGTACACAGAGCCTGGGCTTTATTTCACACCACCACATACTTTTGGGTGTTCACTTTCTAGCCTCTTAACAGTTTTTTTTCAAAGGTTTTGTATAGCTTATTCCTATATGACACAAGGAGATCCAAATATCTTTACAATAATTTGAAAAGCCTTATCCATATAATAATTTTGTTGCACTATTTTGGGGCACTTTAGCACAATTGTAGCCATTTTGCACCTAGTCTGCACTCACTAAAGCAAAGTCTGATTGTACTTACTCATTCTGACTTTTTGGTCAGAAACCTCAAACAACTCTAAGGAAAGCTCAACTATAAATCACTATATGTTACTTTTACTAGCAATTCATACCTTTCTGGGGCCTTTCCTGTGAAGGTCCTGGTATATTTTATTTTGCTCTAGAAGATTCTCCCCCTCTACTCTGCCCTTTGAGACCCACCTGGAGTACTCCATCCAGCACCCCCAGCGTAAGAAGGACATCAAGCTGCTGGAGTGGGTCCAAAAGAGGCCAGGAAGATGATCAAAGTGCTGGAGCACATCCCTTAAGGGGACAGGCAGAGTTGGGGCCATTCAGCCTGGAGAAGAGAAGGCTCCAGGGAGATCTTAGAGCAGACTTCCAGTACATGAAGAGGGCCTGTGAGAAAGCTGGGAAGAGGCTATTTACAAGGGCTTGTAGTGATAGAATGAGAAGGAATGGATAAAAACTTCAAGAAGGGAGATTCAGACTGGATATTAGGAAGAAATTCTTTACAGTGAAGGTGGTGAGACTCTGGAACAGGTTTCCCAGGGAGGTGGTGGATGCCCTCTCCCTGGAGGTGCTCAAGGCCAGGCTGAATGAGGCCTTGAGCACAGTATCACAGTATCACAGTATAACTTAGGTTGGAAAGGACCTCGAGGATCATCGAGTCCAACCTATCAACACAGACCCCATGACTAGACCATGGCACCAAGTGCCACGTCCAATCCCCTCTTGAACACCTCCAGGGACGGTGACTCAACCACCTCCCTGGGCAGCCCATTCCAATGACGAACGACTCGCTCAGTGAAGAATTTCCTCCTCACCTGAGTCTAAACCTCCCCTGGCACAGCTTGAGACTGTGTCCCCTTGTTCTGGTGCTGGTTGCCTGGGAGAAGAGGCCAACCCCTTCCTGGCTACAACCACCTTTCAGGTAGTTGTAGAGGGCAATGAGGTCACCCCTGAGCCTCCTCTTCTCCAGGCTAAACAATCCCAAATCCCTCAGCCTCTCCTCATAGGGCTTGTGTTCAAGGCCTCTCACCAGCCTTGTTGCCTTTCTCTGGACACGTTCAAGTGTTTCGATGTCCAAACTGGTCTAGTGTTAAGGTGCCCTTGCCCGTGGCGGGGGGGTTGGAACTAAATGATCTTGAAGGTTTCTTGCAACCTAAACCATCCTATGAATCAGGAAAGCAAAGAAAATTACAAAACTATTTCACCCAAGACAGAAATGCAGGGTTTGGGACAGCAGTAGCAATTCTGAGGGCAAAAAACATCACGCAATGGTACAAGGAAAAGAAGATCAGAGAATATAATATTCTACTGAATTGCAGTGTAATCCTGATGGAGAATTAAAGGATTTGGAAAGAGCCAGAACACTGGAATTAAGATCAGTATTTTTTTTTTTGCTGGGGAAAAAGCCCAACCCAACAACAACAAAAAAGTCCCCACAACCCAGTATGAAATCCCACCAGCCAGAACAGGTCAGAACTTCTTTATATCACATCCACCACAATAAGCATGGCAACACAGGCAGTCTGAGCTGACTGAATCAGCCTCTAGGTCGGGTTTTTGTTGTGTGTGTGTTCCCAGTGGCCAGCAGGCAATCTTGTAGTCTACGTTATTTCAACCAAGTTCTGACCTGGCCTAACCTTGGTTTGTGAAATCCAATAAGATCACAGCACAATCTGGCATGGCTGCAAGCAATGTTCAGTCATACTGATACGAAAAGTCCCTGAGGAACATAATCTGGAAGTAACAACAAAGAAGCTTGCAACAAAGAGAGCCATAAAACAAAAGGATAAATGGTAGATAAAAGAGGGGCAGTATTACAGTGTCTTGTGTGAAGGGAGGGCCATTACAGCGAGCTCTGTTGTCAGAATTTAGTTGAGACTTGGACAACAAAAAAAGGAGGTGAGAAAACATAATGGGTGGAAAGAAAAAGCCTGCTACTTTTAAAGCAGAAGTTTCAAAGGTTCCCACAAGCAGCTGAGAAACAGGGTACACAAAACTTCAAAGATACGAGGGTCAGAGGAATCCTTTTCTGAAACAGCTGGCAGAGAGATCCTTCACAATGGAAAAATCCCTACTTGAAGCAGCAGACTCTGCAACATGCATTCATTTTGGGGTTGTATGACACTAGAAACTACCCCTCAAAAATCAGGTAAGCACAGAGCAAAGCTCACACTGCCCACTTTGGCTGTGTGAGAAATCTAACGCTAAAAGCCAATGCACCAGAAAGCCAACTCAGCATCAGCCCTGGCTGATAATGAGACTATCATAATACTGCTGACTTTCACAGGTCCATGCATTCCTATATCCTCAGGGACCAAGGAAAGCACCTTCCCATTCAGAATATCTGAATTAAGTTCAGTTTCACTCTAAAAGAGAAACTAAAATCCAAATCCAAATGGGTACCCCCTCTGTGAGCACCTATGACTGCTCTGATTTGCTGTTTCTAGCCTTGAGCTTTAATAGAGCTGGCTTTTTTCTCCAATATATTTATGTGCATTTAAGAGCTTAGAAAACATTTTCAACAGCTTTTTAATCACATGCTGATTTCTAGCTGTATTCCTCAAATTAGAAGATCAGAAAATTACCCAACTCTTGGAGCACACTCTGAAACAAAAATTTTTTGCCTGCAGGACAAATACATAAAATAGATTCTCTGGGTTCTGTGCTTCATGCTAAAAATACCCCCCTTCATATTGAATACAAGTCATTGAAATTCACTGTCTCATAAAGTGGCACTCCCCACCCCCAATTTGATTCCTAATTTGAAAGCTCAAAGCCTGCATTTCAGAGGTTTTAGGCACCCATATCCCTCCTGTAGAGTACAAAGCCTGCAGGAAAAGAGGCCAAAGAAACCTGACCCTCTGCCCACTGAGGTAAATGGAAAGTTTCCCACTGTTGCAGTAGTAAATAAGGTCAGGGAACATGTCAGATGTGGTGTCGCTGGAAATTAGGACACACTTCTGAAAACTTTGGCTAGAGTTTACATGTACTTCAGTTTCTTCATGTTCAAGGTGACCTGCTTAGATCTGTGAGACTTTGCCAAGCTTCAGTTGTTAGTTCTGCAGAATGCCTAATTAATGTTAGTATTACACTTGCCGAAGTGACTAAGTGCACTGCTTTGTGCCTTCATAACATGAAATACTCAGTGGACTGATGAGAAGCTTGCTGCAATTCCTTTTATATCTATTTAGGGGCTCCCAAACAGTGGTATTCCCCCACCTGCAGTAGCCCAGCAGCTTCTGAGTGCTGTGAGACTGGCACTGTATACCCACAAGTGATGCAAGGAATGATTCCAGCCCTGCTTCCACTGCCACTGGAGATTTCCAAAGAGGGTAAACCTGGGAAGCACTGATCCCTCCATCCTGCTCACTCTGAACAAACTGGAAAACTCACTAGAAAACCTTTCACCTTTGGCACATCAAAGCCATTTGGTAACACTGCTTGTAGCTATTCTTACAAGCAACACTTTAAGAAAACACTGCAAATCAATCTGTATTTTAGCATAAAAATATGCAGAGAAAGCTTCTAAACTTTGCATCTCCTAAAAGCTTCTTGACAGCTTACACTGTGTAGCACATGCTAGTAATCTACTCTTCTGAGATTTCTTGGAAAAAATGAAAAATGAGGGGGAAAACATAAAGGCAGCTGGACATTTCTTTTTTTTTCTGGGTTTACTGTCAGGTGAGACAGTCATCTAAGCTAAGGGCTCAACAACAGGCTTGAAACACTCCTCTTTATAAACATCAGCACAATTAGGAGATCACAGGACCACAACAACTGTAAAAGACCCTTAAGATCACCAAATCCAACCATTGATGTTGCCAGTCCACTCCTCTTACCAGCCAACAAAATAAAAATCACCATGGCCATCACCCTATGCATTTACAGTTTCCAGGATGGAGCTTAAACTGGTACTCACAGAAGGTAGCCTGCCTGAGCTGGGAGCTTCTGCTCAGCTCCATGTTACTTCCCACAGAGGAGCTGCACAGCCTGGCTGCCAGCAAAAGACAGCTTAGAAATGGTGCTGCCAAGTGCTAAAAATGCTAGGCAACAGCATTTTATGGAGAGCATAGAAAGACCTTGAACCTCTTCCTTCACTTTGGAGTAAATACATGCCAAAAATGGAAAGTGTAAAATCTTATCACAATGCACTAATTGTACAGAATTAATCAGGAGCGATATTAGGCTTGTGTATAATAATTGCAATGACCCACAATAAGAAGACATCAAGTGTTGCCAAAAGGCTGTTTTAAAACAAGGACATTACAAAAAATCCCACCCATATTTAGAATCTTAAAAGGAAAAGCACTAATTTAAAATATAGCAGAGAGTAATGAAAAGTCATCAAAATCCAAACTACAATCCTAAATAACTAGTTTCAATGTGAACATTATTTTCTCCCTATTACATGCAAACTTCAACAGAATTTCCCTGCCAGCTGATTCTGAACTGCTTTGGGGTTTTTTTTCCCTCCCCTTAACAGAGCAATTAAATTCCAGAAGCACAGCTCTCAGTAATTCTGTCACAGCAGTTCTCATGTTCAAAGTGCTTTCTGGGCATTAAACCCCCAGTAACCCAAGGAAGTCAGTAAGGAAATGTTACCATCCCCATTTCACACAAAGGGAAAAATGAAACAGATGCTCCAGAGTTTTTATCCAAGATCAGAGAAACAGTTCTGATTATACACATACTTAGGGACAGATAATCCAAGCAGTGGCTCAGCAAAACATTTCTATTTAATAAAGCTCTTAATCACTTGTCTAGAGACTTGAATGCTCCTGTATTCAGTTCAAGTGAGTATACACATTGCTAAATGAACATATTGATGGAGCCTTAACAAACACAACCTTGCAACAGCACGTACCAAGGAAGAAAAAGCCCCAGCAAGGAGGCTTTTGGGTGAAGCAGGGGGGATATAATCTTTAAAATCATGAAAGGTTGGAGCTAGGAGCTGGACTACAGCCAGAGTCTTCATGTGCAGAGTGTTGAAAAGGAAAGCAGAGACACAACAGCCATATCTGCACTGGTAAACGAAGGAGAGCTCCAGGATGTTCTTGAGCTTTGTAGTGCTATGATTCATACTCTTAAATTGCTAAGAACAAACCACCTTGACAGAATTTTGGATGGGATAAATTGCTTTCCTCCAAATCCCACTGGCATGGCTCAGGGGTTGTCACTAGCCAGGGACATTTCTCAAGAGATAGTGCACACACAGACATGATTTTTTGGAAACAGTGCAATGTCACCCTCCAAGGGACTGGGCCCCACCAAGCCAGCTGGTCACAGTGCTCCCAAACAATCAGTGTGATCAGGCAGATGCACTCAGTGACTGCAACTCATAGGATTAGAGTGGCACACAGACCATCAACGCTCATACTCTGCTATGTCAATTTATGGTAATCTGCCATACTTGGCAGAGATGGGGGCTCCTCAGAGCAGAAGGGGTCCAGAGGCTGTAGAACTCGCACAGAGAAAACAAACTGCATTTGCTTTTCTCAGACTTAATGCACAAGGGTAGATGGCAGGGTTTAAATCTACTTGGATGACAGGATCCAAATAAGCTACATCACTGGACATCTCCTCTGTGACTCCCAGCAGTGGACCAGCAAGCTAAGGTCACACACAGGGCTTGCTGGCTGTCACAGGAGTTCCACGCCAAGTGGTGTAGATGCTCATCTAGCATTAGCATCTGTTTGCTTGGCAGGCTCCAAAGGCAGTTCCGCTGACAACTCCAAATTTGCCTCTGGGTCTGTCACAAGGTCATATAACTGTGGGACTTCTGGGAGTGCCTAATAGTTCTTTGATGAAGATCACACACATCAGAATATATTAGATCCATTCTAAGCTGCTTTGAAATCACTGTTTGTGACCTTTCAGAACTGTCCGGATAGTGTGGCTGGCCTAAGTCTGTAAATTGAAGCCAAGCTCAAAGACCACGAGATTAGTTGTTCTTGCTTGCAACAAGATCTCTTCTGCAAGTTTATGGCCCAAGACCAGAAAAATACAGATTTGCTGGTGTTGACATGGGTTGCTACTATTGAAAGAACACCCAAGACAGCTTCTAAGCTGCTCAAAAAATGAAGAGGAAAATTGTATCAGCTTCATTATCAACCCTACTGCTTTAAGATTTCAGATGAGTGTAGAAACGATATAAAATTATAGCAGTGGCTTACATAATTTTACATTGTTCTGAAAGCTCATAAGATTCAGTTCATGAAAGGCCAAGAGTATTTATATATAACTCCAACTAAGTCAATGGGAAGAAAGATGGGATTACTCATGTACTTTAAATGAAAAGCATGTTAAATCACTCTATTATCTCAGGAACTAGAGGAACTCTTGGTGCTTAAAGACTGAATTCTAGATACCTGGAATGTGCAAAGCCCAGTGTTTGCTCTCAACTGTAAATGCATTGTATTTCAATAATTACTCATTAAAAAAATACTTGACGAACAGAAGGCATTAAAAATCAATGCATCTTTCCCTACTCTGTGTCTGATAAAGGAACTTCAAACACAGTTAACAGCCTCAAGAAATAAACACTCCCTTTGGGCTATTCCCAAATGACATCAATTACATAACAGGACTAGATCAGCATCTATTACAAATGCTATGGACAGTGTTTAAAACAGCAGCTGTTTGCTGCTTAGGCAATTTCATTTCCCCCCTTACACACACTGAGGAATGTAGCAGCACACAGGTAACCCAGCAATTGCATAAAACAAACTTGAAAGCTCTTTCCAATCTGATCAAACAACATTGCAATGGGAACTCAGACTGTTCCCACTGCATCCACAACTAGAGAACATGGACTTCAAAGCTCCAAGCCTCTCATGTTTAAACACCAAGCACAATCATTCCTTCTTCAAAAAGAGGTTAAATGCAAATTATAGCTTCTGACAGCCTACTGCTAAAGCTGAAAAGTTAACACCAAAATAGTCTGGAAAACCAAACATCATTAGGTCAGATTTCTGCCTCCTCTACACAGACAGACCCAGAGGAATTTATTAGGAGCCTGCCTGGATCAGGAGGGCTTCAAAGCATATGGTTATGTCTCAAAAATCTGCAGGCACCTTCCTCAAGGCCATGCTTCCTGCAGACATATAGTTTGAGAGCTGCTAATTTGCAGCCCACACAGATAACATTTAGAGATCTAATCCCTTGAAAATGTGCAAGGCTTCCAGCTCCCTCCCAATATCCTTGAGGCTGTGCCTTACAATCATCACTGGTTGTTAAAATAGAGTCCCCAGTAATTATTGCTGTGCTCTCAAAGCAGAGCAGCCTTTGCTGCAATGCAACAGTTCTGAGGCATGTGGCCAACTGAAGCCTCAAGTCTATTTTAATTCCACTATAATTATAAATGATAGCTATGGAGTTAAGATGCTTCTGAATTTGTGTTTGCATGAGGGTGTATTTATGCACTGCAGAAGAGCACTGCAGAGGAATATCTGGGCTAGTGCTGACTGAATTGGCATCAGAGCCAACATAACAACGTTAGCACAACGCTGCCTGAGACATCACTGCTGTCAGGACACACCACCACGTTCAGAGCTACAAAACATACCTTTTCATCATCCTCCATTAAGCAATGTTGACATATCCATTAAATACAGAATGAAGAGAAAAGGTGTTGACAGGTTTCTCCCAGGCAAAGCATCACAGAAGCACACTGGTTAGTTGTTCAAAGCACTGTGATAAGTGGAAAGTTTTAGCCAGGTCTGAACTGCAGATTAGAGGCTGGAAATTTTGCCAAAGGCTGGTTGAGAGGAGAGAGACATCGTGTTCTCCAGGCCTGGCACCAGCTTGCTGTTGCCACTAGACCTCACACTGCAGTGAAGGGGACAGATGCAAACTAGGACACCATTTCTTAACCCTAAAAGACACTGTCTCACTACAACATTTCTATTTCGTGTTGTTATCCCCCAATAATGCAATACTTACCAGCAATGTAGCAAATAACCTCTTTTTACTTCAGAAGGCAACATCTCACTGCACTTAGCTACAAGCATCAACTCAGATCTAACACAAACCAGTTTCAGCATTGCCTAAACTTACACAATTAGCAGCTAATTCATGTGAGAAAGAGGTTTACTTCTACACATGCTTTGCATTGGAGTATCCAGTATGAAGCAACGTTATATATACTGTTAGCACTAGCACTAAGTATACTTTCCACTGAAACCAGTAAGGAGGAGTTCTGTAATTATTTATACTTCAGACTTCTGCATTATTGGAATGTCACTCATCTGGAGTAAAGAAGAAATTGTGTAAGCAACACATCACAACAGATTTTGAATGTGCTGTCTGAATATTCAGAGGAGGCATTCTCCACATGTAAGAGAGAAATACAAATGGCATCTTAAAAAAAAATCATTTCAGGAAACCTGCCTCAGAGTCTTGTCACTAAAAGAGCTAGCTCTTATTTCAGCCAGGGCCTGCAAAGTCTTTACCACTGCCTGGCTTTTAAAGTCCTATAACCTTCCAGACCATTTAAGGCAAAAGGAACAAGACATGAGGAAATACAGGAACACTGCTCTAGGCTAAATTTGCTTACCAGAGGGAGGCACACCCCAATCCTCAATAAGGATCTTGGGATTTGCCCTGGATCTGAGTACACACAGAGAATCTGAAACAGGCAGAAAAGCTTCTTTTCCCAACGATTTTACACAGATTTTTGAGCTCCATTCAACAGAAGAAACTAATTATCTGCCCTCTTCCATCCCACTGTTGATTGTCCCAGTATACCCTGGGAAACTGTCTGCCATAAGCATCCAACCATCAAGCTGTCACAAAAAAAGGTTCCCCTTTACAGAAAAACAGACAAATGAGGATCATTATGATAAAGGCCCTTTTATGAGGGGAGAAATTTATTGTTGCACTAATGTTTCTCCTGATGATGGGAGATCAAGAGTCTTTCAAAAGATGTCACAGTAGAACCTGGCCAGCTGGAGCTAAAAGCATACTGACAGCTTCAGAAAGCCAGCATCAACCCATACAAAAATTGGTAGTTTTGGTAAAAGAAAAACAAGACACTATGAAACACCCAGAAAAATCTCATGCTTTTCATCTGATACTTGGGCAAATGACAAGATTTAAGAGCCAACTGGTAAAATAATGAAGGCAAGAGGCCAGTGAAACTATATAAAGCTAAGAGAAACTGCCTCATACTAATTAGAAACAACGTGCAGTCTGATGACACTTTATAGACTTCAATTACTATACACGGCAGGAAGGAGGTTTCAAACATCTGTATGATGATTATTCTCCACTGGGATGTCATTTACAGTGCAAAGTATTAAAAACAGGGCCAAAAAATCAATTATAATCTTTGTAAACGAGCATATTCTTGATCTAAGGGATTTTAACTTGTGTGTAGATACAGGCTTTAAAAGAAGAGAGCAACTGAACTGACAATGAAAAAGAGGCAGCAACCTCCCCCTGCCACCTGACTTGCACAAAATGAAACCTAAGGATCATTAAAATGGTATTCTGGATATGAAGTGTATGAACAAAAAGCATTATTATAAGTCAAGCCTAACAAAGCAGTGACTAACCACAAGCAAGGTTCAAGGAGAGGCTTGCTTTATTTAAGGGTTTAGGTGAATACCCAGAAATACTGCCCATTGCCTGGGATTACTTGGATGAGTAAAGGTATGTACACACTAGGTAGAAATATGAAATCAGATCTTTTATTGCTCTGAACAATTATTTTTCATATTTACATAGAAACCCACAAATATGCAAAAGTATCAGGGAGAGTAGGAAGCAACAATGGTTGCCAACAACAATGTCATTTCAGCTGGTCCTCTTTTACTCATTGAATGTTTGGGTTGGAAGGGACCTCCAAAGGTCACCTAGTCCAACACCACTGTGGTAAGCAGGGATCCTTCACTAGACCAGGCTGCTCAGAGCCTTGCTGAGTTTGACCTTGAATATCTCCAGGGATGGGGCCTCCACATCCCTGGGCAACCTGTTCCACCACTCTCAGGGTAAAGAATTTGTTCCTAACACCCAACCTAAATCTCCTCTTCTGTGATTTCAAACTATTGCCCCTCGTCCTATCACTACAGGCCCGTGTAAATGTCCCTCTCCAGCCTCGTTGAAGGCCCCCCTTCAGGTACTGGAAGGCTGCTATTAGATCTCCCCAGAGCCTTTTCCAGACTGAGCAACCCAAGTTGAGAGGTGTTCCATAAGTGCAGAGAACTAAGGATTTTACCCAACGGGAACCTAAAGAATGCAGTTTTCTCTGGTAATTTATGTAAAGCCATATAAATATAAAATTCACCACTGTAAAATTAAGAAACCCACAAACCAACCAACAAAAGAAGGTTGTTTGAATGGATTAAAGGTTTTCTTTCCTCATTTACTGGTTTTCAGGCATGTCTGCTGTCTCTGAAGTGAAAGCCATGCTGAGTTTGTTCAAAAGCAAATGGGAACAGCAAAGGTCAGCTGCAGAAAATGGCTAGAAAATGTGTCAGTCATTGCATCAGAACCTTAAATCATAGTGCAGAATCTGGCAGAGTTAACCTGAGCTTGCAGATCACCTGTATGACCAAGCACCATGAGTATTTTGTGCAGACTGTAAGATGATTGTACGTTTTTCTCCTGGAGACAAAATTTATTTGCCTTTGTCGAGGTAGATTAATGACCTACCAATATACTGCTGTACTTCAAGAATATTTTAAAGGATGGACGAGTGTAGAGTGCAGACCCTTGCTGAGTAACACCAAAAGCATGCTATTTCTGTGCTCTGAAGGTTGTCTCCTAGTAATTAAGGAGGCATTAACCTGAAGTGTTGGGTTTGACCTTTACAGACCTAAGCTATCTGGAAATCTAGCCAAGAGAACAGGTTTTCTGAGCACTTCCCCCCCACCCCTCCTTTTGCTTTTAGAGTGACGATTAGAGAGAAGCTGTCAGTGCCCCTCTGACATTCTGTCATTTGGTCAGACAGGACCTGGACCTATTAAACTCTCATTCAAACTTCACAGCTCATTTCTTCTGGCAGGTACCTGAGGAGAACCTGAAAGGATATCCTGGAAGAGTTGTTTCATGAAACTACCACTGTTTCTTAATAGGCTACTAGACAGATGAGCAATTTTGGCATGATAGTGGGGTTTTTACAGTTAAGACAGACCAGAACATAGGATGAGATCCCAACCAGCTGTGTACAGTCAAAAATGGAGGAAGCTTTCACAATCCCTTGGCCTCTTGATCACCATGGAGCACTGTAGCTGTCACAGGTGCTTTGGAAGAAGGAATTGCAAAGCATGTTTAAGAGCATGTTCTCCACAGCATTAAAATGAAGTCTGAATTTCACATGACAATCCAAGACAACTAGGCTAATGCAGGGTGTCTGCAGCAGAATTTCAGCAGCACAGCAGCCTCCCAATCTATTTTGAGCAGTAGCAACTACTTACTTAAGTGGAATCAGCAAGCGGCCACATTCCGTATTGTTGGCAATAACAAAGCTGGAACACCTCTAACAGGCTACCTAGGGATTACTTTCGCTTTTGTTATCAGAAAAGAAAAGGTTTTTTTTTCAGCCTGACAGCACCATAGAAACTCTTGTTCACAGTGAATGACACATGAACAGAGACCGGTGTTTATAATTTTCTGCCGGTTAAAGACTCATTCCCGCTCCTATTGAACTAAATGAGCCAGAGCTGCCATTGATTTCAATCAGCTTGTCAGTAGACCTTAAAGATACTAACCATCAGCACTTATTAATATGGAATTATCAGCGGCAAACATATTGACTAGTCCATCTAAATACTTTATCTTCATTCATCAAAACACTTACTCCAAATGAACAAAGACAGAAAACTGAACCCAGACCAAAGGTCATGCTGAACTGAAATTGCAGAGACTGCTGATACATATTACCAGCAGTGGCATCATGTGTATTGCACCCAGTCAAACCCATAGACACAAGTATTAAACGGGAAACACACAGCACCACCACCACCCCCTTCCCCCATCTCTCTCAGTTTACCACCAGTTCAAATTCTGCCTCGGTCAGAAACATCCTCCACCTTTTTACATAAAACATGGAAAATCCATAAAAATCATTTCATACAACTGGCTGCTTATTTGCTGAAGGCCTTTAAAAACAAAAGGCAGTGAGTGTAAATGCTATTACTCTTGTAAAAAGCTCTTAAACTCCATTAGCACCGTTCTTTAACTTCAGAGAAATAGTTAATGCCCTATAAAGGAAAAAAAAGAGCGGTAAAAATTCTGAATTTAATTATATGAATGGTATTCTATATACACTTAATTGCCTAGCAGTAACACAACTGCTTTCATTACTCTTTATAGCTTCAGATGCCCATTAGCACAATCCCCAAGGTTCCTTATGAATAATTAGATTAGGAAAGGGGGACTCTCTGATGAAACGCAATAGGATGTGATGCTTATGAAACAGCACATCTTGAATCCAGATGCTGACATGACAACATCATGAAGAGCTAATTTGCACATCCAAATTAATACCATCATGATGATCACATAAAAGAAAGATATGCACATAGAACGAGCTACAGAAAAGAATGTCAAAAAGGATTGGGGTACTTATATTGCAAAAATACATCTTTTTGACATTTTAACCCAGTTGGAGAGGTGCAAATAGACCAAATGTCACATTCATGAACACCTAGCTACTTAAGCAGACTTACTAAGATTTAATCCAGTGTTTGGCAACACATGGGCAAGCTGTTTAATAACTAGTTATACCCATCAAATGTGTGCAGCACTCTCATCAGCAGGCGAATAAATTTCATTACATTTTATGAAAGATCTGTTTTCATTTGATACATGGAGTATTTCTGCATTGTTTGGTGCTTCTTAGGTATAACACCAATAAAATAGGCAGTGATACATTTTTGAAGGATCTCTCTGTGGGGCAAAGCAGACACAAACAAATGGGGTTTAAAATCCAACATCAGAGAGAGTCAGGTATTTCTGCAGCTCTCATGAATTGTCTGTCTGCATATCTATACATCTGAACAGTTAAGAAATATCTCCCTCAAATCCATTTAACAGAAAATAATGGGATCTCCATATAAAGGGAAATCATTTTCTTTTACTTCTGTGGTTCTCCCACATGTAAAGCTTAAAACACAAATAAATGTGCTACAAGGCAGGCTCTACCATTTGTTACTCGGACACAAATGGCAGGGAAGTCTGCTTCTCTCTTCACATTTTGCAGCATGTAACATACATGGATCCTGTTTGTCCTATGCATTTGAGACTGCTGTGTTGAGACAGAGCACATTAGACTAAGGAATTTACAACTTCTAAAAAGAAAATTTAAAAAAGTCTAAACACACACCAAGCTGATCCCTTTAGAATAAAGACAATTTATACACAAACTCAGAAGAAACTATGCTGCTGAAAAGGATATGAAAAAGAAGGGTAAACGTGAGTAGATGAGACACAAGCGAGAGGTATAATACTGTTTAGAAGGGCTTGTAATGGCAGGACAAGGGGTGATGGTTTGAAACTGGAGCAGGGTAGATTTAGGTTGGACATCAGGAAGAAGTTCTTTACAACAAGAGTGGTAAAATAGAGGAACAGGTTGCCCAGGGATGTGGTTGAGGCCCCATCCCTGGAGACACTCAAGATCAGACTTGACATGGCCCTGGGCAGCTTGATCTAGTTGGAGGTGTCCCTGCTCACTGCATGGGGGTTGGACAAGATGACCTTTAAGGGTCCCTTCCAACCCAATGCAATCTGGAGGCGTAATATTCAAAACATGATAAAACAACAGTTAGTGTAAACATAATCATTCAAAATTTGCTTGTGATAGAAGGGTAGGGAAAACCTCTTTAAAAAAAAAAGAGTTCTTAAAGCTAACAACCACAATGTTCTACAGTAAGTGTTTAGAAACCTACTAGAAAATACCATTGAAACAAGAGCCATAGGATTCAAGTGAGATGTATGCAGTTAGGGACTAGGCCATAGCTAGCCCCAACTATGACAAAAGTTTCCTACCTGGAACAGAAAGATATATCTAGAAAACAAAACAGTAAAAAAAACCTCAGCTCCAAACCAATTCTATATTCTCACAGCAATCATCACTACATTGTGGAAAATAAAAGGTGAACAATACACACTTAGAGGGAGGTGGGATGCTAACAGAGGAAGAACTGCAAACCTTCCCACTCTGGGTGGTTATGATGAAGGACATGTTCTTTGTGCACATAATATTACATCTGCTACATGAACACCAGGAATTACAGGGTGCTTCATTATTCAATCTAACAAAACACTCCTTTTAAGAGAAGTTTAAAGTGCCAGCTTCTTCATTACCACATCCCAACAGTCTCTGCATACTGAGATTGATCCAGCACTGGTTAAATCACTAGGAGTTCCTTCCAGGGACTTCAAGGGAAATAGTATCAGAACCAAAGCCTACACACAGAATACGTTAACAACACCAAAAATCAAATAACCAGCAAGACACACAGGCAACATGCAGTGAGGCAACATATGTGGGATATAAGTGAAAGCTTTTATTGGTGTATGAAAGCAATTTCATGAGCTTTTGCCACTGTAATTTTCATGCTTCCCATACTTATCTGCCTTTTTTTTTTTTTCTTCCCTGTCACCTCTTGCTGTGCACTAAGTTAGAAGATTCTGGTGGCATGTTCATTTTAATCACCTATAAGGCATCATGCACCCCTGTGGCACCGAAGTGAATAAATAACACAAGGCCTTTTATTTTGAAGTGACAGAACTAACTACTCTTAGTCATGATGGATGCAGTACTGACCTGAATAAAAGCCTCAATTTGAGACAATTCTTCATTTCAAAGCTCAAATGCTGAAATAATATACATATTTTAAAAATCTCCTATGCATCATCCTATGCATAAATTCACTAACCATCGTGCCTAAAACCAGAGCTGTCATGCTAGTTTTGACTCCTCACCGTCTGCCTGTCACAGAGTCTCTGCTTTGTAGCAGCACTGAGACCCATTTCTGGACTTGCATAGTGCAAATGGATGACATTTCAGTTCCCTTATTCCCTCATCTGCTTTCCTATAATTCTTCATTATGTGCACAAAGGTTGGAAGTCCTGCCCTAAAACATGCTACACTGTCAGATGATTTAGGGTGGTCTTGGCAGACAATGGTTTCTGAAGTCAAATCAGCTTAGGACCATGCAATAATTTATATACTGGTAAGATCTAACTTGAAGTCCACATATAAATTCATCCATGTTTTATTGCTAACTTTTCCTGTGGAATGGTCTCACATGAAATGAGTAATACTAGAACTCACTAAAATCAGGAGATACACGCAATCTATCAAAACCCTAAGGAACACAGATTCTGATTAAGGAAGTCATTTCAAACCAAAACACTGTGATTCCTGGCACGAGGCAGTTTCTGTGGAATATTTTAATATTATTTTATTAGACCCCCCAAAAACACAACAGGTAACAAAGGGCACAACAGTTCCTGAGCAGGTCCTAAGCTTTTCAGTATTTTCAGACTATAGCCAGAAGGTCACTACCACTCCGGCTCCTGCCCTTGTTTGACAGAGCTGGAATGCCATCCATAACATGGATGTAACATACATTTTCTTAATATAGTAGCTCTAAAAATAAACATTTTAAAGCCATTTAAAAGATATTAATAGGACAAGGGGTTGGTTTTACTGCTACATCCCAGCTGTATTCTCTTTTTACACCAGTCTAGTAACTTCTCACAAGGGCAGAGGGGTTTTTCTTCATATAAAGAAATCATATTGGGATAAGATTTGTAATAAAGCTCATCATTCATTCCTCCTCACTAGTCTCTTTATTACCCTCATTAATACTGCTTCTCCATCTACAGACCTGTGCCTTCAAGTGCTTCCTCATCTTTAATTTCTCTCACCTGACTAGGCTCGTGGGAGTTATCACAAGGGAAGTATGTTCATACGGCTTCCAGGATTTTTATGTATGTATCTAGTCTCCGAATCGCAGAGATCGTAACTGGAGGTTTAACAGTCCTTCTCTGGGAACCACTTATATGCATACCAGAAGAGGTGTAAAATTGCCTGGACTGGTGATAACATTTCACTCTATTTAAGCACATTCACAGTTCTCAGTAACAGAAGTTGTTATTAAAGGAAAGCCCTGGGAATCTATGAAGTTAAATTTGCACGGAACCCCTCGTATCTCCACAGCCACCTAGATTTTACAGTTGTCTAGAAACACCACACACATTAAAGAGAGATAAGTCTTAAAGCCTACATCTTTAGGTTGTGATAATAACCTGCCCTGAAATAAAAATTAATGAACTTTAAGTTTAAAACAAACAAAAAAAAGGAATTAAAAAAGAACCCAAATAAAAATTAACTACAAGCACTGGGGGATAGATAATTATTATTTCCCATCTGTTTAAAGGGAAAAAAAATGTGCACAAAAGTCATTTCACATGCCTTCAGCTAGATCTGGAATTGGGGGGGGGGGAGGGGGAAGGAAAAAAAAAAGAAGTGTCAGTTGATGAATTACAAACTTAATTACATCTGGGATAAAACAGTTTAGAACCCAAAGGAAAAACGATTTGCTGAATGTCAGTATGCTCAGATGCCCACCAGCGAGCAGTCCCTCCTCTATGCCAGGGTTTCAGTGAAGACAACATACATGTCAACCACAGTAGAAGAAACACAAACTAATGAAACTGTGTGTAAGCTGTAATTACACTGTCTCAGTGAATGGCACTTGGGGTATTGTGAACAGATTGTACATGTTACTTCACACAGGGCTTAATGAAGCATTCCCTGTTCTACAAACTTCACCTCTTGATTTAATTAACCTTCATACCTACACATGCCCTACCTACCAATCATAAATGTTGGAAAACCTTTAAATAAGTTACAGTGCATTTGAGCTGCATTAGAAAAGTGCCAGAGGTTGAGTTTATGTTCAATTTGGCAGCTCAAAAGTGAACTGCAAGCAAATTATAAAGGTTCTTACATGATAAGAACTCACATGGCAAATTTGGTCTCACACCAGCTCTCCCAAACATAAGATCTGATCCTTTAAAACAAAACTGTAACAAAGAAGAATCAAATAAACATCAAAATCACCTAGGAGGCTCGACCTTATGGAAGATTTCTAGATATTGAAGTAACTTCTCTTTTGCAGAATGAAATAGGTGGCTGACTCACATCCTAGGTTTACAGGCACAGCCTTGCACGACACAAATACATAAATACAAAAAAACTGTGTCATCGTCACCAGCTCTTAAAAACAGGAAGGACACTCATTGCTAATGTCTCAAATGTAAAAATCATCATCCCTGACACCACAGCACTTAATATTTTACAAGTTTAGGGCTGAGCAGGCTGTTTACACACAGCCTGCAGACTCCCATCAGCCTGTATCCTCACGATTTCCAGTATCATGAGGGCTGCACATTACAGTTGCAGTTTGGATCAGCTTTAGAGTCTGAATTCCCTGAATTCTCTGCTCTAGCCAATTACAGCAACACACTGGGGAACTGCAAATCAATGGTGTTTTCCTGCTGACTCTAAAGAGTGAAACATGCACCAAACACAACCATTCATTTCATAATTTTTCCCCCTCATCAGTGTGAATTCCTGCTCAGACTGCCACTCAAGGACAGATACTTAGAAGTGCAAAGAGAGGCTCTGTTTACTTTCATCTTCTGGTGGGAACAAACTGAAGATGCAGAGAAACAGCAATTTCACATTTTTCTGCTAATGAAGGGCAGAAGACACTTCTGCCCCTGTACTTCAAAGGAAAAAAAAGACAAACAATTTAATTCTCAGAAAGGCACAGCACCTCGATGGCACAGGAGCTACCAGGGCTTCTCCTGGCAAGCAGGGCTCAGCTGAATTTACTCCACAACAAATTAGTAGTTGTGTAAAAAAAAAAATCAAGTTGAAATTATGTGATGCCCAAACTAGAAAAAGACTTGGTACTGATTGAGAGAATACAGGCTGCACTGGAGAAATTAGTAAATTCTTCATAACCAAACCACAAAGAGCAAGTGAAAGTGGCAAGGATAATTTATGTGAATCTCCAAAGTCATTTTAATAGTATCTCTCATAAAAAATTAATCTGCAGAAGTTAGCAAGCATGACACAGAGGAGGAGAACCAGTGGACTGGAGAAAAGTTGGCTGAGGTATAAAGAGGAAAGTTTGCCAGCCACAGCAAATGAGGACTCTGTTTGCATTTTGAAATTGAATCATCTGGGTTTTCATCCAGTGCTAAAGACTTAGATTAAAAGTGAAAAAAACCAAGTTGAAAGACCTCTCTACAAGTCAATGAAGCAACATGAATCATTGCTTTAAAAAGAAGAAACCCAACCCCACATACAATGAAAACAGAAATATAGCAACAAAAAGCAACAACATTTATGGTTGCATTCTGTCACATCAGAAAAGAGATTTCAGGGAGGGGGCAGAAACCTGTGTAATAGAGGCCATAAAGCAGGATTTTAAATTAACTGAGGATCCAGCCAACCTTAACAACTTAAACAGAAGGTACCAAATCTGTCCTTTTCCTTCACTGGAGCTATTCACACTTTGCATGAACATCTTGACCAAAGTCAGTGTCATTTTGGCATAAAAGCCAATAATAATTGTATTTATGATATATCCCTCCAAGGCTGCACACCAGACCACTCAAGCAACTTAAAATACACCATAATACAGGAAAATATTTTATTTGAAACCTGTTCTTACTGCTTTGCATTCCAGTAGAAAATTTGCAGCTATTGTAAAGAAACAGTGTTTTGCCATTTTATTGATGCAACCAAATGAACAAGTGTGTTGTTTATGAATGTAAGGAGAGGAACAGCTAAGCAGATTTGCTTTCCTCCCCACACTGCTACTAGGAACCAGTCTTCACCTTTGTTATTCTCCCTCTGACCCTCAGCTCTTGGGTCCCAGCTGCCTGGTAAGAATTTTAAGCTCAAGATACAGAAAGTATTGTGGTGCCACAAAGTGCCAAACTCCAGTGAGACCAGGGACATAGAGAAGGACAAAAAGCAGTGAAACTGGTGTTGAATGGCTGGGGGAGCATTTGGTATGAGATACATTTAGAGTCTGCTGCGATGGTATCAACAGATTATCCATCACTACCCAGGGCACTGGCTCAGCTGACACCAAAGGTCCCAATCCATCTTTCCCTCTCATCTTGTAGAAAGCAGAATTGGAACCAGTGCCTTCAGATTCACCTGGGGTAAGTCTAAACCCAAATTTTCTCAGTTCCCAAGTTGCCTCAACACAACAGGTAGTGATAGGACTAGGGGGAATGGAATGAAGCTGGAGGTGGGGAGATTCAGGCTGGATGTGAGGAGGAGGTTCTTCACCATGAGAGTGGTGAAACCCTGGAATGGGTTGTCCAGGGAGGTGGTCAAGGCCCCGTCCCTGGGGGAGTTTAAGAGCAGGCTGGATGAGGCTCTGGCCAGCCTGATCTAGTGTAGGGTGTCCCTGCCCATGGCAGGGGGGTTGGAACTAGATGATCCTTGTGGTCCCTTCCAGCCCTGAATGAAACTATGAAACTATGAAACAGTAACAGTGCACTTAACTCCTTTTGCCATTTTCTCCTCTTCTATAGCATTACTGAACAAGGTGGGGCACTCACAAGACAGTTTTCCCAACCTTACTGGTAGTATTATAGACATTACTCAATAATTAAACCTACATTCCCCCTTCTTGCTTTCTTGCAGTTGCTGGCAACAATCACAGGTGGATAGAAACAAGAAGTATTTTGTTTTTCCTAAGACTCTGAAAATGTAGTGGTCACTGAACCAAGGAGTTCTCCATTTGCTTGTGTGCTGTAAAACTAAACCTTGGTCTGCAAAAGCCAAATCTGTATCATAGATGTTGCTTCAGAGTGCAACTGATTGGGGATATTCTTACTCTGGTCTGCAGTTTGACAATACAGTGCAGAGCAGAATAAAGCAATAGACTTGCAAAAGCTATTTATAGCGCCTGTGCCCCAAGGAGATACAGCTAATAACTAATTCATTTCTCATCACACATTTAAATGCAATATGAAAACTTCCTAGTTTCTTATCAGCACAGGAGAAAAGACTCCACTGTGGCTTTCTTTAAAATAATTAAGGATTCTTTACCAAAACATTTTAATCAAACCTAGTCTCTACAGCTGTCTTTTCTTTCCTTGCTTTATATCTGTTTCCTTAAGAGGTCCATGCCTATTAAAGCTTTGATGAAAGCATTTCACAGCATAGCAGCTTCCCAAGCTATTAAAAACGGCTCTCATTTTCCTAGATAACACATTTGTTTCTCAAATGGTTTTCTACAAGCTGGATTAAAATCCAATACATTATTGGTCATATTAAGAGGGAACTAATGGAACAATCTGCTAAAAAATTCAGTGAGTAATGCAACTGCAGTTTCTGCACATAAGGAGTTTTGGGGGTTGCTTAGGTTTCTGTTGTAGGGAAACTAGATAAGCTAAGCATTATTCTGAATATTTTACTAGGAGTTATTAAGAATTAAACAACAGGTAAGAAAGAAAGGTAAGGATTTCTAGTACTTAAGAAACATCAGTAACCACATTGAGCTTTCCTTCTGCTGCAACTGTGGCAAAAACAAAGCAGCAAGCAGGCACGACGCTCAGGCAGTCTTCTAATTTCTCCACACCCACAATTTCTGCTTTCTTTTTCTCTTCTTCCACATGCTGACACCAGGTGTTATAACAGCTTGACTTCAATGAGGATGTCCTAAGAACAGTGTGGTTTCAGCCAGCACTAGTGCCAAAGCTGTACCGTCCATAAGCCGACAGGGGATGCTGCGAGGGGCCCCAGCTGGCGCTCTGCAGGAGCTGCTATTGCCATGGGACTCAAGAAAGAATACGGGCCCTTGAGAACAAAACACCTAAAGAACCCCCACCACCACAGACTATCCTATGGCTCAAAGACTTAAAAATAATGACACACTATTTAACCTGGGCCTTCTGTTACTTTTTAATTAAAAGGCAAGTTTTTATTAACAGGTTTTAGGCTTAAATTGTAATTAATTGCCATATGAAACAATGTGAATTAACTCCACCAATCTGTAATCCAGGGCCCCTGGGGGCCCTGGTTTTACTGAGTAGCATGATACCATCCTAATTTTACTTCTACCACTGCAGAAGCAGCATGAGAATTATTCAAAACACACATTAAAGATAAACCATAACTATATATTGTGAGCTTACACACTCAATTATGTTGTAGGTTCAGTGAAAATGTGAGGAAACAAGAGGGACAGATATACAGACACACATCCTAATGACTTAAACATAACTGTCCTTCAATTAAGCAATCTGGTATCAAAAGTAGTATCTTGTACTCAGAATGTTTGTTTTCGGATTTATCAGTCATAAAGTTTAATGAGCAAAACCTGGGTAAACACATTCTACATCCCTAATTAGATCTAACAGAAGGAATGCAGATCTCCTTCAATAACCCTTAGGGCCTTTTAGGGTTTGCTTGGGGTTTTTTCCATTAGCAGAATATTCTGACACCATTAAAAGCAGTGTTCAGTGGTTGCCAGAACCAGATCTTGTCCAGACTGTAAAAGGATACACTACTTTGTGTGCATGCATTCATTTTACTTAAGAAAGGGAGAGAATTCCATCTGAAGTTTTCTCACTTTCAGGTTGTTCTGTGCTCCTTTTTCTTCTATTTTCACTTTTGCTGTTTGTTCATTTTATTATATTTACTCTATTGAACATTTATGGACTCTGTGCTTTAGTCTGAATCATTGTATTAATCAGAAAGGAAATATGCCCTCATTACAACAATATATTAACTGCTGAGATTATCAAAGCAAGATATCTAAGTGATACTGGCAAAAAGCACATAACAAGTGTAGCTGTAAGAGGGCTTAAAAATAACTGCTAAATAAAACAGCATCAGCTGCTTACTTGTTCAGATTTTAGCCTGAGCTAGAATATGTCCAGCCTACATACTACACAGGAACATGCAGACTCTGCACAGCTTCTGAGGACAAATCAGCTGAGCTGTTTGGATTTCTCAATATACTAAAAGAAGGCTACACCATCAGCTATTGAAAGTGATTGCCACTTTCTAATTTGTACTCACACAGTATTTAAAACTTTGAACAGCAGATCTGCTGCCTAATCATCATATTAACTCTTTAACCATGACCTCTCAACTAAGCAGCAAGACACCATTTTTTTTTTAAGCTAATATTGAAACTAATCTTCATTAATTGCTTCCCCACTGTAAACTTGCTAATGGCTTCATCACACCAATAAGTGAGTAAAACCCAAACAGAAAAGAAGAAAATACTAAAATGACATAACTAACACTATATTGGATACATGTGTAACACTATATTGGGTATAGCACTGGATAATCAAAGATGTGTGACAGCAGACCAGATTTTCAGAATCTTTGATTATGCAGAGTGAGACTGCTCAAGTCTGCACCCTCTCCATAATAAAGAAATGTGAAAATATCTTCTGGAAGAGCAAGAGAAGGTTAAGAGGTGATCTCCTCCTGAAGTGTATTTATAACCACTGCCCTGTGAAGGAGCACAGTTACCCATCATCCTGTCTCCTTATGATGTACCAATAGAGGATTCTGATGTGCCAGTACATCAACTTGTCAGGAGTGGCTGGAGCAGCATTAAACAGCCACAGAGCAGGCAAGTGCTCAGTGATGTTACAGTGCTGAGCATACACAGAAGTTCACTTAGGTGTGCTGGCTGCTGAAGGACCACTTGAGCTGCTAACCACATTGGTTGTGTTCTCAGATGAGAATGCAGTGAGACAAAATGAACCACTACAAAACATACACTACTCAACACTATTGTATACACTCCTCATGGAGAACAGGGCAGAATAACAGTAGCTCTGTCACCTGCTCATTGGTGTGAGGAACTGAAGCCTCATTTGGACACCCTCTCTTGTGCCAAATTCATGCTCTTGCCATGAATTTCACTGGGTTTTGAAAACCTTCCTGGTTTTCTGCCTTGCCTGCCACCGTGTTTCCCGCTGTACCATTTCAACAGTGAAGCAAATCCATTAGAACCCCTGGCTGCAGAGACCTGTGACTATATGGACTAGTCCATCTAAAGGGATCAGGTTTAGCTTCTCTATTAATGTAGTCATGGATTTAATAACTGCTTTACCTCCACTGAATCTATTTTAATAGCTGAAAATCCACATTAATTTTTCTTTCCTTATGCTGTAAGGTGTGTCTCAGTGTGTGATTATTACATTAGCACAACCAGTTCTCTCCAAAACCAATTGAGACTTCTTCCACTAAATGCTTCAAATCTGCATCCTCTCCTATTTGCTTCTGATGACACTTGCCCTCAGCCCTTTGTGCCAAAGAGCTGGAGCTAATAAGATGATCCACATATCATCATGATCTAATGCAAGCTGAAGCATTTTGGGGTTTATTAAAAATGTTTAGTTATATATGATGACCTTGGGGTCAAGCTCTCAAAAACAATGAGAGAAGGAACTCATTTGCCATCACTATTTTTCAAGATACCTTTCTATATGTTTAATCAATCCACTGACTGGCTACTAAGCTAAAGTAAAATCAGCTTATGGTTATACAGCTGAATACAAAAACAGCTGACAAAAAAAGAAACAAGTAAATTTCTAATTTTTCCTGACCTTTGGGTACTTGACTTCATTAAATGTGGTTTTTATTTAACATTAAAAGTGTCCCTGGGTCTCCAGTATTTCTGACTTCTACAATTAGTGACTATTAAATCCTTTTCATTTATTAACTGGATTTTAGCATTATATCAGTAGTAAAATGCTAAAGATAGGGGTTTCTTCCTAACAGAAATCTGTCATTCCACAACAGCCCCAGTATTGCTGCATGGTGTGGTTAAGGAGAGCCTGAAGCCTCCTCTCTTCACTCCTGTATCAGGAGCTGGAGGACAGCCTGCCCACACCCAGCACATTCACAGTTGGCATTAAACTCCAGGGCCTTGTAATGTTTAACTTTAATCTTCTTTGCCAGCTCCCCTATATTTCCAATGTGTCTTGTAGAGGAATCTCTCTCAAGACCTTTTCTGTTCAGAAATTATCTTTCTAGCAGCAAGAGTTTTGTTAAAAGTTGTAAAGAGAGGAGCACAATCCTTCATAAGCTAAGCCTGCCATTAAATAATACCAGAATTTCCTTGAACAAAGAAAATTTATCTACCTCACCCAAATCCTTTGACCTGCCAAATGCTGATTAGATACAAAGACTTAGCACAAAACAGTGGTGGTGGACAAGAACGGGAAGCTCCCAGACCACTACAGACCAGTTGAATGTCACCATAAACAGTATCACAACCCAGCAGAGATGTGCTTCTCTTCCTGCTTGACTAATGATACACACACAGAAAATTACCCATTATCTGTGTGCCAAAGATGTGACCTGTTGCTATCAATTGTAAAGACAGATGTATTCTTCAATTATTTATTGTAATGTACTAATTAAAGAGGAGAATTATAGGAACCTTTCATTAACCCCTCAGCAAGTACATATATTTTAAAAGAATTATATGGAAAAGAAGAACCATCTGTAGACCAGCTCTGCAAGGCTGAACAGCAGTAACATTCATTCTTTAAATCTAATATTCTTTTGCCAGTCCACAGAAAACAGATGTTATGTAGTAACTTCAAAGCCACAAGCCACTCTCAAATTGCACATGAACCACACACTTTATTATGGTCACCCAATGATTTAGGCGATGGGTGGTACAGGATCTCCCTTAGCAAGATCTGGCCATTCACAGGGGTACAAATGTGCCTGCCAATCTGAGCTTGCAGCCATGTATTTCATATCCCAGATGCTTCCCCAAGCACTTTGTACATTAGGGAAAAGCCTCTGGAAGGTTTTGTATCTGGGCCCAGCACCAAAATAAGGAAAAGGATAAAGCTCAGCATGAAGGAACAGAGAAGACACACGCAGGTAGCACTCTCCCAATCTTCAGCCAAGATAGCTTTAAAGTGTTCAAATTCAATATCTAAACCATGTAAAAAAATCAGAACTTTAATATCCCCTGTGCAATGGAATTAATATCTAACTATTGTCATGATCAAACAAGACAACTTCAGAAAATGCTTAAGCAGACTTAATGCTTACGTGTCACGGACAATCCAAGCAGAGCAATATACTCTACTGGTTACCAAAGTGTTTTCAAAATGTGACCCAACATCACTACCAAAATCATTTTGAAACTGGTAACCTTCTGTGCTATCAAAATTATCTCTCCTATACTTCAGACAAGACACAGGTAGGAGACAGATTTTCCCATCTAAAACAAAAGCAAAGAGAATTTCTGACCTCAGAAAGCAGGCCAGTTGGCACTGAGATTGCTTGCTCATTCCAACAGCCAGCTGAGATACCAAAGCACACACAAATAAACCTAACTATTAACTATCATTTAGAGTAGTGCTTTATTGATCTATTTTTCCTTTGGATAATACAGCTGGGATTTTTATAGGCAAAATCTATACTTTCTTAGAACATAATCTGCTTTCATCTTACGATTGCTGAGCACACAGAGTAAAATGAAAATATATAACAAGGAGGTGAAGTTTTGGTTTAGGTTTTCACTTTTTCCTTTTCCATGGGCTTTTTACTAAACCCAAATATAGTTGTGCTGCCAACAGTCCCAGTGTCTACCTGTCTCTGAAGGCAAGTTTGTAGTTCTCAGGAGAGGGGAAGTTTCCCACCAAGCTGCAGACTGAAGAGCTGGCAATATCTAATGCTAGAGTCAGTCTCTTTCAATTAATTTTTTTGAGGGTACTGATGAAAAGATAGTCCACAACAATGGGGACAAACCATGCTGTCACAACTACCCAAACAGCAACAGAATCAAGAGTCAAATGAGATCAAAAACGGTTAGCATACATGACTGTACCTTGGTCTATCATTTGGAAGATATAATTTATCAGTGCAAGCAGTGCAGCTTGTCTACTATATATAGGGCTAAACCCAGATGGATTCAGTCAAGGAAATCTGAGGATTCTAGATGCCACCAGAGCCGCCTTGCGCACAAGCTTCCTTATAGCCTTCCCTAAAAAACAAAGAAATTTGAGACAAAAAAAAATACAGTGAAAACTTTCCTCATCTAAGGATAATTTCTCAAGCAGGAACAAATCTGTTGACCCTGTAAGCAAGCAAGCAAGTACCTTGTTCTCCCAATCACTTTCAGTAACAGAAAAATACTTCCTCAGTGGACATTCCCAGACTCACGAGAGTCTAAGTCACAAACTGCAGCACAGATCTTTCTAGTTCCTATAATGACTTCCATTAGTGCAATTAGCTGAAACTCAGGAGAGTTTTCTCTCATACTCCTAATCCCAAAGAAATAGGTGCTATTTTTAGAATTGCCAAGGAGGTGCTGAAATAAGTCATTGAAGTTATTAAGTACCTTTCAAACTCCTTTGTGTGAAATCCATGGTACAGCTGTTGAAGGGATTCAATTCAGGTGAAGCAGTTTACCCTAAACCAACAGAGTTCAACAGAATGCTTGTTGGAGCAGAGTTTTAAGAAGCATTAATTGCTTCAGTCAGTCAAATTTAAAAGGAGCACAGAAAAGCAGTCTCCAGGATCTAGAGAACAGGTGCTCTTTCCCTTTTAAAGGTAGAATCGTCCTAATGAAAAAGTGGTTAGGAAAAAAAAAGTATAATTCACACAAGCATACAAATCCAATGCTCTGTTTCAGAGTAATAAACTTCATTCCTGTCCTGAGAACATAAGGAGAGGAAGTTAAGGAACCCATTTGATACTAGTATTGGTATTCAAAGCTGAGCAGCCCAAGTTAACAGCCCCTCATCCCAGGTCTGTACTGCAAAGAGAAAAACCTCATGGATCCGTGTAGAAATAGATTCTGCATTTTGATTTGTACCTAGACGATACTTTGGAAAGCAAATACACGCAAGTACTGAGTAGAGTAACAATACAAAAACAATCAATCTGTTCTTTCAATGCTTATTTACACATGCTTAGATGTAAATCTGCAGAGCTTTGAAATTCAGAAAGATAAAGTGTTGTATGAAAGCAATCCTTTCTATGAAGGCATTTGTCCAGACAGCAGCAATCCATTCAGGTTAGTTACTCAGGTGTATGTATCTCCATGCCTTGTACTCATGAAAGAGAGTTTTATTGCTACTTATATCCGTGCTATTAAAAGCTGTACTTTTAATAAATGGTGAATCTGAGCAAGCCCACTATTCTTTTGATAGAAATAGGGCAAGTCCTCTAGGTATGTAGACCATCATATCTGTATTGCAATTTCCCAAAGCACTAGACCCCCAGTACTTAGGCCAGCAGGGGACTGGTGTATACTATTACTTACAAAGACTGACTATAAGCAGTGAAGAACCATCATGTATTAAATGTGGCCATCCAAAAACATGAACTCTAACAACATCTCTTGATCCATCCAGACTTTTCACTGAAAATAAGTTCAATAAGAGCAAGTGCAGGGTCCTGCATCTGGGTCGAGGCAATCCCAGGCACAAATCCAGGCTGGACAGTGACTGGCTGGAAAGTAGCCCTGAGGAGAGAGACTTGGGGGTGTTGGTGGACAAGAAGCTCAACATGAGCTCTCAATGTGCACTTGCAGCCCGCAAAGCCAATCAGATCCTGGGCTGCATCAGGAGAAGTGTGGCCAGCAGGTCGAGGGAGGTGATCCTCCCCCTCTACTCAGCCCTGGTGAGACCCCACCTGGAGTACTGCCTCCGGTTCTGGAGCCCCTATTACAAGAGGGACGTGGAGGTGCTGGAAGGTGTCCAGAGAAGGGCCACAAGGGTGATCAGAGGGCTGGAGCACCTCTCCTATGAGGACAGACTGAAGGAGTTGGGGCTGTTCAGTCTGCAGAAGAGAAGGCTCCGAGGTGACCTAATTGTGGCCTTCCAGTATCTGAAGGGGGCCTACAGGAAGGCTGGGGAAGGACTTCTCAGGATCTCAGGTAGTGATAGGACTAGGGGGAATGGAATGAAGCTAGAGGTGGGGAGATTCAGGCTAGATGTGAGGAGGAGGTTCTTCACCATGAGAGTGGTGAGACCCTAGAATGGGTTGTCCAGGGAGGTGGTCGAGGCCCCATCCCTGGGGGTGTTTAAGCCCAGGCTGGATGAGGCTCTGGCCAGCCTGATCTAGTGTAGGGTGTCCCTGCCCACGGCAGGGGGGTTGGAACTAGATGATCCTTGTGGTCCCTTCCAACCCTGAATGAAACTATGAAACTATGAAAAACATGGGAGATTGTCCCATGAGTGTGTGTTTAAAGCAGTATCCTCCGCTTGTCCTGCTGATAGTGTTGCAGACAGGGTTGGTAGGAGAACAACCTTGCCTTCAAGCAGTCAAAAGCTTGTTAAAACCTACAAAGACCTGCAGAAATCTGAAGCCACTTTTTTTGGATAGTTCACCTGTCACAACACACCTCACCCTACCTACATTGTCTTTCTTCTATTCTTGGAGCATTGCAGCACTGTTAGGATTTTCAAAAACCTTCTACATTGGCTAATCAGAAGACTATGGAACACCGCTTAGATAAACTGAAACATCAACATTGAGAAGACAAGCAGCAGAGTGCAAATAATATCCTGTCAGAAACATACCACCATTTACTAGTAAAAAACACCAAAAAAAAAAGAAAAGAAAAACCAATCTAACATGGCCACAGAATAAAAATACCTGGTAATTTCTAGCTGGAAATTACTGATGCCTTTGGGATGAAAACAAAACACAGAGAAATCAGTCCAGTGATTCAATTTCTATCACGCTCCTGAAAAAGGACTGCTGCTGTTACCACCATTACCAGCATTGAGTTACACATTAGAATATATACCATAAACACAGGCTGTGATAAACGTTTTCTTGAGACTCAGATTCTGCTGTTTCCCCAACCCCTATAGATTTTCAAGCCAACAATAGCTGCTCTTTTGATTACAGCTCTAGCCTGTGTGACCGATTTCTTATTCTGGGCTGAATCACTACAAAAGCAAGTCGATTGGTTAAAGGAGGGGGGAAAAAAAGAAGGTTAAAAAAAAAAAAAAGCTGAATACCATAGCAACTGGCTCACAGCCTTGCTAACATGCAGGAAGGATTTTTGACTTGAACAAGATCTACAAGTGAAAGCATCAAGTCAAAAGCAGAGCTGGCATAGTATCAACAAAGCAACAGAACCACAAAAGTTGCTTAACCCCTTCCCAGTCTCTTCCCTGTGATATATTTTTGTGTAGCAGTAAATCTTCAGGTTCTTATTAAAATACAGGAGAGGGAACGAGGGAAAATGTGTGTTCTAGTACTGATTCTGTGTATAGATGTAGGCATTGCAGACACTTTGTCAAAACAAACAGGATTCCATTTTGAAGCAAATCAAGTCATGGAAGCAGAACAATAATAGAGTTTGACCTCCAATTTCAATTAATAATTGTATCACTCAATAATGAGAAAGATTAGAATTTTCTAAATAAACATCTCCAAATATACTGAAGCCTGCATTGTCCAAGTTAGTGACTGCTTATAGGAGCACTGCAAGGCAGCCAAGATATTGATAATAAAGACAATTACTGAATGACAATACCCAATACCCTCTACAAATTGCATCACATCTGTAGGGAATGCATTTGAAGCAGCATATTGCCTCAGTCTGTGCTGGGTTTATGTGGCATGGTTAAGGGTTGGGGGAGGCTGCAGGGGTGGCCTCTGTGACACAGACAGTATTATCAGGAATTTTAAAACTTCAACTATCAGGCTAATTTTGTCTCTCTCTCTCTCTCTCTCTCTCTCTCTATATATATATATATATATATATATGAAACTGGTTAAGCATACACATCTGCCTGTTAGCCCAACTGAGTGTCTGAAAGCAACTCCTTATTGAGAAAAGAACTCAGTGGTAAGGCAGTAGAAACTGTTTCTCCTAGTACACAGTGCTGCTAATACAGCTAGGATGCAAGAGAAGTGTTACAGAAGTATCAAACACAAAAGAGAGACTCTTAGCCCAAGCACAACACACTCAGACAAAAAACAATCTGCCTGCTTACAAATCCAATCAGAAGAAAACATCTTAACCATCAGACAGACAAGTAGCACACCAAGTCCTGTGTTATTACACCATTCTAATGTAGAACCTCATTCCTTCCCATAACATTTTGACTTCTGAGTTCTAACATGAGTTCTGCAACCTAAAATAAAGGTGTTTGATTAATTAATCTCAGAAGAAGCTGTGCATAACCAGGAATTTGAAACAGATGGATCTATCCAAAAACTGTCACAGGTCCCTTGCATAATAAGCAAACATCAGCAGCCCTGTAGAGCATGTAATGCTACCTCCTCCCAGAAGCTGTTCACCCCATTAAGAAAATGATCAACAACAGCAATGACATTGGCTAATTTGCCATAGGACAACTGTAGAATCAGTAGCTAAGAACAAGAAGTCTTTATTTGATGTGAGTGAAAAGTCTCCATTTACACATAGGTCACTAGCATAGAAGACAGAGCCATCACCATTTCATGCCATTTTCTGCAGTTCAGCTTAAAATATGCAAACAAACCAGTCTGTGCAATGCTTATTTACCACATGAGACAGGAAAAGGAGAAACAAACAGAGAAAGGGCTCACATGCCTTTACTTTTATTGTAAGTACTTAAGCTTTGTATAATCCATGGGACATCTCAGACTCCCAGTGACAACATTTAGAGCGTGCAGTGTCTCGGTGCGCCACCTCCTCCAGGACACAGTGGGTTTCAAAAACTTTTATTCACTGTTTGCAAAGTGACATAATACAATCAATTAATTGGAAACATCTTTATCACATTTGGGTTTTGTGGCTTCCAAGGTCCATTGACATAAGGGGTTCTCTGTAACCAGCCACCTGGGATGAAAACAAAAATAAGTTATAGGCACCCTTACCTCCTAGTCCATCTCCAGAATCAACCTCATAGATGCTCTCCCCTTCCATGTTGCTTTTGGGATGCAGCAGAAAGCAAGATCTTCCTCAAGTGACAAGCTCAGGCTCCAGAAGGAAGCTGAATCCACCCCCTCTGCAGCCAGCAGATGATATCTTTCAAACAAAAACATAAAAACAAAGGCATTGATCCAATCCTGCTATACAACAGAGAAGTCATTTGATTTCTTTCTTATGCTCCCAATTGTTTTAAGATGTGTCCGCTGGTTCTACATCCAATATCTCAGATCCTTGTATCAATACAGTGTTTTCAGTGGGTATCCTTAGTACTTGTAAATTCAACTGCCATTCACAGTACAAAATGCACCACCTCATATAAAGAGGCTGCATCAGTCCAAGCTGCAGAACTGTATTGAGGGGGAAAGCTTCAGCACTCATTCGTATGGCCTGACAGGCCCAGGACTGGGCAATATGGAGCAATCTATTACCCATCTGCAGGATTAGTCTTCTCTGGCATGCTGTGAGTACTGTGGAGCCAAATTAGTCAGGTTGCAAACATCAATACAGACTGAAAGCACACAGATCATGGGGGGTCACTTTCTTAAGACTACACTTTGGGTCACTAAGTTTAGGCAGAAAGAGCAGTTCAGCAAGATACTTTTCCCTAAACTGAGCCTGAATAGCTAGCTGGTTTTCTATCACTCTGCTCCAGTGTGACTAGCTTTTACAACCTCTTTTTGAATAGAACAGAAACAATTCTCAATTCATTTTAAAACCCACTACTACTGAGTCAGGAAACATCCACATATCAGTACCTTAAGTGGCAAGAAAAGCTACCAAAAGCAATTGAACAGCATGGAGTAGCTTTGCAGTAAGTGAATAACTGTCACAAATCAGATGTCCATGATGAGCAAGAATGAGCAAGGATGAGGTCCACCACTCATCCTCCCATGTAAGAATTGCAGTCTTATTATTTTTAAAACAAACCAAAAGCTATCTGAAAAGAGCACAGAGGCATCCCTCTGCCATAAATGAACTTTGACAGGCCAGGAACATAAAACATGATGAGAAAATGATGATAACATTCATGAATGATGGAATATAGAAAACACAGTCCAGGAACCAGTAGTAACTTAAGGCTAGCCATGGAACAATGCATTGTCTGTCTCCTTCCCAGTTGCAAACAAGGAAACAATAATTATTTATTTATTTGTAAACCTGCAGCCTTCTCTTCTGCTTTTCCATGTCATCAGGACTGCATTGGAATTGTCCCATGTCACTGAGGCTAACTGAGAGGGTGGAAAAGGGACAAAAGCTCTGTATTAACATGAACTGCCCTGTATCTTTCATTCAAGCCCCTTCTTCAACTTCCTATCATCAAGAAAGCAATAAATATTATAAACAAATCTGTATTCAGACATCAAGCAAAAGAAAGTCAACAGTTCAAGTACTATGCCATTTTGTTGATAAAAATAAGGGCATACCTAGAAGTTTCACACCAGATGACCTCTACTTCTTCAACATCTTCAAGCATCTCCCAGCATCTGCATGTTTGTGTCGCTTTTCTGCTGGACGTGCCAGTGCAGGCGTACACCATGTAACAGAGCATGCATGGCACTGCAAAACACTGAGCAGGCTTCCCACGGAGTGAAAATTGTAGTAGAGCCATCTCACACTGCTGATGCCTTTTCTTAAGCTCACACCACTGACTCAAGGTGTTCTTCTAAATCAGCATTCATGTTTTTCAGAAGGTATGCTACCGCAATTTGCAAAGGACTGAAGACCAAGACAGGATCCATAATGCTGGTTTTTAGTGATGAAGTATCCTTTGTGGAAATTTTTGTTTGGTGTAAAGAATCCATACATTTTAAAAACACAACAATACTTACCAAATAAATAACTGGAAGACAGAGTGGTTATAGCATCAGCTCTGGCTGCATAGTCACACCTGAAAAATGTATGGTCCAAATGCTGATTTAGGAAGCTCACAAGAACGTTAACAACCGTAGTTCTTGTTTATAAAAGCAAATGCCATAAAGCAATGAATATTGGATTCCCACAATCAAAAAGGCTCTACCGTCACAGGATTTGCTACTATTTTCACTGGACAAATGGGTCAGGTGAGGAAATAGCCATACTTTGAGAAAGTCAACCACAGCCTTTCAAATGAAAGAACTTTTCTTGCAAGTTTCACTTTGGAAAGATCTTCTCATTCTGCTCAGATCTTCATGCCAGCCCTGGCTTTTATGATGAATGCAGAAACTGTGTTTGTATAAAGTAGCTGCTGACCAAAGGACATTGCACAATGTCTATAAACTAAACAATGCATTTTCATCTGGGCTTTATGCCTACATATCTGGAGGGGGGGGAGGGGGTGCAAATCACATGCCCAGCATAAATATCTACTTGTACATCTACTTAAACATGTTGCACAATGTGTTCACCCAGCTGTAAACAAAAATGTGTTATGGAAAAATCCATAAAGTGTCTCATTTTGCCAGAGAGTAATAAACTAAATGAAGTCTGTGTGCCTTTATCAAAACCTGTAAGTGCAGAAGGTAATAAATTCCAAGACAGTCAATGCATAAGGATATCAGTATTGTGAAATACCAGCATTTCAGTGCAAAGCTACTGAGACATTAAGTGGAACCAAAGTCTTTGTTGCCTAGTTTGAAAGCCACTATTATTATGGAAAACTGAGGTTAAAAGAAGAGAAACAGATGAAGTATTTTTTTAATAGTTTATTAGTCTACATATATTCCGTCTGAAACCACTTAATTGTTCTTGCTTACATGCTTGATGTCTCTTCCAACTTGGTATCTGTATGAATGTCACTTCTAATAGCATTTCACTCAGAGCTGCACCTTTGTGTGTGTATGAGGGGGCTGTTGGTGGGCACGAGACCTTCTATTGTTCTGTTCCCTGGCTGTGAAAACTTTTTAATCACAAAGTAAAGCAAATGATGCAGCAGCACCGAAATGGAACCACAGCACTGGGGGTAACCAGTGGTGGAATACTTAATACATATTTAAGTGTTTCTCAAAAAAGAAATCTACACTTGGGAAATAGGTGGAAATCTTGTATTCAGTCAGGCATAACCATGCTTGAGTTAGTTCTGCAGTAATACCCCAACAAGAAGCCTTCCTGACTACCAGACTTGATAATCAGAAAACCTTCCTAACAAGGCTTTCAGAGAGACTGTTTCATTATTCAGAGAAAGTCTGAGTTTAATAGATTCACCTCATTTCACCACAAAGCTGCATTTATTTGGGGTATTTCCACATGGTAATCTGAACGAAGTCAAAAGGCAGTTGGCTACAGACATGGGCTTTTTAAACGTCAACAAAATCCTCTGTTTTCAATACCTCAGAATAAGCTCCAACTCAGGATTTTGCAAAATCAAAGTGCTAGCAAATGATTTGATGTGTGCAGCCTTGAAAGGAGACCCATGTATTTTCGAGACCTAGAAGCAGCTTCCTGCATCTGAAGGGAGCCTACAAGAAGGATGGAGAGGGACTGTTTACAAAAGCCTGTAGGGATAGGGCGAGGGGCAATGGTTTGAATTTAGAGAAGAGCAGATTTAGACTGGATGTTAGGAACAAGTTTCTTTACCCAGAGAGTGTTGGAACACTGCAACAGGTTGCCCATGGAAGCAGTTGAGGCCCCATCCCTGATGATATTCAATGTCAGGCTTGACAAGGCTCTAAGCAACCTGATCTAGTGGAGGATGTCCCTGGAGGACTAGATGACCTTGGGAGATCCTTTCCAACTCAAACCATTCTATGATTCTAATCCTGCAAAATACAGTTCAGGGAGAGGATACAAATAAGAAGAACCAGGTGAATTTCACAACTTCTTTCCTCCAAAACATCCATCTGAATTGGAAAGAGTGATTTCTATGTCTGAGTTACTTCTTTTCTACACGTTTTTCATCTTAAGGAAGCTTTTATTTTCAAATAACTCCCTACCTGTTTTACCTGCCAAACTGTTTTACTGTTCTCATCACACACAGTACTTTGCCTTCCAATTGTTTCTCTTTGCACAGAAATTCTTACCACTGTGAAGAAAGTTATTTCATGCACTACTGAGCAACAGGGTTGGCAATTCAGTCTCTATTTTTACTATAACACTCCCACAAAACATTTGACACAAGGATCTTTTCCTTGTGGGCCAGTGCTATAAAGTACAGTGTGAACTATGCATGGCACACCAAGAATTCCCAAGCAAGCACAATGCTGTCATCCTAGTAAAAACTAATAATTTTGCAGTCTGGTTCCTCTGCTAATGACATGTGCAAGAAGAGTAGAGGCCAAGCTAATGTTTGTAAAGCCACCAGATGATGTTGATTACGACCTGAAAAAATATACTGTGTACTTTAATTTCTGCTCTAGGTATGGTAATTCAGAAAGAGAGAGGGCTGGGGCCAGAAACATTTTCTTTAAAGATGTGTCCAAGAAGTCAATTTCTGTAACTTAAAATTTATGATACAGTTGCCAGGAATTTGTGTACTGAGCAAAGATTCATCAGAGTTTTACATCCTTGACATTTACACAAATTGATTGCTGCACACAGTGTAGCTTTGCTATCATTACCAATACAAAGCACACCTTAAAAAAGACCCACCAAATGCCACAACCCACAAAGAGCACCTCTAAAACACTCCCAAAGTGTACCTCCTTAACTTTAGTGAATTTCCAGTTTACGATCAAAATCTTCTTGCAGTTCAGCAATGTGTTGGGTTTCACATTAGAGACAAAGCAAAGTAGCAGGATGCTTCTATTCCTAGTAGGACTATTCCCAAAGAGTAATTATATTCCATTTTGACACCCACATTCTTGCTATAATTAGCAATAGCTCTAGCAGTATATAGCAAAACCAAAGAACTCATCGCCATGTTGATCTAAATATGGTTTGCCAAAAACTGTACAGAAATAGAAAGAAAATAAGGGAGATACAAAGTAATAACAAAAAAAAAAAAGGAAGATAAATAAGAAGAAGTAGTGAAATAAAACAAACCCTCCAGCACTATCATGGTTTGACACAGAAGCCTGCAGCGTAAAACCAATTTGCCTTCCTGAGGTTTTAGCTGAAGGCCTAAATGAAGCATGCAATACATACTCCAGAGTAGCTTCTCATTTGCTTTAACCTTAATTTTCAAGACAATGCTGAAGAGCTGAATTTATGCCCAGCTGTAGTTTTTATAACCAACCAAGAGAAATTTAGTTTGTATGCTAGAGCAACTGTGGAAATCAATTCTTAATCTATGACCTTGCTTACCACAGCTCGAAGCCTTGCAATAAATAAATGCCTTGAGCCACAAATAAGAAACATTTGGTGAATCAAAAAGACAAATAACACAAATCTATGTGTGTATATATAGCATTAGAAAGGTCACATAAAATACAATATTGGCTCTTTTGTTGCTCTAACATAACAACATATGAAAGGCAGGCCGTGGTAATTGGCTGCATTAATGCCCAGGTGGTGAGCAGTCATGAGTTACCTATTTTCTTTTCAAATGACAATCTTCATCCTTTTAGAGGACTTGTTGGAGCCTGCCTGATTTTTTAGTATGGACAATGCTACAGTGCTTTAAACTGCAGAATTTCTGAAAATACTGATTTTCCTTTGTCATGGCATGTGTTAACCCGCACCTGAAGGTCTATTCCAACCTGGTTTGGTTTATTCTAATAAAGGTTTATTCTAAGTCACAGTATCACCAAGGTTGGAAGAGACCTCAAAGATCATCAAGTCCAACCTGTCACCACAGACCTCATGACTAGACCATGGCACCAAGTGCCACATCCAATCCCCTCTTGAACACCTCCAGGGATGGTGACTCCACCACCTCCCCGGGCAGCACATTCCAATGATGAATGACTCTGTGAAGAACTTTCTCCCCACCTTGAGCCTTAACTTTCCCTGGTGCAGCTTGAGACTGTGTCCCCTTGTCCTGGTGCTGGTTGCTAGAAAGAAGAGACCAACCCCTTCCTGGCTACAACCACCTTTCAGGTAGTTGTAGAGAGCAATGAGGTCACCCCTGAGCCTTCTCTTCTCCAGGCTAAACAATCCCAGCTCCCTCAGCCTCTCCACATAGGGCTTGTGCTCAAGGCCTCTCACCAGTCACAACTGCTCTTCTTTCTAAACCAAATCTCCCATATCCTCACCCTGTACATTATGACTTATTCTTCATGGGAGTATTAACTAAAAGAAAAAAAGCATCTGTAGTAACACCTCATCATTAATATTTCACAATCACACTTCACAGAGCATTCCAGTAAACAACCCTGTGCCTCTCCAAAAACACTCCTGCTATTCTTGACATATTTGATTGATTGTAGATATTAAAATTGAGTAGTACAAAATACACTAGTTGAGCTCATTTCCCTCTCTTAATTGTCCCCTTCTTGTTACTCTGGAATTGCAATGTGGCACTCCTTTTTAGATTAGCCTGGCATTACTACTGTGCACAGCAGGGGACCAAAGTAATTCGTGGGAAGAGTTTTCCCTTATTTGAGCCCGAAATAAAGGATATCATCTAATATGAAATGAAAGAACTTGGAGAGTCACAATTAGCCTTGAATTGGAATTTTACATAGAAATCAAATCATAAAAAGACTTGATTTTTAGAAATATAATGAAGTGCCAGTCAAAACAGATCATTAGGTCCTTTCTAATGCTCCATTTTCACAAGATCCTGTAATACATTGTGGTCAGTTCTCAATCAGAGTTTCATCATTAACAGAGTAGAAAAGGCTGAGAACCAAACTGAAATGTCTTTTTCTGTTCTTAATTAAAAATAAAAATTCTGTTCAGTTCTACCTCCATGCACAGGCATCCAAAAAAACATCTCAGGAGACTTCTGAAATTCCTTTCTCCAAGGAAACATTGGCTTTTGTCCTCAGTGTATGGCTTTATTCTAGACTGAAAGTGACTTCTGTGGAAACAATGTCAAGCACTTACCAGTAAGAACTGATTTGACATTCCAGATGCACAAAATGTTCTCAAAATGCAAAAGAAGCTGTGCTTGAACCCGCTCCAGAACAGACTCACCTTAACAACAGCTAAACAAAGCAGGAGGATATCTGATTTCACACATGCTTTTCCATAGCTTGAGAGCAAGAATTTGAGTTTGGCAACGACCTGTCTTTTACACCTAGCTGGAGAGAAGGGCTCACATTCCAGGCTGAAGCCCCTTGGGTAACAGCAGTATTTTACAGGTGTTCAAGCAGATGCAGTTCCCAAAGATTTTGCGGATAGCATTAACCAGACCTCTCCATAGCTGTGTGGGAACTGGCAGGTATTGGCAGGGCAGGTGCAGAGTGAGGAAACCCTCTCAGGAAGCCTTGATGAGAGGCAGGCATCTGCACAGCCTGGAAGAGCCCTCACTAAACTCAAGCACCTCTCCTGATCGCTAAGCATCAGTTAATATCAACTCCTTACTCAACTCCCCCTGCTATGTCCTACCTGGCATTTACAACTAGTTTCCATATCAGAGTCATAAAGGCAGTTTGTTCTAACTGCAGGAGGGTTGCCTTCTGTATTAATTTGGGTTAGAGGAAACAACTTCCTCACCAACAAAGCAAGAGATATGCACTATAGTATGCACCTGATTGTAAGCAGTGACCCTTACAAAACAAGCTGAGATTCAATATTTGTGAAACAAAGCTATGTATTCACTGATGGCTTTGTATCAACGTAAATGACTAGTTACTTTAATCAGGAAGCTCAAAAGAACTTGATTTATTATAAATACAGGGGCTTGTCCTCTTACAAAAATTACTTACTCTGCAGTGCAGAACACATATTGATTTATGGCACTAATTGTAATTCTCTTAATTTTTATTTTAACATTTGATAATGGGGGAAAAATGAATTGAAAGTCAACCAGAGCAAACCACGTTCATAATTGTATCCCATTCCATAGCAATATTCATACATATTTCATTAATGGGAAAGGTGCAAAACTATTTTGAGATTCATGCAGTGAGGAAAAGATTAATTTGAGCAAGATTACAGAAAGAGGGAATATTTTTGCCTTTCTCATACATGGCTGTTAATTATTTAGTGATAGCTGACATTTGTTGCTGACACCAGCTTAAGACAATTCAAACTCAGTTTAGACAGGAATACCAGAAAAGCATTGAAAAAATAATAATAGAAAACTCTCTGAAGATAGATCATGAATCACTCACGGCATAGGGTCCGGAGAGAGAAAGAGAGACACAATCTGCCTGGAGTCTGGTAGTGGCAAGCATCTTAACATCTTTGCTGCAAAGCCACTTTGGAAAGCGCTTTGCTCTCTCCAGACTCCTGCACCACCAGTCCTTTATCTCACCTGAAAGCTGTTTATGGACAGACTTAATGCCAGGCAGAGCATGTCAGGTTCCCATGGCAAGACTTATCAATGTACTGTGCTACACTCAAGCTACACAATACAGTTACACATTTTTACAGTATATATCTTTTAAATAAACACAGGAAAAATCCAGGTCTAATCTCCTTGCACTGAGATTAAATTGTTTAGGACTCTCTCATCCACCTGAAGTCCTCTAACTTTGTCCAGAGAAACACACCATGGACTCCCTCTTTCTGGCAACCATCAAAGTTCTCTAGCTCATCTTAGGTATCACTGGAGCCCCAGGGTGTCCAAGGAAACTGTCACACAAGTGTGTCAGTATGAGCTTCATTGCTCCATCAGTTCTTACAGTGGTAACAATGAATGTTCACAGGATCACAGGATGTTAGAGGTTGGAAGGGACCTCTGAAGGTCATCAAGTCCAACCCCCATGACACATCAGGACCATAGAATCTAGCACAGGTTGCACAGATGGGTCTTGAAAGTCTCCAGAGGAGGAGACTCCACAACCTCTCTGGGGAGCCTGTTCCAGTACTAATGCTGCATCAGTATGTGCAGAGAACAGTGACCAAGGGCAATGTAAGAATATTTTCAATGTGAAGAATGTTTTCACTGTCAGGAAGATCTGCTTGATCTAACTTCAACTCTGAGCTCAGCTAAACCAAACTGTACTCCTCAGGGCACTGCCACAAACAGATTGCCAGCAAATAAAGACACTTTGCAGCCAGGTTCATATCACAGCTGCTTCTTTTTGTGCTGACCAGCACAAGAACCGTGACCTCATGTTCCCTGTTTTAATATACTCTCACATTTTCTCTTTTCTCATATTTAACACCAACATTCCTCCAAGCAGAAACCTCTTCCTTCTTGTGTGTTTACAGAGCCAGCTGTGCCTAGTGAATCTTGTTGCATAAATAACAAGAAAGATATAAATCTGTATGTAAATCTTTCTTGTTATAGTATAAAAATATATCAACGTAACTATATAAAAATAGAAATGATTTATGGGAGAGTTGAACAACATAGTTAAACCTCAGCATTGTCAAGGTCATAGGAAATTATTGTTCTTGAAGCTAAGGTTTTTCCTATTGTATCATCATGGTTGGCATCTTCTGGGTACAACTCTTATTCCACATAATTTTTTTCTGTTTCAGTCCCCCATCAGTTCTGATACCTTGCAGTGATTACTGTAAAACGGGAATAAGGGAAGTATTTTCACCAGCACTTCTGTCAAATAATCGCTTGCTATCGAGCATTTCTTCCAAGCCCAGTGGAACAAAGAAAGTCTCAGAATTCAGGTTACTGCAGTTTGGAAGATATCCACCACAGGATTACTAAGAGACATCTGCTTTGGTCCATGAGAGGCACACATGGGACCAAACTCTGCTATACTCTGTAACCACTCACTGATCACCAGACACCAAATGCCAGTTTCGTGTAGCTGCAGAAAACCAGCCTGCTGCTACAGTAATTAGAAACCAGAAAGGGTGGGGTACCTACCAACATAATACAGCCTTCTAAGACATTTAATCAAACTTAGATAGTTTGGATAACTCTCTGATAACCTGTGAGAAATCAGAGAGATCTTTAGAAGCCTTTGAGATCCAATGTCATGCTAGCACTCACGGATGTTTAAAACTGCATGCATAATTTTACAGGCCTGGTGATTAAGATGCTTTATTTCCTTTGTTGGATTTTTAACTTACATGAGTGATTTCATACTTCAATCCCTTTCAAACAAAGGTGTCCTCATTTCATGAAGTGAACCATCTGGACTTCTGCTTTTTTGGGTTTGTTTTTTTATAATCCACAGTATTAGAGGTCAGGTAGAGGCAAGTGTTCAGGGGAGGATTTGGAACAAACTGAAAAAGACTGAGACCTATAAATTCAAACACAACCTGACATAACTCTCAACAAAATGAATACCAGCTCTTTTAAACAAAAAGAATCCATGAAGTATCAAGCAGATATTTGTTGGTTTAATCTGGGTTATATATAAAAATATTCTAGTGAGAGTGGTGCTACCGAGCAGCATTTAGTGGAATCAGGAAGATTCTTCCAACCTGCAAAATTCTTTTATTGAGTTGGTTTCAGTAGAAATATTTGGGTTGAACACAAATTTTATGTTAAAGCTTAAATTTGGAGCAGTGCCTCTGCTTTTTCAAAGAAACATTAGGACAGGAAGCTCACTATTGCAGGCATTTTGTAACAAGCATTTAATTTCATATTTTGTCATGTTTGACAACTCTCCTGGGGCGCTAAACACTCTCCTCCTACAGCTATTGTGGTTACTGAGAGAAAAATATGAAATAACTTTGAAAATGATAGATCAGCTTCACAGGTGGCCTGGTTCTGCTGAGCTCAGCAAGGAGGAATGGCTACCCAATATCTTTACTGGTGCAGGCACTCCTGGAGGCTATTCTGTCTTGCACTTGCTGGCAAATGTCCCCAAAGGACCATCTGCCAGCAAGAACAGCGGGGGGGGAAATCATTCATGTGCACACTCAGATACTGCCAAGTCCTTCCCAATTCTCAAAAACTTCAAACAGTAGAAGCTACCACAAGCAAGATTTAAGACTTTAGCATGCCAACTTTACCTGCTGTGGAGTCCACAAGACAGAAGCACTTCGTCAGAAGAGACAAAGAGTCTCCACAAAAAGAAGAGGAGGAGAAAACTGAACAAATAGAAGAACTTATCTTTTCTCTTCAGAAAGTCACAGAACCATGACCAATGTTACCAAGCACTGTAGGTTAACTATGCTGAAACCATTCATCTACAAAAGGCTTATTGGAAAGGCAGGGTGTGGGGGAGGAAGTGCCAAATATACCCAATGAATGTGTGCACACTATGCTCATACCTTTCAAACTGCTGCTACAGATCTATTTATTTATCACTTATGAAACCCAGAACAATCATAAAGCATTCAATATCGGAGATGTGTGGCAGAGCAGCCTATGCTTCAGTAACAGAATATGCTGTTTCCCTCAATCAGGTTTGGAAGAGGAAGATCAAAAGATAAAATATTTAAAATTAAATGCAAGATCTTATTCTGATTTAAGGAATGAAAAGCAAAAAATACATCCTGCAAATACATACATATACAGCTTTTACATATATATGGATACTGCAAAGTTAGAGCTTCATTGCTTAACCTGTCCTGTTCTGTGTACCCATTCCTACCCTCACAATTTTGTTTTTCTGTAAAATGCACCCTTGAAGGCATCAGCTTGGACAGAAGGGCAACAGCTGTTCTGTTCTGGGTCAGAGCAGATACAGTACATATCACCAGAATTGTCTGGGTATGATGTTTTCTCAAGAATGCTTGTAAGTGTTGGGGGTTTTGAACCTTCTTCCTTTGCTCTTCCTACTGAAAGCATGGCTGTGCCTGCTTCTGGTACAGTCAGGATTTTCTGCCTCTGTGGTACTGGCCAAGGAGTAAGGTGATCCTAAGTTCACTACAGTGTTACTATCACAGTCTCATCTTCCTTCCTCTTCCCACTGTTCATGTCTGTCTCCATCCTGCTACATTTTAAAGTAACATCTAACATTCAGATTATATTCCACTTTAGCCACAAGCCCATGAATCCTCCCTCAAAATTAGTGTTGGTGTTAAACACTAGTAATAAAAATATCTTGGCATTTAAACAAACCAACAAACAAAAAACCCTGTGTTACTCAGAATCAATGTTTTCATTCTGAATTTATCTCCACTGCTCCCATCCTGCTGAACACACAGGACCTTTTATTTTCCCAGCCTAGTCACAAACTCTCAGAATACACTGAATCATTTTCTCTATTTCAAACAGCTTTGGTATTTTAGCCTCCCCCTTTTACTTTACTCCCTTACATTTGCCAGAGACAAAGTTTTGGTTAGAAGGAATTTCCTTCTGCTGCATCCCAGTCATTTATTTTTAGAAGTTTGATGCTGACACATGAAATATTTTTAAGCACATCAAATAAATGCTTCCTTTTGAACAGTCTAGCATTACTCAGTTCCTACCAGATCATCATAGGTGGCCTCACATTCTCCACCCTAGCTCCAAACCTGCTAGAGAAACACTTTTCCAGAGATACCTCTGGAAGATTGGGAATGAGCAAGGTCCCTTCTGGATTACCTACATACAGATACAGATTTACATTACCTTCAGACAGAAAAGCAAAAAAAGAATCAAATAACTTTTTAGCATGGGGGTCTCCCAATTATGACCATGAAAGATCCACACGTAGTTCAATGTGGACCTAGAGTTGTTTATTCTTTGTCTGCAACCTTTGCCTCTGACATTTAACCCAAAGTTCTACATATGTTCCCTAAACTTTGCTGTTTGGTTGTAGTGGTTGATGAGAAAGAGAAGTTTGTGAATTGAGCCTGAAGCCTTGTAAACAACTCACTGTAATTCAGGAAAGATATTTTTATACCCTCTCCAAGGACTGGTTTATCTTTCCTCTACTCCCAGTCCTTGGGCACAACCAACAGGGCTACATAAGCACTAGGATATAACTGGAGGTAAAGAATAGGTGATTAAACTGAAGCTCTTAAGATAGGGATCTGTTACTGTGAGGAAAATTGTCTTTTGACCATCCTTTTGTGTTTGCACTAACAATGATTTACCTGTAGTTTTGTACTTGAATTTAACATAAAGTCTATTATGAGCAAGGCTTAATTGTAATCAGTTATACAGTTATCTTCAAAGGTTTATATGGCATAGAGGTAGGTTTGTGCTGAAATTCTGGACTCAGCTCACACAGGTGTGTGGAGGCCAGCTCTGGACCTCTCTACAGTGTTGTCAGCAACAGTAAAGCACTGCACTGCAGTGAGAAGAGCTGAAACATCAAATCCACATGACTCATTGGCACCATCCAAATATTAAGTAAGGTGTCTTACCAGCAAATATGCCTAAAATTATGCTACCTAAGGCCATGTATTGTGATGACTTAAAATGAAGATCAGTCCCAAATTACTTCCCAAAAGGATTCTACCACTCAAACTATGAACCAGATCCTGTATCCCTCACCACTCTGACACAGAAGTTGGGAACTCTTCTAACTGTATATGGAATGACTGAAATTCTGATTCATATCCTTCCAAGTAAACAGGAGAAGAAAACCCTTTAGGGGGTCCCTTTTGGTTAAGAAAACAAACTCTTTTGATTCTAGATCTTGTAGAAACAGGAACAGTGCTAAAATTATATAATTACTGAATTATGATACAGTCTCCTGTTGCTGTTCCTGTTTACAAAGAACCACAGTAGCAGAGTTACAACAGACTGATGGGCCTCAGCTACAAATGCCAATCAAATCAGTGCAAATCCTTCACGCAGCACCTGAAGCTACAAAACTAATTCACCGTGACCTAGCAGCATTGCTAAGCCTTTGATTCCATTTCCTCAATTGTATTTCTATATTTAAGAGATGTAAATTTGGCTGGAAAAAGAATACTCCTCACCATATTTGAAGTGTGTAGTACTTCAGTAAATCCAGGGGTGTATATAAGAATTCATTTGCCAAACTTGTGAGCATTTGTTATTTTCCTTCTGAAAATTTGCATCCACCATCTTAATGCCTCTCATAATCTATCACATATCTTCTGGGTTAGATGAAAACTATTGTAACCACAGCACACACCCATGACTTCCATACAGTGCAGAATGTTACATGTCTAACTTTAGATAGGCAGATTTAATTAATTGTACAATAATCTAAACCAGTACATTAGTTTACCAGCTTAATTGGTGTTAATATCTAAATTACACAGTCATTAGGAAGAGAGAAATGTTAAGATAGGGCTTTACAACAGAAACCTAATAGTTCATTTAGATACTGAAAACCAACATTCACTTTCTTATCAATGTTCAGTGCATTTCAAAGCATGCCTCCTGGTCTAGTGCTCTAAAGCTCCTCTGGCATGTACGGCTGCCAACGGTAACTGCTTTTCTGTATCACATTTACAACCAGACCACATTCATTTGCATGCTACTTCGTAGACGTGTACATAAAAGCATTGACAGTCTGAAAACAGAAGAGTGCAAAAAGAAAAAAATGCAAAGGTGCCATCCAACCACAAAGAAATACCAAAATGTGACAGCAGTCAAGCAGAAGAATGCAACCTCAAGACCCCAGCCCCGCGGCGTTACAATACATGGAGTGATTATCTCTTAACAACCGGTGGTTCATTCAAGACAAGGGGTCAGTCTCCATCCAACAGCCTGTCCCACAAGAACCACTGCCTGGCAGCAGGAACTGCATGGACAGAGACTCTTCCACCCACTCACCTCCAGAAGAGACCTCTTCAGAACTGGGTTGAGGAACATTGGCAGGACAATGTGGGGAAGCTTGCATTGCTGCCGCCCTTGCTATACCTGTCCTGTGGAGAAATAGAGGACTTAATTTCCCAGGCTGTCAGTCAGCACCTTCCACATTACAAGTGAAGGAAAAAAGAAAGGAATTCGACAGTGCTTGCTCCGAGCAAGTGCATTTTGGGGCATGGTGAAGAATCCACATTCTCTTCTTAGGTATCTGGGTAACTTTCACATCTTCTGTAGAGCTCCTTTTGTCTGCCCAGCCAGCAAGCTGGATTCTTGTTTTCATGAGATGATGATGCTCTTGCCAATTACCTGCATAGTAAGCTGGGATATGGCCATTGAGAATCAACTTAACTGGACAGCCAGAATAAAATAAATAAGAAAATCATGTTTAAATCAATCTCTCAACTCTGATGTGAATAAGTTCTAGTTACTGGGTAACTCTTTCCCTTTGATCTCCCTTTCTAAATGGCAAGTTTCTTGGTCTGCTCTTTACTCATTTCCTTTACAGAAACCATTACCATCCAAATGACCTAGCAGAGAAGCAATTCATTTGCTTCTCCTGCCCCACCCATTCCACAGAGGCACTTTATTTTACTTCCACATTATTCTGAATAGGGTTACCACAAGAATCAACCCTAACAAATACAATTTTCAAGGGGAAAAAAGGAAAAGTTTCCATTAGCCTCGTGGTTTCCAGCTAGGGCAACAGTTTTCAGCCAGCAGTTTTCAGTGTGACACATCCAAATGATTTGTATATGTCAAAGTGCAGTCCATTAGAGAGGGAACAACAAAAAACCTCCATCAGAAATACATGAATAAATCATTCTTCTGAGTGTGGTGATGAATGCAATGGTCTACAATTTCAAAACCAATTCTCTAAAGCCTTACTAAACCAAACATGTTTGCTTCCAAAATAGGATCTCGCTGTCTTTCATGAGTACCGTGATGGGGTTTGTTGAAGGAAATGTCAAGTTAAGACAGAGGGGACTGCAAGCTAATGATCAACCATTGTATTCTGGTACAAATGTGCACTGAATACTGATGTTCACAAGCAGGAACAATTCCCAATAATTGGAAATACATCAGCCTTCACTGCATTTGCTTAACAGCGGTCAACAGCAACCTTAATCTTGCAAGTGAACTGAGAGACAAGACAAAGCCTATGCATGCAAAGTTTATGTATAATTGAGAACTGCTGAAAATCATGGAAAGCAAACCCAGAAAAATATGGCAGAGGAACTCTGTTAGGAAAAAAAACAACAAAACACAAACAACAATCAAAACCCAAACAATTTTTATTGCCTCTATCAGGATCAATCATTAAGCCAGAGTCAATCATCTGTGCTAAAGAGCAAATGTAAACTGAATTGTTCACTTCTTGTGTGAGCAGAATGGACTTATGCATCACTCACTTCCTAAACAAAGATGCCAGTCAAAGTATGTTCTTAAATTTTGTGTTGTTGTTTTCAACTGTATGCCACATTTCTCTTCACAGTTCCCAGTTTCCACTACACTAACCACTTCAAAGCAACAAAACCATTTGTCTCTACTACCTTGGACTACAATTATGGCTGTCCATGGGCTATGGTTACAAACAGACTTTAGCCAAGATATTTGGAGATATCTCCAAGAGAAATAATAACAACTGGTCACATATATAACACCATGCTTAATAAATCCAGTATTTAAATATGACACAACAGGCTGGCTCAAAGAAACAGGATAATGATTCATTCTGTCATGAGTACTACAGATACATGTTCTGTTCACTTTCAAAGACGGTGATTATTCTAAGCACTAACAAGAATTTTAGTGGATCTGCCCCTTTTCTTTATGTGACAAATGCTAGGAGTATCAGAAAGAACCAAAATCATCATGGAGCTCTGATGAGCTTAGTTTTTACACACTGCCTAAACCCCTCTCTGAGTCATGAAAAAGCTTCCCCTGAAAGACCATATTACAGTAACTGTGCAGATATCTCTGAGACATTTGTCTTGAGACAGAAAAGAACTCAAACACTTTGAAATGTTTAGGGATGGTTCCAAATGATACTTGGAAGGACTGGCATTAGTGGGAGCAGGTTTGACCCAAAACCACAACTGCTAATGCCTATACACGCCCTTAACTGCAAACTGATAAAAGCTAAACCTGGGGTGGGAAAAACAGCTGCTACTGAAAGCAGGAGTTGGAACAGTCACAGTGTGGATCTAGGGTTGTTTGCTTTAGTAATCTACAAAAACATCAAATGCCAAACATTTCACACTTTGAGGGTAACCTACATTTGCTTCAAAAACAAGCCTTAGGCATTCAAACCCAAACATCAAGCACTTGATGCACTAAATGCTTCAAAGAGGATTTCCTTTGCTTACATCTTCCTGATTTTCTCCCCACAAGTTAACTGTTGTTCTTAAACATCCCCTACAGTCTATGATGGTCTATGTATCCCAAGCACTTTAAGAGCCTTAATAACCATGCCAGATATTTCTAAAAGGTAGGATCACTTTCACTATCTAAGAAAGTAGATTGTGGAATGAAAACCAAACACCAATTTTCCCACAGGAGAATGATGTATGTTCCAGAGATTAGTCCAATTCAAACAGAAAGCTCTTCCATGACAGAAAGCATGTGCTATTTTTAGAATGAACTCAGATCCTGTCACCTTATCCAAGCTAGAACATGCCTTCTTCCTTGTTTAAATATTGAGTAGAATCTATTGTGTACCCGAGGATTGTGATATAGCTCTTGGACTTTGTTCTCAGCTTCACCAGAAATGTTCCTGTGAGTCCCACGGAAATCACTGGGCTTTCTGCGAGTTTATTTTCCTTTTGAGAAATGAAGAAAACCAACCTTTCAGTCTCCATGTCTAGAAAAAGAAATGGTGAGATGTCCATTGTGTGGACCTTTAGATGAATGAATCCATGCATCTATAGCTGCAGCAGTAGATTCCTCACCTAGTGACCACATTCAGGTGGTGCTTGGACATAACCTGTCCAATTTCCTATGCGTGTTAGAAGACAGTACCACTGTGGACTGCAGTCCCAACTGCCTCTCCCTAATCAACATAGAGCTGGTGAATAAAAATAAGCGTGACAATTTGTACCTATAGCTGAAATCATGTTAGTCATCACCGTGAGGGAGCCCATACTTACAGTCCAGCACCCAGAAATTATGTTGCTAGCTCCTGAACTTTACTGGATTGTCTCCACAGAGAAAAGGAATAATGGCAGTGTCAGTATACTGTATGCTCTGGCTTTGCTAAGAACCTAGGCTTTTATACAAGCTAAACAGAATATCGATTTCTTTCAAAGTCCACTGCACACTAAATACTATTCCCACTGTTGCTATTTGAGGCATTATATAAAAATGGTATCTTTCTGACTAAGAAAAGAATTGACGAGTCTTTCATGAAGCAGAACTGTCTAATGCTCTTTGGTGTATTTCAAACAATCTTGTCAGCTTGAGGCAGCCAAAAACTTAAATCGATTCTTGAAGTATATACAAAATTCACTTTGGTGCCAACCAAGCTTAGTGTATATTCACTGTGTACTGTGGTCTGCAAGACACTGTCAGTCTAAAAACATCCATGGTGATGTACAACTAACAATAAAATCTCAGTATCCACCTCCATACTACAACCAGCAGAAGACAAAAAAATTACTGTGAAGCAAAAAAAAAAGACCCAAACAAAACCAAACAAAACCCAACCACACCTGCAGGAATGGATGGACCCTGAAGAACTTCTGAAGTTCTTCAGAAGAAGTAGCGTGAGAGGAGTGTGAGATTCTGCACTTGAGGGAGAAGAGCTCCGCACATCTGGCTGAAAAGCAACTGAGAACACAGCAGTCCAGCTGGAAAGGACCCATGGTCATTCTGAATGCTAGGCTGAATATGAGTCAGCAGTCAATATGAGTCAACAGTGGGCTCACATCAGCAAACCACAGGCTGAGCTACACTAGGAAGAATGTGGCCAGTATAAAGAGAGAAATCACTCTCTGCTCATCACTGATGAGGTTACACTATGTCCAGCTTCTAAACCCTGTTCCAAAGGGCTGGATCACTGTGCCCTATTCTTTGTCATTAACAAATAAAACAAAGCACAGAGACATAACATTTGCACCAAGAAGCATGCTCCAGGGACCAAGAGCGAGAAAAGGCAACTCATCTCTTTGCTACAGCTTCCTGGATTTGACCACAAGAGGCTGACACATTCCCACAACCAGGTTAGGATAAAGTTAACCACAATAGTTAGGACTGATTGATTGACATGACTAAATCTGCATACAGCATACAATTTTTCTCAACCAAAATGCAAATGTGCTAATTCTTTAGCTGTGGTCTATTCATTGATAGTGGGTTAAACTTTGATGTACTGCCTCAACCAAAGAACTCTGAAATGCTCTTAATGGTAATCTACTAAACTACAGGAGACTTTTCAGCAGCTTAAGATGATGTTTTAACCTAAATCTTCTGCCCATAGCTCAAAAACCCCAGTGTCATGATTATACTACCACAATATGAATCTTTTGGAAGCTAAAAACCTAATTTAGGGGGTCAACTTGAACCTGACAAATAAAAACAAACCCAGGAGTATCCAAAATGGACAGATCAAGGGGATGAATGACTGTTTTGTTAAAACATGTACAGTTTTTTAAGTGCTGGTGGAGATAAACCTGAAAAATATCTGCAACACAGAAATTTATTTAAGGGCTGAGGGTATGACATTCATTACATATCCTGCATTTTTTTCCCACAGATTTAATTATACCTTTTGTGGTACTCATGCACTGAAAGATCTTCTGGTTTGCATTCATTTGAATTCTACTGCAACATAAATTAATACAACTTAGACACATTTATCAGCCCTTTAAATAACAAACTGATAATGTGTCCAGGCAGTATACTCTTGAAAAGAAGGAAAAGACATACAATTAAAACCTGAACTATAATTACTTTGGATTTCAGAAAGTTAAGAAGTAGCCTGAGGCAACATTACCTCAAAGAGAATATATCTGGACTGTAACTTTGCTTCAGGCAAAGACACAAAGAGTACTGAAAAGAAAACAATATACAGAAAAGGGTAAATCATATCAAATGAGTAGGCAAAAGTGTCAAAGAAATGGGTTTGTATCCAGGTTATTATCAATCTGAATGCTTTAAACTCCTAAGGAAACTTGCAAAGACAGTATTAAGGTCACAGCATTTAACAGGCTAACTTTGACAGTACCCTGAATTTAATGAACTATATTATGCATGAGAATTCCCAAGTAGATTTCCTAACCTGTAATGAAAAATAACAACATTATAATTCTAAAGAGTTACAGCAACCATGTAAAATCTGTTCTATTGATTAAAGAATCATTATTTGATAGGCTAAACATACCAGTTGCTAAATCATACACAAAGGGATGCAGTAAACCCTGAGAAAATTAACTACCACCCTTAACAAATCCACATCAGTTCAGCTCCTAGGATTTTTTGTTTTCCTTATGCAGAATGTACTTACATTTCCTGACAGTATGTACAAAAAGCTAGGCTTTGTAGAATCTAAGCTTTCTAAACAGTGTGAGGTCAGACCAAATTTCCACCTTCACCTACTTTTGTCCTACAAAACAAAACCAGGAACGATTCTGAATCTCTGAAGATTCAGCATACTGAGGTTTCCAGAAAGGTTTTTGGTAAGCAATTGATTTATCTCTCCTTGCCCTGAGTCAGACAAACTCTTTAACAAGACTCTCTTCCAGTATCAGTTGTTATATATAGAATTACATAGAAAAATATACAACATCTCCACACTGTACAAAATGTAGTACTGAAGACAAAATTAACAGAGGTTACTGTACAAATCAGGAAAAAAAGAAGACAGATAGAATAAAGTCAGGACTCTCAAAGCACAAACAAAATATGGTGTTTGTATACACATAGCTTTTTATGGGTTTACAATATGCACATAGAGTACAGCTCTGCAATGCCATGCTCCCTGATCCAACTCCACTGGAGCCAGCGGCACGTTCTTAATAGACTTCAATGGGTACTAAACCACAGTTACATAAAGGCTGCAAAAATCTGCCAGGATTTTGAATAAAAAATTCTGGCTCTTTGGTGAAAACTCAGATCTTAGTGTCCTAACAAACATAAGTAGTGCATGATCTAGTCCAATCTCCCTTCCAGAGCAGGATCACTTAGAGTAGGTCACACAGTGTGGTGGTACTGAGTGGCAGTTCCAAGCCTTGCACTTTTAAGATTCAATGGATGTAAGTACAGGGAGCAGAAAGAACCTGGCAGAGAGCGCCAAGTGTGGTACAGGTTTGTCTGGATTTCTGGGGCTTGAGGAGCACCAAGTACTACAGATAAAAGCCAGGTATCTCTACAATCAAGTCAAACAGCAAATGGAAAGACAACAGTTCTAGGCAAGGAAGGAATGAGTATGTGTCTGTCTCCTTATTGCTCTCCTCAGCACTACTTGCGTCTACACATTCTTGACTTCTCCAAAGTCTGAGCAGCTAGTATTACTTCCAGAGGGAGACATGCTGAGAATTTAAACCTTTGGGCCCTGCTTAAACAGAGATGGAACAGTTACCTTCTGGCAGGAATTAAAGCTGGTATGGAAATTTCACCAAAAAAAGAAACAAAAGATGGTCTGGAAAGTGGCCAAAAAGAGATCAAAGGAACTTCAGCCTCATGAAGACACATACCAGAAGCACAGGAAAGGGGACTTCAAGGCAGACTATCAGATTTAAGAAATTATCTGTTGCCTGGGTAGAAGGCTGTGCGAACCAGGGGAAAATGTAAATTACTCCAGTGAAATATTTAGTCTCAAAATAATCATACTCTCTTGTATAATTACCAGTCTTGACCGCATCAGACTTCTAGAAGAACAAATGTATTTTAGATTCAGCTCACTGTTTATACTATGAGAAGTGATCAGCATATCCTTCTGCTTTTTCAAGTGCTACTGGATCTGGGTAGCCCCAGAGTTGAAAAGAGGAGCTCTGGAATTCTGAATTGGATGTAAGCTTCAGGGAACTGCTTGGTTATCGCTCTTAAAATTTGAAGTGTTTGGAGCTATTTGATGCATTACTGTCTTGGATGACACAGATCCATGAACCTATATGCCCACATGTACAAACAAATTTATGAAAGAAGATTTCTGGTCATCCAAGAAGGACAAGCAAGAGGAGTGTGACCGTTTGAGTCTCAACCCGCTACAAGGGGCATCAAGAGTTTAGAAATATTTGCAATGATTCAGGGAAGACAACTATGCTAAACCAGGTATTCCTTACAGAAAGCTGCAAATCCAATTGCTAACAATAATATGCCAAGCACAACAATCATGTTTGGTCATTAAAAAGTAAAATAAAGGTGCAAACCTCAGTATACCTCCAACTCTCAAGTCTCATCTGTAATAACCAGGTTGATGTTTGCTCTGCAGAGTTCAAATTGCTAATTCCTCCCATTTACACCACCTGCTTGGCTTTCAGGAACAAAAATAATTTCCTATCTAAATATACTTACATTTAACAATCAGAAATGAATCCCTCTGCAAACAGTTCTCCACATTGGCAATCTTCTCTGTTAGCAATTATTTATAGTGCAGAAGCACCAAAGCTTTCTGCTTTCAGCTTTAACATTACTTCTACTACTACCATTTCCCGAGTACCTCCAGGACAACTGTCAAACATTTTCCCAATATATTTGTAATTTGTATTTCTCCCTTGTCCATAAACATTAGAAAAGCCTTATAAAGATATGGATTTGAAGAAGGCCTACAGTTAGCAGCACTGCTATGTAAGTCTTTAACACTGGTGCACATTAAACAGTTTGTCCGAAGCAGTAATGGAAGCCTGATGACCAACGACAGCTTTGGTAGCTGTGGAAGCCAGCACTGCTCCCAGCAGCCTGTGCTCTCAGGAGCTGCCAGGTGTGGTGTTTCCTTCTCTGCTAGCAAGGGACAATGTTTTAAATGGGCCAAGTTTGCTGACATTTTCTCTAAAAGCTGGACTCTTAGTGGTCGAATAACCAGTGCTGATACTCCCCCTGGGACGGGACAGGTTCTAACAGCAGCAAAGCAAGAAGGGTGGGCAGCCCACTCTACAGCTGCCTCTGGAGAATGGACTGTTTGCTGCTAATAACCACATCAGCAAGAGGTTTTGAACCAAACCCCAGATTTAAAATAGCTTGAAATTAATTTAAAGGTATGAAAAGGCCAAAGAAACATTAGTATTTCAACCTAACCAGAAAACTGGGAAAGATCAATGCAACATCTGTCCTGCATGTGATTTCTGCAGGACAGAGAGTTTCAGCAACTAAAAACCTTCACTTGGACATAGTGTAAATTCTTGCAGCTAATCTATCTTTTAGCTTTAATATAATTGGTTAATTTGCAATATCATTAGTCCTAGCAGATGCAGCTTACCTTTTTTAATTTGGCACCTTTGTAACATTTACACAGTGCCACAAAAGGCCTCTATATGACCCATTTTCTTGAAATGCAAGAGCAAGCACAGAAATGTTGAATCTAGCAACTGAAAACATACCTAACACTGGAAAATAAAACTCACATCCAAGTAATCCACTTTTCAGAAAAGAGCAGCTCATCTCCACCACACTGCAAACCCAGAAATGCAAGGGCACTGCTTTTCACACCACAATAACAAGGTTTTATTCCAGTCACAAACCAGCACACACTGGCATACATAGACCAAAATAATTTGTGAATCATATGGGACCTGAAAGACATACAGTGCCCTACATACAAGCTCTTACTGTCCCACCTCCCAGTGCTGAAACTTCTATATAGCCACCAAAAGTTCTAAATTCACACTTTAAGCATAGCAACTGGAAGGAATACAGACACATGGACTAGGACTATCCACGAGACTTCCATGAGTGTAACACACACAAAAGTACAAGTGCACACAACATGTACAAAATCAAATTCATACTGCACCCAAGCAAGGAGAAACACCATCACCCATATGGCCATCACTTGACTCTTAACATCAGGTGTTCCAGGAATTTGGGCAAGACATAATATTTCACAGCTACCTTTGTCAGAGAGACTGCAGATGTGAATTCTGCTTTGAGCTTCACTGCTGTCTACAGAGCAAACACCTGACCTGCATCTTCCATTCAAAAAGAAGACAAGAGAACACACATCTGACTCCATCTTGTACTGTTTGCTCCCATATCACAGATTCTGCATGCAGGAATTAGTGGCATCAAATCAAGCAAAGTGTCAAAATCAACATGTAGCGTGACAAGTCCTGTGTGTTACCTCGGCAGCTAATTTTGCCCTGGGCTTACCAGTCCACTGTGCCTACTCATTGAATTTTACAAATTAGCTTTTATTACTGTATTTATACATTTAATTTTTCTTTTCCTCATATCACAATATAGAAATAAAGACATTCTAATAGAAATTATGTATGAAATAATGACAGACAGTGCCTGATTTACAACTATACATTTGAAAACCTTGGAAAGATTTATTAATGACCTTGTGCTAACTTGTACCATTTATTGAAACCTCCCAAAGTTAATAGAAAGTGAGGCTGCAGTGACTGGATGAAAGTTTAGAACTAACTTACTGAAAAGTGGTGACCAGATCAGGGTTTGAAAACTACTTTTGTTCCATTTCAAAATACTCATTTAACATCTTACATGAAGGAGAAATAATATGGACCCATTAAAAACAGCGAGAAGGAAATAAGCTCTCATCAATTTTTAACAGAGCTCTGATCATCTCTTTTTTTGTTTGTACTAGAAACTGGCCCAATAGGCAGAGTATGCCATGGCTGCTATTAATGCAATCAGTCCTATCACAGGGCAACATTAAACTCAGAATGCATGCAAATGCTGTTGTTCTCCACAGTCATCAACTACTTGCAAGGCCTGAGTCACATGAACAACAAAAGCACTACAAACAGGAAGAGTTAAGGTGACAATTAGTTGTTGTATGTAGACTTGAGTTGCACTGGAGGATAATAAACCAACTCTCAGCCCCTTAGTTTCTTCTGTACTCTGTTCCTAAGTAAACCACACATGAATCTGCACATAGATGTCTCCATCTTTTATTTTCTTTTGTAAACAGATGAATCAGTAAGTATTAAAGAAAGAGCACTGCTATATTTAACAGTACAGCTCCCAGCTCTCTGTCATATTAATAATTCACCAAAACTGCACAAGATGTTGCAGTGAAAGATTTTTTTTTAGGAAGCTAATGTGTGTTGCTATTACTTGTATTTGCACTAGCAAAACACAGTCTGCTCTCATATGCATTTAAGCAGAAAAAAATAGCAAGTACAATAGTTCTTTAGCTAGGAAACACTCCTGAGAAAAGGAACTCTCTTACCCCATAAAAGGCTGCTTTGCTTTGCTAGGTAGGCATTTTGCTCTTGGTAAAGAATTAGGAACCTTTCACCAGGAACCAGTGATCTAGCTCACATTCATTAGTAAAGGCAAGCTTAGTCTTAATCTAAGAATTACAGAAATAGTTGATCAAGAAAGTGCCTCAGTGTGCCTCAGTATGCCTCTCTATGTCCTAATCCTAGTCTTGATTTGAGTCTTTGATTTGCTTTGAGAAAGCAAATTTTACAAGTAAAATGGAGATGATGATATTACCAGTGTCTAACAGATGGAGCATGAAAAATCATACCTGTGGTGTACTTTGAATGCTGCAAACATTGCTGACAATGTAATTCACTTTGACTAAATCTATACTGCTTTTTCCAGGCTGGGCTGAACTAATTACTGCCCCATGTTGCCCATACTGGACACTGCCTTAAATGTCTGTGCTATGCAGATCCAAGCTCTGGGAAGCAGCAATGTCTGTTTTTCCTGCCTGCTGAATCACACATTCAACCACAGCTTTGAGCAGGCAAGCAAACAGTTCAGGATTCAGAGGAAGGCAGTGTGACAGCTGTGCTCTCGCCCTGCCTCTGTGGCTTCTCCCAACTAAGCTGCATGGATAAAGATTACAAAGTCAGCAACATCACTTGGATGGAATAAACCCTTATTAATCCAAATCTTCAAGGCTACCCACAACATCCATCTGAATAGCAATGTGCATGAAGAAAGAACCAAATCTGAGCACAAAAAGACATATCAATATCCTGTTTAACAAGGGGAAAAGTTGTGCTTTAACAAGGTTTGCCTCTTTCCATACTTGACTTGAGGAAAAGAAAACAACACAAGTGACTTTAATAAGAATGCATGATCATTTCCAGGGTCACTCTAAAACTATTCCTGAATGAGTTTTAGAAGAATGAAAAATCATCAATATTCACAACTGCTGGAGCTTAAGAGAGGAAGAGTTACCTCTTACACCTTTCTCAATAAGCTTGTAACCAGCCATCCTCAGAAACAAGTGAACAGACTACACCAATAGTGAGCCTGAGCCAGAAGAGCAGTAACCTGGGCACTTCATTCTCAGGTACAACACCCTCAGGTAGTCAGCTCCTATTCAAATACTCTTGGCAGATAAAAATAGATAGTCTCCCTTAACTTTGATTAATGAAGAAGAGAGATACCATTTTCTTTACTCCAGAAGAAAGCAAGCCCCAAATTTTGTTTTCATTCTCTGCAGAGGATTTTCCTTTAAAATCATTAGGGGGGGAAGTCTATTTTCATGCTCTATAATAAATGTTTCACATGGTTATGATTCAATGTGTTTTACACTACATTGGTAATTCTCATTATTCTTCAAATATCACATTTGAGGAGGTTAATACACCATTAACATGATTAACTTTTTAATAGAAGTTAAGCCATATGGAACCAATCTGCACGATTCAGCCATAGAAATGACTAGATAGTGAAGGTCAGCTTCTGCCCCTATGAAACTTCACTGGTTTCACTTGAATTTGCAGGTCCAGACCAAAGGGGAACCTGTCCCCATCTCAAAACCATGAGTATGAGCAACTTTTTATTTCTTCACAAAGCAGGAATAATCCATTAAAAGGATGGGATGAATCAGAATGCTAGAGTTGTCTGCATACAATCTGCAGAATGTCTTCACCACCGGAAGAGCATTTCTCCAGATAAACTTGGGATCATGGAGGTGAATCACATCTTGGACAGTTTGGTAAGAACAGTGATGTTTGTTCATTATTTCTGTCTCAATCATCAAATCTGTAAGACACAGTGTGAGTGAATTAACAGTGCAGCTGATCAGAGATGCAGCACTGCTGTTTCTCACAACTTTTTTACTCCTGCCTGGAACACAGCAACCATACCATGCAACTCAGCATCCTGTGAGGCTGATCTCAAGGTCCCAAGATAGCAAAGCACATCAGCAGTCCTGTCAGTTTTACTGTTAATCTTAAGCACAGGTAATGTCAAGGGAACTCTCAGACTGAAGGACATTCTCTGCCCTCAGAAGCACACAAACCTTTCCTTCCTGCATCCCTTCCCCCAACTCACTGTCCACAATTTTCTTGCTGTCTCCTCTGACAGGCTTTGCCAGTAAATAATGAAGATCATGTTTCCCCCACCCAGACCATCTTTTTTCCCCCCATGCCTCTCCTCTCTTCAGTTCTTCTAAAGGTGTTGTGGAAATAATACATTTTACTGACCCAACACCTCCTGGGCAGCTGGTTCCCATAGCTGGGGTGCAAAAGGTAATAAAGATAAAACACAGCTCAGCAATGAATCACAGGCCTGAACACATCTCAGAGGTCATCTAGCCCACCCCTCTGCCCCATGGGAGGCTCAGCTACCTCCAAGTCATTTCAGACATCTATGTCATCTGCTTTTAAAAGTTTCAGTGATAGAAACCGCACAATCTCCCCAGGCAATATCCCAGTGTTTCATCACCTTTGCATAAAAAAAGCTCAATCTTCCTCACAGGTCACATTTTCTAAGTCTCAGGTCTTTCTCCTCCTCCTTCACAAGTCTCAGGTCTTTTCTGTTTTCCCCACACAAACACCTCCAATTAAAGCAGTCAAATAACGCTTTGAAAGTGGTGACTGAAAACCTTCACTTTATATTGCTGCTAGTTAAATTGCCTTTTTCCATTGTGCAATTGTAACATACTTTTAAGACTTGCATTGACAACACTATTGAAGTCCTGCCAGTTCTAACTCCATTTTATTGCAGCCATGCATATGTAACACAAAAAACAAGTGCAAGTAGTCACTGTTGTCATATACGTGTCTATAATGCCTATAACCAGATACAGTATAACATCATCTATCAAATCCAGGAACTTTTGAGACTTAAAAACTAGTTCAACTTCCCATAGTTAAGGCAGAGTTGTGCTTGATACAAGTAACTCCAGTGTTACAAAGAGATGAAATTTGACTTTGTTCAAGCAAGCAGTTTCCTTAGGAACACACTCTGTCCACCAGCCAGAGCAGAGCAAATCAGATTTGGCTCATAGTTTTCCTATGCCCTTTGAATTCCTGTGTCACCTGATTTAGCTGCCTTCTTTTTTCTTATCTTTTCTTTCTCTTTTTCTTTTAAACATTACTGAAGAATTAAAAGAGGAGAAGAACTGGACAATAAAGTTAACCCACATCTTGATTATTGTTAGCTTTGCTTTCCTCGTGGGAAAGAGAGGAAGAAAGTGCTTATAAAGGTCAGAAACATTTCCTTGGATGCAGTTAGCTGCATGGAGCAGCAAGGGCAGAGGACACCTCTTACCAACATCTTAAACCTCTGAGGACAAGATAAAATTGTAGTTATCCACAGAATCAATAACTCCTCTAATATGCTGGACATAACACAAAGTATACCTTTGTTTTAAAAAGTGGATTGGGTTTGGCCCAGTTGAAATTATGTTCCTGTCTAATTGTCTGCGCTTGCATTTCTGTGTGCATAGTACTATCATACATGCAGCACTAAATAATCATAGGACCAAATGCAAGCACTATGAAAGGACTTCAGGCCTTTATAGATTTGTGATGGGCCTCTTTGAGCTGAAGGTGTTCCTGGAAATATTTCACAGTGAAATCCATTTCCACGTGATTTTCATGACCTTTTAAAAGGTGTGGCAGTGTCAGATACAGCAGATGTGAAGAATTTCCTTACAGCTGACCAACTGAGCATTCCCAAGAAACACTACCATAGTCAAAGCTGAAGAACTAACACTGTGCCCCTGAAGGTTTCCCATACTTCTTCTATCTCCAAATCAGAGGCCAGCTATTTGATGATGACTTCTGATTACGAGGAAAATATAACACAGGCCAACGTTGATATTCAAGGTGTATCTTGACCCATTTTTTCTAAGTTACTTCATGTGCAACCACAGAACACCACCCAGTCCTTATTAGCCAAATATCAAGTGAAGATGAAATAGGAGAAAATCGAACATTTGCCTCAGCATCCTCCCCAAAAAATTACTGAAGACCTCCATTGAATTTTTAAAGCACCCATAACATAAAAGAGAGGAGAATATTGACTTGCAAAATCCACAAGGGATTATTTTCCTCAGATTACAAAATCAACAGACTTGAAAGTCCAAATTTCAACATAGCAGCACATGCCCATTAAATATATATCTGAATCACACCATGGAGCAAGTACACTGCAGTAATTACACTGTGCATTTCGCAATCTTAAGCCACCAATTTACACACTTAAGACGAAGTTGTTTTCAAATGTTATTACAGGTGACTACGTCCCAAAAACATAAATCAACATTCAGACAAAAAGCGTCCACCAAAAAGTCAAAACACATTTAAAAATGCCCCAAAACACAACCCAGAATGCAAAGAATGCCCTAGAGGCAAGATTAGCAAACAATTACACCAGCCAGTGGTAACAGTTACGGCGCACAGGTTTTATTTTTCCCTTCTGAAAAACCTGCTTTGTGTTCCCAGTCTGGTGAAATCATCCTGCTGTTTTCTACATTTGAAAAAAAAAAGACATGCAAATCATCAATAACCAAGAGAGCATCAGCTGATCACATTTCAGGATGCAGCATGGGAGTATTAAGTGACTGAGCATTGATCAAATGACGACAGAATCTGGAGACCGAGTCTCAAGTAGTATTGGTTGACCCTGATGTTAAGTACGTTCATATTATATAAGCCCAGACTGAAGTACTGTTTCTGCTGCTGGAAAGTGCTGTTAAAACTCTGCACACACGTATTTGCAAAGCCAAACACCTACAAATAGACTTCCCCTCCTCAATCAATCTTAAAATGGCCTGCTCTAAAACCAACTTTCTGGCATTGAAATACAGATCTGTGCTTGACACAACCATTTCACTGGTCTCAAGGTAAATTCTCCAAGCATTTAATGTGTGTCACCTGCAGGAAAATTCTTTTTCATGTAATAAGATAGCAGCCACTGGATGATTTAAAATGAAAGCACCTTTTCTTTTCTTATGTGCCTTGCATGTACACTGAGGATGGAGAGAAGGCAGCAGTATCTCTGAAGATTATACTTACATACCCTTTCTAAATGTCTAAGGTTCTCTAGGGAACAATCAGCTCTGCAATGTCTGTGATGTTCAGGATATAATTACCAAAATGAGATGCATAACCTTTATTACACTAGCAAACAGTTAACTTTCCAGATTATTTCTCTTACTTTAGTCCTCTCACATCTTTCATCTTTTTCTAAGTAATCAGCTGCTTCAAACCTTCCACACTGCAGCCACTGTGCATTCAATGCCAGGTGCTGCACACCTCAGAGCAGAAACTCAGCACAATGCAAGACCTTCTTCAGCCCATATAGTTTCATATACTACCGTAGCATGGCAGAATGCTTGGGGGATTTAGCAAATTCCAACAGATTCTGTTACTACATCACACAGAAAAACACCCTGAAAGTCTCCCTGTTTTTAAAGGGGAAAAGGAAAAAGGCACAGCCTACATCTCCAAACATGACAGTGCATTCCTGGCGCAGAATACGCAATGCAAGGAGAGAATAAGGACAGTATTTAGGTTACCTTCAGTCACATAGTTGTGGTCTCGAAGAAAGCTGTGGTTAATTTTTCGTGTGTCCGTGTCCTCGCCCATTTACAGCAGGATTACTCAGCATGCCTATCCGCAGTGGACTGATAGCATCAGCAGAGGTCGTCACAAGAGCACCATCCATGCTGCCACTGCCTAGCAGAGGCGGAGAACGCACTGGGCTACTGAGCACAGCATAATGAGAGCTAGTGATGCAGCACAGATTTGGGGGGGGTGAAGAACAACCGGGAAAAAAAAAAATGAGAAAAAAAAAAAAAAAAGAGGGGTTGGGGGGGGAGAGAAGAAGAAGTAAACAGGAGAAAGCCGGAGGGAGAAACGGCTCCGATAAATTATGAATGCAGAAAGCCAGTAGGGAGCTGGCGTGCAGGGAATACAGGCACTTCTCCCGCAGTTAAAGAATAACCCAATTGTTTAGTCAGGTACTCCTTAAACAAGTGCCCACGCAGAGTCTCCTCCAAGTGCCTGCTGCTGGGGACCTTGCTGGATGCTGTAAAGTGGCAATCAGCGTACTGCAGCAAAACCCGCCCGGAGAAGGCTCTGGTTGCTGTTGCTGCTGTCATATGCCTGTGCTGCATCAGAGCAGGCCCCTCCCAGCCAGCCGCCCGCTGCCCAACCGCACAGCATCTGCATCTAGGAAAGTGAAAAATGAGACTGCAGGTAATTATTTTAGCTCTTCTGCTGGTAAGCTGGGCAATGAAAAAATTAAGGGAGGGTATGAGGGAGGGAAAAAAAAAAGAAAAGAAACTTGGAGCTGCTTAAGCGGGTTTGCATTGACATGTACCGCACACCGACGTGTGGGCACAATTTTGTGCTAGTCAATACTGTCAGATGCAGCAAAAGCAACGGTCCTTCAATGTCAGCCTGTATAAATATTAATCAAATTGCCAAATATCTGCCTATGCAAATGGAATCATTACAGGCAAGGCAACCATTCAAGAAAAGTAAAATAAAGTAACTGTGGTTATTAATCTTCCCCCCCCCCGCCCAGTAGTTCTGTAAATAAAAGACAAATTAGGAAGTACTTTTAAAAATGAGTGTCAGAAAACAATCCCTGTGGCTTCCCTGAACAGGAAAGCAAAGCTGGACAAAGGGAATGTTTGCAGGTCATGGGGTTTTCTCATACCTGCTACTTTCATTTACTGCATCATCCCTTCACTTTGGAAAGACAATGTTGTATTGAAATCTCTATACTCAGAAAACAAGGAGAAGAGGAAAATTACTCACTTACATTATAAAATAAAGCTTGTTCTTTAGTCCAAGTGTTTAATGACTTACATTCCAACAAAAAATTTTTAACTGAGCAGACCAGCAGCTACCTTAAGCTTTCAGTATCTGCTGATTAAACTATGCACTGTTTGCTGCAGCAGGTATAAGCACCACTGAAGTTCAGAAATGTGAATAATAAACAAATGGCTGTGTCCCAAAACCACCACTACAGAATGAAAAAGGGGCTATGCACAAAGCCAGTGCAGAGGAGAGGAGCACAGTGCTGTGGTTTAGGCCCTGGATTGAACATGAAAAATGCAATTCAGTTGTCAGCATTATTGCAGCACTCTGTGTAATCCTGTATGAATCTTGTACAGTGTTTTGGTTTTGTTTCTTTTTAACAGAGCTAGAATATACATTTCTTGAAGGCAAATTCCAGTACCCTGCTGTTACTATAAAACAGGCATGTGACTTTGGAAAAGCAGAGAACTCTGCAAAAACCTGCCCAAGGATAAACTCCTCACTTCAGGCTGAAGTAAAGCTGGGAGAGGAAGAACAGCTTCTTTGCTTTCTCGCTTTCTGATCAATAAAGCAAAACCAAAACAGAACCATATTCAACTTGACAAGTATTATAAAACCTTCACATTTGACCAGGTGGGAAAGTTAAAAAAACACATAAAAAGTTATTCAATACTTGCACCTGCATAGAACACATCTTATGTACAGGCAGCTCTTAGAGGTGACAATACTAGAAATGGTATTTCTGCTTTGCGAGCGTCAGTACTGTGGTGGTACTGGCAGCTCTCCAGTGCCTGCCCTATCCTCTCCAGTTTTTTGCTGTTGTCTCTGCCCTTGCTTGTTCCTATACCAAATCCTTCAGGATACCCTGCCAGCTTACACACTGGCAGCACCCACTTTACAAGACTGTGCACAAAACCTACTCGCTTTCTCAGTTCGGAGGCTAAGCATGCCAGTGGCAACATCAAACAAATCAGGACCTGCTGCTGCACAATCAGCAACACCTTCCTTATGGATATGCATGGCCTGATCCATAGCTGAAGCCTCAGGTACAAAGTGGGATCCCAACACAAGGATCCAGTCCTGCCAATAGTTTTAGGTGGACCAACCTAGAGTTTTTTCCTCTAAAATGTCTACCTTTTAGTTGGAAGGAAGTAGAGCGTAAATACTTGCTGACAACACAAAGTAACTGTAAGACCCCAAAAATAAAATGAAAAAGAAAATATGCCTAGAATTGATTGAAGTAGGAAGGAGGCCTTGCAAATACTGTTATTTATTTCATACAAAACAACCCTAATCTATGTGATGGAGCTGTTTTGTCTTGTCCTTTCTTAACAATGCCTGAGAGAACAATTTTGCCCTTACACATAAGCTGACTAGTCACTGCCCTTTATTTGTCCTCAATCAGGTGAAATTATGATTTCTATGGTCTATTAATTTCTGCCTCCTTCTCTTATTTGTAAGATGTAATTTAAGCAGGTAGAGGTGTTTTCATTTTTCTAGGAGCCAAGTGGACTCCTATCCAGAGACAATTTTCCCCTCTTACCATTTGAATTAGAGAGGTTCACAAACAGCTTCGTTAGGCATCACATCTGGGTCAGATCATGCTTACTTTGTTCTTCCAACTTTCAAGTTCCAAAAAAAAAATCTCATAAGGAGGAATGGAATGAGGAGGGAGCCTTTAACAAAAACACTACACAATATTCCCTGTGTGTATGCAAATGCCTTCTCCAAGATTATGAGCCAAATCCTTACTGTGTGGCAAATATTAGTAGTCCACTGACTTAAGTAGGTCAGTTCACATGAGAAAGATTAGCAAAAATCTGCTCTGGATTTGTAGCATGATGCAAATTTTTGAGACAAGGCTTGTGGATAACTAGCTATGCCATTTTAAAATGCTGCTTATTATCAATCCCACTGATAACTCACATAATTTGATCTGGTCGAGTACCCAGGGAGAGGATGGGGGCAAGGGAACCTTTGATCAAAACCATACCAGTTATTTGTACTTCCACAGTAGTTCACAGTCCCACTCATAAAGCAATGCACTAATTGAACTGAATACAGTACAAGCACAGAAATAAAAGTGTCCCATCCGAAGGAATTTACAAGCAAACTGTAAAACGGAAGCGCTACAAACAGCTCAGCAGAGCCATTTAAGGAAATAGTGAGTCTGTAATGAGGATGGAGTCCTGGTTCTGAGCAGCCTTCAAAAGAAGGTCATTAGAGACTTTGTGGAGAGCAGCAACAAACAAAAACTGAAATCAAGAGCTTGAAAAAACCACTGTGCAACAAGAATAGAGGAAACTTAGAGGTAAAAGAGAAAAAGACTGGGTAGCAGGTCAAGATTCCTATTTTTTTCTCCTCCACAAAGACAGAGGAGGCTAAGTATATTAACATGCAGGCTAAGGAGTAAGATGTTCAGTGAAAGTGTCAGTAGACAGTGAGAGGTAGATGAAAGTAAAAGACAAGTGCAGGGATGACACAGATGCCAGTACAGACTGCAAATGTCATGTAAGAGAAGAGTTAAAAGGAGCATAGCAACCGAAAACTGGATTTGTGCCAGGAAGATAAATATCCTACAGGTTAGGGAGACAAATAGAGGTTTCTTCCTCTCCTCAAATTATTTTCACTTTGTCACAGTTTTAAGGAGAAAGATTAAAAAAAAAAAAAAAAAAAGAAGGGGAAAGTAGAGACAGGAAAAGTAAGAAGCCTGAAGATATTGAAGTACATCTCATTATATGATGCCTACTTGCAAAGCAATTAATCTCTTTGTGATAGTAATGAGCGCATCATAAATTACTGTGATAAGAGTTTCCCTTAGAAAGAAAAATCCCAAGTTTCTCAAATTGAAACAGAAATAGAAAAGTGTTCCAAATAAGAAACATCACACTGGGTTTTCTATCATGGCATTACACGCTGGAGAAAGCATACTCCTCATTTTGCACATCCAGTTTAATTTCATAGATACTTTAGACAGTTAATTAACACAAATATGTACAGCATCACTTGCATGCTGGCTCATACCAAGTGTATGAGGCAGCAGGTAACTTGTCAGCACTGTCTGGTCTGTAAGGGACATTTTCTCTCCAAAGTGACACCCACGATAGCATCCTCTTTCTGAATTACCCTGCAATGCCAGCAACTCACTATTCAAACTAACAGTGTTATTACATCCTTCTATGCACACAAAACCCAGGAAATCTATCCACACTGTTAAAAAATTATGAACCTGCAAAGCAGCCATAGGTCCTAAGAAGAATAGCTCAAACCCTGCTGGAAAGGGCTAGAAATCACAAAGGGAAGATGTTGCAGTGGCTGATCATGATGAACAGATCACAGGCAGCAGAGCACACAGCGCCAGAGGTTGCTGATGGGCACTGTCACAACAGTGGAGCCTCAGGAGCTGAACTGCCTTCTGCCTCCCCAGCCTTTCACCCAGCACACTGTCAGAAGTGGTTTCCAGACAAGGCCTATCATTCCACAGCCAGGCAAGGCAGCAATTACAAAACTAGCTTCATACCCTAAGACAAGATGACCCACATCCCAAATAACTTTGTAGATGTCAGGAACTAGAGTGGGATGTGAAGCCTGCTCAGGCAGGAAAGCCTGAAAAGAGACTAACAGAGATCTGCAAATATGATGTGAAATAATTACAAAATCACAACCCAAAGAAGTTATGATGTAAGCATAGATCAGAAAGGGGCCTGAAAAAGGAATTCACAGTAGGGATACAGGCACTAATAGAGCTGCCTTAGACTTTGAAGACATTTCTGTGCATGCATGTGCAAGAAAGGAATTGGGAAGAGAGGGAAAGAATCAAGTGAGAAAAGTATTTAAACTGAGAGCCTCATACACCCTTCCTGAATCACAACAGACCAAAACACACATTTAAGCAGAATCCTGACACTGTACTTGTGTGGTGAGGCTACTGCAAAGTCAAAACACTAAGAAAGGAAAGCTTCTACAACAGCTTCCAAAAATCAGCATTCTGAAAAGATTAAGAAGGCAAGACATGGAAGTCCTGGAGAGGTGGAGTTTGAACAATTTCCACAGAGAAAGAAAAAGAGAGAGAAAAGACATAAAGATCAAACTTTGTGCACAAGTTCTAGAGAGGAAACAGAGCAGATTATGATAAACACTATGAACTGTTATAAAACACCAGAAGCTGCCTGAGCATTTTTAACACCTCTAAAACATTTTTTGAGGCTTAAGCAAATAATTACAAATCAAATCAGCAGACTGTATTTGCTTTCACATTAAAAGGCAAATCACAGCTACCCTTCCTAACATTTCAGAACCCCCCAGTATTTCAGGAAATAATAATTCAGGACCAATTCCTGCACGTGGCAAGTCTATTAAACAAAATCAACACACAGGATCATTTATTACTGCCTTTGCATTCTACACACAGTCATACAAAGATGACAGCTTTGAAGGGAACTTAGCACAAAACACCGTGCTCTTCACAAGACTGCAGAGAAATGACATAGCACATGACAGGACATTCATCCAACTCCTTCCTTCCACCAAAGTGTTTAATTAATGCAGACAGGCAGTGTGCAAACAGCTCTTTCTCCAGCATTACCTTACACCACAAGCATAGTTGCATGCTTCTCTGCTCTACAGTAACCAAGCAGACATGAACGCAGGGATTCAGGAGCACCTGCTGCCCCTGAGCCATCCTGGGCCAGTGAGACAAAACTGCTGGAAAACATGAAAGCTGTTCCAGAATTTTTCCTTCTACATAAAATTTACTGCAATACTGTTGCTCCAGCTCCAAGAGAGAGAAAAATCTCTCAAAAAAAAACCCCTAATTGCATAAACATAAACAATGATTTTGCTGTTAGCCTTTCCTCTAGATCATCCAAATATTTAAATTACTGTAGCATCTGAGTTACAGCAAGAAAAAAATCTTGCACCTGCTGTAAGAGCTGCAGCCTCTGAAATAATACTTGGTAAAACAAAAGCTAAAAATACATTCAAGCTATTAAAGAAAAAAAAAAATGCCACCTAGCAGAAAACAAACACATAAACATTCTAATGGTGTGAGGCAAACAAACAAACAAACAGTAATTTGTAAGCAGAAATGTAGAAGGAAATCCTGGTACTGAATGGAAATACAAGTTTGCAAGGTATGCTAAACCCCCAATTTTGAGAACGTGGAAGCCCATACTACATTGCAGCAAAGAGTACATGTCTTTGAATGCTGTGTTCCACTTCTGGCCATGCTCAGATCAACAGCAGGAATCAAAATGGAGAAAAAAAGTAACAACTCACAGAGGTAAACAGTGACTGAGAAGACTCCTGAAGGAATAAGCTGAAGGGAATGGAAGCACAAGCATCAGAAGACATCATTTTTACTGTGGCTGAAGACAAAGGCAAATTCAGTAACAGGAAAACATATTGCTTATTCTGAACTATACTTACAAAGAGAGTGTAAGTGAAAAACTATTAATTGATTTTGCAACCTAATAAAGGACTAAGCACCTCCAAATGAAGTGCTGCAATGGAAACAGCAGAGTTGCCTGGCCTCAAGGAGAATCTGGAAAAGCAGAGTGAAGTGCTCAGCTTGGCCAGTGCAGAAACTGCCAGCTCTGGGGGTAGCTGCCTAGAATCATCACCCTGAGACACTAAAGACAAAGGCACAAACGTTCCTTACTAGAGTTCTCAGATAAGATCACCAGGGAGACATGCTTGCTGATGTAAGATCTGAATGTGGGTATAGACCTAACAGCTGATACACCTGAATATTCCCTGAGAAAATTGGGAGACAGCCATAGCCAATTATAGAAGGTGAGAACCACTATGGGAAATCCAGTAGCACTTCCTTTTTGTTCAAGAGAAAAAAAAATATTAGTATGGACATTCACCATACCTCCTCCTATTTGTAGAACCAGAAGTTATTGCAACTCAAGGAACACAAATTTTTGTCTTTGTGACCAAGATGCTCATCACACCAAGGAAGTTTAGGGCTTTTTGAGCTGAACTTGAGGTCACTGCAACTATTTTATGCACCTAAGAGAAAGCCATTCAAATAAGATCTGAACCCACAGCTACAGGCAACTTCATGTAAGAGGAAATCCAGCTTGCCAAAGGAGGGAGGACAAACCCTCACCCGACACAGGTCAAAAGTCCCCAGTGTAAGTTGCTGTTGGAAAAGGAAGGTCTGCTAAGCAAAACCAAGCCCTGGCATGTCACTAACCACTTCAACAACAAAAAAAAGAAGGGGAGGGATGGCCACTTAACAGTACAATTTTTGCTAAACTCTGCAAAGCTATATTTAACCTGACTGAGAGCTAGACAGGGACTAGTGCAGCTGCTGAGCAAGCATAAATGCTAAGCCTTAAAATATCCATAGTCTGTAACTGAATGAACTAATTTCAACTAATGAACTGCTGAGCCAGCACCGTGAAAAGACCAGAGCATGGGAAAAGTAATGCAATAATGGTATGCCTAAGACAATTATAAATCAAAGAGAAGAGAACCATGTCTCTAAGCCTCAAGGAACAACTCCCTGGGGCAGGGTGAGGAAGAGCATCTACGAAACACCATGCCCAAGGGCACAATGACCAGCAATCAGAGGACTGGAATGAAAGCAGTAAAACAAGTGAGCAGCCTGGGAAATCAAGGAAGTAAACTCAGTCATGACAGTTTTGAGGATATAAAGAAAATTCAAGTCAACAAGGTGGGTGCAGTAGAAGAGGATAAACACTCCAGAGACCAGCAGAAGAAACTGACAGTTATGGAGTCCAATGCTTCTCTGAACAACCTTGATGTACCTGGAGGCATGTCCTTTGATCCCCCATGCCACGGGCATGGGCTGTAAGGGCCAGGAGAGGAATCTGGCATACCTTAAGAGTTGGGAGAGCTGAAGCATCTGTGGGAAAAAAGTCTCTACCATAGCCATTAAATTACACATGTTAATGACTGAAGGCTGTCCCTCATATCCACTGTCATTTATGTAATCTCTTTTGTTATAGAATTCCTCTGTCAACGTACCCACTGCCATTCTTATCTCATCATTACCTATCTCACAGCCCGATTGTTGAGACTGCCTGCAATCCTTACTTGTTCTGATTATCCCATAGCTAAGTACCACTGATGCTTAGCTGTCATTGCCCTGCTTTGTCCCTAAATATTGCTAACCTGTATAAGCTGCTAAAAATCCTGTCTGCCTCCTTGTACAAACAGTCTTCTTCCTTGCCAGACAGCTGTTGCACATCCCCTCCACAGAAAAGCTAACCCATATTAACTCGGTGTCAAAAGCATAACAGAAAATAAATACAGTTGCATTTTCTGTTGAGCTAAATGTATGCATACAAGATGTACTCTAAGCCTGGCTTGCACTTCCAGGATAATTCCCTACTTAGTTTCAGAAGATTTGTGGAGCAATGGGAACAACCTTGTAAGTTTAACCATTTCCACAGCTTGGATGTATACCTATATTTGCATTTATCATATTTGGATTTAAGCAGATACCTAAGCTCTGCTTAGAATCTAACCATAATCCTTGTCCTTGCATCAGTTAAGCACTTTTAAATAGATCCAATTAGATTAGAGATGATTCTTTCAAGTAAGGTGTAGCAGAATCCTCTGGCAGTATGCATCCTGCATTGCTCTATTGAAAGGAATTTAATCTAAAGACTTACTTGGCAACACACTTAGAAGTGTCATTTCTATGACTCCTTGGACAGTGATTAAGAGCAGCTTATTTGTTATTCAATTTATGTATAACAAACTGGGAAGATTTTTCTTTCATTTGCACCTGTGAGATGTGAGCATTTCAAGTTCAGCAGAAAACACATGATAAACCAGTAATTTACAGATTACAGAATATTACAGAATACAGAATTAACCAGGTTGGAAAATACCTTTGAGATCATCGAGTCCAACCTCTCTAATCAACTAAACCATGGCACTAAGTGCCTCATCCAGTTTCTTTTTAAACACCTCCAGTGATGGTGACTCCACCACCTCCCTGGGCAGCACATTCCAATGGCAAATCACTCTTTCTGTGAAGAATTTCTTCCTAACATCTAGCCTAAACCCCTGGTGCAGCTTGAGACTGTGTCCTCTTGTTCTGTTGGTGATTGCCTGGGACAAGAGACCATTTAATACAATACCATTTCAGAGAAAGCACAGTAAACTATCTATCTGTCTGTATAGGTAAGTAAATAGAAAACACAAAAGCCTTTCAATCTGAAAGCATAAACTGACATTCTTTAATAACACTCTGGCTAACCAAATCCCTTTCCAAAACAGCCTGTGACTCACTAGCCACTTGCACACAGCACTGGAGAGGCCAAGAACACAGGGGTTTGGTCTCTACTTCATATTTATAAAATAACACTTAAGAACTTCAATCTGATTCGTCTCTTTTAGCTAGCCTGAAGTGGGGCCAGAGCTTGAAAGCTACAGGGAGCAGCCTTGCAAACCCAAGGAGGCAGAGCCTCTCACTTCTTAGCAACAGCTCCAGCCTCCAGAACTGCAGGTCTGAAAGCCCACACACCAGATTTTTGCTCATCTACCCCTCATATTTTGCTCAGCAGCCATATTCAGCTTCTATATTTCACTAAAACAACTATTTTTAACTGTAGAGATTTGGGGTAATAAAAACCTTTCCTGGTCAAGGCTTCCCCAGAAAGCTAGTTTTTTCCATCATGCAACACTACACTAAAATAAGTTGATAAAAGGTCTAGTATCCACAAATCCAAAATCTGCAATTTCTATTTGCTGAGCTCAACTCCTTCACCCTCACTCCACAGCATGACCCTTGACCACAAGGCATGCACTATAATAGGGATTTCACTTTACTACAAGTGATTTCCTGTAACTAGGTCTCCTAAATATCAAACTTCTGAAAGACTATGTTAGGGGTTTTTTTTTGCCAGGAACAGCCTGTCACCAAGTTGTACATGAGCCAGCAATGTGTCCTTCCATCAAAGAAGGGTACTGATATCTTGGGCTGCATTAGACAGAGCCTTGCCAGCAGGTGGAGGGAAGCAATCCTTCCACTCAGCACTGGTGAGGCATAAGGCCGCAGTATTTGAATTAGTAACAAAGAAATAAAAAGAGAACAAAAGAACCAAAATTCTACCCCACATTTAACAACCCAATTTCCCCTCAGTCCCTTCAGCAGCACACACAATTTATGAAGACAGTGAATTGTGCCATCCTCTACTCTGCAGCTGAGCTGTCCGTCATCTTGGCTATGCGGGTACGCAGTTGTGTCCTGTAAGATATCCACAGCCATTGTAGGTGGCACAGCCAGTCAAGGCTTTCAGACCACCCAACCCCCTCCCACCTCCCACCCCAGCACTGAGGACACCTGGGGATGTCACAAATGCTACAAGAGGATGAACAGTTGCTTTCCTCCCTTCTCTTGCCCAGATTCAGGTGTCCCTGAAGTGTAACATTCGTTTAGCTTTCTTTTCCTTGGTCCTCTCTTATAATGCCATTAGAGCTCTGAAAACTCTTACAGTCACATACCATGAGAAATATTGGTCATGACAGTGGTTCTTCTAAAATCTGTTGCTCCCACCAGCATCAGACTTCCTGCCATTTAGAAGAGCCTCACTCACTCTTCATTTTAGGGTAAAGAGCTGATACTATTGCATTGCCTATGCCCTGTTTGAACAAAAATTAAATCCAATTAGAATGGATTCATGACAATCTAGACTTTGACCCTGAGTTTTGACTTGGGCTGCCTTTTCCTGTTTGTGAAGCACTGTAATTGTTTGCATACAATATCAATTGAATCTGTGGCAGGCAAAATCGGGACTCTGCAGACTCTGTAGGTAACCTAGGGTTATAGGTTAAAAAACATTGACATCATGACAAATTGCTGTAATTTGAGGAATAATCTGAAATCCTGCTGGGACACAATTGACTCTATGAGCCTAGTTGTTAATGATAATAAAAGCTGACACAGTAAAAATGATAAAATTAAGAGAACACCCAGTAATGTAAGTACCTTCAACGCATGACTTTGACAATCCAGTTAAGGAGGCTGCTTAAAATCTCCCTGGCAAGTAACTTATTGCTCCATTTCCAGTTACAGAAGTCTCCACTCCTTCGTGGAAATTAAGCCACTAAGTGCCTTTGTCTTCCCTTACATCCTGTTTGTCATAATTTTAGAAACACACGGTTTTCATAATGTCTTTGGTAATGCAAGGTCATAATTCCACTTTCTGATTAGTTGGTATCTAAGTACCACCAGATACAAACTGTATTTTTAATGTAGTACACCCATGATACCTTTTGCTGGGCCTTTGACATATCATAAACCAGCTGGCAACATAAAATATAAATTGGCTAACTGTAAGAACAGATGATTCATTAATTACTTACTCTGTACCAAAACAAGAGAGACACATTTCACAGTACTGCACAGCACGTGCAGCTGCCAGTGCCATGCCATCTCTCTTTTCCCGCTCTGGCCCTGAGGGAGAGCTGCCAGCCTCTGCCCCTGCTGTGCCCCGTGCCTACCCTCGCCCTTTGCATTTTGCCTTCAGTCTCCCACCAGTTCGGGGCAGCTGGGGTTCCTAGTGCCATCAGTGCTATTCCTGGTGCCCATTCCCAGTGGCATGTGGGCAGCCCAGAAGCATGCAAGGGGCCTGGACCAGCAGGTACACATCAAGTAAGGGCTGACGAGGTGACTGACAGCCAAAGAGTTGTGGGCCCAGGTGACTGGAAAACCTCTGGAGAAGCTGTTTCAAAATAGCTTTGTAATTAAATGCTTTGTCCATGTCAGATGACTTCTCAGCAGCTTGCTTTGTAGGACTTCAACTACAGCGTCACAGAATCACCGAATCACAGAATCACCAAATCACAGAATCACCAAGACTGGAAGAGACCTCAAAGATCATCAAGTCCAACCTGTCACCACAGATCTCATGACTAAACCATGGCACCAAGTGTCATATCCAATCCCCTCTTGAACATCTCCACGGATGGTGATGCCACCACCTCCCTGGGCAGCACATTCCAGTGGCTAACGACTCTCTCAGTGAACTCAGAGGAGTGAACTTTCTCCTCACCTCAAGCCTAAACTTCCACTATCACAGCTTGAGATTGTGTCCTCTTGTTCTGGCGCTGGTTGCCTGGGAGAAGAGACCAACCCCCTCCTGGCTACAACCACCCTTCAGGTAGTTGTAGACAGCAATAAGGTCTCCCCTGAGCCTCCTCTTCTCCGCAGCCACAGTCCCTCTTGCGTTTAATCTGTTGTGTTTACTGTGGGGTTTATCTTCTTACTATGTAGTCTAACTTTGAGGCTGGACTAGATCTGTAACTAGGTTGGTTAGAGGTAATTTTGTATAATGCACAGTAATAAAGCTGCTTCAAAGCCACTGAGTTATTACTTTGCCTACAGCAGCCAGGTAGGAGATGGTTTGGTGAACACTCCATGTCTTTCACAGAAGGCGCTTAACAGCTTTAGTGCTGTTGGAGGGACATGTTTGAAGGCTGGACTTGATGAGCTTAGAAGCCTTTTCCAACTGAAACAATTCTATGATTGTGGATTAGTGCATATCACTATAAGCATCACAAGATTTTTATTCACTCTTCCAACTGAATTGTATCTTTCAGAGGCCTCACACTTCAGATCATTATTCTCAGTTTTGCAGGATCAGGGGATAATGTCTTCTCACAGATGTAATTTGCAAGACAAGTAAACCATATGCTGCTATTGTTCAAAATCACATAAATCCCGAAACTAATGCTAACAGGATTCTGACATCTCTTCTTTCTGATAGTACAGTCAAGGGGGCACATAATAAAAGGAATACAACAAGGGAATGGGTAAGTTGGCAAAACCTAAGAAACCACTTAGATTTGCCTTAGATTTCCAGAAAGACATTGGACTGGATCTTGTGATAAAGTCTAAAACAGTAACATCACTGACACCTGGCTTGCTTCCAAAGCCTTTTCAGCTTAATCCCTAAAATAAGCACTCAAAATTTAAGATTGCAAGGTTAAAAAATGCTATGGCTTTATTCCTAATTAGCAGCCAATTGCTACTGCTACCCTTTCGTGTCATATAGCAAATGAATGCAACTGATCTGCCTTTGAGTGGCACATTGCTTTTTGCAATTATTTCCAGGTTTTTTTTTACATGCAGTGGATTCTGAAGGTAATGACTGTTACACAGAATATTCAATATCTTTTGGCACACTTCTATGTTGCACAACATGTACATGTCTGAAGGTTTATAATATGACCTACCAAGGATGTTCCAAAAACTTCTACTAGTGTGTTTTCATAAGGTGCTTATTCCCATATTATTTCAAATGAGATCTTGTCTTCCCTCTACTTCTCTCTATAACCAGCAGCTTCTCACTGACACCTGCTAAAGAAAGCATCAGGACCAGGCCAAGCAATTTTCTTCTTAGGAGGATTTTGTTTTGTTGAGGCAGGAGCCTTATCAAAAGAAACTGCTTTCAAGAGCCTGTCCACAGAACAAAAAGGGGAAATACTGCCCAAGCAAAAATTTGTGCAAACTAGGTTTTCATTCAGGGCACACAATTTAATCACATCGCAGCTGATAAGGAAAAGCAGCATGAATCCCTTCACTGGTGTGAAGCGTGTCGAAGAAAACAGTTGTAAGACAATTTCATCAAAAGCCATGAGTTGCAAGGATAAATTGATTGGCTTGGTCATTTCTTCACCCACAGTGCTGTCACTGATCTCTGTGTTTCCCAATAGGCTTCTGTTGAGTTCTGCAGACTCCTCATAAAGCTACTGAAGGTTTCCAGATCAAACAGTTTAGAAGTTCCAAGTTCAAAGTTCGAAGTAACTTTCCAAGAGGAAAATTTTCTAACAAGAATGTCAGGAAAATTTCTACAGTCAAATGTTGTGAACTGTAACTAAACACAGAATTAATTACAATGAAACTGACCTTGCTCTTAAAGCTGGTATATGGGAATCAGCCCTAACTATTTGCTTTGTCAAAAAGAAAAAGTCAATCAATTTACTCAATTTTATTTCCCAGAGAGAATAAAATACTCTAAATTCAACATTCTCACAGTTTTTGTCTGTGTACTCTGCTAGTACCTTTTCTCCTGCTTTTTGTTTGTTTGTTTTCCCTTTGTGTAGAACAGAACAGAACTAGACCAGGCTGGAAGAGACCTTTGAGATCATTGAGTCCAACCTATCATCCAACACTATCTAATCAACTAAACCATGGCAACAAGTGCCCTATCCAGTCTCTTCCTAAACACCTCCAGGGATGGTGACTCCACCACCTCCCTGGGCAGCACATTCCAATGTCTAACAACTCTCTCTGTGAAGAACTTTCTCCTCTGAGATCCCTGCAACAGGCTAGTAAATTGCCCTTACCTCAACTGACATTTTGGCTTTCATGGTTCCTTTCCTCCTTGCTCACTTAGGGGGAAGGGTCAGGGGAAGGAGAAAAACCCTCTGTTGGAACTGGACTGTTGGGACTCAGCTGCCAGCTTAGTTAAAACCCAGACACTCTCATGACTTAGAAATTACTTTCATGCAATTTGTGAACTGACAATGGAGTTATCAGTCAATTTCTGCCTCTCATATCACTGAAGCTTTCATCTCTCATTTGCAAAAATATGCTGAACTTCAAGTAAACTTTAGTCAGGATTTCAGCACATGACCCATTTTGAAGCTGCACCTTACTTTGCACTGAAGATGCATATTATCTAACACAATACAAACAGGTCAGTGCTTCTGTTCTAGTTCTTTTTGTTATAGCTAAAATCAGTACAGACTAAAATTAATACACACAGCAGATAAAGAAAATAGAGGTTATTACCATAGCAATACTCAAGAGATACAATTAGGTCACACCAAAAAAAAGGGGGAAAAAAGCAGAAACCACTTCAGCAATAGGTGCTATGAAAAGATGAGTTTAGCAACTGCAAAAACAACTGTGCCTAAAGCAAATAACCACTATACAATGAGCAAAAAAAGGTGTTCAGCAATGTTAAAAAATACAAAACCATCACCATATTGTGACTGAAACATAAAGTATTACACCAGCAAGCCTCTGACTTTTAAGGAGAAATCATTCAAACAGAGTATCAGTAACATATAAAACTTCAGCAACAGAAAGGGAAGGAGCTGCCAGAATCCATTTAAATCTATAAGCCAAAGTAGTTCATGCTTAAGCTCACAAATTTAACTTTAATGCCAATTTCTTCTACATTTACAATGTGCTCCATAAGGCATGAAGAATTGTTTTTATTCATATATATGATGCTGTTAAAGAACAAAATTTGGCCACGGTTCTCAATTTTCTTGTAGTCACAACTGGTGGTGAAATAAAATCCAAAAATATTGTGAAACGGATTATCAATTTTAACTTCAAACCAAAATGAGTCTTCCTATTATTGGTATCACATAGAAAGCTAGCATGTAGATGGTGACAGCCATGGGACATTCTTTCTGAGGGAGCTGGGGTTGCTTAGCCTGGAGAAGAGGAGGCTCAGGGCAGACCTTATTGCTCTCTACCTGAAGGGAGGTTGTAGACAGACAGGGGTTGGTCTCTTCTCCTGGGCAACCAGCACCAAAACAAGAGGACACAGTCTCAAGCTGTGCCAGGGGAAGTTAAGGCTGGAGGTTAGGAAGAAATTCTTCATAGAGGGAGTGACTGCCCATTGGAATGGGCTGCCTGGGGAGGTGGTGGAGTCGCCATCATTGGGGGTGTTTAGGAGACTTGATGGGGTGCTTGGTGCCATGGTTTAGTTGATTGGATGGTGTTGGATGATGGGTTGGAGACAATGATCTTGAAAGTGTCTTCCAACTGGGTCTATCCTATCCTATCCTATCCTATCCTATCCTATCCTATCCTATCCTATCCTAACCTATCCTATCCTATCCTATCCTATCTTATCCTATCCCATCCCATCCCATCCCATCCCATCCCATTCCATCCCATCCCATCCTATCCCATCCTATCCTATCCTATCCTATTGTGTTCTATTCTGTTCTTGACAGAAAAGGAGGATTCCTCTGACTTGTTGTTCTGGCCTCTTCCCCCTTTCACTTCCTTCCTAGATTACTGGACACATCCTCATTGTGGTACTGATCTCTTGAACAGGAAGAGCTGTGGGAATTTGCAAGAGGAAGGAGAAGAGAAATTGAAGAAATAGACTCACGGAGAAGAAACATGATGGGAATGTAAAGGGCCTGAATTAAACTATTAATAAATAAATAAGAGAAATCATAAAAGCTCACACAGATAATGAACAAGTAACCTAGATTTGACCCAAATCTATCACTGCAGCTTGGTTCTACAAGTATGAAAATGTGACAACTGGAATGAAATAAATTTCTTCTTGATTCCACTCCAGGAGGCTGAAGCTGCAGCAAGTTTACTTAAAAATTAGTAATGACAATGGTAATAAATGGATTTTAGATCTAAAAATGTTCCTTCAGAAAAGCCTCTATTTCCTCCACTGCTCCCTGTCCATGCTCTCTGCAAAGAACAAGAACATGCCAAATGCACACACCTCCTGTCTCAGTTTGTCTGCAGGTGCTGGTGAAGGAAATAAAGAGTAAGAAATTGTTTGAGTTCTCTTCAGGCTTGATTCACCACGAGACACTGATGTTGCAGTGCACAGGCTGCATGATCAACATTTATTTGCAATCAGGATTCTCAGCACCACAGGCTTGTCTTTCACAATTTCACTATTTACCTCCTCTCCCAGTAGCGCTGCTCGCTATGGCTGATAGCATAATTTGCTATGCTAATGCTTACTGTAAAAGCAGTAAACATGGCTTCTCTCCAAAATAGCAAGATGGAAGATTATAAAGTCATAATTCCTGATCTTCTCATAAAATAACTGTCCAGGCATTCTGTTCTCCATCTGCTCTGTGGTTATCAATCTGTGATACACCACCTCATAGCAGGGACTCAAGCTGTGAGGGAGGTGCCCTGTCAGATTAAAACAGAAAGACAGCCTTCCTACCCATGAAGGGTACTAAGACTGGAACAGTGCTGCTAATGCTTTTTTAAACTTCTTCAAACAGGGACATTTTAAGTAAGAGGGTGAAAATTAATATGCTATTTCAGTTACCTAAAATAACTTCAGAATATTTAAGCAGGAGTTGTATTCCTTGCAAAATTAACCTGAATTACATCAGACTGTCACATTTTTCTGATTAAATCTCCACTCAACACTACAGCTGAAGCCAGATCTTATCATACTAGCTTCCAAGCATGGTGCAGACCAACAGTTTTGTTTTAGAAAGACTTTTGTGACTCAGTACTCTCTCATGTTGCCTCGGTTAAATTCTTCATGCTTCTGTTTCAGCTGGCACAGTAAAGGCTGCTGCTCGTTCCATTATACAAGGCTGAAGCCCCCCCAGTCTGGGCTTTTGTTCTGTAATCACCAAGGCAGGAGAATGAGAGGACAGTTTTCATTATAAATATTAAGAAAATATTTTTAATTCATGCTTTTAAAGCTAAATAGGCCATAAAAAGATAAAGACCCCGGTTAGTCCCCATTTCCTGTCCAGAACCTTCTAATTAATTTTCCGTTATAAATGGAAGGTTAAAGATAGGGTAATTGGCAAAAACTTTACTGCTGAAGGACAGAGTGGTCTGTTATGCCCCCAGAAATCACACCTTGCATGACCTCTTTTCAAGCACAAGAGATCTATGAACAACTCCTGGCAATTCCATTTTAAGTGAAGCTCTCTATGCAATACTGCCCTGCTCATGTAACTTCTGTGTTTGTAAGCTTCTGAAATCACCAAGCTTTTTCATATCATAGTATCATAGTATCATAGTATCACAGTATCATAGTATCATAGTATCAGTCAGGGTTGGAAGGGACCACAAGGATCATCTAGTTCCAACCCCCCTGCCATGGGCAGGGACACCCCATACTAGATCAGTCTGGCCAGAGTCTCATCCAGCCTGGTCTTAAACACCTCCAGGGATGGAGCCTCAACCACCTCCCTGGACAACCCATTCCAGGGCTTCACCACTCTCATGGTGAAGAACTTCCTCCTCATGTCCAGCCTGAATCTCCCCGCCTCCAGCTTCATTCCATTCCCCTAGTCCTATCACTACCTGAGATCCTGAGAAGTCCTTCCCCAGCCTTCCTGTAGGCACCCTTCAGACACTGGAGGGCCACAATGAGGTCAGCTCGGAGCCTTCTCTTCTCCAGACTGAACAGCCCCAACTCCTTCAGTCTGTCCTCATAGGAGAGGTGCTCCAGCCCCCTAATCATCCTTGTGGCCCTTCTCTGGACACCTCCATTACAGCAGCCAGTCAGCGTTCCTCTGGGCTCTGAATTCAATGTTTTCAGGCAGCCACTGCAGCTTATTCACAGCAATGCTCATGACTTTTCCAGAGATTCAATTCTAACCTCTCAGGAGCAAAAGAAAAGGTAAATCTAATTACAGCTTTATATGTCTTGGACAATAAGATTCTGGAAACTTGCTGCAACAGACATATCTAATACCTCTAACTGGTATACACACGTGGAAGGCATCCATCTCAGGAGCCTCCAAAAAGGCCACAAGACACTGGAAATTGTGGCTAATCTCAGAACCCTTCAGTGTTGTTTCTAATTAACACAGTTATTATTTTGAATCTATAAAGATCAATGGAGGAAAGGTAGAGCGATGAGTTTCAGCAGTTCTGAGATTCATAAGCAAGACCTGGTGACTTGGCCTGACCTCCTGAACGCGATTTCTAGCTGAGTAAACAGGCTTTAGCAGCAGGCTAAAGCATCCCCCCTCAGCCTCCCAGTGTCTCTACATTGTCTGGGTAAATATGTCTCTTACATTTATTCTTGCTAACAAGTTGATTTTGCATCAGCCAGAAGAGAAACCACTTCCAATTTATGAAATCTTTTGTCATTGTTGTTGTTTTGCCATTAAAACTGTCAGAGATTTAGCTATATTTTGACCCATTTCTATCATCTGTGTCAGCTTAGTCACCCAGTTCTACTGGAGCTCCTTGGTAGTTATGCCCTCATTTTTCTTGTTTCATGCCCTATGAACACTTTTAGCTCCATTTCCCAAAAAGTAAAAGTCTTCCTCAGCAACATTAATTTAAAGATCTTTTCTTTTTTATTGCCTTTTTCAGGCAGTGTGCCCTGCTCTATCACATTTAGTCATGCTATTTCTTGAAGTTAAACCTAGGCTAAAATACATCCTCACATTCTTAATTAACTCACATTCTTAATTAAGAAGGACATCGAAACACTTGAACGTGTCCAGAGAAGGGCAACAAGGCTGGGGAGAGGCCTTGAGCACAGCCCTATGAGGAGAGGCTGAGGGAGCTGGGATTGTTTAGCCTGGAGAAGAGGAGGCTCAGGGGTGACCTCATTGCCCTCTACAACTACCTGAAGGGTGGTTGTAGCCAGGAAGGGGTTGGCCTCTTCTCCCATGCAACCAGCACCAGAACAAGGGGACACAGTCTCAAGCTGCGCCAGGGGAGGTTTAGACTCGAGGTGAGGAGGAAGTTCTTCACCAAGCGAGTCATTCGTCATTGGAACGGGTTGCCCAGGGAGGTGGTTGAGTCATCGACCCTGGAGGCGTTCAAGGGGAGATTGGACGTGGCACTTGGTGCCATGGTCTAGTCATGGGGTCTGTGTTGATAGGTTGGACTCAATGATCCTCGAGGTCCTTTCCAACCTAAGTGATACTGTGATACTGTGAAGTCCCTATGCCAACTTCTACCATCCAGGAATTGTGCAAACCGCTTTACTTTCCCATGAATAAAAAAATAAATCACGTATTGGAAACCACTCTTTTTTCATATCTTCATTCCCAAGTCCTGGCAGTAGGCCCACTTGGCTTAGGAAGAAGGGTTTGATGAAATAGAATTAGAAAAAGAAAGAAAAAAAAGAGGGGACATGAAAAGGACAGGCACTAACGTGAGGGTTTAACCCACCTTCATTAACAAAAAACTCAAGGGTAAAAATAAGGAGGCCAGAGCTCACCTGACAGCAGACCTAAGGAGGGACATTGTGGGGAACAAGCAGAGAAGCCATGGGCGTGCCAGCTGTAAAAGGAAGTTCAGAAAATATGTGGGTGACAGATGGGGGAGAGAACCTAGTGACAGACGACAAGAGAAAGACTCAATGTCTTTTTCATCCTGATCTTTACAGGAAAAGCTTCTGTATCTACAAGTGTGTGGGAGGCTGGGCTGTGTAATGTGAATATCCCTTCAAACCACCACCCTTGTGATTAAGCCAGAAAGCCAAATAACCAGAGATACTGCAGAACTGGACTACAATAAAGAATTTATCTTACAATCGTCATGCACTCCTAGTCTTTCTCATACCAACTCTCCTAACTTGAAGCTAGATACATCCTTTAAAGAAATACTCTTGAGGGATTTATTAGAATAACCTTTATTAGAATAAACCAAACCAGGTTGGAAGAGACCTTCAAGATCATCGTGTCCAACCCATCAACCAATCCAACCCACCCAAACAGCTAACCCATGGCACCAAGCACCCCATCAAGTCTCCTTCTGAACACCTTCAATGACGGCGACTCCACCACCTCCCCGTCAACCCATTCCATAGCGCAATCACTCTTTCTGTATAGATTTGAAACATGTAATTTACTTGCTCCAATTATAGTTGTGTATCAGTATGAGCAAGGCACTTTGAAACACAATTTTGTCATTCTCTGCACATTACAAGCAGAGATCTCATCAATCAAGGCAAGACTGAAGAAATATGTTGCTAGTAGACTTTAACTGCTCATAAGCACTGATAATTTTATGCTGTTAAATTGCTCTGTAGCGCTGCTGCTGTAAAGGAGAAGCAAGCAAACCAGAGCCACGCTCAGAAACAACTGGGGAAAACAAAAGGGAAAGCACTGTTGCTTTAATGTTGCTCTAATATACAAAGGTCTTCTATCCTCACCACCAAAGCACCTGAAACACCTCCATGCGCTATGTTTCTAGATCCTGGGTCACGACAGGGGAAGTTTGCTCTGTTGCACTCTCCCCTGGGAATGCAATGTTTCAGGAGAAAGTGGGTTTTTTGCACTTATGAATTTCTCTGACTGGAAAACCTAAGCATTCTTTATGAGAGGAAAGACAAGCAAAAAAACATTTTAAGAGAAGGTGCTTTTACCACGTTTAAAGGAAAACTTTTTGCTTTGAGAGTTTGGATGGTGGGGGGGAGGGTTTGAGAAATCATAAAACGTGTTCATTCTACAGAAAATACAGACCATGAGATTACCTAAAATGTTCTTTTTAACTTCCCAGAGTTGCCAGAACTAACATTATTGAAATTGCTGCTTTTAAGATAATATAACTCAAAAATACCACATATATAGCAACTTAGCTACAATATGCTGACTTGTGTCTGTTCTCACCTAACCTGAACCCCAGGAGTGGCCTCATCCCTTCCCCCTGAACAGTCCTGCAACAGTTGTTTCACACCAGCTCAAAGAGAATGGCAAGCAGCACAGCTGACAATACTGTTCCTTTAGCTTGACAGTGACTTTCTAAAATTAACCTTTCATATTTAGTTACTTAATCTTCCTACAGTTCAATTATGAAGGCATTTCTCTTTGAGCACTGTATTAACTTATAAATATTAATGAAATCATAAGCCTTGTCTCCTCAACACAGTATTGACCCGGTGTTCTGATCTATTATTGTAGTCTATATAAAGAAAATTAAACTTCTCAATTAAACAGACAAAATCCTGTGAAAAAAAGAAATCTTATATTTCTTTTATAAATTGGAAAACATAGAGCATGGAAATAAGTAACACTGGGTTATATTAGGGGAAAAAAAAATCTTCACTGAAAGGGTTGTCAGGCACTGGAACAGCCTGCTCAGGGACACAGCTGAGACACTATGCCAGGAAGTATTTAAAAGATGTGTCGATGTGGTGCTGGAGGATGTGGTTTAGTAGTGGACTTGGCAGCATTAGGTTTACAGCTGGACATGATCAACCTAAATGATTCTATCATATCCCTTTATTACCTTTCGAGTACTGTGTCCAGTTCTGGGCCCCTCAGTTTAGGAAGGAGGTTGACTTGCTGGAACGAGTCCAGAGAAGGGCAACGAAGTTAGTGAGGGGCTTGGAACACAAGCCCTATGAGGAGAGACTGAGGGAGCTGGGGCTGCTTAGCCTGGAGAAGAGGAGACTCAGGGGTGACCTTATTGCTCTCTACAACTACCTGAAGGGGGATTGTAAACAGGCAGAGGTTGGTCTTTTCTCCGAGGCAGCCAGCACCAGAACAAGAGGACACAGTCTCAGGCTGCACCAGGGGAAGTTCAGGCTGGAGGTCAGGAGGAAGTTTTACACAGAGAGAGTGATTGCCCATTGGAATGGGCTGCCCAGGGAGGTTGTGGAGTCACCATCACTGGAGGTGTTCAGGAGGAGACTTGACAGGGTGCTTGGTTACATGGGTTAGTTGATTAGGTGGTGTTGAGTGATAGGTGGGACGCGATGATCTTGAAGGTCTCTTCCAACCTGGTCTGGTCTATTCTATTCTATTCTATTCTATTCTATTCTATTCTATTCTTTCTAGCCATCTGCTGCAGCTCAGAATCAAATTTTATAAAGAAGGAACTACCCTGCAGATGAAACATTTTCCATCTGGATTTAGAGTTTGATTTGGTATTTCCCATTCAGCAACTGCTTTATATTTTTCTAAGTTACTAAGCTGGCTAAAGTTTTTAACACTGTAAGAGCTATTGCTACATCTTCCATTTCTTAAAGAAATATTTCTGTTTTAAGTGTCACATTGGATTAAAAGGATAAAAACAAACAAATCATTATTTCTGTGAGGAAATGAAGCAAACAGACAACAGCAAAAACATCTGCTTCCAAATAGTCAAAATAACACAGTACTGTCTCTATCAATATTATGTAAACTCTGAGGCAGCTGTCAGTAGCACTCCCATGAAAACCTACAGCCAAATCTTGTTTAAAATGGACTTCTTCCCCACTCAGAGCAATACATGAAGAAATCAATCCTCTAGAGTCAGTGATCCATAAGCCAAGTCTTCACTGGAAAACTTCATGCTGGTGAAGCTCTATGAACCTCAGAATTCATCAGGCAGACAGACCCTGGGATGTTCCTTGGGATGGTTTAGTACTACAGGATATCATTTTTAAGGGCTTCTTAATTCTTTTAAAAAACCATTGGTGCCAAAAAGACTGAGCTTGGTCTTTCAGGGGCTTAATAAATAAACAAAATGTTTAAAATCTCATTACCCTTTAATCCTCCATAATTCTTTTTTTATTCTGCAGCAAAATGCAACTCTTCTCAAAACATATATACAGCACAAGCCCTACGAGGAGAGGCTGAGGGAGCTGGGATGGTTTAGCCTGGAGAAGAGGAGGCTCAGGGGAGACCTTGATCTCTTCTCCCAGGCAACCAGCACCAGAACAAGAGGACACAGTCTCAAGCTGCACCAGGGGAAGTTTAGACTGGAGGTGAGGAGAAAGTTCTTCACAGATAGAGGTGTTAGCTGTTGGAATGTGCTGCCCAGGGAGGTGGTGGAGTCACCATCCCTGGAGGTGTTCAAGAGGGGACTGGACATGGCACTTGGTGCCATGGTTTAGTAGTCATGAGGTGTTGGATGACAGGTTGGACTTGATGATCTTTGAGGTCTTTTCCAACCTTATTGAGTCTATGATTCTGTGATAAATCAGAGCTAGAATGAGAATATGAGAATCTCTTTCTCTCAGGCGCCATCCTACTCCAGCTCCCTACTATAGTGCCACAGCTTTAAAGTACCTGAAAGCTACAGTGTCTGACAGCAGCAAAAGCTGATACAGAAACCTAATGCAGTACCTCAGTTTAGAGGAAGGCCTCATAATGCCAAAGACCTGATCAAGACACAGTTCAGACCTAGGGAGAAACAACTGCAGCATATTTTCAACAAGCTTAATTTTTCTCATCAATTGAATCATCTTTCACACATATTGATGCTTAAAAGCCATAAGGGCTTTTCAGTGCAGTGAAACAGAAGAGTCAGTGAAACAGAAGGGTCAGTCAAACAAAGTGGCCACCTAAGAAGCAGCCAAGGGCTCCATGGTCACTGAAGGGCATGGAAACAGTCACCACTCCAAAGAACTGCAGTACAGTGACACAAAGCTATTCAGAATAATGGGATCTTTTCCCTTGGCTAATTAGAAAACAGCTTAGCTATTCCAGCAACCTGCATTTGTGTGCTTAATAAATACTCACAAAGGGCCAGGGTACGAAGGGACATTGTTCTGTGCACAGACTGAGACAGAAAAGCACAGGGAAGATCACAGTTAGATCATCCCTCTCACTGACACTATAGCTGATGATGCCAGCTTGCCCCAGTGAAACACCAGGAACAAAGCCAGCAAAGCTGATTTTATGGTGTTATTCTGCAAGAGAGTTCCAGACAATTTATCAGCAGTTCTTCCTGGGGTTACCAACTCGCAGCCCCAGCATAAAAATATCTTCTAAAGGTATTCAGAGTACCGTAACAATGCTCTGAAATCAGTGACAGTTCCTCCCCCTCCACTGATGTAGTGATACACAGTCATTGCCTAATTGGGCATAAAGCATACTTACATAGGACATCACTCATCAACAAATTGCCTCTGCTACCTGTTTGATTACTAGAAGCCACAGGAAATGTTAGGGCCTTCTCCTTCCTTCCTGGCTCTAAAACCTCATCTTTGAAAAGCAATCATGACAATCTCCCATTTTGATTACATAAAGAGTTCCTATAGACTGAAAAATGACTGATTACACTTAAATGGCATGCACAGTTGAAGAGTCAAGTACCAAATAACCAAATTAAAGAGGAATATTTGTACTTCAGCAGCATGTTTGCTAGCAAATTACATCTTATGTACAGCTCCCAGTCTTTCTTTAACTATTAACAGAATCATAACCCTAATGCCACCAGCCACCAAACTAAGACAGCGATTTCTCTAGTGTCTCAATATGCCAGGCCACAACATTGCATCTTTGGGATAATGAATTAATTGTTTCTTTCCTTTGATTTAATAATAATTTACAGATAGTTTGTCATAACTATTTTTCAGCCTGTTCTTGTTTGTTTATATACCAGAAGTATTTTATGTCTACCACAAAGAGTTACTGATAGGTCCTCTAAAAGCTTGATTGTACTGCCAAAAATGCCATATTTGCAAGAGAGGAGGACACAGCTACCAAGTGAGTGTTCCTGTGCAATTTGCAACAAATTTAACTTGAGACAAATTAAATGATAAACAGAAAATTAACAGTATTTTATACATAAATCACCTGAATTAACCACTAACTACTGTATGTGGTACATATAGAGCATCTCTTTTTCCTTCATAAATGGCTTTTAGGGAAATCAATTGGTAGGGTCACCACCTAATTCCTAAAACAAACAACAACAACAACAAAACCCTAGCCAAAATACCAAAATCTTTACTCTTTATGTGAAAGAAATGACCAACACCACCATTTCCTAATGCAAAACAGCAAGTGTTCTACCTAGCCAAACTTATTTATGACACAGCAGAGAATAACCTCAGACTTCCCTTAGTATCTAAGAGGTAAATTACAGATTCAAATCAGTGAACAAAGGTCTTGAGAATTCAGTGAAGGCATGCCCTTGGACTGGAGATCTGCATGCAAGCCAGAAATGAGCACTTTTATTGAATACATACTCTGAGAGAGGAACTCACAGCTCCAACTTGACAATTGAATAGGCATTGCAGAGACATTCGAGGGCATAAGCCTTGTCCAAAGGGATGGTGGTACCAGTTCGTTTTAAACTAGTTTAAAAGCTAGTTTTCAGATATAAAATTAGAGCCTCAGAAAAAGCAAAGAGCCTTGATGTATTGTATCAATACACTTACCCCAAGTCTAAATCCTGCACGATATTTAAATGGCATTTGAATACTTAGCTAAATGGAAAGCACTCAAATTATGAGCTACAGCTGTAAAAATAACAGCTGCTCCACTTCTTCTTCCTTGAGGATCTCATTAGATTAACACATATGTAACACTTATGATTTATTCATTGCTTTCTGAATAGAAACATAAAGTAGCTAGACTGAACTATAAAAAACAGGTTAGTATAATTTCTCCTTTTAACACACTTGAGAAATAGCAATATGAACCCTCTCAGCTTGTACAGGCTTTTCTCATTTTAGAACAGCTAATTTATGCACATGACTCAGTTATCACCACACTGATAGATTAGGCCAGGAAAATGCAGCCAGCACCACTCGAGGAGCATCTTGATTCTCAGCTTCTAAAAATCAAATACAGAACTGTAAGCTCTAAGCTCTAAATACAACAAACAGTTATACAAACAGAGAAGGAAGCTTTGGCTTTCTCTTAAGCACACACCCTTTGAGCTGTTGATTAAAAACTAACTAAATCATTTAGGAGACTGATGATTAACACCTAATGCACTGAAGTGGCCACTGTGAGGAAAAGAGCACAGGACTCCCTTAATGCCCTGTTGGCCTCATATGGGCAATCATGTGGCTTTCATAGCAGCCGGACTAGCAAGACTTTGATAAATGCTGACAGATGTTGCATTCACGTGGCATTGTTCAAATTTTTATAGTAGTGCATAGAATTGGAACCAGAGGTGACAGGCTTCTGTAGAGATGAGACTGGAACAGGCATTTTCCGGGTAACAGGAATCCCTTCGTACCTCAGTAAATGGCTCTACGGCAAGCACAAAGGGCTTCAGTACACAGAAACTAAATTTCTCCTTCAATTTCTGAAGTTCATTTGGTAAGGCAAAACTTATTTCATTTATGGAACCATTCTGTTGGCAGGCTGTGGGCCAAAGGTTGACAAAAGGAAGTTTTACAACCTTCTTGGCAAAGGCACAACGATTTCAGCTGATAATCAGAGATAGCTGGCAGAGGCCCCAAAGTTATCTGGGCTTTTCTTGGAAGAGGATGAGAATATTCCATGTTCTATTGCTTCAGACCAGAGAAAATTTCCATACAAGCATGTACTATCTTATTTTACAAATTGGCCTCAAAGATATTCCAGTAGCACCTGAAATTTTCCCACAGTCCTCAACATGCAGCTCTGCAGTACATATATTCCACAGTTCAAAACATTCCCTATGGAAGTAAATATTTTTATTAGGTTTTACTAGAACAACATTTCAAACAAATGTTGTGGTTGCAACAGACTTGTTTGAGTTACAACTGTAACTCTTCAAGCACATAATGGAAGAGCAGTGGGGTGAAGAGTAGGTAATCATAATGCAAGTTGGGATGCCTCCACAAAAATGTGCTGTACAATATTGGCCTTGAGTGACCCAATCAAGTGCAAGGTATCCCAGCCCACAGCAGGGGGGTTGGAACTAGACTTCTCAGGATCTCAGGTAGTGATAGGACTAGGGGGAATGGAATGAAGCTGAAGGCAGGGAGATTCAGGCTGGATGTGAGGAGGAGGTTCTTCACCATGAGAGTGGTGAAGCACTAGAATGGGTTGTCCAGGGAGGTGGTTGAGGCCCCATCCCTGGAGGTGTTTAAGACCAGGCTGGATGAGGCTCTGGCCAGCCTGATGTAGTGTGGGGTGTCCCTGCCCATGCCAGGGGGGTTAGAATTAGATGATCCTTGTGGTCCCTTCCAACCCTGACTGATACTATGATACTATCATACTATGATCTTTAAGGTCCCTTCCAACCTAAACCATTCTATGAATCTATGAATACCATAGTCACATGTGAGGACTGTCCATCACCAGCTACACCCTCTACCAGTTGGCATTACAGCAGAAGATTTAAGAATGGATTTTAAATCACTGTGGTATCCTTAGTTGACAAGGACTCTCTTTATGGATGGAAACTGTTAATTTAAGTCAAAGACCACCCAATGTGAGCAACAGTTTTTGAACCAGGCTCGATTAAGCATCCAGGATGTACAACTACACTGAACAGATGTACAGATAATAAAAAGGATAAAAGCAGAGGGAGATATCATAAAGCAACTTTATACACTAAAGATTATGTCTTTACACTTAGGCATTTGCAAGTAAATGAGCCAAAGCCTTTCTATTTTCACTTATGCAAATTCCCAATAAATCCAACACCAGTTTGCTTGTTAAGGTCCTTCATTATGAAACTTACAACCTACAGGAGGACTGCTGTTGCCCACACAAGCCTCCTCATAAAATCAAGCTTTTTCTTTCTTACTGAAAGTAGGATGATTAAAGTACTTTGGGGCCTAAAAGTTGCCTTCATAGAACAATAATTATTCTCTAGCTCTGTCAGAAATTATCCATTCAATGCTGCAGTCACTGGGTAGAAATCCAGTTCATGTTAGGGAACAGGATACATTGTTAAAGCCACCTCCCTTTTCTGATCATCAGCGCCACTCTGAATGCTTGGTGCTGTGACATCAGAGCAACAAGCAACAATTTCCACCACCAGCAGCTTTCATAAACAAAATTATGAAACAAAAATGCAGAATAAATGTTTCAAATATTAACTATTTTTAAGTTATTTTAGTGGTGTCTTACCATACATAGTAGCAGTATCTTACCGTTCAGTATGAGGGTGGTGGGAGTCTGGAATAGGCTGCCCAGGGAGGTTGTGGATGCCCCCTCCCAGGGGTGCTCAAGCCCAGGCTGGATGAAGCCTTGAGCAGCCAAGTCTAGTGGAGAGGTGTCTCTGCCCACAGCAGGAGGATTGAAGTAGATGATCTCCGAAGGTTCCTTCCAACCTAAGCCATGCTAGGATATTTGAGATCAGATTGATCAAATGTATAGCAACTGTCATCAAAATGTCCACCTACAGCCTCTAATTTATCAGAGGTCACTCACTGTAGGGATGGAGTCATTGTTTCTGTTGGCTGCTTGGTTGTAGATGAGCTATGAGGACAAGTGCCTTTGTTCTCAAGAGAAGATAATTGTTTAATTTCTTTGTCCAGCACAGGTGTTCATCCCAGTATAGGAAAGATTAGGTTGTACTGAGGTAGAAGCAAATGCTATAGCAAGAACACCTGTGTGGTTTAAAGGCACTGGACTGGAAAGCTGGCTAAAGTGCATGCTTTCCTGGGTTGTGAGGATCTGCTAACCTTGGTTTATTCACTGCAGGTACCCTAACAATGTCAGCAACACATTAGAGAGAACCACCAGAGGAACCACTATTTCCTTTCTGTAGCACACAAAATGGCAACAACAGAGTGTGTGGGGGTTAAAATCTCTTCCAGAAGGTACCTAACCCCTCCCTTAAGTAGTGAGCTAGTATCACTTACATGATGCCTTTTTAAACTTGTCTACTAAAACCATTAACTTTCAAGTAGCAACAATTTGCAATTAGCCTGAGCACATTTCCAGCACTTGAATTTTACCTGCATCTCCCCTAGGCAGCATAACAATCTTTTCCCATTTTGTATACAGGAAATCTAAATGTCCCAAAGCCAAAACTGCAAAGCTGTGTTCTGCTCACACTCTGCATCTCATCTACAACTGTATTCTTCTAAATTTTACCCATAAATATCCCCCTGGAAAAGCTGCAATCAATGCAGAAAAATACTACATGTCTAGTCAAGCAACAAATAGATCTAAGAGGAAAAGAAAAGCAAGCAAACAAGCAAACAAAAGAAAACCAGGGAGTACAATTAAATATATATCCTGTGGCCTGTTTATGCACAGATTACTGTATTATATAAAAAGACTGGGGGGGGGGGGGGGGGGGGAAGGGCAACAAAAAAGCATTTTATAAATTAATGTAAGCCTTCAGTAATGCCTACAGATAGAAGTATTACTAAAAAGATTGGTAGCCTTCAGTGGAGTGATTTTGTTCTCTATATGAAAACCAATTTATAGATCCACACAGGGTTGGGCTTTTTGTTGGCATCTTCCCCGGGGTGATCTCCAATATCAGATTCTGTCAGGCATTTTAGTACCAAGGCAAGGCATTGTGAGCACACCAAATAAGCAGGCCTAAAGGATTCCTCAAGTTAGACATGGCTTGAGTTTCCCCTGAAGAATGAAGTGTTCACATTCTTCCTCCTACCAGCATAAATAGTAAGCAGCTTTTTTATTTCTGTGGGAAGCCAATAAAAACTGAAGGCACACACCATTTCTTCAAACACAAACAGAGGTGCTGAGGTACATGGTACACATAGGGGGGAAAAAGCTGCAAAATGAGGGTTGTGTTATTTCTTTTAAACAGTCACCCAAAAAAGTCTATCAGGGGTTGTCCCTCATATTTAAAACACCATGGCAGTGAAAGCAGACAATTGGCCTTGAAATCCAGTGTACTCAGAAATGTTTGGAGACTTAAGCCCTGAGTCTTTGCATAAAATCTAGTATGTATATTTACACAGTACCATGCTGAGAGGGAAGTTTTAAATAATGTCAGAGTAGGTGCTCATTAAAGTTATAATTAGACTAGATTTCTCTGCACGTGATGCCATCAGGAATCTAAATCACACTGAGCAGCTGGGTGGTGATGGGGTTTGCATAGCTGCTTTTCACCTCTGGAGGTCTGCATGCACAAAGCCCATCTCAACAGGGCACAGCTATCACTGTCTGACAAGAATTAAACTGCATCTCTAAATGAATCCAAAGACTGATAGGATTTCATAGAGCTGGGTGAAGTTTTTATGGGTGCTAACTGCATTCACTATATATGAGCTTAATCAGCCTATCTGCCTGCAGAGAAATCATGTCTTCAAGGAATTTGAACTATTTGTATAGTCTGTTAAAATGTAGTAGTAATTGCAGCCTTAGGTCAGCAGTTTCCATTCTCTGTACATATCAGCAGAGCTGTGATAGCTCACAGCATTGGAACTATACTTCCACAGGGGGGAGAATAAAGAAAAGAAACCACATTGACTGTGGAGTGGAAGTGTTACTGTCATAGACTCAAGGAAAGACCTCCTCTACATACCAACAAGGACAAAAGAAATCGCTACAGGCACAGTTCTAACCACAGTAACTAAAGAATGAAAAAGACTGAAGAATAAGGGGAAAAAATGGAGCATAATATTCTGAACTAATATTTCTGTAATTCTGAAAAAAACATGCCCTATGGGACAGAAATATTGAACAATATGTAAGAACAAAACTCAAATGAAATATCAGAAGTGATCTGTGGAAAATCAAACTCTTTCCTAGTCAAGACACTGCAAAAATGACATTTCAATTATCTGTGCCTATCTCCAGTGTAACAACCAGTTTAAATCCTGCACATCTGTTGCTGTATTTTCGCAGTATTTGAAGGACACCGAGCTCAAACCTTACCACACAGTCATCTCCTACCTGTTAGATTAGCATACTGTTATTTTGCTAAAACTCAATCACTGCACCTGACCTGGAAAAATCAAAGAGAGAAAATCTTACAGTAGCTGATCCATCAGAGCTGCCTGGCAAAGGGACCCAGTGGGCCAGCAAAATCGCACAGCCTGGTAAGAGCAAGCAGGTCCCACACAGTAGAACTGGCCACGCTATTTGGTTGTGCTCTATTACACTGCTGTCACCCCAGCTCTTCTTCTATCAGCACATCCAATAATTAAATACATGACATGCCTGTCACATTATAAGTCATCTGCACTGTAGCAATCAGAACTCCCGTTCAAAGAAACGTAAATCATCATAGTGCAACCTAAGCCCCCTCTCCACAAGCAGTCGCACAAGCAGCCATTCCACAGCGCTCAGATGTTGACCTCTGAGGCTCCAGGCAGAGCTGACTGTCCACTGACAAGTCTGAAAATATGATATGACAGACTCAACCATAAAAATACAACAAATAACCCTTCTGATTTTATTACCTGTCATCTGCTGCATGGATTAGAAAGGGGGAAAAAAGGATCCTAAGCAAATCTCCTCTGGGAGGATTTGCAAAGCTGTGATTTAACAGACATTTCAGCATTCTCAGAAAGGAGAGGTATCTGTGTTCTGTATTCCCACATGCCATCCCAAAGAGAAGAACAAAGGCAGAAGGGACTATTTCATGGTTTCAAGCCATACTTTACAACTGTTCCTACAGAGAAACAGCGATTACCTCATCAGTAAGAGCAGGTATGAAATGTCAGATTTCTGCTCCTACTGCAGTCCACAAAAGTCCTGCTGTACCACTCAGTGAGTTCTAAATTGAGTCCCATTAGGATAGAGTTCGTTTCTGAAAGATTTTTCTCCCTTTTTTGTGATTAAAAAAGAAATAATCAAAGTAACCATGCATTTTTAAAATACTATTACCAGCCACAGATAATTACACCAGAACCTTGTGACTTTGCAGCAATGACAGATACTCAAGGAGAGCCACCAAATTTTGCAAATTAGCAATGAAGTGGAAGAAAAAAAACCCACAACAGGAAAGTAACACTAATTTAGCTTCAATTGTTTATGCCACTCCATAATGTATTAGTCAATGTGCTGTGCTCTAGCTTAGTTTTCAGATCCCTCACTTACATCCCTATAGGCATTAAGTATTCACCGCTGCAGAACGGAGACTGTTGTAGAGGAAGGTATATCCCTGACACTCGCTTTTGGCTTTTATAGTAATCTGTATTTATTCAAATATCTCCATTTATATTTTCTGCATTCACAAATTGGGTTTTTGTATTTGAATTAACCTTCCAGGTAGCTAAGGGCAATTAAAAAAAAGGGGGGGGGGGGGGGGGGGGGAAGTTAAGATGATAAACCAATCTATTTTTAACTATCAAGAGACCACACAGAAGATAATGTCACTATTTCAACTTATTGCTTTATACTCTTTTTCATGCTAAATGTCTCTGTAAAGCAAAAGATCTTCAGTAAAAAATGGGGGTTTATTTATTAAAGCATGTGAAGTAGCTCTCTCCCTTATGAATGGAATGGAATGGAATGGAATGGAATGGAATGGAATGGAATGGAATGGAGAATAGAATAGAATAGAATAGAATAGAATAGAATAGAATAGAATAGAATAGAATAGAATAGAATAGAATAGAATAGAATAGAATAGAATTAACCAGGTTGGAAAAGACCTCAGAGATCATTGAGTCCAACCTATCACCCAACACCATCTAATCAACTAAACCATGGCACCAATCACCCAATCCATAAGAAGTCATTTGCCAGCAGTGCAAATGCAAACAAGAAGAAAAGAAGAAATACCAGTGTCCAAAACTCTGTAACTGGTACATGCTGGGATCATTGTAAGCATTTCACCTTATTTTATTCAACATACAATGGATCTAGCTCCATTAATGGCATACCTACACTTGTCTTGTCTCTTCCACACTACTCTGCATGTGGCCTAATCCCTTACGTATCATCCCATTTATATTGTTTATAGCCTTCCATACAGACTGCTACTGACTTGAGCTGTGCTACTCAGCAACTGAGCATTTCATATCTAACAAGTAAAAATCCATGATTAGAAACAACACATTTTGAAACGTGCTGCTTCTCACCTTACACAGAAACCTGGGGACAGGGACAATGACAGATTCCATCTCTCAAAACTGCTGACAACATGTCTTCCAATTTTTGCAATACATCAGACAGGGCTTCTACAGAACACCTTCATTTCACTGCTCTGATTCATCTGTTCAACAGGGTGAAAATTAAAACAGCACTCATCATATAATTATTATACTACAATGCATATACATAGAGCATTTAAATTAGGCTGCAGAGGCAATTGCACGCTTGATATGGCAGTTCTGAAGTGTTCTTTTAAAGGTATTCAAAAGTATAACATTTCCAAAGTTCTTACAAAAGCAAACACATGGCAGGAGCCTTAATAACTTCACAGATCACCTGCAACTTTGAAATCACAAGGTCTACTGGAAAATCTCCTGTCTCTTGAACCAAGGAGGCCATTGTAAGCTAGAGAAACTTCCTTGTCTGTGCTTTTGATGAAGAGCTGCTCCACAAGCACCTTTACTGAAGTAGGTACTTGAGTACTGCTTCACTTCTGATGCTAGCAATGATGCCACACAGACTTCTGGCACCAGAAGTGAAGCAGTACTCAAGTAAACTGTGTTGCACTCTAGGATCTGCAGGAGACTGATCTGAGTCTCTCCTTCCATTCTAGTAACATCCTTCCTGTGCTTCCATCACACTCCCAGTTTCTGTTTAGGCAGCTTCAGCACGTAACTACAACTACCAGGTACTACAGGTCTCCTCCACACACTCAAGAGATTTGATTTCCTTTTCACCTAAGCTCCCCAGTGTCAATCCATTCCTTTTTCCAGGTACCCTTTTCTAAGGTACTCTTGACATCCAGATCCCACTGTGTGTCAAAACAGACAGAGGTCCTTGCTTTACTCTGCCTCCCTCCAGCAGACAGAAAGCTCCAATGCCATTAAAAAAAAGAGAGAGAGAGAGAGAACAGAAAGGACCAAAAAATCTCTGATCCAAATCAGACCAGAATTGCTAGGGAAAGGTCAATTCAGTTCTGAACTGCGGAATATTCACTGTATGCATAACTGGGGAGGGAGGGAGGGAGGGAGGGAGGGAGGGAGGGAGGGAGGGAGGGAGGGAGGGAGGGAGGGAGGGAGGGAGGAAGGAAGGAAGGAAGGAAGGAAGGAAGGAAGGAAGGAAGGAAGGAAGGAAGGAAGGAAGGAAGGAAGGAAGGAAGGAAGGAAGGAAGGAAGGAAGGAAGGAAGGAAGGAAGGAAGGAAGGAAGGAAGGAAGGAAGGAAGGAAGGAAGGAAGGAAGGAAGGAAGGAAGGAAGGAAGGAAGGAAGGAAGGAAGGAAGGAAGGAAGGAAGGAAGGAAGGAAGGAAGGAAGGAAGGAAGGAAGGAAGGAAGGAAGGAAGGAAGATCTATCTACCTCTAGCAACACTTAAATGAGATTATTTGAACTGTCATTTTTCAGAGGTTTATGAATTGGTCAAAGCAGAGCTGGTTTTCATAGGGGCAGTGAAAGGCACTCCTGAATATGGTCAAATTGACTATATGCACCTTGTCAAATTGAAGTTCCTGCCTCAAAGCATGCAGGTACTAGAGCTATTCAAAAGCAAGTTTGACAGAATTCATTCTTGTTTTAATGGGCAAAAGGATACCAGCCATTTTCTTGCTAAAAGCAAAGTGCATAGTTTTGACTTGAATCTTCTGTGATTTACCTTAGGCAAACACAGAGGGGAAAAATTTATTACCATTATCAGCCATAATGGTTAGGAATTGGTCACAGTTGGAAACTGGCAACACAGTTCTGCAAAAGGAAGTTTACTACCAGCCTCAGCAGCAGAGCACTAACAACTCCTCCACATCAGAGCTACCAAACATGATTCAAACATCTCCCTGGTAATTTTGACTGGGTGACACGACAAATGACTTCAAAGAGATGTTAAAACACTCTAAATTCTGGAAAAAAATAACCAAACTGAAAAAACTTTTCACTAATTCTTTCCATCTCATTACAACCAACAAAATTTAATACTTTCAGATGAAGAGAAATTACCAAAAATCCCTAACAGATGGGAGAGTGTATTCTACAGACTAACCCTTCATCTACTCATGGCAACTAACAAAGTCAAATCGTATCTCACACCTAACAGCCCATGACGCAAGCAGATGGTTTTAATCCCACTGAGGAAGATTTTCCTCTCCACTGAGAACTGTGAGGTGACATGGCCATCCACTTTCATCAAAGTCCTGTGTTCCATTAGGAAATCCACGTCTCTGGGGCCACACGTGTGCACAGGAAGATCCACATTTGAGGGAAAATCTAAGTATTAGTAGAGTGGCACCAACCTCCTCCTACAATGTTAGCAACTGCTGAAACTATTACCCTGGCCACAATACCAGGAACTTCTGCCACTGCATTAGGAATAGTGTGGCCAGCAGGAGCAGGGAGGTCATAGTGCCCCTGTACTCTGCTTTGGTTAGGCTGCACCTTGAGTACTGTGTCCAGTTCTGGGCCCCTCAGTTTAAGAAGGACATCGAAACACTTGAACGTGTCCAGAGAAGGGCAACAAGGCTGGGGAGAGGCCTTGAACACAAGCCCTATGAGGAGAGGCTGAGGGAACTGGGATTGTTTAGCCTGGAGAAGAGGAGGCTCAGGGGTGACCTCATTGCCCTCTACAACTACCTGAAAGGTGGTTGTAGCCAGGAAGGGGTTGGCCTCTTCTCCCAGGCAACCAGCACCAGAACAAGGGGACACAGTCTCAAGGTGCTCCAGGGGAGGTTTAGACTCGAGGTGAGGAGGAAGTTCTTCACCGAGCGAGTCATTCATCATTGGAACGGGCTGCCCAGGGAGGTGGTTGAGTCACCGACCCTGAAGGCATTCAAGGGGAGATTGGAAGTGGCACTTGGTGCCATGGTCTAGTCATGGGGTCTGTGTTGATAGGTTGGACTCGATGATCCTCGAGGTCCTTTCCAACCTAAGCGATACTGTGATACTGTGATACTGTGAAAGCAGTTCCCCTGCTCAGCCGCTCTGTCCCACAGGAGCCCCATCACCTCAAAACAAAATGAGGTCACCAAGATCACCAGCAAACCATGACAGTATCGACTGCGCGTTGCACCTCCCCGGGGCCCAAAAGCAGAGCGATTAATTATATAAAATAACAGCATAGGAGTGCACTAAATCACCCTGCAACACTGTTATTGATCAACTTGCACTGAAAAGTGAATGCAAACTTCAGTGCTCTCTGGACCCTGGGCCTGTTTATGCATTACTATCACTAGCAATAGCTTAATTTCCTCTGGACTTGGCTCTCCAACACAAGCCAGTTTTTGTTAAAGAACCAGAGGCAGTTTATGCTTTCAGGAACTAGATATGGACTTGTATCCTGCATAAAGCCTCCCACAGCAGACCTTACTTCTTGTCAGTAACCAGCACCACTCTTCTTAAGATTGGATGATTAGATGGATGCAGGTGAATTCATCAGCTCTCAAGATCGTAGATACAGTCACATTTGTGGAACTACACATCAGCCTAGGATGAACAAGTTAAAGTAACCACCTGAAGCTGTAAAGGGGTCATATTTCTTGGTTCTGTAATATATCAGACCTTGGTTTTGGCTGTGTTTTGGTTCTGGTTTCATTAGGCTCAAGGTGAGGAGAAAGCTCTTCACAGAGAGAGTTGTTAGCCGTTGGAATGTGCTGCCCAGGGAGGTGGTGGAGTCACCATCCCTGGAGGTGTTCAAGAGGGGATTGGATATGGCACTTGGTGCCATGGTTTAGTAGTCATATGAGGTCTTGGGTGACAGGTTGGACTTGATGATCTTTGAGGTCTCTTCCAACCTTATTGATTCTATTCTATTCTAAATGGAATCTTTAGCTGTTTTCCAAACCATCCCAATGCAGTTCTTGAAGTTTGCCCTTTATTTATTTCAGTTCAAATACTAACACCACAAGATAAGAAGGTAAAAGGAAGAACATTAAAGCACACTTGCAAGTATTTACACTTTTGGAAAGCCTCAAAATATTAGCTAGATACACTGGAGCAAGAAATGCCATTGCAAACTTAGGACTACAACACAGTTCTTATACCAAATCTATACCCTAGATATTCACTTTATTGAGGGGGTCAGGTTATGGGCCTTATGAATCAATTTTTAACCCAGGATTTCACTCAAATTCCAGCACTCTGCCTGCCCCTTGAAGAATTCCCACGATTCACAATTCCCAGTCCCCTTACTCATTTCATAGCACTCAGAAACAGCAAAATCCCCGTGGAAAGACTAAACCAACTCTTGATTAGATGGCAGCCAGAAATTAACTAATCTTTCTGCATTTATCTATTAACAAATTGTGGAGCCATTGGGGATGTTTTAATTTGCAGATGGAGCTCAAACTTCAGTTTATAAACCCTTACACAAGGAAATCTGCATTTCATATAAACTAACAACTTGAAACACGTACACTAGTGTGTGTGTGCAGTTCATAACTAGCTTCTGAACCAAAAAGAACAGAAGAATGAAAGCTCTGGGAAAGCAGAGGGCTAACCCTGGCTTTGAGGTAGGCTGCAGTGGTCCCTCCAGGACTCTGCCTGGCAGAGATAACAGGCACTGTCAAAACAGGTTTCCTGGAGCAGATTGCCTATCTATCCAGGAAGGGCAGAACCCAAAGATTTTCCAAGGAGAACATTTTCACAGCCAATCAGTCTTTCAGCTCTGCCCAGACTAGCCATGAAAGGGTTCATATTGCAAGCCATGATCTGATGGAGGGCTGAGAAAAATCAGTCTAGTAGAAACTAGATGAAGTTCAAATTAAATTTTTTGTAGTTTACTGGAGAGAAATTCTCATCATTAACCTTCCCTGTCCTGTGTCACTTCCTTTTTCCTTTTTTTTAATGAGTGCTGAGATAGAGCTGTGCTATACTTTTTGTTGTTGCTCAAATAAATGATGAGGTACTAGCACATGCCTCAGTCAAAGGGAATTTTTCTACAAATAATCATGACTCCTACAGCTCTAATAATTACTCACGGGAATGGGACTTAATACACAGAGTCTCATTCTCCACTGACCAGATCTCAAAGGTTATGAAATACATCACATAGATATTTCAGCCAACCAGCTTCGGGAAATTCTGTATAAAGTATTATTTATAAGCCCTCCTCTGCGCCAAGGAAGTATCACAATCGAAATATTTACACATTTCTGATTTCAAACCAAGGACACTTCCACCTCTTACAGGCTGGGGTCAGAGTGGCTGGAGAGCGGCCAGGCAGAGAGGGACCTGGGGGTACTGGTCGATGGTAGGCTGAACATGAGCCTGCAGTGTGCCCAGGCAGCCAAGAGGGCCAATGGCATCCTGGCCTGTATCAGGAACAGTGTGGCCAGCAGGAGCAGGGAGGTCATTCTGCCCCTGTACACTGCACTGGTTAGGCTACACCTTGAGTCCTGTGTCCAGTTCTGGTCCCCTCAGTTTAGGAAGGAGGTTGACTTGCTGGAATATGTCCAGAGAAGGGCAACAAAGCTGTGGAGGGGTTTGGAACACAAGCCCTATGAGGAGAGGCTGAGGGAGCTGGGGTTGCTTAGCCTGGAGAGAAGGAGGCTCAGGGGAGACCTTATTGCTCTCTACAACTACCTGAAGGGAGGTTGTAGCCAGGTGGGGGTTGGTCTCTTCTCCCAGGCAATCAGAACCAGAACAAGAGGACAGAGTCTCAAGCTGTGCCAGGGGAGCTTTAGGCTGGAGGTTAGGAAGAAATTCTACACAAGAGAGAGTGATTGCCCATTGGAATGGGCTGCCCAGGGAGGTGGTGGAGTCACCATCATTGGAGGTGTCCAGGAGACTTGACAGGGTGCTTGGTTGCATGGTTTAGTTGATAGGGTGGTGTTGGATGATAGGTTGGACATCATGATCCTGAAGGTCTCTTCCAACCTGGTTTGTTCTATAATTTTCTCTTCACTGTGATAGCAACGAAACATGTCTAACATGACCAAACCAAGGAACTGGCAGACTTAACTGCTAGACAAAGAAACCAAAAGACCTCTAACAGACATTAAAAATAAACATACTCCACATGCTCTATTTTCTAATGGAACCTTAAGCTCTGGCTGTGGTTGAATAACAAGCTGTATGACTACATGCAGATAAATGTTTGAGGGGTTTGTGCTTGGTAGGCAAACGAATAATCTCATTAGCTTTAATTCAGGAATAGGCTAACAAAGAGAAAAAAATAGAATCAGATAAGGGAGAAGGCCAGATTCTGTTTCATATTCAATATTACTCAGAAATAGAGGAAAACTTGACAGAAAGGCAGAGATAGCAAGATAATATATTGTTTGTGTGCTACAAGACAGCAAAAGAGTCACTAACCCAACTGGCCTCTTCTCCTCAGTTCTTCATTACTCTTTTTCAATAAAATACAAGTAATAGATAAAAAATGTGATTCTAAATAGGTCTGGAAAATAAGATTTATGGCTCTCCTAGCAACTGTATCTCACACACTTGCATATATGCAGTATTCCGCATGGTATTCGGTGTGGGCTTTTTGTGCTTTCACAGCAATGAGGTTGAGTTATGGTTGCTGTGGGAACTATACCTTTTAATTTCTTGACTCGTGCTATCATCTGAACTCAAATGTTACATTAACATAGGTAAGCATTTGCTGTGTTTTTCCAAGAAGAGGAAAAAAAGAACCTCCATGGATGGTTACAAAGTTAGCTATTACCAAAAGAAACAACTGGCAGCTCCAAGTCTGGAGAAGTACAAAGCTCCAATTATTCTCATACTGCATGTACAAGGAGAAAAACAGAGCCACATAAAACCTGTGAGTCAAATGTGGCAGGGTACCTATAGAAACAGCTGTATGTGATGATGTCATTAGAAGTTTGGGGGTTTGTAATGTTCCTTTATTTGATCACTTTCAAACCACAGAGTTTGAGTACATGCCCTCTTTCAGGCATTTGGTGAGAGCATAGATAGATACAGATATTATACACACACACACACACTTGTCAGATGCTTTGCAGCTTCTTTGTCAGTGAGCGTGCCTTGCAAGTGTGACAGGACTGTCAAAGTCAGCATTACCTAGCCCCAGCCAGCACAGGCACTGCTCTGGGTGTTTTATGAACACACAGTAAATGGAAGTGATTTCTGCCATAAGATTATTGAAGATTGACATTTAACACGTAATGCAGGTCACAAACTGCTACAGAAGCTCACCTCAGCCCAGCAGAGAGAGACAGCCTTTTAGTGCTGCTAGAAACGTTCTTTAGCAGAACTGATTGTCTCATAGTGGAATAAAGAAGCTCAAACTTTGAGGTCAATTTCCTCAACTCAAAAGATTTTTCTTCCTGTTTCCCCACTAGTACATTTTATGTTTTGACATGAGCTGGAAAAAAAGGAGTCAAAGTCCTTCAACACACCTTTGTTGTTGGAATTATGCCTCAAAAAAATAATCATATTAGAAAGTGGAAATACCAAGTTAATACTGCAGCATTTTCAAACTGAAATAAATTGCATTGCACAGTTGCTACTTCCAGAAAAGTCAATGTGAGTATTACATTTTAAGTCAGATTTTTAATCACTGTAAAGGAACATACTAAGAAGGACAAACCAAAAAGCAACATAAAATTACAAAGTTCTTGAGGCTTGGTAGCACCTTTCTGAAGGAACATCAGTACACAGCTACACTCTCAATGCACCTGGCAGACCCACAAGGTCTCCTTAGCTTCCACTTCTAAAAGACAGGCGTTCTGCTAGGGCAAAAGCCAGCCACCACGATACAGAGAACATCTATGAACCTCCATGGCATGCTAGTCTAAAACATCAATGTTTAAAAAGATCCAACAAAGTAAACAAAAGGGACTGCAATCAAATCAACTAAAGGTTTCAGGGCATTACACAAACCCAATGTTTACAGATAAACACTGAACTGGTACTGAAAACTGAAGGAAGCTAAATAATTAAGTTAAGGATGTCCTCAAAACCAAGCAAGCTATGAACTAAGTGACAGAAAAGGCATCACACAAAACCTGCAGCTCAAGTCTTCCAGAAAAAAACCACCATCAACAGCAACAAAATGTTTTAAAATAAATAAATAAATCCATGAGGGGTTTTGGAGAAGACTTTGTTAAGTTCCAAACTGCTGGAAATTTATGAGGTAGCTCCCTCTTCTGGATCACCAAACAACGGCAATTCAACTTCAATGGCAAGATGCAGAACCTGGCTAGTAGCACCTTTCCCGAATCGGGGCTTTGGTCATATACCATTAGGTGATCACATAGAGACTTGCAAGATGAGAGCTACTGACAATAGAGTTTGAATAAGGAGCTTGTACCTGAGTAGCATACTAGGAGAGAAAGGCTGTTGAAACCTCTGAATAGTTTGCTGTCATTTGGGAATTTTTTCATCAGACAGCACAGATATGAAAAGACCAGACACTGACTGAGTGCTTTAAATCTCTCTGCATATTACTGCACTTCACAGAAAAGAACTGATAAATAAGAATATTAACAGCAGGTCAGTTTCCCACCCATATGGCTTGCAATATGACTCCTGAACTCTTACCTGTGGAAGTTAAGCCTCTGGGTTGCAACTCTTGACACAGAATCTTATCCTCTTGGAATTCTTTCTGAGCCTTGACAGGCAAAAATGGCATAGTAGGAAAAACCCTCTCTGCACATCAGCTATTCATTCTCCAAGACAGATAGGGCAATTTTTGCACACATTCATAAACTGGAATTGGAAAGGTCAGAAAATGAGTACTCCATATCCCTATATAAAATTCAGCTCCTTAAAGAAACCTTGGCTTTCTCACTTGACCTATAATGGAAGAGGAGGCTTTGTGAAGACCTGGTGATTTTTCTGCATCTCAGCTGGAACCACAGGCAATTCTGTACACTTTAAATTGTCCATCACTATTCAAGCTGAATGACAATGCTTGACTTAAATACAAAAATTAGTCTGAAGGTCAAATTTGTGGCCCCAATGAAATCACTGTTTACTTCACCAGTGTTATTACTGATAACAAATTCACAACATATATTGAATATTTAATGAGAAAGAGGGAGCATAAAAAATGTCCCTGTTAAAATCTGGACTAGGTAACTTGGAAGCGTGATCCTCGACTTGCTAATACCTGCATAATCAGGCACACAGCAGTGTGATTTCATCTCTCATGATATGTATACCAAGTGCATCTCAAAGGATGCACCCAACTGAAACACCCAAGGAAATTCTGATCATTCAAGCATGGATAAAACCAAAATTGCCAGGAGTTATTTGGATGGGACTGAAAGGATCATATAAAATGGTAAGCCTCGTAGACCTGGAAACAGTGAGAGACAGAGGGAAAAGAGCTAAAATTTGCTGTGCAGGCACCTGCTGCAAATGGCAGGCTTCCAATGACACAGAGGGGACACCCCTTTGCCATACTCTGGAACAGTCAGTGGGCTAAGACCCCCCCACAATCCCCTTAGCAGAGAGAAGAGTTACAGAGGACAATGGGAAAGTGAAACCAAAGCCAAGGAAACCAAGAAAAATGAAAAAACCCTGTAGAATATGTAAGTAAAGACATTAAAAGGGGCAAGCTGGAAGGAAAGAAAAAGGATCAATGGGAGATTAGAGAGTAAAAAGGCAATTGGCTGAAGAACACATCCTGGAAACGAAGATGATGAAGGCTGCAAGTCCTGGCATCAGAGTGCCAGGGAACCAGCTAAGCAAGTGCACCATATTAGAGGGAGTGAGTGGAGTCCTTGAAAAGGACATGAAAACGTGAACAATCAGGTTAAAAAAAGCTTACTCAGTTGGTTATTTTCAAATTTCACCTAAGCAGCAACACCACTTTTCAGGTTACAGAAAAAGAGCTAACATCTCCAGCCAGATATTTACAAAGGTGAAAACACTCTCTCTAGCAGCGATACTAAGTTTCAACAACAACTCTGTGAAAATCAAGGATTTCATAAATCATTGCAATTAAATCATCTGAATGTACTTACTTCAGTTATTCCATAAAAAACCAAAGCAACTCTTAAGCAAAACACACAAACTAGGAAGCAACAAAGGAGAAACATCAATAAGCCACTCAACTTTTCCTTTTCACAACAAGTACATATATTTTCCAGTATTTTATTGTCATTCAACAAGTCTTTATTTATAGTAACCTTACAAAACTCTTGCCAGGTCTAAATAAAGACTCCAGGAACAATAGATAAAAACATCACCAAATGGACTATTATTGTAGATAAGTACCACCAGAAGCAAATCTATCATATGAATAAATACAATTTCAATCAACCTTAATCCTTCCTTTTTGACTACCATGCTGAACTTTTCATGCTGAAACAACATCAGATTGTGCAGCCACAAATAGAAGCATAATCAAATACCCACATGTTCTTGTAAAGAGCCATTTACTGGATTTGGTCTTACACAGCTACCTATAATGTCATAATGGGAACAAAGTATGATAACATTTTTCAGCCAGGAGCCCTTTCCTGCATTGCAGAAGTTCCCAGACATCACTGAGAGTTTACCAACCAAACAGCAACACAAGTGCCTGTAATATAAAGAAGGATTAAACAGAGGGAGTTAGTGAATGTATAAACAAAGTTGTATGAAGCAAAACTGGAATAACAGTATCACCCACATACGTGGATCAGAGGGTATATTACAGTGCACACAAGGCCTATGAGACACCTTGCAGTGCTGCATGCAAGCTGGTAGGATCCTAGAAGTATGCTGGGGAGAGACAAGAGGTACACCAGTCCCTTCCAAGCACCTCAGCTTCCTTTGAAGAAACTTAGAATTGCAGGGTGCAAAAGCAGCACAGTTCACCATGCTACATCTCTGGATAAAGTGGAAGCCCAGAACTGCAAAGAACACCCATCCAACTAAGGCCTCAGGGAAATACAACATCCACTCATGATCATACCCCAAAAGAAATGGCAAATCATGAAGTGTTAAGAAAGGCACTGCTACCAGCCTTTAGTCTAAGAAATCAAGGAAAAATCAATTGCTTGGTTTAGTCAAAAAACAACTGAGATGAGAAAGCATCTACAGATGGAGCCTTCCTGTTTAATTAGACCTCACTAATGATGGCATGACTCACAAGGACATTACTTCAACTATAAGCTTGTGCAATCACATTGCTTTCCATGGAATTTCTGTAATAATGGGAAAGACAGTACCAAACCAAATCCAGATTTATTGCCTTTGGTTGAAAACTACAGCAAACAAACAGCTATTGCAGATAAACCTGACTGATTAAATTTGCATTCACCAGCTCTCACATTTTCTGGTTCCTTCACATTGTGCATTATTCAAATGCACCTCTACATGAAACAATATCTGATCCATTTTATCTACTCAATGAATCTCTTCGAATCACTCAGAAACAAAAGATAGTATCAGAGCAGCATAAGGGAAGCAACAGGAAAGTTCACATCACAATTCACAAGGCAGCAACGTTTACAGGGCTTTCAGCCATGCTTAGGGATAAAGTTACAAAATGGATGAAGAGAAAATTCACGTAGTAAACTACTTCCAAGTCTCTGGTGAGCTAACTTTAAGAGGGAACACTAAAAGTATGACTTTTTTTTACTCACTTTTACATTCAGTAATGATTATATGAGAAGATTGCCTGGAACAACATAATGCCCGCTTACAATTTACAGCATAAAATACTTCAAACATGCTTCAGCTCATGGAAAGTTTGCAAGAAGCTACTGTGATTTGGAACTTAAAACAGAGTCCAGAATAAACAGTCCTGTTAACAGTCCCCTACATAGTCTTGACAAACAGTACAAGATTTGACTTTTCAGATGTTTCTATAGAAATCACATCCTTGACTTTTATATTTCCTTTTGCTAGCCTGTAAATTGGATACTTTAATACAATTCTCCATACTGCTTTCCTGAGGCTGCACTTAATGTGAGTAAAGCACTTTCAGATCTTTAGCATGAATAAAATATATTTGGCATTGGACATTAATTATAGAAGGAGCAATATTTGAAACAGAGTTTTGTTTCAAGGCAACAAGACTAAATCAAACATGATTATCTTGGCTTTGATTGAGATGTTTTACTTACTATGCTCTATTTTTCCTTGCATTTCAAATGTGCAGCTTTGCTTTTCTGTTATGTAAATGAATGTTTTTCATCTAACACATCTAATTTTAGAAAAAGCATCATTTTCTTTCTTAGCCCAAGAAAGAAATGTTGCAGAACACAATTCTGAAGTCTAACAAGAGCACCATGGGGCAGTGGCATGCATTCAACAGCAAAAGCAGCGAGAGGGGCCCAGAGGACTCAGAGAACTTCAAACATTAATATGTAAATGTTTATCTACACAGATACACATCTGGATAAACACACAGTAATATTTAATATAGATTAATTCATCCTGTCCATGGTCAGGTAGTCCTAAACAATGCAGCTGCAATCACAACAGCTGTGACCTTTTTGAAAAGTAGAAAGAACTGGGATGGAAAAGAAGTAACTAAGTATTGGAAGTCAAGGAGCCTGTTCAGCTTCGTGTAACTGACTCTGTTTTAGAAGCAAACTTCAACAAAGGGAAATGTTTAGACTTTAATCAAAACACTGGCATGCAAAAGAGGCCAAGCCACCTGCCACAGTGGTCCTGTCTTTAAAAGGTTCTTCTTCACTTGTGTGAAGCGTGAGGATGATCTTGCAGTACATCTTCCTAAACATCAGTGGTATTTAATCCACAACATGTAAAATGCATGTCATATTTATATATAAACCTACTAATATAAACAGGGCTTTTAACCTGAAGATGACTTTGGTTCTATAGCTTGTGTGACCAAATGACACTGCTTCAGCCTGCTTCCTACCCTCTGAATTTCACATATTCCCATGCAGAGTAAAGATAACACCTAAGTTTTCCACTTGTCGTGGTGTAAAACTGGGCATCCCATAAATTGCAGTGTAAAAAGAAGGGAAATCAAGGTTAGGAAAGTAATTTTTAACACTGTGTCATGTGAAGAAAAAAAAATGATCCCATAAATCAAAGGAATAAAACATCTGTCAAGAAGACAATATTAGTCATAAAGCAGTGCTGAAAGACTGTTATTTACCCAGACAAAGTTAAGCATATTCTGCTCATTCAAATATTTAAATGAAAGTAAATGCCAACCTAAAGCTTGTTTTCAACATTCTCTGATGCCTACAAAATGCTGTCACTCACTCGTTACACTCCCTCACACGGATGTAATTTCCACCCCCACCTATCGTCATCACATCTGGTTTGATATGCAGTTTCACCAAAAAAAAACCCCACCATGTAGGCACAAAATCACAACATACTTTGAGAAACGCTTTAGTATGCAAGTGTGTGTAATTACACACAGCATTAAGTATGCCCTGAAATATACCCACCATGGAATAACTGGAGGAGGGGGCAAATAAACTGTAGCTGTAGCTTAATACACTGGGGTTTAAATCGCTTCTATAAACAGCAAAACACAAGACATAGCACAAAACTTCACATCCCACAGAATCACAAATAATAGCATTAAAAGAGACCAAAACAGGTAGTCTATCTACCTGCCCCAAAGCAAGATCTGTAGCTTTGCAACTTTAAGCCATGTTTGTGAAACAAACCTTAAATACCTGGAGAGAGTGAGATTTCATTGTCTACCTACCCTGTACATTCTAGTGCTTCACTACTGAAAAGCTTTCCCTAATGTGTAACCTGAAGCAAGTCTATCACAGTGCCTCACTTCCCTCAGTACTGGAAAGTTTTTCAGTCCAGCCAAACTTGTGAAGCATTTTTAAGCCCTTGCAAACAGTACATGCACTTCTCTCAGATATGCATTAACACCAACAGACCAAAATATTGAGATGAAGTCCTAGCTCCACCTAACTCACTGAAAACAGACACTGCAACATGTTCAAGGGCATTGCACATTCCACATCTGGCATATTGGAAAAATACAGGTCGGCACCTAAGTCTAAATGTTCTGCATTTTCAAAATCATGTACGATTCAGAGAGAGAGGGGAGGCTTTCTTGTCTGGGCACCTAAAGGCTGTTTCTTTCCTGATCACAGAATACTTACAAATAAAACCTTCTAGGTCACCTCTCTCTTCAAAGTTTGAGAGAGGAGGCCAGAGAACTTTTCAGCAGGTACTCTGCAGCCTCCCTCACACCTTACACTAAGGCCAGAGAGGGCTGGTGCAGAAGCCACTAGGCTGCTAGCTGCAAAACCCAACTTTTTCGAGAAAAAATACCAAAACAAAACCAGCCAAGACACTAACACAAGGACCAGCACATGCAAACCATTGGTGGCACCCCCTGCCACCCCTGCTGTCCTGGGCCCACTGCATCATCTTCACTGCCCCAGCTGCCCCGGACAGCTGCCAGGTTCTGCCACTCTCCCGCCTGCGAGCCACGTTTCTCTGCACGTTGTCAGCTTAGGCAGTGGTCGAGGGGATGCACCCCACCTCAGCATCCCCGTACTCACCTTCAGAGACCTCAAACTCAGCTGCTCCATTGAGCTGGTAGAGGCACCAGTCAACCGCGCTCTCGCCGGGAGGGCCGCCAACTGGGCAGGGAGGAAAGGCAGAGTTAGTCGGGGGCACACAGGGCCAGCGGGAGAGGGCTGAAGAAGGGAGATGGGGGAGAGGGCTGCGGAGGGGAGAAGCAGAGCCGGAGTGGGAAGGAGAGATGCAGAGGGCAGAGGAGGGAACGGAGAGATGAGCGGGGACCAGGGAGAACCAGGGGAAGGAGAGCGTTTCCAGATACCCTGCTTGTGGGACATGGGTGTTGCCCTCCGAAAGGCGCCCAGTGCTCTGAACTGTTATTTGCTTTGCTCCCAGCGCCGGTGGCTCGGGGCGCCTCCTCCTTCTCCCAGCGGAGCAAGCGGCGCAGGCAGCCGGCACTGCCTCGGGGCGCTCAGGGAGCCGGGGGAGGGAGGACGGGAAGGAGGGAAGGCTCCGCCCGGAGCTCCCGGCGGAGGCGGCGCTGCCTCGCCAGAACCCGCCGCGCCCGGCACCACCGGCCGTGCCGCAGCCTTAGCAGGTATGAGCTGGCACAGGGTTGCCCGCTGGGGCTCAGTGCCTTGGGCAGGCGGCGGTGCGGACGCTTTGCCCGAGGAGGGCCCCAGCCACGGCGACGGGATGCGAGGCCATAGCTTGGCCTTTATCCTAGCTTCCCTTTGCAGCCCAACACAGAGGCTTCGTCCTGTTCCAGGTTCAACTTCAGTCGTGACCTGCCCATTAGGTGCTCCGGCTCTGCCCTGTCCCTCCACAGTAGTTAAGCCACACGTGGCTGTGCTGTAGCCAGCCCGGCAGCCACCGGTGCGTATCCCCGGCTGCACCAGGAGCCTGGCCATGGCACCTTGGAGAGCACCCCACATCAGAGCTTCTCCAGTGCCGCTCATGCTGAGGTCCTTATCGCCCCTTCCAGCCAACCACCCCAAGCACCGACATCTCTGTTTTCTGCTCTCCTCCCATCCCTTGGCCATTAAGGCTGTCATGTAGATAAAACCTGCATATACCATCTAAACTGACAGCGTTTATGTGTCTCACTGCAAGGCTGGAGAGTGGTTTTCATCTGGTCTATGGACCCCTGTAAATCTACAAACTGTCTTGATAGCATCCAGGAGAGGAAAGTAAGAAAGCAAGCCTGTATTGGAGTAAGCTCAAGTGCTCTGTAGTGACCTTTTTCTCTACCAGAAAACCTTTAGGGGAACAGTGAATTTTAAAACACTGCCACAGTCAACTAGAGAGAACTTACGTTAATAAATGCCTTCATTCTTACAGACATCCACCCAAAAAACACAACAAGGAGGAAATGCAAAGATACATTAATTGTTCCATTCACCAGGTGGCTTTCTTGATACTTAGTTTACCACAACTGTGACTGTTTAGTGTACAGCTGGCAGCATCCTGCCTACGTCTTCTGTCTCTTTGAAGTGACAGTGTCAGAGGCCCACATATAGCACAGCTTGTGTCAAAGAGAGCAAACACACTTTGTACAGGCAAATGAGGAAAGCTTAAGAAATAGTACAGGAAGACTACAATCAAGCCATACTAAAAGATTAGGCGCCAACAAGAGGATAAAATATCGATGTAGGCAGCTGTCATGGCAGAATTAGGTTGGCTTCTCCATCTAGCTGTTTCAGAAACTGTGGGGAGCACTATTTTCAGCATAAATTCTACTTGATATACCTCCATTCTTCCCTTTTTGCAGCAAGTGAAGATGCTCTCGATACCTTTAGGCGTAAATGTGAGCAGTTTGATTCAGTTTTTCCTCATAAAAGTATTCTGTTCAAATATTTATATTCTTCTCCACTGCATCCAAGACAGTACCACGCTGTGGTCTTTGTGAAAGAATAGGGAGGTCAATTTAACTTTCTGAAAGAAACAGGTTTAACATGGAAGCAACATTCTGCAAACATTCTCAGCTGCTTTTATAAACAAAGCAAAATGCCAACACTTAAGCTTTCCTGGGAGCTGCATCTAAATCACAAAGACCATAATGCCTTCTGAGGTAAAAAAAACACCAGCTCATGTAGACAGTATGTGTATATATATCCCCAAGCCATATGTTTGCTGGATGTGCACTAGCTTTCTTGGAACTGGGAAGGTTTAAGCTGATGATTTGAGGGAAAAAGTGACACAGAGCTGTATTAAAGTAAAGCTTCATCCAGCTGATTGCAGTGATACTTGCTCCTCCTACAAATTACCTACAGACCTTGACTGCTCTTCATAAGAATGTATTATCATATATTAAATTAACCTTAGCATTCCAGTGTTAGTTTGGCAGGCAATGCAGCACACCTTTTTTTTTTCTCCTTTCTTTCCAAAATGAAGAGGCAGGTGCAATCATATTTACAGTGTGATCTGTTTCTACAGGTATCATGACCTTAAACACCTCCCTGGAGGTGTTTAAGACCAGGGTGGATGAGGCTCTGGCCAGCCTGATCTAGTGTGGGGTGTCCCTGCCCATGGCAGGGAGGTTGGGACTAGATGATCCTTGTGGTCCCTTCCAACCCTGACTGATACTATGATACTATGATACTATGAATATTGAGGTGAGCTAATTTGCACCCAAGTGCCAGCTAGTCCAGTATGAATTTGTCTTTTACTTTTATCAGTGTAAGTCTGTAGATTGACACTCTTAAGCTATTTGTGATTGTTTCCTTCAGAGAGATGACTAGCTTAACTGTGTTTGGAAACTAGTAATGCAGAATCACAGAATGTTAGGGGTTGGAAGGGTCCTCAAAAGATCATGTAGTCCAACCCCCCTGCCAGAGCAGGATCACCTAGAATAGGTCACACAGGAATGCATTGATCATCTCCAGAGAAGGACACTCCACAGACTCTCTGGGCAGACTGTTTCAGGGTTCTGTCACCCTCACAATGAAAAAGTGTTTCCTATGTTTAGGCAGAACCTCCTATGCTCCAGCTTGCACGTATTGCTCCTAGTCCTATAAATGGACATCACTGAGCAGAACCTGGCTCCATCCTCCTGACACTCACCCTTCACATCTTTATAAATGTGAATGAGGTCACCCCACCCCTCAGCACCACCTTCATCCATTACTTCTGCACTGTTGGAAATGAGCTCAGAGTTTGGTACAGTTGTGGGGGGGGGTTGTCATTTCAGGATTGCAAGGTTGTTTAAAGCATGTGAGTTACTTGAACTAAGGAAGGTAATCAAGCTACGCTGACATGAATTTTAAAGACTCAAAGTTTTAAACCGTAGCTTAATCTGGTTTGGCCTTTAATAGCACAGTGATATGCTGGGCAGAAAGTGGTGCAACTGCAGACAAAATTTCTGAGGAGACTGGGCTCCATTACCCTGTAGCATTTGTAATTATGGGTTGGATTTCTTTCTTCTTCTCAGTGATTTCATGCAGACACAAGAGTCTACCTTTTTGGTTTTCAGCACAGGGTCCACCCCTTGCTAGCAGTGATAAAACAAGTAACAAAACCGATTTAAATGGGATCAGAAGATCAATCACATGAAATTTAACCTTCCTACAACTTCAATACTTCAAAGATGCAGACGATAGCCTGTAACGAACTATTACACCCTGAAATAAAGAACTCACATTCCATTCAAAAGAATTTCCTCAGGGAAAAAAAAAAAACAAACCCAAACCACACCATAAGGATTTGCAGTTGTCAAAGATGCAGAACTTGCCATCTCTCTGAGCAATCTAGTGTTATAACTAAGGCAGCCCCAGAGTTATCACCAGAGCCACCAGGACCACCGGGGGGCTGTGGGTTTAACTGGCTCTTGCACCCTGCTGGAGTCATCTCAAGTCCCTGCCTGGAACACTCTGTTCAGTTTTGGGGGCCCCAAAATAAGAAAGTTGCAGACCTACTTGAGCAGGTCCAGAGAAGGGCCATGAAGATGATCAGAGGACTGGATCTCCTCTCCCATACGGACAGCCTGAGAGAGTTGGGGTTGTTCAGCCTGGAGAAGGCTCCAGGAACAACTCATAGCAGCTTTCCAGCACTTAAAGGGGAAGCTGGGTAGGCATTCTTCTTTACTGGGGAGTGTAATGATGAGGGGTATCAGTTTTAAACCGAAAGAGGGTAGATGTAGGTCAGATACATGGAAGAAATAGTTCCCTGTGAGAGTGATGAGACACTGGAACAGGTGGCCCAGAAAATTTGTGGATGGCCTATCCCTGGGAGTGTTCAATGACACGTTGGAAGATGCTTTGAGCAAGCTGGTCTAGTAGGAGGTGTCTCTGCCCATGGCAGGGGGGTGGCATTAGTGGATCATTAAGGTCTCTTCCAACCTAAGCCATTCCAAGAGTCTGTGAATACCTGCGGAGCAGCTCAGAGGCACAGAATCGTGCCTCAAAACCGCTCATTTAAAGGCAAAGTGATGGAGCTTGTGTTATTTTAAACAATGCTGCTCCCGCTAACGAGCGAGCCGGACAGCTCCGTGCAGTGCCGCTGCTGCGGCGGCGCGACAGCCGCTGCTCCCCGCCCCGGGCTGGGCTGCCGTGCCGAGAGGCGGTGCCGGGGCGGCGAGACGCGGAAGTGCGGCGGGAGAGCCCGGAGCCGCCATGGGGCCGCGGCTCTTGCTGCTCCTGCTCTGCAGTCTCCCCCTTCTCCCGCGGGCCGGCGGCCGGGAGGAGCTGCGGGCCTGGGTAGTCGCCCACAGCCACATGGACGTCGGCTGGGTTTACACGGTGCAGGTGGGGCCCTGCGGAGCCAGGCCGGCCGCGGGGGTTGACGGCGCGGACGCCGGGGGAGGGGTGGGCTGGCGGGGCTGAGCCCCTCCGCTGCCCGGCCGCAGCTCAGCTCCCTGGGTGCTTTCAAATCGGCAAAGCAACGCGGGGTCGTGTCACGCTGGCGGTGGGGTCCAGCCTGCATCTGTCCCGACACTTCCCCGCCTGCAGAGAAGGACATAAAGCCTTGCGAGGTGCATCTCCTGCCCCAGGTCTGACCTGGATTGTGCTCCAGCAGCTGGTATCTTGGGAGCCTGATGCTCCTTTAGAGGCGGCATGGTTGGATTAGGAGCTGGGTCCATTAATTTGGGGTTTGTGTGCGCCTGTGTTCAAATCTGGGCACCACAGTATAGCAAAAGCATTGAGCATGTCCAGAGAGGAGCCACGAGGCTTTTGAGGGGTTTGGAGGACGTGGCATACGAGGAGCAACTGAGGCAGCTGGGGTGGTTTGGTCTGGAGAAGAGAAGACTAAGGGGAGGTCTTACTACTCTCTACAAATACCTGGAAGGAGGTTGTAAGTGAAGCTGGTGTTGGTCTCTTCTCCCAAGCAACCAGTGACAGGACAAGAGGAAAGGGAGTTAAGTTGTGCCAGGGGAGGTTTAGATTGGACATTGGGAAAAACTTCTTTACTGAGAGAATGGTGAGGTATTGGAACAGCTGCTCGGAAAGCTGATGGAGTTGCTGTCCCTGGAGGTGTTCAAGAGGTGTGTAGACATGGCACTTCAGGATATAGTTTACTGGTCATAGTAGTTGGGTTGTGGTTGGACTTGATAATCTTAAAGGTTCTTTTCCTGCCTTTATGATTCTATGGAATTATTTTTTTTTTTAATAGGGAAAAACTTCGTTTGCTTGATGGTGTGTTTTTGTTATGTGGCAGATATTTGGGGTCTTTTTGTTTATCTCAGTACTAAATCAAAAGCCTGGGAAACCTGTCTTGGAAGAGGAGAGCAGAATCCCAGTGCTCAGTGCGAGGGGTTGGGTTGGAGCCGTGGAAGTTCAGAAGCAAAGTAATTTTTGCTGAGTATATAAGATGCAGAGCAAAATAAACCAGGTGAAGCATTACTACCTTTTATATTTGTTCATCAAAATCCTGACTTGTTCTTCATCTTTATGGATTTCATTGATGTGAAGGATGTTGTGTCTACTTCACTAACTTGAGTGAAGTGCTATCAGATGTTTAAGAGTAACTAATAAAAATGAGCTAATGGCTCACCAAGGAATCTCTGCTGTCCTTGTATTTTGTCTTCCCTTTTAGGAAACATTGGTGAATTTCTCCTGTAATGCTTCAAACTCTTACACAGAAACTTCATAAGAGAACCCAAACCTGATTTTTATTTTTGGTCAGTTAGTGGTCAGCGATCTTGTCTGAGAAATGAAACACACAATTCTTTTGTGGGTGCTCTGTTGGCTTTTGTTTGGTTGGGGTTTTTTTGAGAAGATGCAATTTGTGAGCACAATTCTTTTTCAATTCCCACCCAGACAACTGGGGTTTATAAGCTTTGTAAGATTGGGTAACATTATGCTGCTTAGTTCCAGCATAGTTTTAGTTGGAATAAAGTCTGGCTTGCCTTAATCTCCAAAATACCTTAAGGCCTCATTCTGGAATATGAGTTGCTTTAGGAACTACATGCACAGATTCTGGATGATTCTACATAAAGATTCAAACTGGTTCCAGAAGTCCTTTGCCAGTTTGATTTTACTGTATCCTAAGACATCAAGCAGAATGGGGTTGTTTTTCATGATTGAAACTTCTTGGGCCACAGTAGCTTAATTTAGGTTGTATGTATCACTCTCCTATACCAGCAGCACACACCTACAGCACAATTATGCTCACACTGAGGAAACAATTCTGATAATTCAGGCCATCAGAAGAAGAGCAGAAAAGGAATAGTTAAGTGTTCAGGTGGGTTTTTAAACTATATTGGTGCAAAGTCTTATTGTTTATGGCATTGTAACTTAAGGTAAATGAGGGACAGGATGAGCTGTTCCCCAGTACAAGAGAAGCTTGTATTGCTGTCTGCAGATCTTAGAGGAAAGTGCACCACTACCTAGTGAGGGGCCCAGTCAGAGATTCTATTTTTGTCACAGAAGGGCTCACAGACTGTACATAGAACTCGGTCTGAGTGTTCAGAGGAATTGTGCAACAAATGTGAGGGGTTTGTTCTTTCTTTTAAAGCCCAGTGTGTGCTCAAAACAGACTGCTTTGATATTGACAAAAGTTTATTTGCTACTTTTGTTTGTTTGTTTTTCAGGAAAGTATGCATGCTTATGCAGCAAACGTCTATACATCTGTTGTGGAAGAGCTAATGAAAGGAAAGCAGCGCAAATTTATTGCTGTGGAGCAGGAATTCTTTAGGCTCTGGTGGGATGGAGTAGCCACAGATAAGCACAAACAGCAGGTAAACTGTGCTAGGGACATACTTCCTGCTAACAAAGAATCCACACTCTTCTCAGGGAGCAAGGAGGGGCAAAGTGTTTCACCATTTGCTTTTTACCCAGCTCTTGTGTAAGCTGTCTCTGGATCTCGTGGTACTTATGAAAGGACCTTAACTCTAAAGGCAGTTGCAAGAGGTTAAAACCCCAGATATAGATTAGAGCAGTAGGAGGGAGTAACCTTTGCTCTGAAGACTCTACGCTTTATAGTTCTTGTTTCATCAGTGACTTCCTTATTTGGGGGCATGCTAGTATAAGATGTAGGTGATTCTGAAAGAGGCTGCATCGATATCTATTAAACATGTGAAGCTCATAAACTGCTGCCTAACCCTGCTCACAAGAAGGACCTTTTTTTCTTTCTAGTGAAGTACTAGACGCTCGCCATGTGTAAACAGCAACAACGCAGCAAAGAGGTGACGCAGATTCAACAGCAATAACTGTCTGGGGTTTGTTTATTTGTAAGCTGTGATCACTTTCAGTCTATAGAACTTTAAGGATTGTTGTGTGGGGTGTTTTTTTTTTTTCATTTTGAAGTTCTGTTTGTCATTTCTTTTTTACTCTGGCATGAAACAAACATGCTGAGATCAGAGACTGTGCTGATAGCTTAACAAAACCAAAGGATATACAGATGCAGCTTCCCGTGAGGACTCACTCAGAGTGCCAGGGTCTTGTTTTGTTACCAGGATCCAGGCAAAAGCAGTGCATTACTTGCAGTACTTTACATTGTTTGGGTTTTTTGTTTTGTGGGGTTTTTTTTAAACCTAGTCCTTCACCAAATTCTGAATTTACAGAATAAACTTAAACTTAGAACCTGTGTGCAGATGACATTCGCCTGGGAGGTTTTGCTGTGTATAAGCAATTCACTGATTTTGGGGGGGCACTGTGCCCCATACTTGCCTGTTGCAAGTCAGTTTCTGGCCTGTTTTTAATTGGAAAACTGCTGTTAGTCTGAGGTGGGGGAATAAAAAATAAATAGCATAGGAACTACTTTCTGCAGGTATAGAAGAGTACTCTGACTTTCTAAGGTAAGTTGACTTTATTTCAAGCTGCTGTAACTCAAATATAAAGGCCTGTGCTTCTGATATCCATTCTGGTTATACTGTGGAATACAGAAGACTGTGCATCACACTTGGCCTCAGTCTATATGATTCAGTCTTTAATTTCCTAGCCTAATTACTGTTAATTGTTACTTCTACACATTTGTAGTCAGTCCTCTAGTTACTTCTCTGGCAATTAAAATTATTAAAAGCAAATTCCTCTTCAAGCTGTGTGTCAAGCATTTTAATTTCTAAGACTGTTTAAGAGCTATGGTGGTTGCTGCTGTATGGCATGTTTTTAACAAGTTGCAATATTGGACCTTGAAATTAGGTCACTCTGGTTACTGTCCTGCTTTTTCCACTTGAACACTAGCATCAATGATTTTTCTCTTGCATAGAATCTCTGGTTTTAATTTTGCCTTTTATTTGGAATACAGGATTTAATTTTAGTTTCTTTTGGTGTGCCTGCTTTGGATTAGAGCAGTAGCATTAAAACCAAGTAAAAGTTACACCCTGGATACTGAAGCTGATTTTTCCAATTCAGATGAGAATATATAGGAGTGACATGTATTGCAACAGTGTTCAACCAGATATAAACCTCTTAGTCCCCAGTTCATGTTCTTTCCACAGTATTTTCTTCTTAGCTTATGCTGGCTTGATGTCTGGGTGTTTTAACTAGGAGGAAAAAAAGATGGCTAGCTACTTTTGTCTGGTTTGTAGGGGTGAGTTGATGTAAGCATAGCAATAGTTGTCCCAAGGACCACGGATATATCCCACTACTGTAGCAGCCAGCTGCTTGTAGTGCTGCTGTGTGTCTTGATTTCTCCTTCCTTTTGCCCAGTTCTGGTCAGCAAAAGTGCTTGTCATTAGAGACGCTGTTTGGGGTTTTTTTTCCCAGGGGATATTATTTAAATGACTTGGATTTTCTTGTGTTTTCAGCCTGTCAGTGATTCCACAAAACTTACATTAAAAAAACATTTCCATGTCCCAAAGAGGTATCTTTTTTAGACATCCATCCAAATAGGGAATAATAGCCGCAGATGCTTTTCATGTAGGTCAGGACCAGTTCTGTGCTGACACCAGATATCAGTTATCTGGTCTCCCAGCATGCTAATCAGTCACCACAGTCGGCTGGAACTAATTTATGAATGCTGAGCCCTGAAGCATTTTCACAACATTGTGAACGAGAGAAATGATTATAATCAAAATTGACAATCTGGCATCCTATCTGAGCAGACACAGGGGCATTCACTGAAGGTTCCTGGGGAAATAAACATAATAGCCCTGGAATTGGCATCCTACATGACAATCTCTCTCTCTCTCTCGTTCTTTTTTAAAGGGGTGGAGATTAAACTGCACATTTATATAAACTTTCTTCTGCAGAACTTTGAGGCATCTTTGAAGTTCCAGATAGTGAAGGGACTATAATAAAACCAGAAGACTCCCTAACACTTAAAGGGATGCAGACTGTTACTCCCTCCTTCCAAACAGCACCCCCCCACCCTCTATCCAGCACATTTGCTGGAGGTTGTACTTGTCAGCAGACTTCTTGTTTCTGGTGGCTGAGATTTAAAAAAGAAAACCAGAGGAAACCTTTGATAGTTGAACAAATCATCATATATTGACAGCTTTTAAACTAGGAGAAAGAGACCAGAAATTCAGGCTAGCAGTAGGTTAATTATTAGGCTGACAAACCTGCTGTAAGCTGAATAACTCTTTCTTAATAAAGCATTCTGTCTCCAACAAGTTGAGCAACCTATTAGGGCTCTGAAGTCAAGGTAGATGCATACAAAGCAGAAGGAATGTGTTTGTGGCCATGCTGTGATGGTACATTGTCTTCCTCCCGGGTCACACAGATACATCTCCTAACTATAACAGAGGTAGTAGACTAAAGGCAACCCTGGGAGCCTGGCCACTGCTGCTTGCATGAGGTTCCTTATTGCTCTCCCATCCAGCTACCCAGTGCCTTCCCTAAGCCAAGACAGATGCAGCAGGAGGAAGACTTTGTGAGAAACACTGTTGCCTTCTGTTTTAATTCTCCAGCTCTAGCTGCCTTGGGGCAGGATCCTGGGTTGTTGCCAGTGCAGTGTATGGGGACAAGTCTGGTGTTTAGGTAGTGTAAAGGCGCTATAACAGCCCTGCTGAGAAACACCAGGCCAGGCTTTACCTGGCAGTCACCCTTTCTGCCTGCTACCCAGTTTTAGTGTAAACTGGGTAAATCAGTGTGGTGTGCAGCACATTAACATGCTTTTTATCCCCTTCTCCTTTTTGATAGCGCTCAGTACAGACAGCTTTTTATCCCACTTCTGTTCTGGATGCCTTCTTGACACGTGTTATGTCAATGTGCTGTGATCTGAAATTAATTTGCAGCCTTTTTGGATAAGACTGAAATGTTTATGTTCTGTGTCTTCATTTCAATATCATAGGTCCATCAGTTGCTTCAGGAGGGACGCCTGGAATTTGTCATTGGAGGGCAAGTGATGCATGATGAAGCTGTGACGCTAATTGATGATCAGATTTTACAGTTGACGGGTACGCATACTTGCATTTTACTTTTTCATGGCTCTGACTGTGGGGATTTTGTTTGGGTTTCATTCCTTCACCTCAAAATTGCTATTATTTTCTTAGTCCTTAAAGAACTGACTAAAGAATCTCTTAATTTTTACTTGCTGGTGGGTTATCTGTATAAAAATCTTAGCTTTCAGTACTGCAGAGAGCAGAAGGGTTACAGAAAGCTGACTTGCAGTTATAAACTCCTTTGGAGAAGAGACCTTTTTCATGTGTGTGTGTTTGAGAGGTTAAGCTCCTGGGAAGATAGCTGTGGTGAAATTGAAGGTTGAAATGCTGTGGAAGAAAATTCCTGGTAGCAATTTGGAGTGTGGTAAGTGGGTGAAGTCTTCTGCAGTACATGAGCCTTAGAATGTCACTGAGGTCATCTGAACTTAGTTGAAAGACTTGTTTGGTGAAGAAATCTCCATCTGTAATCGTGCTCAGCAGCCTCTGCTAGAAATAGGTGCATGTTTCTAAGAGATACATCATTTCCACTTTCAGTTTTCTGGCTTCTGCTTCCAGCTATTTGTATGTTACACCTCTCTCTCTGATGGGTTGAAGAGTCTTTCAGTATTTAGATTTGTCTCCATCTGGTTAATGAAAAAAGAGATAGGATAAATCATGCCACCATTGTGTTATAGATGCCTGCAATATGCCATGAGGGAGCAGCATGCTTTTTAGGGGTTGGGGGGGTATGTATTAGCACCAGCTATCTGTAAGGACTGATAAAAACCCTACCCATTTCATGGGCTACACTCTGAGCAGCTCTCTACATGGGAGAGTAAAGGGTCAGGAAATACTTCTATCATCTGACTGTGCAGCACCACTGGCTGCCTTCTTTGTATGTTAGCATTTATCAGAAACACAGGGACAGCAGCTCCTTCTGCATCTTAGTGAGTCACCACATCACACTCTGCCTGAGAGGAGGAGAGGGGATGAACATTGTTTTTCTTCTTCATCTGACTCTTGTGTTTAAAGGTTGTTGTCCTATGGACTTAGGACAGTCAACCCAGGATTCCTCCAAAGAAAATGCTGATACTGACTGAAAGAGTCCTTTATTCAATGCAAATAGATTCATAGAGTCATGGATATGGCCTTTTCTTTCATTCAAGTGAGATGCAAAGAAAAGATTATTTCTCATTTAATATTTTGTGCTGTGTACAAACTTACTTAAAAAAAAAGATAAAGTTTGGTCATTTAATCAGCAGGAACAAAAATGTTAAAAGAACACTCAGCTTAGTTTGAGTACTTGCAAACAAAACCTTGTGTTGTGTGTGGAGTTCATCTTGGGAGGGCTACATTTTATGCCTTCTCCTGTCTGTCCACCCAGCTGTATTTTGGAAGAGCCTAGAAAACTGCTTCAGTGTGCTTTAGTTGGAAGAGTTAAAACAGAAACCTTGTTTGTTAATCATTTCACTAGAGAAGATGCTGACCTTGGGAAAGATGAAGTCAAAAGAGAATTCACTGCAAACTCAGTTACTCAAACATAGTACTAAAATTTGGAATGGAGTTAGTCCAAAATGAGGAAGATATGGCTATTTTTTCAAATAGTTCTAAGTCTTGACAGGCTGGGGCTGGTCTCTTCTCCTAGGCAACCAGCACCAGAACAAGAGGACACAGTCTCAAGCTGCGCCAGGGGAGGTTTAGGCTGGAGGTTAGGAAGAAATTCTTCATAGAGAGAGTGATTGCCCATTGGAATGGGCTGCCCGGGGAGGTGGTGGAGTTGCCATCACTGGAGGTGTTTAGGAGGAGACTTGATGGGGTGCTTGGTGCCATGGGTTAGTTGATTGGGTGGTGTTGGATGATGGCTTGGAGACAATCTTGACAGTCTCTTCCAATCTGTTCTGTTCTGTGCTATTCTGTTCTATTCTGTTCTATTCTGTTCATCCAGAACTATGAAATAAAGATCTGCAAATACTACCTTTTTTTTCCTAATGATCATGAGAATCCTAGTGCCATATACTGGAGTTCTGAATAAAATGTACACCTTAGCTGGTTGGTTTACTGTCATTTAAGTGCTTTTTTTTTTTTCTGAGTTTACTCCATTGTTTGATATTTCTGGTTTGAGGGTTTCTATTTTTTGAAACTCATTTCAATACAAAATGAATAACCTTGGTTGTGAATAACATCTTGTATGGAGGTTGCCATTAACCTTTTGGCTTTTCTAATTTATTTACAATTGAGGATTGTATTCATACTGGTGTTGTTCACTGGATGGTTTCCTTGTCCCTTTGTCATTGATATGAGGCTGAAGTCCAGAGAAGAGCAACAAAGTTGGTGAGGGGTTTGAAATACAAGCCCTATGAGGAAAGACTGAGGGAGCTGGGGTTGCTCAGCCTGAAGAAGAGAAGACTCAGGGGTGACCTTATCACTCTCTACAACTACCTGAAGGGAGGTTGTAGACAGGCGGATGATGGTCTCTTCTCCCAGGCAGCCAGTACCAGAACAAGAGGACACAGTCTCAGGCTGTGCCAGGGGAGGTTCAGGTTGGATATTAGGAAGAAGTTCTATACAGAAAGAGTGATTGCCCATTGGAATGGGCTGCCCGGGGAGGTGGTGGAGTTGCCGTCACTGGAGGTGTTTAGGAGGAGACTTGATGGGGTGATTGGTGCCATGGGTTAGTTGATTAGGTGGTGTTGGATGATGGGTTGGAGACAATCTTGACAGTCTCTTCCAACCTAGTCTGGTCTATTCTATTCTATTCTATTCATCCAGAACTATGAAATAAAGATCTGCAAATACTAACTTCTTTTTTCTAATGATCATGAGAATCCTAGTGCCATATACTGGAGTTCTGAATAAAATGTACACCTTAGCTGGTTGGTTTACTGTCATTTAAGTGCTTTTTTTTTTTTCTCAGTTTATTCCATTGTTTGATATTTCTGGTTTGAGGGTTTCTATTTTTTGAAACTCATTTCAATACAAAATGAATAACCTTGGTTGTGAATAACATCTTGTATGGAGGTTGCTATTAACCTTTTGGCTTTTCTAATTTATTTACAATTGAGGGTTGTATTCATGCTGGTGTTGTTCACTGCATGGTTTCCTTGTCCCTTTGTCATTGATATGAGACTGAAGTTTTCTGAAAATGAGTGGCATGATTTGAGCAAACCCAAACTAGAATAAACCAAACCAGGTTGGAAGAGACCTTCAAGATCATCACGTCCAACCCATCAACCAATCCAACCCACCCAAACAGCTAACCCATGGCACCAAGCACCCCATCAAGTCTCCTCCTGACCACCTCCAATGACGGCGACTCCACCACCTCCCCGGGCAGCCCATTCCAATGGGCAATCACTCTCTCTGTATAGAACTTCTTCCTAACATCCAACCTGAACCTCCCCTGGTGCAGCCTGAGACTGTGTCCTCTTGTTCTGGTACTGGCTGCCTGGGAGAAGAGACCATCATCCACCTGTCTACAACCTCCCTTCAGGTAGTTGTAGAGAGTGATAAGGTCACCCCTGAGTCTCCTCTTCTCCAGGCTGAGCAACCCCAGCTCCCTCAGTCTTTCCTCATAGGACTTGTGTTCCAAACCCCTCCACAGCTTTGTTGCCCTTCTCTGGACTCGTTCCAGCAAGTCAACCTCCTTCCTAAACTGAGGGGCCCAGAACTGGACACAGTACTCAAGGTGTAGCCTAACCAGTGCAGTATACAGGGGCAGAATGACCTCCCTGCTCCTGCTGGCCGCACTGTTCCTGATGCAGGCCAGGATAACTAAACCCCAGCTTGTTGTTTTTGTGCAGACTCCAACCTGGCTACTAGCTTTAACCTCACCTGTGTCTAAGTACTTTTTCCTGGGCCTGTCTCTAATCATAATTCCTTTTGGCTATTTATCTTTTATGATGTTAATAAGTTCTACTTGGCATAGCAAAACAAACACTGTCAGTGTGAAACTTTCTGCTGTGAATCATTAAATTCCTGAAACTTTAAATGCTTTTGAAAACAGCAACTATCCTTCAGGCTGTTCTTTAAGCACTTACCTATGCCTATTAAACTTATAAAATGAAGTCATAAAAGTGTTCCTGACTTAAACACATTTTGCTTTGCAGAAGGCCATGGATTTTTGTATGAAACTTTTGGGATCAGGCCTCAGTTTTCTTGGCATGTTGATCCTTTTGGAGCTTCATCTGCTACACCAACTCTTTTTGCTCTGGCTGGTTTTAATGCTCACCTTATTTCTCGAATTGATTATGATCTGAAGACTGACATGCAGAAAAACAAGGTAAAAATATGCTTAGGAATGGACCTCATTGCCAGCCTCTCAGCTTACAGGAATCTAAACCATGACATCAAGATAAGCATCTCTCTGATCTATGTGAAAAGACACAGGTGTTTCTTCTCTAAAAGTGACATGCTGATGACATGTAGTAATGTTGAAACATAGTGAGTCTGTCTAATTTGGTCAAGGAATGTCTTCTTGACTTCTGATCAAGGAGAAAGTGTAACCAAGCCTGAAGAAGACAAAATATGCAGGCAATTGGGCAAGGTCTAAGCTAACATTGAATTAGGGGTGTTGGAACTTGAGGCATCCAGACTGGGTTTCAGCTTTCCCTTAGAAAATCGTAGATATGCTGGGGTTTATGTCGACTGTTTTAAAGTGTGAGATGGGTGCTTGGGCATGGTGACTGTCATGCTTGGGGGGTTTATTTGTGCCTGTAGAAGGGACAATACTAGGCCAGTTAGAGTGGCAGCTGTGTTGTGTTCTGCCCTTTCTTCCCCAGTGTCCCATACACAGTAAACGTTTCTTTTCATATCACAATGTTGGATCCTGATCTGTTGTCAGTTTTGCACACTAGATTGTGTAAAAACAAGAGGCTTTCGCTGGTGTGAGCTGGGCATAAGGCAGCTTTTATGAATCTGGGTGAAACTCAAGTGTCTCTGAAGAAGACAACAGAACTCCTGTTGAATTTGGGGAAGTGAGGACCTACCACTTGTGTTTTCAGTGGATTGTGATACCTCCTTTCTGCTAAAACCTTTTAGGAAGTTTTGACAATCTTTTCCCATCTGTTTTTTTTTCCTGACACTTAAGTGTCTGCAGGCATCTAAAACAGTAAAAACTCTGTTTCAGTTTATTAAACATGGATTCCTACTCACCCTAGTGCAACCTAGAGTAGAACTGGGGCTTCCCTAGCTTAGAGGTGTTCACCTTGCACTGAAACAAGTGAGGTGTAATGCCTGTGATAAGCTAGGCTTACAAGTAGATTTAGCAGTATGCTGGCAGCATGCTGCCATCAATTCATCAATTGGAACAGAAAGAGGCAACGCTATAGCTTCCTATATATAGTATGTGACCTTGCTTAGGTGCTTTTACGTAAGACCAGCCAATGGGCACCCCAAAGTATTACAAGTGATGGAAAGTCAGATGAGTGCTCTGAACTTGTTACTGAAGGCATTTCTGTGATTGTCATTAAGGGTAACAGCTTCTTACCACTTTTTTCCTTTCCCCCCCCCCCCCCTTATTGTTTTCCAGAAGCTTCAGTTTGTATGGCGAGGCTCTCCTTCCTTAGCTGAAAGACAGGAGATCTTCACCCACGTTATGGATCAGTACAGCTACTGCACCCCACCACAAATACCTTTTTCAAACAGGTCTGAGGAGTTGCCAAATAGGCAGAAATACTGATCACTTCTGAGAGTTTGTTATTGCAGTTTAAGTGTTTTCTTTGACTGTTTCCTTCTGCTTTCCCCTGACCTGTGGTTGATCTGTAGATCTAAGTAAGGTTTATTAAGCACCTCCAGCTGCTCACCATAGCACATGAAGTTTACTCAGTACCTAACAACTGAATGCTGAAAAGTGACACTTACTACTGACAGGCACTAAAAAATACTTCAAAATATTGTCAGACTGTACTTTTTTGATGTATTTGTCCTAGTTGAATAAATCCTGTTTATAGCCTATTGCTTTCTCCTTCTACATAGATCAGGATTTTATTGGAATGGAATTGCAGCTTTCCCAGATCCACCAAAGGATGGTGTCTATCCAAACATGAGTGTTCCTGTCACAGATGCTAACATCCATTTGTATGCACAAACCATGGTGGCTAACATTAAGGAGAGAGCAGCCTGGTTCCGAACAAGTGATGTTTTGTGGCCGTGGGTAAGTGAATGATCAGCATTTGCTTTAGAAGTTGCAGGTGCATAGATAGATGGTGCTTTGATACACCAGCTACTGCAAAAATGCAGGCACAAACCACATGTTGGTAAATTTTATGGGGTCCAGATGTCTGATTAGTAATGATTATAAGGAACTAGAACTTCTTGTTCCCTGACAGGGTTCTTGAATGCTGTAACAGGCTGCCCAGGCAGGTGGCTGAATCCCCGTCCCTGGAGGTGTTTAAAAGACAAAGAAATGTGGTGCTGAGTGTCATGGTTTAGCAGCAGACTTGATAGAGTTAGAGATTGGTTGAACTCAGTGATCTTAAAGGTATTTTCCAACCAAAATGATTCTTTGATTCTACTGGCTCATTTACCCTACTTAGTAGAAAGAAATGTGACAAAATGGTAAATATAGCCTCTTGTGAAACTGTGTAGTGCAATGTTGCTTCCTTTTTTCTCTCCTTTTGTCCATTTAAGCAATCTTTTTACATAACTGCTTGGAACAACATAACTCTGTTGACAAAAGAAATAGCAGTACAAGAGCGTGTTGTGTAGTAGGTAGCCAAAATGTTTTCTATCTGCTGTGTAATTGCTTTCTTATTCAGTCTGTATTTTAGTTAGAAACATGAGCATTTCCCAGCTTGGTCATCCAAACACTTTTTTGAGCAACAAGCTGTATTAATTATGTCCTACAAGTACGCATAGCTCTGATAGGCTCTTGCTATTTTTAAGTCCTTAGGAAACAATAGCTTTCCTTAAACAGAATGTCCAGGCTGTATCTGAAGTTTGATGGATGCATCAGTTAAAGGCTGGCTTGGAAGATGGGATTGCAAAGTAAACAGAGCCTCCTTGGCCATTTTCTCCAACATTTACTAAACATTGAAGGCAAATTTCTGAGAGCATCCTCCTTTTGAAAGCGAGATCAGGGCTGACTTGGGCAATGTTTTGTTGTAATGACAATATTAAGGATGATGCATGTTCTTAAGGTGACTGGTTCACCACAATACCTGTTGTTGCAAGGAGAACAAATGTTTACTGACTGAGGCAGCTTTGAGTCATTGATTTGTTTTTCTCCTGTGTTTATCACGCTGTTGCTTGTGTTGATTTTTTGGGGGATTTTTGTGGAGCTTAAGTGGAGAAATAGAATGTAATGGTTTATGGTAGTGCTGTAGTGCTGGAATGGGAAGGAGGAAGGGTTTAGCACAAATAAATTCTGTATTTCCAGATCCGTACCTGCAGTTTTGCAGTAATGTAAGGAAATCTCAGCCTCTGATTTCCTGATTTGGTTGCTTGTGATGTTTTCTTCCTCAAGCACAGAGGCATGGGGCTGAGGCTGCATTAAGCTGGTGTTGGAAGGCTTCAGTTAGGGCATTTTATGTGGAGAAGGTTTCCTAGCATGTTATTATGCTTCAGATCGATGCCTAAACTGTGATACTGACACTGTAAGAATGGATGCGGTGCCATGGCTGACTGACTCATTTTCCTGTTCAGCTATTGCAGTTGAACAGAGGCATGATTAGTTACATCTTTTTCTTTCCTTTTTTAATGTTTGTACATGCAGATAGCCTGTATTGACATACCTTCAACAGAAAACAGAAGTCATGTAAGCATGCTCAAACAAAAAAAAGAGGCTTTAATCCACAGTGTATCACGTCTCTTAACTGTTTGGATGAGCATCAGAAATATTACAGTCTCCTGTCATGAAGGAGCACCAGCAACACATTGTGTGATGTTTGTCCTACAGCAATCTCTGTCCAGATTGTTTTGTTTCACATCATGTCCTCAACATTTCCTAACGCTGTAAAAATTCTTAAGAGCAGAAAATATGAACTTTATTTTTTGCTAAGTGGGAGAAATGCAGTGTGAAAAGTTGTCTTTGCAGGCATGGGTGGATGCATTTTCTGTTTGCTACCACGACATTTCATGCTCTTGTACAGGATGGTGTCTCCCTGTCTGTAATGCTGGTTGGTTAGCAGCTGATCTGTGGAAGTAACCCTACTCATTCTTGACATATGCTAACAACTAGCTTTTAGATGGGCAGTCAAGATCAGGAGAGATACCACTTCACTATAGATTAGCGTTAAAAAAGATCCTTCTACACTTCTGACCCAAAGTCATTGAACTGTTCTGTTTCTGGAATTTCAGGGCTGTGACAAACAGTTCTTCAATGCATCTGTTCAGTACTCCAACATGGACCTGTTGTTGGATTATATTAATAAACATTCCGATGAGTTTGGAGTGACTGTCCAGTATGCCACCGTTGGTGATTACTTCCAAGCACTTTATAGCAGAAATCTTACCTGGGAAATTCGGGACTCTCAAGACTTTCTTCCATATTCAACAGGTAACTGAATTGGCAGCTGTGTAGTGGCTGCCTCAGGTGTACCTATGTAACATGTTAGTGTAGGGAAATTGAGAAAAAGAGAAATAAAGTAAGAGGAACACCACCATCTGTTTATAACAGTTACCAACACTACCAGGTGCCATCAAAGAGACAAGCTGATCCCAACTTCTTGACATAAGAAGGATGGTAGGGCAGTGGTTGGAGTATTTCTGTGGAACCATTGGAGGAAGAGACCCTGAAAGAAAGAGTATAGAAACAGGCAAACTTGGCAAGAGATTTTTGTAGACTGAATACCCATTCATTCCTGTTACATACCATCAGGAATCCAGTTTGTGAGCTCCTAACCAAATCGTTTATGTAAAGCAAAGCATGCTAGGTAAGGACAACTAGTAAATGCACTTCAAAAGCGTGTTTCTGGTCCAAATGCTAATGTAGTCTCTTGTAGCTTTAGGAGAAAGTCTTACCTTTTTTTGTTCAATCAAATAGTTCTAAGTTCTAGAGAGGGGGAATTGTGTTACAAATGAAGTCTCAAACAGTAAAAATACTGCCTGTATTTCTGAGTTCATAGCATGATGTGACAGCTGCTCGTTAATAGCTTGCTTCTTACTTGCTGCACTATTGCAGCTTTTCCAGCAGAGCTAAAAAGTTTAGGGAGCATTTGAAAGAAAGCATACCATACCCAGCATCCTCTTAATCCTTTTCCCCACTAAATTTGGCCTCTTAGGCCACATATTAAATCATGCAGAGAGAAGTCATAGCTAAATTTTCTGGCTTTAAACTCCTTGCTTTGTTTCATTGCTTGGGACATCATTAGAATATCATCAATATCGTTAAAATACCTCTCTATATAATTGTAGCTACCACTACTTCATCACTTCATTTTGCATCATAGATGTATAGCTCAGATTTTCATAACCAAATTTAACTTATGTGTCCAATATTCTACAACACATCTGTTAACTTTTAAATTAATAACTACTGCTTCCTGTGAGTCAATGCATGGACTGATCCCTTACTCACCTCCCTCTAGGGATCACGTCTAACAGCTGATAAATGCACTGTTTTAAGTGCTATATCCTTTTACATCTGGGCTCTCACCTGTATCTTTTGGCATAATTTACAGGCAGGCAGTAGTCGACTGCCATTAGCTTGCATAATAGCAGCACCTTCAGTGTTCCAGGTAGGTGCCCACACGTAGGTGCAATTTCTTCCCCAAGCGACTTACTGTGCCTGGCAATTGTAGGATAGCTTTGAGTGCACTTTCTCCCACATAGTATTTTGCTACTTGATGATTAATCCTCTCTCATTCTTTCTATGCCATTTTATTATGAGTCACTTACTGGGCTCAGTGTCACTTCTGACATATGCCTTGGAAACTCAAGTTTTAATTCCCAGATAAGTGTTTCCTTTTTCTGTTCTACATTCATTGTTCTGTGCTAGGAGGCATAGGTGACTCTTTTGCTTGTAACCTCAAAAACCGAGATGGACTTCATCCTGTTCAAACTTCTACTATTTTTCAGGCCAAAAAGAATTTGCCCTTGGAGTTTTTGAGCGAAAAAATCACATTTCCCAACCGTTGCCTTTGATGATAGGCTGGTAATAGACTGTTACAGTTGCTTATTTTTCACTTGATAAAGCACTTTCTGCAACTTCTTTCTGGAAAAAAATGTTTATCAGTGGTATATCACTGGAGGTGTTTAGGAAGAGACTTGATGGGGTGCTTTGTGCCATGGTTTAGTTGATTAGATAGAGTTGGATGATAGGTTGGACTCGATGATCTCAAAGGTCTCTTCCAACCTGGTTTATTCTATTGTATTCTATTCTATTTAAACCCTTTCCCCCCCCAAAAAAAAAGCCAGACAAACAAACAAACCAAACACAACCCCCCCAAAGCACTAATTAAGAGATTTGGAGGTTTTAAAACCAAGTATTTGGTTTCCTAATTACGTGTCCAGAGAAGGGCCACAAGGATGATCAGAGGGCTGGAGCACCTCTCCTATGAGGACAGACTGAAGGAGTTGGGGCTGTTCAGTCTGCAGAAGAGAAGGCTCCAAGGTGACCTAATTGTGGCCTTCCAGTATCTGAAGGGGGCCTACAGGAAGGCTGGGGAAGGACTTCTCAGGATCTCAGGTAGTGATAGGACTAGGGGGAATGGAATGAAGCTGGAAGTGGGGAGATTCAGGCTGGAGGTGAGGAGGAGGTTCTTCCCCATGAGAGTGGTGAAACCCTGGAATGTGTTGTCCAGGGAGGTGGTTGAGGCCCCATCCCTGGGGGTGTTTAAGAGCAGGCTGGATGAGGCTCTGTCCAGCCTGATCTAGTGTGGGGTGTCCCTGCCCATGGCAGGGGGGTTGGAACTAGATGATCCTTGTGGTCCCTTCCAACCCTGAATGAAATTATGAAACTATGAAACTAATTTACTCAATGGGATACTGCAACATGCTAGCACAAATTAACTGTTGAAGTACTTTCCACTGACCACTTGAGGGCATCTTTTGATGTAGTTTGAAAGTGCTGCAATGGTTTGGAGTCATCACATCACTGTTTCTGCTCCATTTTGAAGAGGTGAAATTTAGGATAAAACCCTTTGACTAAAAGGGGAGAATCTAGAGAGCTTGTATTAAGCAGGAACCAAGGATTATATTCCACATTCTTTATTAATGGGTAACCAAATACTTCAGTGAAACTTCTGAAGTTGTTTGGTGCAGATCCACAAAGGAGGAATTTCTGTAAACACAAACAAATTTAGATGCTAACAGCTCTGTGTGAATATTCATGTTACTGGGCCTGGAGGAATGATTGTAGTTTTCCAAAGTGGCACTTACATGCCTGTGTTTCTTTGGAGGGCTCAGGACAATTCTGTCTGATGGCTGATGTGTAAACCAACAGCAAGTTTCATGTCGAAAGGTGTACAGCAGTGGTCTAATAAATAACAAATAAGTGATTTCTGAAGTGGTGTTCTGAGATGTCCTGGATCTGTTCAACTCTTAACAGAGCCATTTCAGGCATGGACTGGGTTTTACACTTCTCGAAGCACGTTAAAAGGAGTTGCAAGGAGAGCTAGTTCGCTGCTTTATGCTGGAGAGTCCTTTTTTACACAGTATGTCCAGAAACACCCAGCAAGTTCCATTTGCAAGTGTGAAGCCTTAAAGCAACTTCAGAGCCTTAGATGGGCAGTTTCTGAGGTAAGGATTGATTTATTTTTTAATTTGAATGAAAATGTGTATTGCTGGAGGGCAGAGCTCTGCTTATGCATTTCAGCTGGGATATTTTGGCTTTTTATGCTTTTAGAAATCATTGTTCCCTTCAGCAAGCCACAAGTGAAAATAAAGCAATTTTTTAGAAGGCTGTCTCAAAACAGCCCTTTAGCCATGCATTCAAGACCTGGTTACCAGTGAATGTTTTATTCAGCCAGTAAAAGAGTGTGCAGGTTCAAACTTTGCACATGCAATCCCTTTCCTTAGTGTTAGTTTTATTATCTACAAAAATATCTCCAAAAATGAAACAAAAACTGAAGTAACTGAAAGCTACTGATAGTCTCTACCTCTGCAAGTTAGAAGACAAAGGACAGATTTGCTTTTTCTTCGAAGTTCAGCAGCTATATAGTCAGCCTTATCCCATTCACCGCTTAGAGGCTTCAGTGCTTTTGCTGATAATAATTATTTTGTCAGCTATGTTGCTGGCCAGATCTTGGCAGGAGATTAGAAACCTGGCTTGTTTATGGTATTTTTGCTGCATTCTTCTTTTTAGTAACTTGTTTGTTAGTAGTTGAAAAATAGAAATCCTGAGCAGTGACCATGCTGAGCTCTTCACACAAGTTTTTCTTTCTTGGTGATTCTCTTCAATGTTCTCCAGTGGGCTCCCCAGTTCAAGATAGGCAGGGAACTACTGGAGAGAGTCCAGTGGAAGTTACAAAGATGCTGATGGGCCTAGAGCATCTCTGAGGAGGAAAGGCTGAGAGCCCTGGGGCTGTTGAGCTTACAGGTTGGACTTGATGATCTTTGAGGTCTCTTCCAGCCTCGGTGATTCTGTGATTCTGTTTGGTTTGGGTTTTTTTCCCTGTAAGTATGTAACTTCAGTAATTTATTAATACTACAAGAGGAATACATTGTAGTCACGAGGTGTTGGGTGACAGGTTGGACTTGATGACCTTTGAGGTCTTTTCCAACCTTATTGATTCTATGATACAGAGGGAAGTCTGTGTGCATCTCATCTTTGACCCATTTAATTCTGTACATAGTAATTTGGAATAGGCAAAATGTGAATCTGTGGACATAGCTGTAATTCCTTAGTATTTCAAGTTATGTGTTTAAAGGTTAGTGGCCCATGTTAAAACAAATGCAAACCTGTCATCCTGTTGCATTGTGACCTTTCAAACTACTCTTAAATCCCAGGTCCAGCACCATGATGGTATAACAGGCACGGAGTCTCCCAAGGTGAAGGACATGTACATGAATAACTTGATGTATGGAATGTTCAACGTAAAGAAGCTAATGGCTTCCATAATCTTTGACATGAACAAGGCAAAGAAGAATGGAGAGGTCTATGCTTCTGTTTACAGCAAAGACTCAGGAATGCCAGGTACTTTTTAAGAGAGCTTTTCAAATCTCAGGCTAACTTACAAAAGCTATCATATTTTCCTCCAAAACAAGCAAGATGCTATGTACCAGAGGTGAGCTCCTGGGGCTGCCCCCCTGCAGCTTTCAGCCCCTCCAGCGCTCCCTGGGACCATGCACAGTTGCTCTGGGCAGAAGGCAGCAGCCTCTGGCCTCATGCCCAAGACCTAATAACCCCCTGAAACTTCATGGGGAGACCCTCAAGCTCCAGCTAAAACTCCCAGGAGCAGAAATTGGCTGCTCTAGGGTGAGAGAATGGAATGGAATGGAATGGAATGGAATGGAATGGAATGGAACAAGAGGACACAGTCTCAGGCTGCACCAGGGGAGGTTCAGGTTGGATATTAGGAAGAAGTTCTATACAGAAAGAGTGATTGCCCATTGGAATGGGCTGCCCGGGGAGGTGGTGGAGTCGCCGTCATTGAAGGTGTTCAGAAGGAGACTTGATGGGGTGCTTGGTGCCATGGGTTAGCTGTTTGGGTGGGTTGGATTGGTTGATGGGTTGGACACGATGATCTTGAAGGTCTCTTCCAACCTGGTTTGGTTTATTCTAATACAGGTTTATTCTAATAAAGGAATGGAATGGAATGGAATGGAATGGGGTTCTGAGCTGGAAAATTCTCTTTGCCTTATGACCCCTGCTAGATGTGGGTGAACTCAGATGAATTTATAATCTCAGGAGGCTGAAATCAGGATCTTTAAACTGATGATAGGCAGAACCCTGCCCCAGTGCATATGGCTCTTAGATTCATACCTCAGCTACATAATGGAGGGGTGGTAGAGGTGCTGATCAGGGTAATTACTAAGCTAACCTTACTACTGTGCAGCATAAGATTACATGGTAAGAAGCACAGCCACAGTTAAGAAAAATGTTTTTGCTGTAGTGCACTGCCAGCTTGTGTGAAAAATGTAAAGGAATTTTTAAGGAGTCTGTTCTAAAGGCTGTACCTTGCCTTTTATCTTTACTTTGGAAATTTTTTGAACTGTCATGGGCTGCACAACAGAGTGATTAGGGTTTTTACAGGGTTGCGTTCAGGTTAAGCTTCTCATTTGATCTTCTGTATGACTCTGATAAAGTTAATGCTGCATGACAATGAGTTGTGGTAAGCTGCTTATTTTCACCAAATGCATTTACATTCCACTCAGGTGTCATTTTCTGAATACAGTCTTTTTATTGGGTGAAGAATAAAGCAGCAAAATGAAGCAGAAACGGCTTTTATGAAGCCATTTTCGAGCATGAAGTTTTACTGCAGGATTTTATGTTGAACTTCTGCGAGGTGGTTGTACCTGGGCAGACCTCCACAATACTGCTTTTAAATATCCCATTTTAAAAATACATCATTTTAGTGACTGATAGCTTTGTGTGTGCCCACAGGTGCTGCAGATGTTGATCAGTATGTTGTTGTCTATAATCCTCTGGCATGGAACATCACTACCTTTGTCACAGTTTCTGTCGGCGACATGGCAATGAGTGTGTATGATGAACTGGGACGTCCTGTACCAGCACAGGTACTTCAGTTTGCTTGCTTTTTCTGTTCCTTTTCTTGTCAGTTTTCACTGGCTTGATCCTGCCTCTTGTCAATGTGTGGTAATATATAGTATTACAGTGAAAACAGTATTAGTTGAAGTTGGGATTTTCCTGGTGCTCCTTCTCTCAACTATTTTTTGGGGGGTTTGGTGGTGTTTGTTTTGTTGGTTTTGTCTTGATGTCCAAAAAGGCTTCCTGGTCTTATTGTGTGTTTGGTTTGCTCTTTGCATGCCTGCTGGATGTGACCTGACACTTCTTGCCTTTCTTTTTTATCTCTAAAACCCACTGTTCCAAATAAAGGGGTTTTTGATTGGAGCCCTGCCCTGCAATTGACAGTCCTGTCTGTACAACTGGCAGATTGGAGGACAAGTGATGTAAGGAGGTCTTATTTACAATCTCAGAAGAAACTGGAGACAGTCAGCTGCCATATGACATATTCTGTCATAGCCAGGGTCCAACACAAAGGACAGCTGTTTTGTGGGAGAGAATAAAGTGACTTAGGGCTTACCATACATGTTTGATTATTCCCTTGTTGATTAGTTCCCTCTAATGTGGCATTGTTGTGTGTGTTCACATACAGGTTCAAAGCCCTGTAGAGTCCACTTCTACCTATGATCTCTATATTCTTGTTGAAATAAGTGGTCTGAGCTACAGAAAATACCATGTTAAGGCCTTGACTGGTGAGCAGTCTGCTTTTATTGGGAGATCAGTCAAGTACAAACGAAAAGACCTCACGCGTGCAGATCGACGACGTCGGCAGTTGCTTCCTGTGGTTAACAACTGCTACCAGGTCTTGTTTGACCAGAGCACAAATCTAATGCACAGCATTACAGAGAGGTGAGGTTGCCTGCTTGTTTTTAATCATGTTTCAGACCCTGTAAAACCCTTTGTAAAAATAAATCCAAGGACTGTATCATGTGCCTTGATTCTGAGATTTAACTAACAAAATGTTCTTTACAGTTACTCTTTTTTACCTCCAGTTCCCATGTCCTCCTTTCTACAGGGAGCATTGACACTAGCCTGAGTGTTATTCCATACTGTTTCTGTTGCCCCAACCATGCAATCAGTCTAAGAGGGCATACCACAGTGTTAACTAGTAGATCAGGCAAATCTCATTGTACTTTAGAACTAGAGACAGTTATGAATGTTAGTATTGAAAACAGTAAACCTACTATTGCAGTTCAGCTTTGCATCTGTTATGTACAACATGTGTTTGTAAGTAATGTAATTTTGCCTTTTATATGGATTCCCAGGCAGACTAACCAGACTGTCCAGCTGACCCAGGAGTTCCTTGAGTACCATGTGAATGGAGATGTGACAAAGGGACCCATTTCAGATAACTACTTATTTGCCCCAAATGCTTCAGCTGTTCCAGTAGCCAAAGCAGTGGGATTGGAAGTGGTTTTTGGCAACTTGATGACAGAGATCCGTCAGTATTTCTACAGGTACAGAATTCAGCTTCACTTCACTGGAGTATTTAAGTCTCTCTAGATACATATGAGATTAATTCTGAATAGTTACTCCTAAACTGTGAGCTCTGTGTACTGCTTAGGAGTTAGACAAAAGAACTAGCATGCATCTGCTAAATGCAATGCTGAGGGAGCACTTCCTTTAAATAGCACATCTTGCTGCAGGGAGGGAGGTGAAGATGGTTCAGATTTATCTTCTCTGGTTTGCTCTGTAGTGCATCTTCTGTTGGGATCTGCTTCAATGAAAATTACAGCTAACTTCTTCTTGTGTGGGTGGAACTGGGTCTTCATGGTTCGTTTTTATAACTGTGAATATCTTCCTCACAAGCAAATTAAGGAGAGGAAAATGAATCCCACACAAGGACACTCTGCTCCCCACGTGAACTTGCAACTTTTCTGGGTTAAAACTATATTCCTCTATAACCCCTTCCTCCTCTTTTAAGTCTGGTGATTTAATTGAAGGCATTTATTTTGCATTGTGCAAGGACTGTAGTTGAGAAGGACCTTGGGAAAATGGTGGAATTTTTGCATCACAATTCATGTTGTCCAGATTGAAAAAATGCCTATGTTCTGTGGAAGGTAAATATGTTGCTTAGGGAGTCATAAGTAATCTAAGTTGGTTTTTATTAATTCTGAGAAAACCAGAACATATCTAATCAAATGAGGAGTTCTCTTTATACTTACAACACTAAGGGAAATTGTAGGTGATCATTCACTCCAGCTGGATATCTGTACATTTGAACACTGAATTGAAATTAACAATAATGGTACACAAAAGAGAGAACCAAGCAAGAAAGGTGTGTCTGTGTCTCTCTGTGTGTGTATGTGTAGTTGGACTTTGTGAAGGATTTGTGAGTCTTGACGTAACCTATTCAGTGCTGCACTTTACAAGCTCTGCATGTCTTCCCTCTCATTTTTACAGCAACATTACAGCTCAGGACTACACCTATGCAGTGTATACCAGGATGTATACAGTACCAGAAGGCTACGATGGGAGGTTGCTTTGCCATAGGATAGAGCAGGAGTACAGCGTTGGGCCTTTGGACTTCAATCGTGAAGCAGTTCTAAGAACCAGCACCAATTTGAACACCAGGCAGCTACTCTACACTGACAGCAATGGATACCAGATTCAGAAAAGGCCATTCAAGGCATATGTGAATAACACAGTGGCTCGGGTAGGCACAAAGGTGTTTTCCAGAGTCAGTTGTATCCTATTTCATTCTCCATTACTCTTTTCTAATGTTATCACTGCATAATTTACTGTGTGTTCTCAGAACTATTATCCTATGGTCCAGACTGCCTACATTGAAGATGATACCACAAGGCTGATGCTCCTTGCAGAAAGAGCTCATGGTGTCTCGAGTCAAGGAAATGGACAAGTGGAGGTAACAATTTTGGGTTTACTTTGTAGGAGAGCATAATTTCCTGGCTGCTGCTGATGTAACTAAAGCATGATAGCTGATTACCGCTGGCATTTACCTCTCCAATACAGGTGATGCTTCACAGGAGACTGTGGAACAACCTTCAGTGGGACCTGAATTGCAATCTCACTTTGAATGATTCCTCTGTAGTTCGCCCTGTGATTTGGCTTATTTTAGGATCCAAGGCTGTCACCAATATTTTGTATCGGACAAGTGGACTGGTGCTAGAACATAGGCCAGTAGTAATGTTTGGAGCATTACCAGGTAACTCATTCCATCCCCTGTGCTATCTTTAGCATCTGAATGGCTTGTTTATTTTGCTCTGACTTAGGCTGATAAAATTTGTAAATGCAGGCTTGGATACTCCTGTGTGGCCAAGTTAGTATACAGTGAGGTAGGAGGCAGATTTAGAGGCTGATAATTACTTTACATTCATTTCAAACATGGAGGTTGTCCAAGTGTATGCAATGTTTCTCTTGTTATTGTCTTTGCTTTCAGGGGAGAATAAATTCTAAAGCTTCTAATTAGGACACAATGCCCACAGAGGGAATTAGTGCAAAGCAGCTAGTGCACCATGTGTCAGTTTCTTGGATGTTCTTAATGACCATTTTTGAGTCATTCCTTTAAAAAATATTTGTTTGACTTATTAACTAAAACTCAGGCCTGGTAGGGGAATAGCAGCTTAAGCTGCAGTGAAATTTGCTGTATGGAAAGCTCCAATGCACTTCTCCAGCAGTTAAAATCATGCTGCTTTCTGTCTCAGGAGGAGAAAGCACAACATCTGCTTTTCATCTGCCCTGGTAGAAAAAGCAACAATCTCTTTTCTCTTCCACAGTACCCTAGCCAGGTTTGTGTGTGAGATGGATGTTTGATGTCTGCTTTGCTTCACTTTTCACGCAGGAGATAAACCACAGCTACCCAGACAACTTCACCAGAATTCAGTCCACAGTTCAGATGTAACTCTCCCACCTAACCTTCACCTTCAGACCCTAAGCATTCCAGGATGGAGATACAGCTCTAATCATTCTGAGCAGGTCCGCAACATCCACGTGGGTAGGTGCCTTCAGAAGGGTGACTGCATCTTACACTTCAAGAGGCTGACTTTCTTTTCTTTCTACCTTCTGTGGCTGGTACTTTTATTTATTGAAAGTGTTACATTCCTCTGTCAAGGAAGTTAATCAGTCTACATGATTTCTTCCCTCAAACAGTAAACTCTTTCTCCTGTGTGAGTCCATCATGCCTGTTAGTGTATTCTTGTCAACAGCTGGAGCTGGATGTTTCTCAGTGGTAGTCCCCTTGCTCATTTTAAAAAATGGGGATTAAGTTCAAATTATTAGAGTGTAAAGCTTAAAAGGAACCTTTAAGAGTTGGTTATATTTTAAAAGTAAGAAAATGTCTGCATTTTGTTTTCCCTCCAAGGTAAACAGAAGCAAGGTGATGCAGACTTCAGTCGTGTCCTGCTAAGAATTAGGCACTTGTATGAAGCTGGAGAGGATCCTGTGCTGTCTCAACCTGTGATGGTAAATCTCAAGGTAAATCTAATCCTTTGAGACGTAATACCACTCGTTCCAGAGAGAACTGGTCCTGGAATGAAACACCCTGTGTGCCAGAGGCTCCACAAAATATAGATACAAAAATACTGGTATAACTTTTACCTCACAGGGAAGCAGATCTTATTTTTACTCAGGCAACACAGAAGCTGTTGCTTCAGATCAAGTTGCCATAAGCACAGGGTGAGGATCTGCATAAATATTGGTAGGTCTGGTGACGTGGAGTGCTTGGTGGCGTAACACTTCCAGCAATGCCTTAGCAGGGAGTGGGATTCTGTTTAGCTATGGTTAATGTAATGTGGGCAGGATTAAAGGGAACAAACATTTAATTTTCCTCTGTAGTTGATGTCTGTGAGTTGCTGGAACTTTGGTCACTTCTATCATGTACTGTGTGTTTTCAGTTTCTTTTGTATTTGAGGTTTCATATAGAGGTAGGTTGCCTTATATGGAAGGAGGTTGTTGATTGTGATGAGAGAAACATGGAGAGCAAGGTGTAGGATTTTCTGTTCTGTTCAAAACAATGTAGTAGCAGTTTCAGTTTTTGAGTGGAGAAGGTTCATTTTAACTTTGCTACAAGACAATGGAAGCTCTCAGCACCTCAGTTTCTAGTTTGAAGCCTGGAGAATCTGCAGTTGCCCTTTTTTAATATGACCTAGCAGATTTTTAAACTTCCTATTGCTCTGCTTAACAGATCAGTGATAGAGCTTGGAGTTCTAGTCTGGTCTAACTGTGATGCTATCTCAATAAACTGTGCTCTCTTTACTCAGTCTTTGCTAAAGGGATTAGGATCAGTGATGGCAGTGGAAGAGCGATCGCTCACGGGCACCTGGGATGTAAACACTTTGAAGAGGTGGAAATGGAAGACTGCACAATATCCAAGCAAAGGTAGGTGGAATAAGAAGTTTGGTGTCCTTGCTGTAGTTGACTGTTGAGGCTTAACAGATAGTCACATCAAAACCACAACAAGACTTGCAAGACTGAAAATATGGTGGTGGTCTATATGACAGAACAGTGGCATTTAGCAGAGATTCCCTGCAAGTACTGTCTTTCTCTGATGGCTTCCTTTGACTTGCAGTGTTTAAAGACTTGAAGTCTTTCTGGAGTTGTCTTTGTCCAGATAGAAGTGGCTACTTTTTGAATTCACACTTGTGACACAGATTGATTGTGTTAAATGCTGATGAGTTGTGTTAATCTAAGCTTAAACCAGCACTGCAGTAAAACAGCCAGCTGCAGTTAAAAATCCCCCACTGTAATCAGCTTGAAAGACTGTGTGGATGTGATTAAAGTTAGGGCCTACACTCAAGTCAGATGCTGGGGGTGACCTGATTTCATTTCTCATTCCAGTTAGATCCTTGGACATTGTCCTTGCTGTCACTTGCATACATGTATGTACCTTCCAAAAAGCTCACAGAGGTGGACTCACCTAGCTGGACTAGGTGAGAGTTTAGGGCTCTGCTTGACCTGTTGCTAGGAACTTGCTTGCTGTTTACTCAGGATGAAGAAAAGATGCCTGACAGGGGAATTGTTTCATGTTTTCTGTGTGAGTCAGCATGTGAAAAGTGGATAAATTGTTGCATATTTTAATATTATGAATGGGTGTGTCTTGGGCTTCTTACTCCTTACAGCTTTAAGGAGGAGAATCTGCTCAAGCACCAGATTCCCCAGGAAGGCATGAGTTAAAACTGTTGAGATAGTATAACATGTACATTTGATTAAAGGTTCTTTAATGAATTACCAATGTTTATGTGTTTTTTCAGGACTCATGGACACCACAGAGAACTGCACAGTAACTGTTCACCCTAAGGAAATAAGGACTTTCTTTGTGTATTTTCAAGGTCAATAAAGTTCCACAGTGTTTTCAGGAGTGAGCATGTGAAAGCTTCTGATTTTCATTTCAAGATAGGAGTGATGGTCTCGAAAAACATTCTACTGCTAGGAATAAACCCTACATTTAATTAAACTATTGGCCTGAGTTGTGGGTATTTTTTATTGGGTAATTATTCACAGCTCCTTTTTCCTATTAAATGTGTCCAATTCAAATGTGACCTTGGTGTTGCTGTACAAGCTTAATAAAGTTTTTCCTGCTTGCTGTGGGTGGTTCTAAAGTGATTGCTTCCATGATGCACTGTGGAGCACTGATAAAGTCATGTTAGTCCTATGGTCTTGAATTGTCTTCCTAATTAGTAGTGATCTCAGGAGTCACCTCTTGAGGTTTTTATTGTTAGAGAAGATGGCTTCCAAATCACAAAGTAGTGGTTTGCCAAATGATGTTCTCTTTCTACGAGCAGCAAGGAAGAATGACTGTCATATGTTCCACCTTTGCCTTTTGGGCAACAACTGCAAAGTTCTGCTTTGGTGTAAGTGAAATTGAATGCACTAGTTGCATTCCTTTGCATTAAGTTCATTTAAATTGTCTCTTAAGGATCAGGATTGGTTGGCTTTGCTTCACAATATCCTGACCCTGAGTGTTGAAGTGCTAGGTGCTACACTTTGGTCACAACCACCCCATGCAGTGCTACAGCCTGGGGTCTGAATGGCTGGAGAGCAGCCAGACAGAAAGGGACCTGGGGGTACGGATTGGACAGCCAGCTGAACATGAGCCAGCAGTGTGCCCAGGTGGCCAAGAAGACCAGTGGCATCCTGGCCTGCATCAGGAATAGTGTGGCCAGCAGGAAGAGGGAAGTCATTGTGCCCCTGTACTCAGCACTGATTATGCCACACCTTGAGTATTGTGTCCAGTTCTGGGCCCTTCAATTTAAGAAGGATTTTGAGACACTTGAACGTGTCCAGAGAAGGGCAACGAGGCTGGGGAGAGGCCTTGAACACAAGCTCTACAAGGAGAGGCTGAGGGAGCTGGGGTTGTTTAGCCTGGAGAAGAGGTGGCTCAGGGGGAACCTTATTGCTGTCTACAACTACCTGAAGGGTGGTTGTAGCCAGGAGCGGGTTGGTCTCTTCTCCCAGGTAATCAGTACCAGAACAAGAGGACACAGTCTCAAGCTGTGCCAGGAGAAGTTTAGGCTGGAGGTGAGGAGAAAGTTCTTCACGGAGAGAGTTGTTAGCTGTTGGAATGTGCTGCCCAGGGAGGTGGTGGAGTCCCCATCCCTGGAGGTGTTCAAGAGGGGATTGGATGTGGCCCTTGGTGCCATGGTTTAGTAGTCATGAGGTGTTGGGTGACAGGTTGGACTTTGTGATCTTTGAGGGTTTTTCCAACCTTATTGATTCTATGAATGTTCTGGGTAAACTGGAGCTAGTCTGTTGACAGAAGGTGTATTGCCACATGGCCAACAACCAACTCATCATACAACCTGGAGCAGGAATGCTGTTCTTAGGACACTGTGAACTTTCATAAGTCACTTCACTGTGGTGGTAAGGATGAGTTACACTTGGTGCAATGCTGTACAAAATTGTGTTTTGAACAACGAAACCTGAAAATCTGCAAGATTAAATCTAGAGGCTTAGAAGAGGAAAATAGGTGTCTTTTCAGTTAGTTCATCATCCCAGATCAAGACTCATGCAAAAGTGACATTTTACTGTGCTAGTTGTTCTAATTTACTTTGGCTGTTCGGCAATCATTTCCTCCATGTGGAGATGCTTTCAAGAAAAAAGGATAGGGGAGTGAAAAAGGCTTTCCCAGAACAGCTATTGTGACATTTCTGCTGGAAGAGCTGTGCTGGTGGTCAGTTGTTCTGCCTAGGCAGCTCTTGTGCACTAGTTGGTTGCATCTCATTGAAATCACTGCAAAAACTGTCATTCTCAGTTGCTGGATGAAGAAAGGTTGTTGGCTGTTTTCCATTGGTTATTTTTCATACTAAGCTGTAAATACTCAGTGATGTGCCAGTCTAACCTGCCCTGCTGCAGTGAAAGCCATTTTCCTGCAACATTAAGCCCAAAGAGGAAACACAAAGCACTGTAACTAAGATGCACCAAAGCATGATGGCAGCTATTTTCCATTTGCTTTTGTGTATGTGTTTGGGAAATGAAATCTCTTCAGCTAAGTCATTTTCCTTGCTTGTACATCTCTCATTTCCTGCTTGGTTATGCACTGTAGTATAATGGGAATCCTGTGTGGGTTACACAATGATGTGATTACAGTTCTTATTTTTATGGCTGAAGTGGCATTCACTCATACAATGTGCTGGTGACAGCAAGTTATGCTGGTGGATTATAAAAATTGAGCTGTATCTTCAGTGGGCAATTGCATGGCTGATCCTGGCCAAGTGGTAAACGATTCTACAGCTGCTAACTCTGGGCACTGCTTTCCCAGATGTTTCTAGTGGTCTGTGTTAGAAGAAATCCCCCCCAATATCTCTTCTTTGCAGGATGCTGTAAAGAGGAATACCTTGTTACAGGCTAATCTTTATGTTGGGTGATTCTCTGCTTCAATTTATGGAGACTTTCTGATTTAAAAAGAATATTTTATCTGGAATTATTTCAGTGCAATTAGCCACCAGGGAATAATCTGCCAGAGTCAAATCTTGCTGTGCACTGGAGGCATCTAAGACCCTGGTCTGTAAAGAGCATGGCATTCCTGCTCTAAGATGCCTTGGCATAGTTTACATGTTCTTTTTACTGAGAAATATCAGCCCAAGCTAATGGAAGCCTGTAGGCACTCAAATCTCTGTAGGGGAACCTGTTTAGTAATCATCTTTTCCTTTCTTCACATGTGTCAATATAGTGAGGAGAAATGTCACAGTGCTACATGGTGACTTCCTCAAAATCCAGCCCCTCTGTACTTAAATACTGCTTCAAACCATACATCAAATGAGTCACACCAAAAACCAAAAGGGTGAATGCAATGTTAGAAGCAGAGGAAAAAGACATGCATGTGGCATATCTGTGCTATGGTAAATAAGCTTTAGGTTTGGTCCTGATTGTAATCTAGGAAGTAGCAGTTATAAGTGTAGAAGCTAGGGTGGAGGCAGCAGAGCACTTGGGTATTGGGGAACAAGAGGATATGGCAAGCAGTCAGAGTGAAACCAGTATGAGAAGTCTGACCTGCAGAGTCCTCTGATAACAGCTTGTCTGGTCCACATCCTCAAGATGCTTCATTTCTGCATCTTGATGGATAACAGTCATTGGTGTCTTGAAAGCTGAATTATCTTTGTTCCATCATCCTGTATGATTTTGAGCAGTGGAAGCATGAATGTCCTTGAGAGCTGGTGGAGTCCTGTTTGTGTCCAGGGAAACACCCTGTTTTTCCAGTGCCTGAGGCTGGCTTTTCATGTTTTCTGTGCTGGCTCTAGTGTTGCTCAGCATCTGGTGTAGCTTGGACAGCAAAACCACAAGTCTCAGTGACCAAGTAGAAAGGAAACTACTTCTAACTACTGAAGATGCCAAGTTTGCCCCTGCTTGGCAAACACATGGTTGGGTTTGTTATATTCAGCTTGCTTTCCCATTACTCTGTTCTATCTCAGGTACCTCAATTGACATTGCTGAAACATACAGGTTAGTTACTTGGGCTCACAAGAGAAGTAAGTTTTGTTTGTTAGGGTGGTTTGGTTTGGTGGTGGTTGGTTGGTTTGGTGTGGGTTTTTTTTTTTTTGTTTGGTTTGCTTTGTGTTTTTTTTCTTTCTAGGAAAAGTTAAAACTTCTGTACTTTAAGCAAGGTGCAAACCTAAATGAAAGCTAAAGAAAAACAGTTCCTCTTGTATGCTTGCATTTCTCTTAAGACAGTCCTGCTGATGGATATATTGATGCCACTACTCTGACCATATTGTTCCAGTGTGGAAGAATTACCTAGCTGCTCTTTAGAAATGAGATTTTTGCAGGTGGTTTCTTTAGTCACTTGATCAGGTAAAAGAATCACTTGCACTCTTAAATGAAACCAACTTGAGAAGGAATTGTGATATGCACAACTGGTAGCTTTATTTTGTCAGTCCAGCTGTGCTGTGGACCTGTTTTACCTACTGAGACAATTTAATATTCACAGCCTGAAAATCCATTATGGATGTTTTTTCTATGCTAATAAATATGTGTGCCAAGAAGACTCCTAGAGTCAATATCAAGTTAAGGTTCTGGTGGTTTGGTTTAAGTTATAGGTGGACAAAATTAATACTGTGGAGATATATGTTGCACAGAACACATGGAACACTGGCATGAGAAGTTGTGAGGCCTGTTAGATTGAAGTTAGGTACTGGATAAAAACCCCAAGTGATATCATGCTTTCCATCTTGTGTTTGAGTCAGCAGAGGGGGAGGATTGATGAGTTAAGCAAATTCTCATGAGTTAGGCACATAAAAAGTCAAATTTTCATTTTCACCAGAACTTTCTTCTGGCGCATCTGCAGCTGTCTGAAGTGTGTAGTGTGATCTGAAGAAGATCTTGAAAAGTCAAATGTGAATTAGAACCTTTTTTTTTGTTGTTAAAGGAGAATCTGATAACATGTCTTTGATTTAGTACTTCAAAATTTTGTTTCAAGTATGGAAATTTCAGGTGGGATTTTCTCAACAAACAAATGTAAACAGTTTTTGCTCTGTCTTCTCATTCTAGTGCAGTAGAATTACAAACTCATTTGACTTCCTCAGGTTTCACACTCTACTCAGTGCTGCTGTAGACTAATAAACTTTCCCAGCTGAAGGTAACAGCTCAGAAATGCTGCTGTCTCCTTCTACTTGTGTACAAACAAGTTTGATACATGGGTGGGGAGGAGGGAGTGAGTTAGTTTCACTTTATTTAGAAGTTTTAAATTGGTTTTTCAGTATGCTCCAGCAGTGCTCTTTGAACACCACCAAGAAAAGGCTTGGGAAGATGGATTCACACAAAGCATCCATAAGAGACTGGTCATAACTCTTATTGCCTCTCCAGGAAGAGAGAATGTCTGCAGAGCAGCTGCCCTGGAATCATCTGCAGCACACAGGTCAGCAAAGTTACACATTTACAGAATCCAGATTCACTGATGCGGGGTCCAGGGTTAATTAATATTCAGTTCATATCATAGTGTCATAGTATCTGCCAGGGTTGGAAGGGACCACAAGGATCATCTAGTTCCAACCCTCCTGCCATGGGCAGGAACACCTTTCATTAGACCAGGTTGCTCAGGGCCCTGTCCAACCTGACCTTGAACATTTCCAAGGAGAGGGCACCCACAACCTCCCTGGGCAACCTGTTCCAGTGTCTCACCACCCTCACTGCAAAGAATTTTTCCAGTCTAAATCTCCTCTCTTCCAGGCTAAAGCCAGTGCCCCTCACTGTATCACTACAAGCCATTGCAATGAGTCCCTTGTGAAAGCTGCAGACAGAAAACTTAAAAGGATCCTTCTGTTGTAGAAGCTTTCCTGACCCACATAGTTGATATGGGTAATGCACTTATCCTGGCAGCAAAGCTGGCTTAAGATATTCTGACACCATATTTTTCCACCCACTCAGTAGTGCTGTGATGAGTGTTTATCAAGTTGTGTGGTAAAACGGTACAATGAAGTCACCAGAGCTAAAAATAAACCTTTTTTTTCCAGCCCCTTTTTCTGCTTGCTCGCTCAATTCATCTCTGACAGCAGATACTTTGGATTAGAACCAAAGCATCTTTCAGCATAAATATAAGCTGCTATCAGCACTATTGGAAAAGCTTCACCTAGTTTCTAGACGAAATACTCTACGTGCTGTGACTGCCAGCTGCACAACCCCACCGTAAATGCACAAATGCAGATACCTGAATAGAAGAGAAGCTTGACTTTGCATGTGCATGCTTCAATGTCAATGCTAAAAGTATGGTTTAAAATCATTAAATCATATCCTTAAGTACAAATTATTTGCTTTAATATATCCTTTCATGAACTTGCATTTAAAGGTATTTGTTAGGTCCTCACTGGCTCCACCCAGGGAATGAAACTGGGCAAGCTGAGAACACAGGAGCAACTTTTTTTCCACTTTCCTCGCCAGGCAATGTTGGAGCCAAAAATCAGTACTGGAGCACATTAAAGAGCACACAGTTACCTATTTGTAGAAACATTTTTAGTAATTGAAGGCAAATTAGTTTCAATGTGGCCCTTAGCTGGATCATGTAGCTGTAGATTATTTTGTTTACCCCATGCTTCTTATTATAATCTTGCTGAAACAAGCCTTAGTTAATACATATGGCACTGGTGTTTCATTAATGTAGCTACAGCCATGGAGGTAGCAGTGGGATGTGTTGTGTACACAGTTCTGGGTTGTTTCCCAGTGCACTGTTCTGGGTTGTTTCCCAGTGATGCTGGGGCCACTGTAAGTGCAATCTTCAAACCCAGCCTGGCTCCATTGCTCCTGCCAACACAGCTATCATGCTGCTATGGAAAAAGCACTTTTCACAGGAGGGAAGAACTTAGGCAAGGTTCCAGCAAGATGACAATGAAATCTCTGGTGAGGAAACACAGGAGTAATACTTGCCATCAATGTAACCTGTGTTACAATTGTCACTTTGGACAAGACTCATTGGACTGGCTGGAAGAGGCTGCTGAGAAGTATGTACACAGTAGCTAAAGTACTCTCCTCTTCATAAAGTGCCTTTAAATGAAGGATTGCAGAAATCTAGTGGCGAATCTTCACATGAAAGCACTGTGAGTGTGGCAAAGCAGTTCTGTATGTCCTGCCAGAGGAGAGGCTAATTAATGTTGAACACTAGCACAAATTAAAACTCATAGAAGAAAGGTTCTGATTTCAGACAGGATGGCTGGAGTCCAAAGCAGACACATCTGTGATGGCAGTTTCAGAGTGTAGTGAAAATGTGGGTTGCATTTGGACTTCTGTCATGTGATGAGGACGATAGAAGAGGAAGTTAAGATGTGAATCTAACATGCTTTCATTTGTTGCTTTGCTGATCTTCAACAAAGACACCCTGATGCAAGTGCTAATAATCCTGCATGATGATCATAATTCCACTGATATTTCTATTAACTACGCATTTTGCCTGCTTAGGTAAGTGTGGTTTATTTTCTTTGGGTGTTTACTTTTATGATTATTCACCTGTAATTCTTGAGCTGGATTTAAAAATCCTTCTCACAGTATATCCAGCTGAAACAGACTTGCACTTGAGACAAGGAGAGCCTTAACTGCATTTGCATAATGCTGAAGTCAAAATTAAAATGCATGGGGAATTAAAAAGCATTTTTCACAGAGATATTGTCTGTGAAAAAGTGTAGGGGAATGAATTGTACACTTTGACACCCCAAATGATGTTAGGTTAAACCAAGCCTCATCATGGGATAGGATGGGATAGGATAGGATAGGATAGGATTAACCAGGTTGGAGGAGACCTTTGAGAGCATCGAGTCCAACCTATCTTCCAACTCTATCTTCTTTAGACCTTCAGACCTGAATATTTATCGTGACAGACACTGAATGTAGAATTTTGAAGTGTTAAGGAGGTTTTGTTCTAGATCACATAGGTAGAGAAATGCAAAGCAGGCAAGGTTTCATGTGTCTTGTTCAGTACAAATTGCACTGGATAACACCAAAGGTGTTCAGTATAAATTGAAACACTGGAACGAAAGAGAGGGAGAGATTAAGATTAAGCATGGGCAAAAGGAATTTTTCAGTGATATTTTTCAGAAAGATAGTAAAGTTACAAGACAGTAACTTGGCACAGGCTATAGCACAACTGTACTTTAAATGGGGGGAAAAAAAAGGCAAAACAACTGAAGCTAGGGATCAGTTCTTCGACATTTGAACAGCTTCTGAGTTTTATTTGCACACTGCATCAATTCTTTCCCCTTATTTTTTTTCTGCTGTTCATATTATCCCCATACTGTCCATATGGTTGTTGAGTGCTGTGTTGTAGAAAAGCCAAACTCCTTTAGGGATGAGGAATGTGTGGCTTTTTCTAAGGAGCCAGGCAACAATTTTATTTGTGTAATTCTGATGAACTTGCCAGATGGAATGTGTCCAGAGAAGGGCCACAAGAATGATCAGAGGGCAGGAGCACCTCTCCTATGAGGACAGACTGAAGGAGTTGGGGCTGTTCAGTCTGCAGAAGAGAAGGCTCCAAGGTGACCTAATTGTGGCCTTCCAGTATCTGAAGGGGGCCTACAGGAAGGCTGGGGAAGGACTTCTCAGGATCTCAGGTAGTGATAGGACTAGGGGGAATGGAATGAGGCTGGAGGTGGGGAGATTCAGGCTAGATGTGAGGAGGAAGTTCTTCACCATGAGAGTGGTGAAACCCTGGAATGGGTTGTCCAGGGAGGTGGTCGAGGCCCCGTCCCTGGGGGTGTTTAAGACCAGGCTGGATGAGGCTCTGGCCAGCCTGATCTAGTGTGGGGTGTCCCTGCCCATGGCAGGGGGGTTGGAACTAGATGATCCTTGTGGTCCCTTCCAACCCTGAATGATACTATGATACTATGCCATTTTAGGATCAGGTAGGGCCAAACCCATCCCATTACTTACTTGTTGGTGTGAAATTTGACCTAGTTACAAACAGGATAAAATTTGGAAGAAAATCATACAGTTTCCTCTCTCTTGAGTAGTTCTTTGCTTTAATAATATAAGTGCAAGGGAGAGGGAAATGAGAATTCTTCACACAGCATATGAAATTAATGCTCTCATTAGTCATGGGGATAGATTTTGTTGGATTATACTTTGGGGATGAGCACTGGTGGCATTAGAATCGAGAAAGTTATCTGTTATCCACACAGTTGCACTTCAGAAGAAACTATTCTGTACAGTATAGCACAGCATCTCATGTAGATAATTTTGCATGTGGACAGTGAGTGGTAAATGAGATTCAAAGCAGGAAAGAGTGAAAAAAAAAAAGTGTGATTTCTTCTCATAATGTCCAAGTCAGCCTTAGCTAAAAGCCAGACAACAGACTTGATGAGGCAGCTGTGGTCTGCACGGCATATTGTGTACTTAACTGAGGGAGCTAATTTGATGCTATAAAGTACTTGTCAACAAAAACTTCATGAAAGAAGTTTACAGATTAAAAACAAAAAAAATGCTGTACATTTATCACTAATTAGAAGCAGTGCAGGACAAGAACTCCTACATGGTGACAAAAAAAAAATGTAGTGGATTTTTCTTTCATCTTGATGAGTCTTTCACTGTTCACTGATGAATCATTCTGAATTACTTCTCTTGGTCTTCCTTTTTTTTCCCCCCCTATCTGGCAGACAAAGTGTTTAATAAGCTTCAGACTCAACCTCTGTTCTGAAAGCTTTTTGTTGAAATTAAAAAATAAACACATCAGCGAGCACACAGGGGGGAAAAAAACTCCTCATTTATTGCTCACAAACAATGAGGGAAGGCTTTAACACACCAGATTAAAGGTTTCCTTCAGCCAGAAACCAGTTGCCATTGTTCAAGGGAGAAGTGGGTAATAACTAAGCTTAAAAACTCACCTCATGACTTTCTAGCATTAACATGATTTTAGATGCTGTGATTGTAGACGTTACAGCCGTAATGTCATCGCTTTGCTGTTGTAACTTACAAATCTTTATGTACTTCTCCACTAGCCACAGGTCCAAGTAATTTAACAGTCATGCAAAAACCACCAGAAGTACATCTGTCAGTTGGAGACAGCACTGAAATTGCCTGTATTTGGGAAATATCTGTTGAGAGGTATAGATTAAGTGGTATCTGGTAAAAGAGAACATCACCAAAAGCATATTACCCACTATTGCCTGCGTGTCCAACCTTACCCGTGAAAACAAGGATGTGCTAGAGATAAAATCTGCCGGTGTGAATGATGCTGGAATTTACTACTGTGAGATAATTATTGAAATACCTTTCTACAAGAAAGTCCATGGAAATGGGACTGCAGTGACTGTTGAGGAGCAAGGTGAGCTAGCAAGAGCATATGGAGGCCATTTAGCTTGTCACAAAAATTCTTCAATTTGAGCCGTTTTATTTATTTCCTCCCTCTCCCACGTCCCTCCCTCAATGATGAGGATCTCAGAATGAATAAGACATACACAGAGGGAACCTGAGTGGATCTTAATGATAATTGGCTTAAGTTCTTCACCCTAACAGACCCAAGTGTAGTCTTTGTTTTCTTCTATAAGGGTTTGCTAAGGGGAATTATCAGTTAAGGTTTACAAAAACACTGGGCATCAGCTGTGTCTTTCACAAAAGACCCAAACACAATTCTGTCTCAGAAGGCACTAGGTAGGCTAGATGTGGGACAGCAAATTAATTTGCCTTGTGCTAAGGAGTGGCAGGAACAATCACATTGTTCAGAAACATGTACCCTTTGTGAACCATTTTATTACAAATTCTTAACAAAAATTAGGATAGAAATCAAGATGGAAGAGAGAGCAGCGTGGGCTCTCTGTTTTCAAGGATCTGTGTCTGCAAAGCTGTTACAACAAAATACTTCATGTAGGCCCTGTCTCATTTTATTATAGTCATATAGTAACCTTTACAGAGGAGAAAATTAATATACTAGTTGTGAATTTAGCACTGAAAAAGCATTAATGCATTTGGTATTCAAACACAATTAGCTTTTTAAGCAGTGCAAGTGTGATTTGTGTTACACCACTGCCTCAGGATCCTTTGTATTCTGGAAGATGCTGATCTGTGCCTTCGCTTTCTACCTCTCAGAGAAGATGAGGGGACTAGCTCTGCCTATCATTATCAATTACTCATGTATCAAGTGATCAAGTCATGGGATGTAACCTTCCCATTCATCCAGCACAGTCCAGTTTTGGATGCTATTTTACACTGTTAGCCACTGGGCAGTCCAAAGGGAGGCACAAAAATGATGGAAGAACTAAGAGAACATCAGTGGCAACAAACAAATGAAAGTAGTGTTCAAAATGCTGGGAAGTAAATGTAAAAGTTAGAGTTAAAATAATCTGAGCTCCTAAAATGAGTTAAGTGGTCTGATCTCTTACTTGGTCAAGTATTAACATCCTCAAAGTACAGGCAGAAAAGACTCAGATTAGGCACTGGGTTGGGGAGAGAAAACTGTCAAGCTGCAGGAGCTATATAAGGGATTGCTGTTACTGTTCTTCAGGCATATGTCCCTCAGGAATGGTGATGTATAGATGACCTTGCACTTGAGTGGGGGAAAGACTGATTCACTCCTGAAGTCACTTTTAGATTTTTCTCTTGTACCTTTGAATACTACATAACTGTATTTAAAATGTTTTGTTGCAGCATCTCACTCACTGAAGAAGGGATGTGTGGCAGTATGGGCCATCATTCCTTTCTTAGTGGCAGTGGGAAGCTTGTATCTTTGCTACAGAAAGAAACAGCACCCAAAACCTTCTGGTGAGTGACAATATTTCAGTTAACTCACACTTTCTAATGCTTTGAGATGGCTGGACAGGTGCACTTAAGCAGCATCACTAAGAAGGATTTCAATATATAACTTTTACTCACCTGGTCTTGAATGGCTGGGGGCAACTTGCGCTGAGAGGAGGGTTTGGAAGGTGCTGTTTCTAGTTACAATGAGCATTCTTGCCTCCATTATTTATCTTTCCAGAAGAAGTAGTCACTAAAACTGACCTCTCTAGCACATTGAAGAAATAGCAGTTCTGATAATTTCTTAGCAGACTGAAAAAGTGAGGAACCAGAACTTCACCCTGCAAAATGATCTTACTCTAGGCAATGACACCTGGAAGTGACATCTGTAAGACCCAAATTTGGGGACTTTGTTCTAAGCTATGTTTTTAAGACGTGATTAAAAACAAAACCAAACAAACCAAAACACCCCAAACTAATTATTGTTTTTTCTTTGTTGTAAAATCCTCAAGGGAAGGATGGAATAAGTCACAAGAAAAAACAGTGAATGACAAAGGTACTTGACAAATATAAATGTAGGGCACCTGCAGGTGCTGAGTATGGATCAGTGACATAACACCTAAGGCAGCCTCTTAAGTAGCTGTAGTGTGAGTATTATAGTTGCAATGTGAGGCTTACTCAGCTTGTGAGCTGTCAGGGATATAGGTGGGATATCTGTGACTTGAGGTGCAATTCAATGTGCAGATTAAAAAAAAGCAAGGGGAGAGGACTTAAGCAAGTGAAAGCAGTTATTTCATTCACCAGGGCTGACACAGGCATGGATCTTGAGGCCTAGGTATGAACTGACCCATTGTAGGTGTCTACTTAAGAGTGAGCTGATCAGTTCTCTTGATCAGATCTCCCTCCCATGGCACAAGCTCTACTGACCAGAACTCCATCACCTAAGGGGTGTTCAGAAACCTGAAGGTAGCTATTTCCATCTGGAAGCTGAATGCCACTCCAGCACCTGTCATCAGGACTAGCTGTACAAGAGCTCTGCACCCTTTGTTTCAGGGCTTTATAGACCTCTGATAGAGTACAGAGTGTGGCTCTGGAAATGGACAGTAAAGAAGTAGTAACTGTGACTTGGCTTTTGCTAAGTTTCTGCACAACTTCCTGTGCCAGCAGGAAGGCATCAGGAGCAGATGCTCGAAGCTGCAGAACCTCATGGGAGAAATGAATCCACCAAAGCAGCAGCTGAGGAAAACTCATCCTCGAGTTCTGCCGAATGGGTAAGTGCTTTACAAAAAGACTCTTGCTGTGAGAGTCCTTCTGGCTTTCAAGATGAGGCTCTGGGGAGTGCGTTGAGCAAAACAAGCTGCTGCTTCTAGGATGGTAGCTTACTACACATGAAAAATGGTTAAAGCAAACATAAAGAATAATTTAAAAGATGTTTTCTTGCAAGAGAGAATCCTCAGAAATGTTTTATATATATATATATATATTAATTTATGTAGTAGGGAAATACTGGATTCTGTTGTTATATTTAATCACCATCTAGAACTGCCTGGAGAAGAGGGCAGCAAAAGTGATATTCTTGATACCAGGACTGAGACTGAATGAAAGAAGTGTAGAAGTGGAAAACAGCAATAAAGTCTTATAACATACAATTTTATACCAGGCTCAAGGGGCTTGGAAGAGCATCAGCTCATGTGGCCACTGAAGCTGGCAGCACTTGCTGAGAGCAGTTAGCAGATTTCAAGCAAGCTCCCTTTCCCAAGCAGTTATTCATCTTTTAATTACTTTAAAGCATAAAGTGGGCAAGGGAGAGAAGCCCTAGTTTAACTCTTGCATAGGCAGGGGCAATTTCTATTGCAATCAACTGGACAGGCTTAGACAAACCACACAGAGGTGATGTGAAATGCTAAACGCCCTGATCGTGACTGATGTACAATGCTAAAGCCCTTGGTCTCAGTATCTTAAAGACCTTTTCCAGCCTTAGTGATTCAATGATTCTTCATGACTAGTCACAACTGCAGATATTAAATTTATAAACTCCTGATTTCTCCTGTTAGAGAATCTCCCTCTAATCTTGACTTGGTCAAATTAGTACTGAGCTCATGGTGAAGAGAGAATGTCAGGCTGCAGGTAGTAAAACAATAATGATTGTTCTTCTTGAGCAACAGTCATTATTCTGAAAAAAAAAGAAATTGCATAGGTGGGAAAAATTCATTCCCTCTAGTGTTTGTAGATTCCTACTGAAGCTAAGAGATTTGCTTTTAGAAGTGATATCAGAGTAGAAAAATGTAAAAATACAAGAGATAGTCTGGTCATAGAAATAAATCTAATGACTCTTCTACTTCTTACCATTTCATGGAGAGATAAGAAATCAAGGTTGATAATGAGAAAGCGAGTGTCAGAGGTGGTGCCCAGTGTCCCTCAGTAACCTCTAACAGGTCAGGGTTTTCATGGACGACAAGACTCATCCAGAGGATGTGTGAATGCAATTATGAAAGACCTTTTGTTGTTGCTTTAGAATTCAGCAGCTGTTAGCCGCAGGGACATGCTGTGATGTAGATTCAGGGCTTTCTTTCCTGTAGCAAACATACTCTTTTTTTCCATACTTTAATAAAACACAAAGAGTGGTTTGATGGGGGTAGCATTTTAAATGTTCAGGCATAATTAGGTCTTATAAATCACTGGAGAGATCCAGTAGATTAGTCAAGCCAGTACATGCAGCATGCATGGACACCATATCTCAAGTACATGAAGCCAATGTAGCTGCGCTCATTGCCTTTCAATTGTGCTGCAGAAGATGGTCAGTGTAATGCATTTTCTTTTTCTGTCTGTGCAAAAGTAAGTCTCTAAACATTTCACATAAGCATTTAACAATGCTTACACTGTTTGTTTGTTTGTTTAACCTTGGAAATTTGCTGTAGATTCTGGGTAGGTTTGGGCACCATTTCTAGAACAGCAAACATGAAGGTTCTGTAACACCTCTGCAAGGCTATTTACAGTCTCCAATTTATGTCATGGGGTTTTTTTCCTCAGTTTTTGGGGTTTCACAGGCAGTCTTGTGTCACAGAACCTGCATCAAGGGATGGATTTTACTCTATCAGAACAATAAGATAGCTCCAACAATCTATCTAGGATTGTTCCTAGATCATCCTCTGATCTAGGATGATCAGAGGGCTGGAGCACCTCTCCTATGGGGACAGACTGAAGGAGTTGGGGCTGTTCAGTCTGCAGAAGAGAAGGCTCCGAGGTGACCTCATTGTGGCCTTCCAGTATCTGAAGGGGGCCTACAGGAAGGCTGGGGAGGGACTTCTCAGGATCTCAGGTAGTGATAGGACTAGGGGGAATGGAATGAAGCTGGAAGTGGGGAGATTCAGGCTGGAGGTGAGGAGGAGGTTCTTCCCCATGAGAGTGGTGAGACCCTGGAATGGGTTGTCCAGGGAGGTGGTCGAGGCCCCGTCCCTGGAGGTGTTTAAGCCCAGGCTGGATGAGGCTCTGGCCAGCCTGATCTAGTGTGGGGTGTCCCTGCCCATGGCAGGGGGGTTGGAACTGGATGATCCTTGTGGTCCCTTCCAACCCTGAATGATACTGTGATACTATCTGGAGGTTCATCCCATATGTTATGAGTCGAGATGCTCAGGGAGTGTTTACCAAACAGTTCTGCACCCTGTAGGGAAATTTAGCCTTTGAAGGAATTCTTGGAACACTTGATTGGTTTTCATTGCTAAATTCTCCAGGTTCCAGCCCAAATTTCAGTACTGCTGTATCACTAATGCAGACATTTTGCTTATGGAACCACACAGAAGGCTTACTCCTGAAGGATTCTGTTTGTGCAAAAATGCATAGAAGCACCTTCCAGAACAGCTGGCCATACCTGCCATGCCTCCTGTTCATACATCTCCCTGTTTTGAGGATCATTCATTAAAACAAAAAGAGTAAAGCCCCCACAGTAAAGTACAAGTGTAAAGACAAAACCCTTCCACTTTGTGACTTCCACCTTTCTCTTGTTTTATGCCACATCAGCTTGAGAATTTCATTTGATATGTCTGTGAGCACATATCTTCATGCACTTCAGGGGGATCTTTCTCTGGTTTTGCTAAAAGACTTACTTGAAGAACCTAGCTCCTGCATGTGCTGAAGAAAGGAAATCAGCCTGATTTTTGCACAGTCCAGAATAACATTGCAATACCACAGCAGTCGGCTGGTTTACTGCCTCAAAAGAGCATCCATCCAGGAGGAACAGTGTGATAAAGCTTTTTGGAAACGCTGGAGTTAAGTGATAAAAGGGATAAACAGGCTTTGCCAGTTCAGATTTCAAAGAACATGGCTTGCACTGCAACTTGACATCTTTGTAATCCTAAAGAAGTACTTTGTGCCTGGTGCCTAATTAACTAAGAGAACTGAATCCAAACGCAGTCAGACCTTGCCCTTCAGTGTCAGTATGGAGACACTCTTTCCCTCTGATGTTATATCTCTGTGGCCTGCGTTGCTCTGTGTTCCCTTGGGCTGTTCTAGACGCTGTGTCTCTGGTAAGAGTTCGTTTTTAAATCAACTTTGGAGGTTATTTTGACTGGTGTTTCCTTTGCTCTTTAAGGCTGTGTCTACACTTTATGAATCACTCGATTCTTTTTTGCAATGAATCAAGAGGAAAAGATGACAAATCCACCGCAGCTATTGTATCCAATACAGCAAATCCCACAAACCAGGGCAGCTGAAAAGTTTAGACCGAGACGAGCATCTGCCGTCTACTTTGACATTCAGAACTAAAAGGACAACGTCACAAACATACATATGGCTAAATAACTCTGAAACTGAAAACAGTTTGATAATTTGCTGCTGAAGGACGGATTCTGTGAGTTTCCTGCCAGGAGAACATCAGAGGGATGGCGTACAAGGGGGAAAGAAAAGGTTGGTTCCAATCAGTCTCTGAATGCTTTGTCACTAAGGAGTTTGAGCTTGAAGGGTGCATCATTTTAGAAGACTGTCTTCAACTCTTCCCTCCATGTCCTGAAATAATAAAGGGTGTGTTACCATGCTTTGAAAAACATTCTGGATGGAACATAATTCTCCAACAAAAGCATTCCTTCGGACAGCCCATGCTTAAATAGCAAGAGCTAGAAAAAGAACACACGTGGTGGTAATCATTTGAACAAATAGTGCTACACAGGGGACAGAGTCTGGTCTCTGAAAGTATCATCAACGCTGAGCACATCAGGGCCAGAGTTGGTGTGGCAGAAAGGATTACATTCCTGTTAGTGGTAATTCATTCACACACTAGGAAAAGTCTTTCAGAGGAGGTAGTCTCCTACGCACAACAAAATAAAAGGTTTAAATGAAGCTATATATATTATTATTATTATGTATAATTGCTATCTAACTGGTGGAGGAGGGATGCTTGGAGGAGGTGGGAGTCTTAACACTGGTTCTGCTTTTGCCAGCTCTAAAACTGAAGGGGAGGGGGGGAAGAAGATGAAAACCATCACTGCTTTCAGCAGTGTCTTTTAAATCTGTTTGTGTTTTGCAAAACAATGTAGTAATTACATCACTACTAAATATACCGTGCATTGAGGGAATGAAATGACCTTTCAGAACTGTCAGCCAGGCTTAGAGCAAGGTTTCAGAAGCAGTGCAAAGGAAAACCTTGCTCTTTAGCAAATGAAATGTGTTGACACTCTTAAGTTCAACAAACAATCAATGGAGAAAATGTGAGGCTTTTGGTAATTCTGCAATTCTCTTACACTGTTCAGAGGTTACCCTCTTGCAGAGGGGAAAATCACACAATCACCAAGGTTGGAAGAGACCTCAAAGATCATTAAGTCCAACCTGTCACCACAGACCTCATGACTATACCATGGCACCAAGTGCCACATCCAATCCTCTCTTGAACACCTCCAGGGAAGGTGACTCCACCACCTCCCGGGCAGCACATTCTAATGGCTGTGAAGAACTTTCTCCTCACCTCCAGCCTAAACCTCCCCTGGCGCAGCTTGAGACTGTGTGCTCTTGTTCTGGTGGTGGTTGCCTGGGAGAAGCGACCAACCCCCACCTGGCTACAACCACCCCTCAGGTAGTTGTAGATAGCAATAAGGTCTCCCCTGAGCCTCCTCTTCTCCAGGCTAAACAATCCCAGCTCCTTTGCATCCTGCTGCCAAGATACAACTTAAGAAAAGCATCAAATTCCTTGTTGCAGGTTGTGTTTTCTTCCTCCTGTGCACCTTGCATTCAGATATTTACCAGATCTTTGGAAATTGACACAAAGTCCTTCTCATGTAAATTCCTGCACCTTTTGCAATAAACTTAATGGATGATAAGCTCTGACGAAAGTTTCACATTTCAGCTACCCCAATTTCAGCTGTTCAGCTGGCTGTGGCACAAATGGCTTTTAGAGTAGAGCTGAGAAATGTATTTATTCAGACTTTTGAAAGAGAAAATCAGCACAAATCTCCTGTAAGCCTGAACATCTGGACACAAAAAAAATGAGTATATCTGAATGGGGTTTGGAAAGTTTGTGTGTAACAGTCCATATTTGTGTCACATTCATAATTTAAACTTCTGGCCCAAGACCTCATTCTGCATAAACCCTCAAGAATAGAATAGAATAGAATAGAATAGAATAGAATAGAATAGAATAGAATAGACCAGACCAGGTTGGAAGAGACCTTCAAGATCATTGTGTCCAACCCACCTAATCAACTAAACCATGCAACCAAGCACCCCATCAAGTCTCCTCCTGAACACCTCCAATGATGGTGACTCCACCACCTCCCTGGGCAGCCCATTCCAATTGGCAATCACTCTCTCTGTGTAGAACTTCTTCCTGACCTCCAGCCTAAACCTCCCCTGGCACAGCTTGAGACTGTGTCCTCTTGTCCTGGTGCTGGTTGCCTGGGAGAAGAGACCAACCTCCACCTGTCTACAGCCTCCTTTCAGATAGTTGTAGAGAGCAATGAGGTCTCCCCTGAGCCTCCTCTTCTCCAGGCTAAGCAACCCCAGCTCCCTCAGTCTCTCCTCATAGGGTGTGTGTTTCAAACCCCTCACCAACTTTGTTGCCCTTCTCTGGACTTTCTCCTCCAAGTTGTTGCCTGCACCATTCTCTGAAGGCAGAAACCTGAAAGAAGAAAATTCTATCATTTACACGAAAATAATAACATAAAATTGAAACAAGCCCGCAGAAGAATGTGTCATCTCCCTGGGGAACTGGACAGATGGGTTGGCATCACAGCACTGCTTGCTCTCCTGTGTGTTCCTCCTATTTGTGCTCTGCAAACAGTTGTAATAGTCTGTGGCTTGTGCACAGAGCTGCTATTTTAAATGAAAAAAACAATTTGTAAGCAAATATTTAAGCAATACAGAAAGTGTGAACTGCAAAGCCTGTGCAGTACTGGTGGGGGTGTGTGCAAATCCATGAATACAAATACAATGGGAAAGGAAAAAAAGCCAACCAGGCAGTGCTGCCATGGTGACCATTCAGTGAGGAGAAACCCCAGCCCTGTGCTTTGTGGTTTAACACTTTTGGAGCTGCCTTCTCAAAAATTGTGTCTCACCTGTGTCTGCAGAAGAAAATGGGTCAAGAATGAGGACATCTTTTCTGCCAGGTCATGTGGTGAAGGTGTGGACACACTGACATACCCTGCTGACTGAAGCTGATGATCTCCCCCTCTGCCTTTGCACAGCAGTTGGTTTTTTTTTCCTTTCTTCTTTGTAACTAACACCAGTGTTAATGATTCAAAGGCATGAGAATTTGTGGAGTAGATGGTTTTACTTTGCCAGGTTTCCTTCAGAGAGAGGACTTGATTTTAGTTTGGCAGCCATATTCAATATTCACATCACAGAAAAGAACAAAGGTAAGTTCTTTGCACTGCTGTTATGTGCATATGAAAACATCAGATTGTTTTCATAGTTAACTAGAGCCAATTGTTTGTTCTCTTCTTGTTCCATCTTCTGAAGGAAGCTCACAGTTTTCAACATGCCTTCTAATGTAGAACTTTAGACCAACCCCCTGCTGGCTACAACCAGCCTTCAGGTAGTTGTAGACATCAATAAGGTCTCCCCTGAGCCTCTCAAATAATTTGCTCATTGTGTGCATTCTTCAGACTCTAGTGTAGAGGTAACTCACCTTAAATAAGTTCCTCCAGGTCTAGCACAGCCACCTGGAGTTTGACAGAGCCCAGTCACCCTGCTGCTTGGCCAGAAACTTTAGCTTGCTCAAAATTCCATGTGGCTGTAGCTGATCAGCTTCCATCACCTAAGGTAACACGGTCCATGTAGTGCTCAGCTCCTAGCACAGACCCTCTAACAGTTCTGTTGTGTGTAGGTGTGGGCACAGTGTATTTGGTGTTTCCATGGTGGGAGAAAAATATTTTTCAAACCGATCACAAAGTTTATTAGCAGCCACAGAGGAGGACCACAGGACCTCAAAGAGACTTTTTGTTTCCAGTACAGTCCATTTTATTGCAAGGTTTGGCACTGCCTAAGGTAAATAACAAGTTATTTCACTGCAGATCAAGATGAATTTTGATACTGGCTGTTTGCTCAAGTATCAGATTTTTCCCTCCAGATAGCCCAAACTGAGCAAGTTTTTCAGTGGAGCAGCTCTGCAAGGCTCACTTGACTGGCCCTGGAGAGATGTTGCTTCATCAGACTTTTCAGACATCCACTCTGGCCTGAGCACAGGCTCAGGGGAACTAAATTAGCTATCTCAGTCCTCCCTGCTTTGTTCCAGTGAATGTCAGCCCCAGTGGGTACTAGTGAGCCATCTGGTCTGCAGCAAGGTCCATGGCATGGCAGTGTGTAGCCTGTGTCTGCTCTTGGCTTGGCACAAGGCAGCACCTTGCAGGGTCCTAACTGTGGTAGTGAAGATGTGAGATGTTCCTCTTCCTCCTGAGCAGTCTAGGAGGAAGCTGGGCTATCAATTCCTCTGCTCAGCTGGGGATATCTAAAGGAACAAATCTGATTCTTGAGCAAACAGCCAGGAACACAATCTGATTTTCGTTTGTTAGTCACACTGTGTGTCTTGAAGGAGAGGCTGGTTTCTACTGGTGAGCAACTGGTTGTACTGGTCACACCATGGTGATAAAACTTGGGGGTTGAATAGCTGTCAGCACAGAGGCATGTGTTCCAAACAATGCTCAGATAAGGATGTTTGCCAAGGCTTAACTCTCCCCTTGGTGTGTGACCACTGATTGGATGGGACAGGTGCATAAAGAACCTCAGGGTGAGACCAGTCTCCATCTTCTGACAGAGCCCTGAGGCTGTTCCTGGTCAGAAGAAAGCCCGACTCTAGCAGCAACATGTCTCAGCTGGAAACTGCGATGGGAATGACTATTGCTGTCTTTGACCAGTATGCAAAGGGTGATGGCAACAGGCAAACCCTCTCCAAAGCAGAACTAAAGACCCTTCTGGAAAAAGAGCTCCCAAACTTTCTCTCGGTAAGCGAAGAGCGCGGCATCATTTCTGTGTAGCTGGTGCAAGGGCTGCCTTCAGACAGAGCCTTTAGTACATTATAGGGAAAACTAGAACTGGAAATGTGCAGTGGTTTGTAGAAAAATTGTCAGTAAAAAAACCCAACAACACCTTTACACATACTGCCTAAAACTGACTCTAATATTCAAGGCTGTTCTCTGTATAGTGAATTCATTATCAGGACAATGGCTTTGAAACAGATTGAATTTCATCTTCAGAACACACCTATTCCTAGGACTACCTGGAATTGTCAGCCCACATCCTCTTGCAGCTGCTGTGAAAGTTAGCTGTGTTGTTGGCAATGGAGGATCTAGATTGAAGATGGGGAATCTCAAATGTTGATACACTTCAGGTATTTGTACTGCTTGCTCACTCTGCTCATCAAAACGATGCACAAAGAAGAAAACAGATGAACCCAGAGCAAACTGGTTGTCTTTAGCAGTAAAAGAAAGACCTGAACGAGTGTTTTCCAATGTGGAATCATCAGGTGCATTTAAGTAGGAGATATATATAGATAGATGTGTACAAAATTCATCTTAGCAGGTTTTCAAAACTCTTACTATATTCTAGCAAAAAGCTTCTCTCCCTGGGAGACAAAATGGTTTTCAATTTGAAATGTTTCTTTTATTTGCTCCCCTTCACTGAAACTCTAGAGCAAACACTTTAAAATATGTTGTTCTTTTCACACAGGAGTAATGGTGGCCAGCAGGAGCTGGGAGGAGCAGGGAGGGCATTCTGCCCCTGTACTCAGCACTGGTTAGGCCACACCTTGAGTACTGTGCCAAGTTCTGGGCTCCTCAATTTAGGAAAGATGTTGAGTTGCTGGAATGTGTCCAGAGAAGGGCAACAAAGCTGGGGAGATGTTTGAAGCACAGCCCTGTGAGGAGAGGCTGAGGGAGCTGGGGTTGCTTAGCCTGGAGAAGAGGAGGCTCAGGGGAGACCTTATTGCTCTCTACAACTACCTGAAGGGAGGTTGTAGCCAGGTGGGGGTTGGTCTCTTCTCCCAGGCAATCAGAACCAGAACAAGAGGACACAATCTCAAGCTGCACCAGGGGAGGTTTAGGTTGGATGTTAGGAAGAAGTTCTTCATAGAAAGGGAGATTGGCCATTGGAATGGGCTGCCTGGGGAGGTGGTGGAGTCACCATCACTGGAGGTGTTTAGAAAGAGACTCGGTGCCATGCTTTAGTTGATTAGATGGTGTTGGATGATAGGTTGGACTCAATGATCTCAAAGATCTCTTCCAACCTGGTTAATTCTATTCTATTCTAATGTGTGTGTAGCTATCTGTATAGTTAATATCTGTGTCTGCAAAAGCCTAGAACAAAATGTTTCTCATGACCACTTTTTGTATCTGGCATTGTTTGTGACTGTTTCAGCCAGGGCACTTCACACAATTCAGTACCTTTCCATGAGAGCTCTATGAATTCACCACATGAAATCCATGCCTGCTGGATTCATGACTTGCAAATACACCACAGGTGCACTATCCAGAATGAGAACGCAGGTGGCTTTAGGGAACCAGATAAAGACATCTCCAGGAAAACTCTCTATAAAATCTGCTGGGTGGCTGTGACCCAGCAGGGACATAGGAAGCATCCTGTTCCTGACCGTGGAGCTGTATGGTACCTACAGCACTTCCACATAAGGAAAACCAAACCCAGCAACAACCTCACATGGGTGGAAATCCCCCAGAAACTTCACATTTGCTCTAAATGAAATTGGGGAGCTGCTGCAGAAAGGGGATGATGCTCGAAGGCTGTTCCTGACCACATTCACTGGCCAGGCACCACCTTCTTCCCATTCTTCGCACCTGCTCTTACTGACTCTACTTATTTCCTGCAAGTGCTGGAAAAACTGGAATCTTCCAGGAGGATAATTAGCTGAATGTTCTCTTCTGCTATAATTCCATCTGGAAAGGTCTTGAATCAATCAGAGACAGATATAAATCCACGCCACCGGATCAAAGGTCTGGCCTCACTTACAAAAGAGTCTCCAAGAACTAATTCCCACATCTGCACTTCAGAAGTAATTCAGAGGCTAAAACTAGCTCATATATTTCACTAAGCAGTTAAAAATATTATCTTCTGAAATGAAAACTGATGGTAATTTGTGAAGTGTAAAGGAATAAAGCTTTCCAGTCGCATTCTTCAGTCAGATCTAGGGAAGTGGTTCAGGTTTTTTGTGATTTCAAAGGTGCACCTAACGTGAAACGGGAAATTGCAGAATGAGAAATGCAGCTAATTAGACCATGATCAAGAAATGCCCTCAGATTACAAGGGAGGTGGTTGTTGTTTTAAATTCCTGGACATTTTCCCAAGGTTTGTATCACTTCTTTCTAGTAAAACACCAGATTTATTTTTCTGTCTAGCTTCAACAAACCCCACAGGGTTGTTCCCTATCTTAGATAGGTCTCTACTGCCATCCCCTGTTTATTTCAGGACTGTGTTGTCAAAAAATCACTGGAGACAATTGGTGCAAGGACAACAAAGCCCTCCTGGAAACTACTTTAGAAAAGACTCTTCCTTTTTTTATATATATATATGTTGGTAAAATTTGAAAATATATATTCACTGTTTACTTGGCTGATGCCTTGCTCAACAGCAAGCCTAGCAGAAAGCCTCAGTATCAGCCTCCAGGCATACTGGTTCAGTCAGTCATAGAATCACAGAACAGCTTAGGTTGGAAGAGACCTCCAAGGTCATCGACCCAAACCCTCCTGCCATGGGCAGGAACACCTCCCAGCTAGACTTGGTTTCATAGTTTCATAGTTTCATTCAGGGTTGGAAGGGACCACAAGGATCATCTAGTTCCAACCACCCTGCCACGGGCAGGGACACCCCACACTAGATCAGGCTGGACAGAGCCTCATCCAGCCTGGGCTTAAACACCCCCAGGGACAGGGCCCCAACCACCTCCCTGGACAACCCATTACAGAGTTTCACCACTCTCATGGTGAAGAACCTCCTCCTCACGTCCAGACTGAATCTCCCCACCTCCAGCTTCATTCCATTCCCCCTAGTCCTATCACTACCTGAGATCTTGAGAAGTCCTTCCCCAGCCTTCCTGTAGGCCCCCTTCAGATACTGGAAGGCCACAATTAGGTCACCTTAGAGCCTTCTCTTCTGCAGACTGAACAGTCCCAACTCCTTCAGTCTGTCCTCATAGGAGAGGTGCTCCAGCCCTCTGATCATCCTTGTGGCCCAAGGCCTTATTCATTCTGGCCTTAAACATCTCCAGTCCATCAGAATTATGACAATTTAGAAAGAAAAAGCTTTTTCTGTTACTTTTCCACTTCCATAACTCAAGCTCAGCACCACGTTTGCTTCAGGAGGTGCCTCCCCAGACACCAGCTCCTGGGAGCAGCTCGTGTTGGGCACCAAGGGCAGAAGAACCGCTCAAAGCACTCCTGAGGCCATCCACACCTCTGCTGGGGCAACAGTGTTTTCTGGGGCTTAAATTTGGCATTTGGCCCAGGGAAGCATTGTTTTGCAGAGCTGCAAAGTGCTGTAGCTCCAGCCAAGCCTTTCCAAGGGAGAGGATGGGAATGTGCAGCATTTAGTTTAGCTGGGCAATGTCCTCAGGGCTTTGCATGTCACAGCTTTAAACATGACAAATGTTGGTTTAAATGTAGAAAACAGGGCAGTGCCAGTGCCTGACCACAGCTCTGAGCTGTAATAAACCCAGGAGCACAAGCCCTTGGGGAGGGGAGGTGATGGGCAAGGTTGGAAGGTACGGGTCTGCATCCATGCCATGAGGATGCTGGAACACAATCTTGGTTCTGCTGTTACCCAGAGCCACCAAACCTGGGCCTGAGGCCAGTGGTGGCTTGAGCTCCCATGAGAGAGATGTGCTTTTCAGGCAGCCAGAGGTGGAAACGTGCAGCTCCCACTGAGACAGGCAGGTGGAGGTAGAACAGCCCCACACTGTCTCATGTCCCGTGCTGGACCTGAGCCAAACACAGTGAAGGAACTTCGTGGCTCTACACCCAGAGATGTAATGCACAAAACAAGCAAAGAGAAGCAAAACAAATAAAGGTCTCACTAGCAGAAAGAGGATAACCTGACATTCAGGGCAGGCCTATGGCAGGGCTGCATGCAAGAGCAGTTACACCTCCATCACACTCCCACCTCACAGGTGACTCAGTCACAGTCCTTCAGAGAAAAGCAGAATATAGGCAAGCTGCTGTCAGCTTCATGCTCCCCAGGTGCCCTCCACATGCCTCAGTGAGAGCCCAGAGTTCCTCCAAGGCTCTTTTTCAGGGGCTGAGTTGCAATGCCGTTGTGTTGGGGGTTGTGCCAGTTCTCACAGAATCATAAAGCAGAATCATTAAGGTTGGAAAAGATCTCTAAGATCATCAAGTCCAACCACCAACCCACTAAACTATGTCCTGAAGCACCACGTCTACTTCTTTTTCAAACATCTCCAGGGATGGTGACTCCACCATTTCCTTCCCTTCTCACCTCAGTCTGCTCTTTTTCTTTTGCAGTCAGGGAAGGACAAGGATGCTATTGAGAGAGTCTTCAAGAACTTGGATGAAAATGGTGACTCCCAAGTGGACTTCAAAGAATTTGTCATCTTTGTGGCAGCTCTGACTTGCTGCTGTCACCAATATTTTGAGCAGAAAGCTGCCAGATAATTGTCAAGCTGCTCACAGAAAGAAGCCTCTGCTCCATATGCTAGTGATATGGATCCCTTCACTTCTTCCATGTACCACCATGCAGTTTACAAGCATACTGGGCTGTAAAAATAAACCCTTCTCTGCTAACTTCCCCGTCTGGAATGTTAATTTCTGCTCCTTTGTGGAAAAGCCTGGGTTTAACAGCTCCCACTAACTCCTATTGAGTAGTTTCTCTCTTTCTCTGCTGTTTAAAATTCTATTCTTAGCCAAAATGCTCAATATTCATCCCAATGCAGAGACTATGCAAGGGAAAATGCTCCTGGAGCCATGAATCAGCTGGAGGCTCCTTTCATACAGCAACATCTCGTGGATGCAGCCTGCCAAGCTCCAGCTGACAGGGGCTGCAGCCTAACCCCACGTGTGTGCCACCACAGCTCCACAGGGCTGGTCTCACCAGGGTTGCCTTTGAACCCCTTGGGTACCCTCAGCTGTGTGATTGTGTCAGGGCTGCCATTTAGGCTCCTTCTTGCCTAAAAAATTGCAATAAACTCACTCTCCACCCCCCACCCCTCCTTCCCAGCATGGATTCTGTGCAGTTATGTACTGGTGAACCATTTTGCCCAGCTCCTAAGGATTTAATTCCTATAACACCATGAGGCTTTTGTACAATACAATGAGATCACTCCACCATTAGCAGTTGTCAAGGGTTAGGGCTGAGTTGGCCACTAGAGCAGTGACAGAAGTCCTCTATTAACCCCACTCCCTTCTGAAGAGGAATAGAAAGGGAATAAGTGAGGCAGACTTACGGATTGGAAAGGAAAACTAAAGAACCTTTAATGAAAATAATAAAATTACATAGGCACAAATATGTACATCAATACTGAACCCAAGCCTTTAATGGCACCTACCTCACTGACATCATTGGTGCTGGGGAAGTCACAGACTGGACTCAGGGGCAATTGGAACCAGATTCAGGAGTTGGATTCTGGGGCTGGATTCAGGAACACACTATTTGGGATCAAAGGTAGAACAGAGTCTTCCTCAGAGTCTTCTTCCTTCACAAGCCCTATGAGGAGAGGCTGAGGGAGCTGGGATTGTTTAGCCTGGAGAAGAGGAGGCTCAGGGGTGACCTCATTGCCCTCTACAACTACCTGAAAGGTGGTTGTAGCCAGGAAGGGGTTGGCCTCTTCTCCCAGGCAACCAGCACCAGAACAAGGGGACACAGTCTCAAGCTGCACCAGGGGAGGTTTAGACTCGAGGTGAGGAGGAAGTTCTTCACCGAGCGAGTCATTCGTCATAGGAACGGGTTGCCCAGGGAGGTGGTTGAGTCATCGACCCTGGAGGCGTTCAAGAGGAGATTGGACGTGGCACTTGGTGCCATGGTCTAGTCATGGGGTCCATGTTGATAGGTTACAGTATCACAGTATCACAGTATCGCTTAGGTTGGAAAGGACCTCAAGGATCATCGAGTCCAACCTATCAACACAGGTTGGACTCGATGATCCTCGAGGTCCTTTCCAACCTAAGTGATACTGTTTATAACTGTTTTAGATGCTGGGCATTACAGAGAGCTTAACCCTGGTGATCCCTCAGGTTTATACTGAATATGGCAGAGATGGCATGGAATGTCTCTTTGGTCAGTTTAGGTGATACCTTGTCACCAACTGATTGTTGAATATGTTTTTCCTTTTCCAGCTTCAACATCTAAAATGTTTTCCTCTGTGCTCTTTCCCAATATCCATGCTCACTGAAATGCTTTCTGTTTTTGCCACTGTGTGGCACTAAGAGCAGCCTTTTTACTACCCACTGAGCCCCAAACTCCATGCTTCATTATTGAGACAGAATGCAAAGGGTTTGTGTTAAGCTTTTTAAAAATTCATAAAGGTTCTTCACATCACAGTGATTTTATTTCTAAATACTGTAAGTCCCACTGAGTGCATTCCACTGACTGCAGTGGAAGCAGCAGGAGCCCAGAGCCATGCCGAGGCTTCATCTTTTGGGCTTTCAGTAGGGTTTTGCTGCACCATCTCAGTCTCACCCTTGTGAAAGAGTTTCTCTTTCTCAAATCATTGCCCCTTATCCTATCTCTTCAGGCCTTTGGAAACAATCCCTATCCTTGTAACCCCCTTCAAGCACTGGAAGGCCTCTATGAAGACTCCCCAGAGCCTTCTCTTCTCCAAGCAGAACACCCCCAGCTCCCTCAGCCTGTCCTCGCAGTGGAGGTGCTCCAGACCCCGGATCATCTTTGTGGTCCTCCTCCTGACCCACTCCATCAGGTCCTCGTCCTTCCTGTGTTGAGCGCTCCAGAGCTGGACGCAGTACTCCAGGTGAGGTTTTTGCTTTGCTTATCTGCAGTTCTGCTCACAACAGCCCAAAGCTCCCTAGTAACTGTTCCACCACCCAAATGGGTCCCAACCAGCTGTGCTCAGCTCAAGCCCCCTTGCTTACATGGAGTACCTGAGCTATCCTCTCACCAACAGCTCACCTGTGCCATGAAATGAGCAGGATGTTATTTTTCTCATTGCTGCTACACATCTTAACTTGCAGACTCTTACACTTGTGTTGAACTCTCATTAGGTCCCCTGGTCCCAGGGGTACCTGTGGGGAGACCTCAGAGACCATGTCCAGGAGCACGGGGATGCCATCTGCTGCTCCCCTAACCAGAGGGTGCTGTGCACATTTAGAGCTACAGACACAAGGGGCTGCAAGGGGGGTTGGCTTTTTCCTTTTTCCCTGCAGATCTTTCAAAAGCTGTACCTGGGTGATGAATATTCATTTCCATGTAGTACTGAAAATTCAGCAGATGACATCTCAGAGAGAAAATTATCCAGGAATAAAAGAAATTAACATATAGCTCCCACCTTGCCATAGAACAAAAGTGACTTTCCAGAATATATTATTTAACCTAAAAGCATTTGAGCAGAGCCACTTTAATATCTTTCCATCCATTAATTCTCTTTCCCAGTATTATTCATTTCCACTATCAACTCACAGAATATACTGTGTATTCCCTTCCCTGGGTAAACTTTTGTCATTCAAGGTTCAGGCTGCAGAGATGCTAGACCTGGTTTTAGACCTAGCATTAAATTTCAGCTGTTAGGTGTAAAGTGTATTATGGAGGATGAGGTAGTTTAAGAAACACTACAGGCAGCTGTAAGAGAAAAGGAAAAGAACAATATAAAGAGCAACTCAGCAAACATGAGCTACCAGTTGTGGGCAGCACATATCTGACTTCTAGATCTGACTGGGAAAAAGTATAAAGAAAATAAAAGGCATGGGGAAAGGGATTACCAGTAAATTCTGATAAGGAAAAACATCCTGTGATGAGTTTCCAAACAGGCAAGGCAGAGGTCAGAAAGGCAGCTAAGAAGCAAGCCAGCCAATAGATATTTTTGTTGTACAGGGGGTGGAAATAAATTAGTATTAACAGTAGATTCAGGCTGGATGTGAGGAGGAAGTTCTTCACCATGAGAGTGGTGAAGCACTGGAATGGGTTGTCCAGAGGGTGGTTGAGGCGCCGTCCCTGGAGGTATCATAGTATCATAGTATCATAGTATCATTCAGGGTTGGAAGGCACCACAAGGATCATCTAGTTCCAACCCCCCTGCCATGGGCAGGGACACCCCATACTAGATCAGCCTGGCCAGAGCCTCATCCAGCCTGGTCTTAAACAACTCCAGGGACGGGGCCTCGACCACCTCCCTGGACAACCCATTCCAGGGCTTCACCACTCTCATGGGGAAGAACCTCCTCCTCACATCTAGCCTGAATCTCCCCACCTCCAGCTTCATTCCATTCCCCCTAGTCCTATCACTACCTGACTACCTGTCCAATCACCACCTGTTTAAGAACAGGCTGGAGGAGGCTCTGGCCAGCCTGATCTAGTGTGAGGTGTCCCTGCCCATGGCAGGGGGGTTGGAATTAGATGATCCTTGTGGTCCCTTCCAACCCTGACTGATACTATGATAATATGATACTATGATACTAGATACCTTCTCTAGGTTAAGATGCTCCAGTGTCTACACTTGCCATTTTGAAATTTGGAGGAGTACTGTCAAGGCCTTTCAGTTTTTAAAACAACATCATGAAATCTATTTTCCAAGCACAGATAGAGGAGAAAGCAGGCACAGTGTTACCTAACCCTGAAGTCACCTGTGGTTGCTTACATTCTGGTTTTACCCAGGAAAGTTCTTTGTTATTTTACCTTCAAGCTCATTTGGGCTCATTGTGAAAAAAATAATTTACCCAATCAAGCATAGAGTAATCCCAGTTTGGGGCTGAATCTGGACATTTCTCTCCCCAAGCCCTCTGAGCATCCCACGCTAACAATGTGCACCTTCAACACTTGACCTGCAGTGCCAAGACCCTGGCCACGTTTTAGCTGCTGGTTTCCTTACAAAAGGTGGGTGGAGGAGAAGGAGGAGATGTTACCTACCTTTTATGCAACAGCCTCACTGTGAAATGCTTCTGTAGGAGCTGGGAAATTGTGTTCAAACCTTTCCTTAGCTGAAACCCACACACACCAGCTGAGTGCACTAAATAGCAGGAGTCAAGGTGCCACTTGCTCCCTCCAGCATGTCAGAGAGCAGTGAGGCTGAGGAGGCCCAAAAAGGGCGCATGAAAAGTGGCAGATGGAGCACAGAGCCAGCAGTGGAGGTGTCTGTGTTCCAGATACACTATAAATGCGGATTTTTGTATTTTAGTCAATAACTATTTAATACAAAACACACAGCTGGAAAGATACTCATTGCCAGGTGAGTTCCCAAGCCATGGAACTTGGCTGTGGTCACTGATCTAGTCCTCTCACTTGGACCATGTTCTCTACAACAAGCTGAAAAGATTTCAGCAGAGAGGGAGCATCTCCTCCTCCTGACCCTCATTCTCTTCCCTGAGGGTGCATCCCCTCCTCCTCCTGCCCTGTAAAAGAGTGTAAAAGGGCAGGTGATGCTCAGCCCACCACCAGTAGAGTGAAAGTACTTCTGGCATATCTTCCCCACTCAGCTGAGCTCAGCAAAGCTCTGAATTAAAATAAAGCTGGCTCCTGCTCCAATACATGGAAGGAGGGATTTAGATCTCTGTTTTGCTAAAGAGGGTTGCAGCCCAGGTGATGTTCAGAGTTTGCCCAGTGTCCTCTGGACTATTCCCTGCTTTTTCTGTGCATGGAGCTCAGATGGATTTGTACTCTTAGGACCCTTCCTGAGATACCTGCTGGGAGCAGAGCCTTGGGGCTTAACACAGGTTTCTGCAGCCTGCTCAGATCCACCCACCTGGAAATTAGTCATTCCAGCAGCTAACTGACTCTGCTTTTGTATAGCTTTTCCAGGCCATTTCCTTCCTCAGACTCATTCCTTTCTCTTTCCTTCCTAATCAATATTTGTGTGTTTTTTTAACTCCAGCACCAACCTGAAAACCTCTGGGTCACAGCTGCATCCTGGAAGCTTCAGACAGTAGTCTGAAGGGAGAGAAAACTCCATTTTTAAGGGCAAAGCTCAGCTGCTTTCCAGCAGGTGATCAATAGGTGCATACACCACATTATGCTGCAGGACTGAGCACCAGAATATGCTACAAAAAGTTTTGATTTTTGCCTAGTAAACTTTTCTACTATATCCAAATTAACATATTGGGTTTTTTTTGCCTTGTGATTTTATACCTTTCTATTTAGATGCAACTGCCAATAACATTTTCTTTTGTTTTATGAAGGGCAGAAGTAGGTCTCTAAAGTATTAGGTAGCTATTGAGTGTTGCATTCAAAAAGAACAAAAGGTTCCTGAAAAGAAATGGGTAAGAAAAGGGAGCAGAGACAGGTTGCAAGAGCCAGGAATTTCCTCTCCAGGATGTAAGTACAAGCACAGAGAGACTGAAGCCACCTGCAGGTCCCTGTCAGAGTTTTAGCCTTGCTAAAAGGTTTCATCAGATTTAGACCTACAAAGGTCTAAATCCGATGAAACCTTGAGATCCCAGGACTGTGGGTTTGCTTTGGAAACATTTTAATGGTCAAATATTTCTTTTCCTTTAGCACTGCAAAATCCTTGTTACAGTGATCGTGGCTCCCTTCACTCTCTGCAAATCCAAATCTCCAATTTAAGTCCATGATGCTCTGACCAAGTAGCTTCAGATTAAGATGCTCTGGAAGCCACAAATGCATCACAAAAGTCAATTTTGTCTTTCTGAATTAACTTCTTCACCTGTGCTGACCTCAGCTAGTTCAGCCTCCCCATATTCTCTGGGAGATTTCCTAACTGTCAGTGTCAAGTTAATAGGTTTAAAAGGCTGAGCAGTAAAACCTGCAGAACAGGTAAAAGGTCAGAGATCCTCTGCTGCTCCTTCTGCAGGAGCTAAGAGGGCTCTCTGAATAAATATTTAATCTCAGAACTTCTTCCTCCCCATCACTAACTTCCCAAATGAGAGAGATGAGAAAGAGGAGGCCCTGAGCTGCAGATGTAAGAGAGTTGAAAAGGATCTAAAGTAAATAATAAATCCTGATGAAATCAGAGATGTTTGTCTCTGAAAGTTCTGTAGTTAGAGAGAAAGGCATGTGCCTTGCCTGGAGCTCAGTCTGGGCTGGGAGAAAGGGAAAGCCCAGAGCTGCAGTTTCAGGGTGCTGAAAAGCATGTTCCAGAGCTAACCTGGGATTGCTGCTTGGTTTTGCTGCTGCAGAGCATGCAATCTGACCGTGGAGCTGGGTGCCCCACCATATATTGCCTTACACTCCAGATTCACAAGGATGGTGGAAACTACGTGCTGCTTAGGCTGATGCTGTCCCCAGCCACCACCTCAGAGGCAGGAAGACCTTAGGCTGGTTTTGGCAGGGATAAGTGCAATGCCTGTGAAACCAGCTACTGTTCTACTGGTCTGTCACAGAGAAGACTGTCAGCTTTCTCACGTCAGGAGGCAGCAGCAGATCCTTGCTCGTGGCCTGCCCTTGCTAACAGTCTCTGCAGACTCTCATCTCTACAAGCTGGAGAGGCAGGGAAGGTATCAAAGGGCAGGATAAATCTAAACCAGCAAAGTGGGAGGAGGTAGAGCTGCAGGAAAGGACACTCTCCCACTGCAAAATTTGAGCTGTATTCCCTGCTTTCCATGTTTTCCTCCTTCTTTTCCTTCTTGTTTTCTCACTGCCCCAATATGAAGAAGCCTTTCAGTGGAAAGCTGCTCCTGTGGCTTATTTTGTAAATAACAAACTGAAGCATTTTTCTACTGCTTAGTCCCCCAAAAATCAATCAAAAGAATCATCCTCTTCTTGACTGGGGAAGCTGCTGTTCTGGCTCACAGTTCAGCCAGCACAACGTGGTCCTTTCTAGCAAGTCCCACTGCTGCACAGAGCTCAGCCTTTCAGCCCTCAGAGAATGAGCACATTAGGAGCTGAATATAAGCAACGCTTGCTTCCAATTTGCTCAGGCTATGCCTAATTACTTTATTAATGGACTCATTTGCAGCAGGGTTCGGATAAAACTAAGCTGTGCTTTAGGTTTGGGTTTGCAGTCCTCTCAGTTTTAGAGCAATAAAAACGAAGCAATGTTAACTTTCTTTCTGTGGGATATTGTCTACAGAAGCATGAGTTAAAGATCTCTCTATGGGCAGCCTGTCCTCTGCAGAGCTCAGTGCTAATGGGGGCAGAAGGACAGATGATTTTATTTTCCTGATACTTGTGATGGGATGGCTCTTCAAGAGGCAGTTCAGCCACTTTAAATATCTGTTTAATAATTCTTTGGAGATAATAAGTGTGGTGCTTCCCTACACCAAACAAGCCCAGGGTCTATTTGGGTCTCCTCCTCCAATCCCACGTTTGGATTAAGTTCTCCTCCACAGGAGGAAGGGGGGTGATTTTTAGAGAGATCCAGTGGATCTCTAGACCAGCTCTCTGGGGCGTGGAGAATGCAGCTGCTGACAGCACTGTGCAGGTAATGACAGCTGTGCCTTCAGAAAATGCTGAAAGGGAAGAGGGGAGAGTATCAGCCCCACCACATACCTCACATATGAGGGCTTGATAACCTGCACAAGAAAATAGGAAGAGGAGGTAGCTCTACACAGGGATCTACTATTGTAAAGCGTATTTTTTGCCAACCTAATACCTTGCCTCTCACACATGAAAGCATCCAACATGTGCTTGGGAATGGTTTCTGTGGAAGGAGTCAGAGCAGGCACAGCCACCTCACACAGAGAAGCAGAAGACAGGCTGGAAGGTTGCCATCTTGCAAGATGATGTCCAGAGCCTGCTACGATCTGGCCCTGTGCCTGGACCGAGACTCAGGAGTGCTGCATGCTGTCCCATCCACAACCTCCTCTGTAACTTGAGGAGGTCATCTTTAAACCAAAGGATTCAGCAGTGGCTGCTGGCTGCTGAGCTCTGTAACTGGTGGTGTGACCTCTGTCTATTTTTAAATCTGTCTGTTCTTTGAAAGAACAATCTTCAACTAAACAGAAATCATTATTAGTATATTTACTGTCCTGGAGAGCCTATTGCTGTATTTCTTTCACTATTTTTAAAAAGGCTTGGGCTTCACATAGCTTTGCAAAAATAAACCAGAAAATTGGGTTTTCCTCTGCCTGGGGAGAGCCAATAGGTCTGGTTGGTTTGCAATAAGTACCCACCTCCCCTTGATACTTATTTTTTCCTTACCTTTGAAAAGGACACAGCACTGAACCACAGCTAGGAAAGAATAGAATAGAATAGAATAGAATAGAATAGAATAGAATAGAATAGAATAGAATAGAATAGAATAGAATAGAATAGAATAGAATAGAATAGAATAGAATAGAATAGACCAGGTTGGAAGAGACCCTCAAGATCATCACGTCCAACCTATCACCCAACACCACCCAATCAACTAACCCATGTAACCAAGCACCCTGTCAAGTCTCCTCCTGAACACCTCCAGTGACGGCGACTCCACCACCTCCCCAGGCAGTCCATTCCAATGGGCAATCACTCTCTCTGTGTAAAACTTCCTCCTGACCTCCAGCCTGAACTTCCCCTGGCGCAGCCTGAGACTGTGTCCTCTTGTTCTGGTGCTGGCTGCCTGGGAGAAGAGACCAACCTCTGCCTGTTTACAACCCCCCTTCAGGTAGTTGTAGAGAGCAATAAGGTCACCCCTGAGTCTCCTCCTCTCCAGGCTAAGCAGCCCCAGCTCCCTCAGCCTCTCCTCATAGGGCTTGTGTTCCAAGCCCCTCACTAACTTTGTTGCCCTTCTCTGGACTTGTTCCAGCAAGTCAACCTCCTTCCTAAACTGAAGGGCCCAGAACTGGACACAGTACTCGAGGTGTGGCCTAACCAGTGCAGTGTACAGGGGCAGAATGACCTCCCTGCTCTGGCTGGCCACACTGTTCTTAATGCATCATGAGAAAAGGAGAACCTCTAGACCTGGTTAAGTGTCACACTTTATAACCACACAGCCTTTTCAAACAGCATCAAATAGCAGCTATACCTGGGCACCAGAAGAGGTAGCCCTCGTCCTGCTGGGTTTCAGGAATGCTGATGGATGGCCACCAAACAAGACGTGGACCTTGGCAGAAAGATGTGGGAACTAAGATTCTTGCCTGCAAAAGCCATCAAAGCAATTTGGAAAAAGTGCTGGGTCCCCAGTTTCAGTTGATAGCAAAGAGTCCTAAGACTCACAACTGGTCAGCAATATGGGGTGATAGAAGACAATTCGTGATAATGCACAAAAGAGACTTAGATGCTTTGTTATAGGATATCATTTGTTTTCTATTTACATAGTGCCTTTGTTTCAAAGTACAAGTGAAGGATGACTGCAGTGAAACAGAAAGCAATACTTGACAATGAAAGCAAACAAGTCATCAGCTCAGAATCTCAAGTGAGAACAATAGATTGGGTTTACAGCGGAAATGAAAAGATGAAGACAGTGGGAGCAGCAGCAGAAAAGAAAGAAAATGGATTCCTATGGCTATGTAGAGCTGAGTTAGTGAACAATAAGAATCATAGAATCAATAAGGTTGGAAGAGACCTCAAAGATCACAAAGTCCAACCTGTCACCCTACACCTCATGACTACTAAACCATGGCACCAAGTGCCACGTCCAATCCCCTCTTGAACACCTCCAGGGACGATGACTCCACCACCTCCCTGGGCAGCACATTCCAACAGCTAACAACTTTCTCTGTGAAGAACTTTCTCCTCACCTCCAGCCTAAACTTCCCCTGGTGCAGCTTGAGACTGTGTCCTCTTGTTCTGGTGCTGGTTGCCTGGGAGAAGAGACCAACCCCCTCCTGGCTACAACCTCCCTTCAGGTAGTTGTAGGAAGTACTTTGTTGCTGCATCACCTCAAGGTAAGATGTAATGGCCATGGCTACTTTTCTTTCAGATCCTCTCTTGTGTCTTCCTTTGCTGATGATGGCACCTCAGCCTGTGATACTCCATTGCAATGGATGCTGCAAGTTTTTAATCATCTGCAGAGTATATCCACCTTGGACTGATCTGCCTGCCATTCTGGGAAGCACTCTAGTACCCTACAAAATCCTTTTAGCTTTATTTTTGTCCCTCAGATACCTAAAATGCATGTGCCTTTTGTCCTTCTCCTTCCCCAAAGAGATTTTGCCTCACCCTTGTCATTATCTACCTTCTGCCAGGAGAACTGGTACCCTTTTCTCCCCTCCATGCTCTTCTGTGTGCCTTCTAGGGCTTATTTGCCTCTGCCCCAGAAACAGTCTGCTCTACAACTGGGCTAGGAATCACTGCAGCACCCAGGGAGACAGCAGAAGGTGAGGTGAAGAAAAAATAAATTACTCTTCTAGAGAGTTTGAGCATGAGATTGGTTATGGGGAGGATCACCTTTCAGGGCATTAAAACAAGACAGCAGTTACACTTTATGTGGGAAAGTTCAGACTCCTTCACTGTTGTCCACATAATCCCAAATGAATTGATTTCCACAGTCCATAAGAGAAGTTCTATGCACAACCAGCAACTGAAGGACTGAGGGTGGTGGCCTTGTCGTCCTGCCATCAGTTCTAGCCTGATGTGCCAGACAGGAGTGGACTCTGCCTGGAAAATCCTGAAAGCAAACACTTCAGGACAAATGGAGCAAGAGAGAGCCTTGAGGTAAGTGAGATCCTGCAAAGGGCAGCAATGTCAGCAGCATCTCTGGCTTTGGTTTTCTAAAAGCCCAGGAACTGCAATTATAATTAATAGCTGTGCCAACAAGCTTTGTCTCCACTTAACAGGACCCCTCCATCAAAGTCTTGAGCCTTCCTTGAGCCATCCAGACTGTCTTCTGCAAGATCAAGGAGTATTTGCTCCAAGAGGTTGGCCACTGACCTAGATAGAGCAGCAAAGCTCAGAGCAATAAAGGCCAAAGCTGAACTTCCTTTTTAAAAATAATCTAACTTTAGAAACAATTTAGATGCTGCTGTAGCCCTGTGACTCCAGAAGCTGCAGAGCCTAAAGCCAGTGGTTTAATCTGTACCTGGCACTTGGCAGACTCTGTGCTGCTGCTGGTTTTGCATCTAAAAAAAAGTCTCTCTTTAAGGTGTTGCTAGTTCTGAATGGCAGAGGCATAGAGGGAGGCACAAAGAAACCATCTTTCTCAACATGTAATAGTTTCCAACACAGGATTTGTATCAATTTAATGAGGTCTGCTCTAATTTATGCATACTGCCCAGCTCAAAGGAAGCTCAAATTCCTGACCTAGGCCTCCAGGCAGTATGGCTTGGCAAGTAAAAAAATTAATACTATCTCTCATTCTATGTCTCTAGTTGCTTACCTGTCTTTTAAGAGTTTTCAGGGCTGGGGTATTCCAAAGTGCTCAGCGTTGGTCTAGCTCTGACCTTATTGCTTCCACTGATTGAGGCATTCATTCAACACAGATGCCAGTAAGAATATATAATTCAGGACACAGAAGTAGTATTTTTTTCTCCCCTTATGGGGTAATATTTGACTTGCTAAATCACATTAACTCAGTCTTCTTCCAGCCCTGAAATAATTTATCCCGGTAGATCTTGTATTTAGTTTGCTGTTATTCAGAGTAGTTGGTGTTTGATGACCCAAGCATGTAGTCAATCTTACCATTTCTTTATCTGTATCAGGAGATTTTGAAAGTGCAACTTCTGTCATATCTAAGCAAAAAAAAAACCCTTACATGTGAGAATTTACTGGCCCTCCACTTCCTGATCGAACGCGTACAGGAAGATTAGTGATCATCTGTGGCTCAGCTGTTATTTTTACTGGGTTATCAAAGCCCTGGGGAGGATTTTGTAAAGCTATTTAGCCTGAGGGAAGGGATTAAAGAGGTTTCTCCCCATGAAACATCTGTTGCAAATGTACTTTCTAATATTCAGAGCAAAACGTTAAAATTAATCAGAAAGGCGAAGAGTCTCTTCCCTCTTCAGCTGCCATGCTCCCTGCTCAGCCACCCCGTGGGTCAAGCCACTCTTTCCTCCCCAGCCCAAACCAGAAGCTGCCCACACCGCTACAGAACAGAGGGCTTTGAATGCTGTGTCCCTCAACACCTTGATGGGAGACTTCAACTTTTCTCCTCAAGCTTTTTTTTTTGTCAGTTAATGAGAAACTAGGACTTGAAGTGACTGTTACAGCCAGAAAGTCCAGCTGCCAATTATCTCCTTCTCTTCTCGCCCTAGTTCCCAAACTCTGCACTCATGCTTTTGTGGTATATGCACTTGCACACCTTTTTTTGGGGTTTTTGCTTGTTTGTTTGTTTATTCTCTCTTTTCTCTCTCTTTTTTTTTCCTCTCTTTTTCATCTCTTTTTTCCCCCTCTTTTTTCCCTCCCCCCCCCCCCCCCCTTTTTTTTTCCCCTCTTTTTCCTCTTTTTTCTCTCTTTTTTCTTTTTTTTCCAAACAGGTACCTGCCATAACAGTGCACAGTTGTACCTACTTTGAGCAACAGCTGATTCTTTTCCCAAATGAAGCCACTATCTGCAATCCCCATAACTGTGTAACTTGTAAATAAATTAATAAATCTCTGCTCAGGAGGGAAAAAAAAAAACATTAAAGAAACTTGGGTACTAGCATTTCTGATATTGGTATGACCCAAGAGGTGTTTTCTGTACCTTTCTTCTCTTCTCCCAGGGCTCTTTCAAGCCTGTTTATCCCAGCCTCAGGATAAAGCTCATGCACTAGGGGCAAGGATAACTTTTTCTCTCCAGCAGCAGACAGGACTAGGCTGTGCTATGCTTTTACTTCTTATAGTATTGCTTTCTCTAATATGTGGGAGGAAAGGAGATATTCAGTAATAAGCAAGTGCATTCACTACACATACTGTGCAAACTTAAGTGCTAGAAGTCAGATTTAAACAGACTCCCAGTTTCTTCTCCTGGGTTATGGACAGGAGATTTTCATAGCAACTGAGAAGAGACTTCATGCTCCTTATTCTTTGTGCTTTTTTTGTTACTGAGTTTAAGAAAACAGCCTGATTTAATTAGTCTTTTTTCAAAGCAAAAATGATAATTTAATTCTTCTGTATAAGAGGGGGAAGAATTATATACTCATGCTCATAGATGCTGGGTTTAGTAAACTGAAGCTTGCTGGTAGCATCACAGTAGTATCCTAACCAAAGCCATAAATGACCCTGATCACATTGCATTTCTGCCTTCAGTTCATCCAGAGTGAGACCCCTTAGAAACACAAGGAAAGGAGTAGCATGACTATGGTGGCTGCTAAATGCAGGACATAGCTCTCCTTGTCACTCTCTGCTCCCAGCTCAGAGGACAGGGACTGAAGTGTCTCATTCCCCTGGGCCAAGTTCACCTGCTCCAAGTGACCTGCTGCCAGCAGACAGTGCAGGAGGAGTGCTAAGGCAATGCTGCACCTACTGTGCTAAGAACAAAGCAGGGATGCTAAGGTGAGAAAACTGAAGCTGGATAACTGGGGAGTTCCCAGGAGGGCCCAGGACTTACATCCTAAAGCCATTCAGGGATGAAAGATGTTTCTCCTTGCAGGGCCAGGCTGTAATAACAAAGCAGAACAGAAAAATTTAAAAGGGTGTTTCAGGCTGCTGCATAGAAGAGTTAGAGATGGAATTTCTAGTGCTGAGGACAAGGTCATAAATAAGAAGAGAGATAGTAAAACGTCAGTAAATGCCTGCTCCTAATGCTATAAATTTCAGCTCAAAGATTAACTGGTGTAGGTAAACCAGCCAAGTTTGTCTACTGAAGTATGACCTTTAAAAAGTCTTTAAGCACCAGAAATCCTGGTGAATACATCCTGAAATCTGAAAGTGGATACAGTGAAAAAAAAAAACAAGGCAGGATTTCTTTCCAAGGCAATGAGGAAGGGACAACCAGACTTCTCCCATCACTGGTACGCACAGGCTATGCCATGGTAATTTGGGAGTCCACCTTCAGGGCCTTTTCATAGTTTCATTCAGGGTTGGAAGGGACCACAAGGATCATCTAGTTCCAACCCCCCTGCCATGGGCAGGGACACCCCACACTAGATCAGCCTGGCCAGAGCCTCATCCAGCCTGCTCTTAAACACCTCCAGGGACGGGGCCTCGACCACCTCCCTGGACAACCCATTCCAGGGTTTCACCACTTTCATGGTGAAGAACCTCCTCCTCACCTCCAGCCTGAATCTCCCCACCTCCAGCTTCATTCCATTCCCCCTAGTCCTATCACTACCTGAGATCCTGAGAAGTCCCTCCCCATCCTTCCTGTAGGCCCCCTTCAGATACTGGAAGGCCACAATTAGGTCACCTCGGAGCCTTCTCTTCTGCAGACTGAACAGCCCCAACTCCTTCAGTCTGTCCTCATAGGAGAGGTGCTCCAGCCCTCTGCTCATCCTTGTGGCTGAGAATAAACAAAAAGGCAAAACATGTGAACTCTTTTCTACCAAAAACTGGAGTAAATCCAGGATAATGTCACAGGGGTCATAAAACAGCCTGTAAGTCACTGCTGAGAACCTGGGCTATATTAAAATTGGTGACATGTGATTAAAAAACCCTATCCTTCCCCCCAGCGTCTGTTCCCACATCCAGGTGACATGCTGTCCCCTCCATGGGGATGGCTGGCACACAGCAATTGATTTGGCCACTGCTGCTGTAATGCAATATTTTCCCTCCAGATCACAAAGTATTACAAATGCACTGATAAAATGCACCCTGCGTTTTTCTCATGTAATGAATCTGTTCCTATATTTAAAGATCATACTTCTCCTGGCAGGACACAGCTGTAGAAGACACTATACCAACCCAACATCTGGGCAATGCAGAAGTGCAAAAGAGGAGCTTTGTGTAGGTTGCTGCTGGTGGAGGCAGAGGAGATGTGCAAGGGACACACATCTGGGCTTTGCTGAAGATACTGCAAGGAGCAAGCCATTACATAGCTTGCAGACTCAACTGGCTAATGCAGGACAGAGGTCTGCCAGAGCCCTCTTTACTCTGGGAGAAGGAATGTCACTTGGTCACCTCAAAAACGTCTTTTATTCCCCAGAGAGGATGGGCTCCCACTCCAGCACACTTCTGTGCACAGCCCACAGCAGGTGGGAGCATTTACTCACACTGTAAGACCCCTGGAGATTCTGTATTGGCTGTTGTGACCTGTTTTTGAAGCCACTTTGACTCAAGCTACTCAGATAAGGTTTTCTGTTGAGGGGTGGGTGTATGAGACAGAAGCTAAAGCGATTTGCAGGTACACCCTGCCTTTGGGGGCTGCCATCTAGATTTAAAGGATGTAAAGCTGTTCCCTGAAAGGAGTAACCAGAAATAACTGCAGCCTTACACAACATCTGCAGCCAGGTCTCAGACACAGAGGACGAATATCTTGCCTTGAATATAATCTTGACTGTTCTATTTAATAAAGGTATCTATTAACTAATTATCAGCCAGTGGTTTTACAGTGCTCCCAAGGACAGCAGAATCAGGATTCGTGGTGTGAATGGTAGCTGCCTCTTTTCCCTAGACTTTTCTTGCAAAATAACTCTGAGGAGGCATGCAGAGCAGCAAAGCCTCTGAAACACATTTAATTAGATAAGCTGAATCTGCAATGTAGAATTTGGAAGCTGTCCAGGCTCAGGGTGGATAACTCAGTAATCTGGCTGGGTGATAGCGGGCTCTGCTGATTTATGTGTGAATCAACTCCTGTTCTTCTGGGTTTCCCTTTCCTCTCCAGCCCAGTAATTAATCTGACCACCTCTTGTCCCATCTAAAGCTCCTGGGGTATTTCACATTGCCATCCCTCTGGCCCAAAACACACACATACACTTGCCTTTTCAGGACTGGTTTTGCAGGGGCAAAGAAATGAAGGTGCTCATTCAACAGGACCATTGCACTTGAGGGGTGACGGGGCCATGGAGGAGATGTCTTAGGACCCCACTCCTGTGGAATTTCTGCTACATCTTCTTCTTAACCAAGAAGCTTTCTCCTCAAGGGAGGAAAAAAGGCTCTCCTGCTGTGGCCCTCACTGAAATTTATTTCCCTGGAAGTAGACTATAGAAACAAAGAAATCAAAGGAACAAAACTACAACTTGCACAAGGGCTGAGAAGCTTCTTAAAGCAGCTCCAGGACTAATCACAGTCATTGAGATATTCTGAATTAACAGCAGTGTGTGTACGTCAGAGGGTATCCTGATGAAGAAACACAGATTATCCTTTGTATTGGCAAAGTAATGTCTGGGGCAAACTTGTACTAGAACTCAAGGTGTCAATACTCCTTGCCCAGGTAACTGCACTCAAACAGGTTCATAGGGTCATAGAATTGTTTTGGTTGGAGAAGATCTTGGAGATCATCAAGGCCTACCGTCCACCTAACACCACCATGACCGTTAAACCATGTCCCAAAGTGCCATGTCTACATGCTGTTGGAACACTTCCAAGGAGGGTGACTGCACCACCTCCCTGGGCAGCCTGTTCCAGTGCCTGATCATTCTTTCAGTAAAGAAATTTTTCCTAATATCCAACCTAAACCTCCCCTGGTGCAATTTGAGGTCATCTGCTCTCATTCATTCTATCATTCGATACCAGGCAGAAGAGACCAACCAAGCCCCACCCCACTGCAACCTTCTTTCAGGGAGTTGTAGAGAGCAATGAGGTCTCCCCTCAGCCTCCTCTTCTCCAGGCTAAATAACCCCAGTTCCCTCAGCCACTCCTCATAAGGCTTGTGGAGTTTGAGGTTAATTCACTAGAATCTCAGTCAGCATCTTCCAATACTGTCTGAAAAGTGCTAGAAGTGTGTCACATCCCCTGCATGTTCATGTCTGAGGACCAGAGGAAGAGCTCAAGTTCTGTAGGGCTGAGGGCAGAAAGGAAGGGGCAGAGCTCTCAATGAACACAGGAATGGCTGCTGCTGTTGAGAAGAGAGATCAGAAGCTGAGGGGGGAGTGTCTACAGTGGAGGACAGAAAGCTCTTCAATTCTTGAAGCTGCACAGGAGATTAAAAAGAGAAGTCACTGCCTGGCAATTTCTCTCAGCAGCAAACTGCTGGCCAGCTGCCATGGAAGGAAATCCATCAGTTTGCTTACAGTGTCTGTCACCTGGAGCTCTACTGTAATTTTTCTGTACCTAGAAAATATTTGGGCTTCACTAACACTGGTAGTGCTGCAACTCCAGGGAAAAACATGGTGAGGGGCGGGGAGACTGGGCTGGCAATGCAGCAGACCATGCTGTGTTTGCACAACAGGCTGCTGGTCCCTGGGCAGCCTGGCATCACTCTTGTCTGCCCTGCAGAGCAGGTGCTCCATGTGTGCCTGCAGAATGCAGCTGTGTAGCACATCTGTGCTGCAGAATACACTTCAGATTCCTCATCCTGTAAGCAAGAAATCAAGGCACGTCTCACAAAGAAATAATTTTTGAATGACAGAACATGTGAAGGCTGATTTCAGAAGGCTTTGGTGCTGGGGTGGATGATGATATGTGTCATAAGGTACAGGCAGGGGCTGAAGCATTTCCTACAGCTCTCTCCTCCCTCATGTGAGTTCCCTGCTACTAAATCACTCACACACTCGCCCATTTGCTTTCACAGTGCAATTTGGCTTTCTGTGAGGAGCGCTCATTTTCCTCTGTCCTCCTGCCTAAGCCTCATAAAGCTGTGAAAGCAGACTGAGACATCTAACACTCAACTCCTTCAACTCCTGGTTGAAAAGTTTGGGTTTCCATTTTGGGAAAATGGTTGCAGTTTAGCACCATTGCAGGAGGACATTTTAAAAGCCTGATGTTTGATGTCTCTTCAATTAATCATACTTGCCCCCTAAAAAAGTTCATTTAATATGTCAGAGCCAAGTGAAAGTGCAATTATGTCATGCACATGCAATATAAATTACCCATCCAATTTCAAAATCATTCAAGCCTCACAAAATTCCTTTGGTGGCACCCAGACCTATTAGCTGAGAAAGATCTGCCTAATTCTAGTCTCTCCAAATCAAAATTGAATCCATTACCTTTTTTTCTCTCTGTGTGTGACAGAGCAGGGAAAGAAGTCTGTGCTCTATTATTTTTAATAACAGAACAAGAAGTAAAAGAATTTTCTTTTTCTGAGATTCTCCAGTGAGGATTTTTCACTGGAGAATATTCTCTTCTGCTTTCAAGGTAAATAAATTGCTCTCTCACTAGCTGCAATATGAAGCCAGGGGTCTATATTAATCTCATCGTTTTAAGCTGAAAAAACCCCACCTGTACTCAAAGAAGCTAACGAGAACAGATAGCTGATGAGCATCAAGGCTCCACTGTGGCTTGGCTCATGCTGTGTGCCTGCTCTCCAGACAATTCTTTGCATACAAAGACCACCATGAAATCATTGCTTTTATACTGTTATCCTGTGCTTCAGCTCAGTTGAGTTTAGCCAGAGACACATACTGACTTCATTTCTTCTAACAAACATCTCACTCTTTGTCTGACCAACACATACAGGTATCTTTTACACTAATGCCTATCAGTAACTTCTCTGCAGAACAGCCACCACCATGTCTCCTTCTGTGTGCAATGTACATGTGCATGCAAAGGACTTCTCAGGATCTCAGGTAGTGATAGGACTAGGGGGAATGGAATGAAGCTGGAGGTGGGGAGATTCAGGCTAGATGTGAGGAGGAGGAGGTTCTTCACCATGAGAGTGGTGAAACCCTGGAATGGGTTGTCCAGGGAGGTGGTCGAGGCCCTGTCCCTGGAGGTGTTTAAGACCAGGCTGGATGAGGCTCTGGCCAGCCTGATCTAGTGTGGGGTGTCCCTGCCCATGGCAGGGGGGTTGGAACTAGATGATCCTTGTGGTCCCTTCCAACCCTGAATGATACTATGATACTATGATATTATGATAGAAACATCCCAAAGCCAGGAACAGATGAAGTAGTGCACGAAACCAAATGGATAAAACCAGGCCCTGTAGGAATATGGTGAGATTGCAATTTACCATTAACAACCCAATTTTTCCATGAGAGCAAGAAGCTATGTTGGAACCTAACAACTTTTATTCTAGCAAGTCTGTTGTCACCTGAATTGCACATCAGAGACTCATCCTGGTCATGGATGCAACCTAGATTTATAGATCTGCCTACAAGAGATCAAACCACTATCCACAGTGGAATTCAAGAGAGATACGGACTTCAGAGGAGTGGAAAACTTTGTCAGTATCAAAAAAAATAACAGAAATTCTATCCTGATACCATGAATGAGTTAAAAAGTTCTCTATTAATAAGTACAAGGTTGGCTTAGTCTAAGGACTCCCAAATTAATATGTGCTAATAGTAGCTGGATGGTTACTGTATGCATCCACAACAGGATAAAATTAAGTTGAAAAGTTTCCAGCACTGTTTACTGATGCATTAGGATTTGGTTTAGGCAGAGCTGCAAGGCAAGGTGCCAATCAGCCCCCAGCTGTGTGACTCTTTCATTGGGTGCCCTGCCAAGATAACCTTAAGATCACAACCTTTCCTTCCAGCCTAAAGATGGACTAATGGACTCTCAGATTAGTCCTACCCCTGAGCAGAATTGCCTTTCCCTTTTATCACCCAACTTTCACTGCCTTCTGCCTTTCTCCTGATTAGATGAATTATCAAAGCATAGTGCTGTGCTTCTGAAAACCCCATCCCAGTGCAGCATGGATGGATTGTCAAAAGGAACTCACCTTGATTTTGATGAACAGAGAAGACAAAGCTTGCTAGTCCCTGAAATGAGCCCACCAGACACTCCTGGAGGTTAACCAACAGGCAAGTGTTCACTGCTACAAAAAAACTTCAACATTTTGCTTTTAAAACCCAGGCTCCATCCCTGTCACCTCTCTGTCTTCACTCCCTCCTCTGCACTTTCCTGCTCTCTCCTCAATCCAAACCTCTCCCTGATGTCTGCCACCACAGCCTTGCCCCACATCTCTTCTTCTCCTGTCTGGATCTCCTGCAGTCAGGGCTGGAGCCAAGCCAAGCAGCTTTGGTGGAGTTTATCAGCTCAAGATCTGCCAGCAACAGGTCTTGGCCCTCACCAGGGCTGATGTAGCTTGCCACCAAGGCATGCCTCTGCTGTTGGAGGCAATGTGGACATTGAAGAACCACAATATCAATGTCCCAAAACCAACAGGGACATGCAGTGCCATTTCTTCCAGCCATGCCATGCCATGCCATGTCTCATTAGGAGCCTCTGCACAAATTACTATGTCTATGTATTAGTGATCTGTCTGTCATAAATAGCAGCCTTGTTCTTGAAGTGGTGATGAGGATGATGGTACACCCAAATTAATGGGCACGCTCACTCTCGGCAGGGCCAGCTAGCCAGGGTAGGCAGGTGTGTTAATTCAGTTCCAGAGCTGGTTTATTTTCTAGTTGTGACCTTGTTTACCTCTAATTTGGGCATCTTTGCATGCTGCCACATTATGCCTTGAGACCTGCCAGCATCTATGGCACTTCCGAGGTGCTGCTTAGTCACTGAGTTCATATAAACCTTGTCACACTCATGAGACCTATACATAAATATGTTCTAAATATCTAGGCACCAGCATACTTCTCAGGTGGTTTCAGGAATCCAGCCCACACAGATGTTTAATGCCAACCTGAGAGCAGCTGATTGCAGCTTCATGCAAAACTTGGGCTGATGTATTGTTTGATAAAGAGCTATCTGAAAAGTTAATCAAATTGAAACATAAAATGCAAGAACCCAACTGGAATACTAGTGTCCACCATTTACTAGCTCATGTGAGGAGAGGACAGCTAGAATGGGTACCTAGAAGACTGAAACTCCACCAGAAAATAGAAGCTCAGTGACAAGCCCTAAGAACTGCCTACTTCTATTTGATGAATGAAATCCTGTTTGTCTCCCTCGTCTGCTCTTGAGGGAGGAAAACTAACACTTAAAAGATGTACATAAAGTCTTCAATAAGACAGTTTAAATGAGGTGACTGCCCTCAGATTTGCTTTCAAGATAAATTCCCTTACACTGGGCTTGTGGTTACCAGGCTCAAGGTAGCAAAGAATTTAGCAGGCATTTCCTGTAAAGATGCAACCTTAGCCAAAAAAAAAAGAGAGTCAATTTGTTTTTAAATGAAGAGAGAATTGCTCATTATAGCTGCAATAATATGAATTATGGTGCCATAGCCCTATTTTAGTATTATCTACTCTTCAGGGTTGAAATATCTTGTTATGGACATAATTCTCTGAGCAGCAGTAGTATTACAAAAGGCACTATGGGGGGAAAAAAGTTGGAACTTTCTTAGAATAAACTTAGAATAAACCAAACCAGGTTGGAAGAGACCTTCAAGATCCTCGCGTCCAACCCATCAACCAATCCAACCCACCCAAACAGCTAACCCATGGCACCAAGCACCCCATCAAGTCTCCTCCTGAACACCTCCAATGATGGCGACTCCACCACCTCCCTGGGCAGCCCATTCCAATGGGCAATCACTCTTTCTGTATAGAACTTCTTCCTAACATCCAACCTGAACCTCCCCTGGCGCAGCCTGAGACTGTGTCCTCTTGTTCTGGTACTGGGTGCCTGGGAGAAGAGACCATCATCCACCTGTCTACAACCTCCCTTCAGGTAGTTGTAGAGAGTGATAAGGTCACCCCTGAGTCTCCTCTTCTCCAGGCTGAGCAACCCCAGCTCCCTCAGCCTCTCCTCATAGGGCTTGTGTTTCAAGCCCCTCACCAACTTTGTTGCCCTTCTCTGGACTTGTTCCAGCAAGTCAACATCTTTCCTAAACTGAGGGGCCCAGAACTGGACACAGGACTCGAGGTGTGGCCTAACCAGTGCAGTGTACAGGGGCAGAATGACCTCCCTGCTCCTGCTGGCCACACTGTTCCTGATGCAGGCCAGGATGCCATTGGCCCTCTTGGCTGCCTGGGCACACTGCAGGCTCATGTTCCTGATTACCAGGAATAATGTAGCAGGACCAAAAAGAATAAAAAAGAAAGAGAAAAAAAAAGAAAAAGAGAAAGAAAAAGAAGTTTTATTCAGTGTCTTTAAGGGAGAGACAGAACCAAATGTCTGAAAAATTCTCTCTTTCATCTCTTAGAAAATTGAGCCTGTAATTATATCCTGGATCATGGTAGAGACTTAGTATTGAGATCATTGTTATGCACTTCCTCTTTATATGTATGTTAATGTGCCAATTTTTTTTAGATTTTTGTAATTTTTATGTACAGATGATTCATTTTTCAGCACCAGGAAAGGAATCTTGCACATTTTCATCTCTTTTCCCTCTCCTTTTCTGCAACTCCAGACGCAGCTTTGCATAGACCTGACTTTGTCGCCCGATATTTTCAGTCCAGGTATTTAAAAGAACAGTTCTGACTTGATGCAGAAGGACCACGGGAAGCTGCAACAAAACGCAGCTCAAAACGCAGGGAGATACTGAGAAGGAGCTGCTGTGAAGAACGACTCGGTTAAACAGTAAATAAAGATGTCAGAGCTGTGCAGGGCGGGTTTCGGAGGAGGCTTTCGGAAGGTGGGGGGGGGAAGGCAGGCAGGGTGGGGAGGTGCGATTAGCGGGGGCCCCAGCGGGGACGAGGTTATCGCCAGCGGGGACTCCTGCCAGGTCACGGGGCTGTATTTCTCTGAAGCGGACAATCTGCAGGAGTTTAGCCATAATAAAGCAGGATAAAGTGTGTTTTTGTAAACAGGGAAAGAGACACGGGCTCACGCTGCAAAAAACAGCTGTGAAACCTGTTCCTGTTTCACAGCCTGAGTTTCTCAGCTTCGACTCTCAAGATATTGAATTCCTCGCAGAATATTTAAGCAGGAAGAGAGTAGAAATTTAAGGTCTGACTAGGAGTAAAAAAAAAAATAAAGCATTTTCAAGGGAATACAGTGTTTGGGGTTTTGCTTTTTCCAAGATCTGGTAAAAACAGAGGGGACTGAGTGAAAGAAAAGGACGTAATTTTTCTTTTTATTGGCCATATTTTCCCACAGAATCATCAGTAAAGCAGAGACACTTGTTTCAACAAGTGAAAATCTCCAGTTTAGGGAAGTATGTGAGTATCACAGAGGGAGTTTCAAAATTAAGTATATCCGGATCTCTCAGGCCCAGATCCTGCACAGAGAAACCAAAAGGAAAATCCTCTGGCACTGCTGATACTTCCAAAACTGCTTTGACAACTGCATTGCTTCACTCACTGTAGGGAGCCTGGTTTTGGCTGCAGCTGGAACCCTGCACTGCACTGGTAACTCGGTATGAAAGCATGTGGGGAGGGGTTCACAATGCAGTTTCATCTCCGCTTGGGCTGGTGTTTCAGCCTGAGCCCCACCAGCTGCCTTGTCAGGTACCAGTGTGGCACATTCACTCTCAAAGATCTGTTTCATACTATGCTGATGTTGTCTTTTTTGCTTATAAAAGGATTTCAATCTTTAATGCCTCAATTCCTGCTCAAATTTCAGAGATTTGTCAACAGATGGGGAAAAAAAATACACATGGGCACTTAAACGCATAATCCAGTTCCATGTTACTACTAGATGACTTAGACATTACTCACAGACCTTTGTAGAGATCAGAAATCTTGGTCTGGCAGATCCCTTGCAGGACTAGGACCCTACTTCATGAGTTAAGAACAGCTCTCTATGCTCAGCCATGTTTGGCTTTGGCATGTTGCATATGACAAGGCCAGCTGTACTAGCAGGGCTCTGAACATCTAATCAACCAGAAAGAGTGAGCAGCTATCTCTGGCGTCCTCCCCCATCTCCCAGCAGAACACATTTTTCCGGAGCCACTGATATTCTTGCAGCACAGACCTGATTGATGAGTCGTGCCTTCAGGAGCTACTGCAATGCACACACTACATTTGAGAGTAATAGTTCCAGTAGCACAAACTGATAACAGCTACAGAGGATCTCTCTGTAAATTGCTTGTATTTACAGAAATAAATGACATTAGCATTTCCTCAGACATTCAAATCTCTGAATACGAATGCTCCTGCGTTTGTATAGAAGTGTCCTCAGGACGCTCACACTAAAACACTACTGAAACATGCACAAATATATGGAGAGCTATATGGGAGAAACAGAGTATGAGAAGTAAAGAAAAGAAAGACACTAACTACACTCTATCAGAGAAACACATTAAATAAATGCCTGGTTTTAAATTGCCCACTCAGCCCGCGTAACAGCTGAATGATTATGCTGCTTAGGTGGATGGTCCCCTCAGCTACTTTCAAGTGAAGCACACAACGCTGAACTATGCAATTAGATAAAAAAGTTGAGCTACTTTCTCGTTTCCACAAGTTCACGTCCATTAAGCAATTAGCAGAAACACTTTGTGGAACAGCTTTTGCAAGCTCTGCTGGAGAGGCCTCCTGTCCTTAGCCTTGCTGGAACAGCATGCTGATGAGCTCATACACAGGTTAAACCTGCACAGCCCCCTGCCATTTGCTGCAAAACACTTTGCATGTGCTAATGGGGTCTCTTCTATTAACTCCAAATGTTTTTAACATCTAGAAGTTATTTGGTTGATAGAGGGCAATAACGAAAGGTGAAAAGGGCTGTCCCTTTGACCCACAGCGTTGTGCTCTGCAGCAGCACACAGTAGCCTCGGGTGGTTTTTATGGCTAGGATTAACTGGGATTGGGAATGATGCAGAAGCAGCATGCTGAATCAAGGGTAGGAAATCGCTTTGCAGAGCAATTTCTTCAGTAAGATTCAAACCCACTGATGATTTCCAAGCACAAACAAACACCCTAATGCCCTACATTCAAGAATTGTTTATTTAATCACAATTTGTGTACAGTAAATAGTGTGGCTCAGAGCTTGTTTGGGTGAGCTGACAACACTGCGTTTCATGGCACAGAGGTTCGGCTGCAAGTGACAGATCTATCAAAAAAAAATTTGGGAGAAGTGAATGCAAAGAAGTTTGTTAAAATTTGACAGCAAATGAGAGAGAAAAGAGAACTTATTTGCAACCAGAGACATTGCCTCATGCCCTTTTTCCCTTATTAGGGAGGGCAATGAAGCATTTCTGTTAATGCTGGACTTACTCCTGGTAGTTGTGGGTACATTTTGTTTCAAATAAACGCTCTTTAAAAAAAAATTATCTCCCAACTACACATTGAACTTTGATAAAATTAAAAAGAAATAAAAATACACATTCTCTCAGATGCATTCTCAGTCAGTGGATTTCTACTTCTGGGGTTTACTTTTGGGGTTTACTTCTTTCCTCATGTTTATTTTGGACTTGTGAACAATTCTGTACTAAGGACAGTGAAACATTTCTCTTGCTGCACAGCCCTCTCCTTGTAAAAGCAGCATGCCTCTTTTCTTTGATCTCATCCTTGGTTCTCTGTCCCTTTGGTACGTTTCTTCTTTGCAGTTTTTAAGCACCATAAAAGGCCGATTCTCTTTTCCTCAGGTTTCTGTCTGGTTTCTACATTCTCTCTCCTATTCTCTTTCAGAAAATTGCCAACACTCTACGAACTACATAATGAATAATAATGAAGTATTTTATTACACTTAGCTGTAAGCACAATTACAAATTACCTAAGTTTGATTGTGAATGAAGATTTATACTTAACCTCGCCTCAAAACATGCATCAAGAGTATCATCAGTATCTGTGACAGACAGAAATGTCTCCAAATTTTCTGTAACAAGGGAGAAAATCCTGTCTTGATTTGCTCTTCAGCAGTCTCAAGAATATGTCTGTGCAATGAAAGTATTCTTTTCCCTTAGCTGAAGGACAGAGCTGCATAGCTCATCACGCCAAGAGAATGTATTTATGGCCCGAAGAGCTCTCCTCACCCCCAGACTTGAGGCTTATAGTGGAATCCAAGGTATGTACTGATGATATGAACATGATATACTTTACTGTAACCTATTCTTCAAGCAGCTGTTAATGCCAGTCCAGCTTTCTGTAGTCTGCAGCCAAAGGAAAGTTGTCTGCAGCATATGTATAGCTTCCGTCTGCAGCATACTTGCTGTGAAGTCAATGGCATGCTGAAGTGGATGCCACAGAACCAAAGAGCCATTTGTTAAAATTCAAGTCTCAGATGTTAACATATATTTGGGATCACTTCTCTGCTTGAGAAAGAAATCAATTTCCTCCCTGCTCAATTACTGTTGCAGTAGCATCCAAAGTCTTGCACAAAGGTCCAGAAACACATTGTGCTGCGCTTTATGAAGCCACTGCGAAAGATGGTCTGGCTCCAAAGAGATAAAAGTCAAAGGTAGCAAAAAGGTCAAAATACATGAAGGAGAAACCAAGAACTGCAGTGGGAGGAGAAACAGAGAGATACACTGACACAACTGCTGAGCAGATCAAGAGCAAAAGGATTTGAACTTTTCCTATTGGTTCCTAGTCTCCTCATCTATTGTGTGCTGCTGTTTCTGACAGCCATAGCCAGGAGAGAGGTGCCTTACTATTTTAATGTTGCCCCAAATAATTTCCTTTTAAATTGCTCTTATTACACAGGTGCTTAAATTTTAAGCCTCAATTTATGCAATTGGTACGCTGCTTTGTGAACTGGGAGATCATTGTCCTTTTCACAGACTGCAAATGCTCAGGGCAATAATATTCTACTCCATGCTTACTTATGAACATGCAACACCTATGCACAGGGTTTAGATCCAAACACATGCACAATGAGCTCCTCTGAAGCATCTCAATTAGTGGTTCTGGGTCCTGAACCGTCAGGGAAGGGAATCAATCAGTCTTACTGCTTTTCCTTGAACTCTTGCTCTCATTGATCTGAAAAAAAGACAGAAGAAAAAAAAAGAACATGAGTAAATCTTAAGTTTAGACCTTCAAAAAGCTAAGTAGTGTGGAAGGACTGCTTGGTTTTATTTGTGTGCAACCCTCCTCCTAAGACATCCTTACAGGATATTTATTTTGTGCAGCAGTATGATGTTGTTGACTCCTATGTGCTTTTATTTTTCCTTCTATAATCTTCAAATATTTTTCTACTGAACTGCTGCTAGTAAGCAGTTACTGGTTTTAATTATTCATTTATTAACATTAAATTACGTTTATCAGTACCTAAGTGTACCTCAGCTATGAAAATACCAAGTGAGGCATTATCAAAGGCTTCATTAACCTCATCACATGTACTTAGAGCTTCTCTCTATACTCTTATTTATGTGCATACATTAGTGAAAGCAATGGCAACAAGTATTGATTGTACTGTGGATTAGATTTTAATTATTACAGTTCACAGAACAAAGACACCATTAAGTTCATGTGATATACAATTGCTGTAGGATAACTACACCTCCTCTGCAATGTTTTCTAGAAAACCAGTGCTCTGTGAAGTGACTGTTTTTAATCACACTGCCAAAATATAAACTCTGCCTGATTCAGGTGCTGTACACCAAGTACAGCTTTGGTGTGGAGGCCTCAAGAGCTTTTTGGAGTACAAGGGCATCACCCGTGCTTGCAAAAAAAGTGGAGTTCGAGTGTGGACACAGCTATCACCTACACCTGAATTTCTCATCCACAAAGTCAGCTATCAGATGCCAGATTCACTTCACAAATTCCTGGTCACTGACAGGCTTTGTGGACAAGTGAAGATAAGAAGTAGGTGCAAAATTTGCAACGTGAACAACACAGACATTCTATTTATCTTCCCAGAGGTCCTTGGAAAGGGCTCAAGACACCTTCAAGGGCATTTCCTCTTAGAGAAAGTGAACACCTTGATGGCTGAACTCCTTAGTGACCTATAAAGGATTAAGCATTAGGGGGAAACAAGAAGAGCCAAATTTCTGTTATTGATTTTTGGCAGAGAGGAACACTCAAAAACCCCCACAGGTTGGGTAGTAGAAGGCAAAAGCAGTGCCGGGTCTAGTGCCACACAGCAGTACGAAAAGGGCGTAGACAGGAAAAGATGACAGCAAACCCACAAGGCAAAACCAGAGAGTAAGAGCTGACTGCATGTTAGGAGGACAGGGAAAAGAAGGCCAACAAAAATTATATTAATGTCAATTTTCTTTTTTAAAAAAGTCCCTACTTTCTTCTCAATTTTTCCCCCAAGTTACCTTAGCCTTTGATGTCAGTAAACAGTGTCTCTTCATTCTAGCAATAAATCTAACCACAGTTTCTAGATCCCACTATTTAATGAGATTTTGGAACTTTGTCATCTGATTATTTGCACATTGCAATCTGATTGTTTGCACATTTCTACTGAAGTCTTTGTGTGACATTCTGACCACTCCATCCATCACAAACCACACCTTGGGGTAACAGTGGGTGCTGCTTGCCAGAGCTGTCCTTTAATGCTGAAATGCAATTCCAAAAGAGGAGTTACCCGGCATACGTAGAATCATGAGGCAACTTTAGCATCCTGCAAACACATTTGGAGAGAGCAAAATGAAACATTTAAGCATGCTGATTAAGGCATTGATTCTGCAAATACTTACTACCAGGCTTAATCCCTTTGAAATCAGAGGGGATATTCCCGGTCAGAAAAGCTGCGAGTAAACATTTGCCTCTCTCAGCCCTTGAAAGCGATTGCTGGCAATATTTTTCTCCTAGATGGACAGAGCTCTCTCGTCAACAGTCCACAACTATGAAATGACATATATGATAATTGTGAAAATTATATAGCCCTGCCCCTAATAACAGCCTGGAGTCAGTAATTGGCTCGGTGGTGAGAGGAGAAGCGCTTAGTCATTCCGTGACAGGCAGGCAGGAAATGCCAAGATGAACTGTCGCAGCTAGACACATATTATTAGTCTTTATTGAAACACAACTAGTTACACTGGTTGTGCATATTCTGTAGGCAGACCTTTTCAAAAGCTGAGTACTCCAGCCTTAGCCCTGCAATACAGGCCTTGTTTACAATAGAAAGTTGTGCTGACCTAACTATGTTGCTACAGACAGATCTGTACAGCTCCGGTTTATTTCTCCACAGCAGGAGAACCAGTGGCAGTGCAAAACACCTTTGTACCACTATAAGCATGTATCATTTTAAATCGTACAATTAAATGAGTTATAAAAATTCATGCAGCTCAGATAACATCGTTAAAGTGTTCTATGATGTATGAAGAGACCAGAGACTCTTCATTTCACAAATAAATGTGAATTAATGAATCTCAGCCCTCTTGCATGCAAGGGGAGGAGAAGAGAGGAGTGAAAATGCCCCGTGTTCAGGATACAGCCTCTTATGCCTGAACATCTTGTGACCCAAGCAGCATTTGCAGCTCAATGAAATGCAATGTATTCACTCCTGGCTGCCTATAGAAGTACTTGAATCAGTCTGAAATGACTCTTTGAACAGGAACTAAGAGAGAATCACTATGGCTGGAGGCAGAGAAGCTGCTCATTTAAGAAAACAGTAAAAGGTCACAAAGGGATAAATGTTTCTGCCAGCATTAATTTTACTGTAATATTCCAGTTTCTCATCTTGAAAATTGAAGGGATTTTCCCTTGTTCTTACAGTCAGAGAAGGCAATGCATATATATAAGTAAGAAATGCACTGTATTATGGTGGAAACTGGTGAATACTCTCTGAAGATTCTTGTTTTCCAGGGATCACTGATGAGCATCATGACACTGGTGGATGGACAGCAGGACCAGGTGCCAGAGGCTGGGCTTCTGCTTAGGACTTTGCCTCTGGCCTGCTGTAAAACCTTTGGTAAATCACCTTCTCTCTCTGTGCCTCAGTTTCTTAATTTACAAAATGAGAGAAGGTCAATTTGCAAAGCACTTTGACAAACAACAATGACAAACGAGTGCCATATGTTAGTTGAATGCAATTGTTATTAGCTTCTACAACTTGTTTTCCTGTGCAATGTCCACCACTAGAGACAGAAATTTCAGCTTTGATTGCTTATTAGATACTTTACTAATTTTGGGTCCAAATTTGAATTCAGATTTCAAAATAATGTCAAAGCTTCAAACTATTAAATGTGATTTTTTTTTTTCAGTTTAGTATTATAGCAAATGCAAATTTTCATATGAACTACTTCAATAAAACATTTTGTTCCTATTAATTGAGTGTCCAAATGGACACAATCAATCTGCTCAGCAATGTTACCTCTTTTTGAAAATTCCCCTCATTAAGTATTTATAGAGATATTGCTATAAGTAATTCCATTACCAATTGCTATCAGTGATTCCATTAGGCTGAATCACCAAGTAAGCTTGATTCTGACACTGTAACCAGATGCATCCCATAAGGCAGTGAGGTGAATGCACCATGCCCTGGGTGGCTTCTGAAAGGGATTTACTGAAAGTTAGGGAAAGAAAGAACAGCACACAGACAAGGGGATCTAACAAAGCCCAGCCAGGATTCAGAGCTTGTTGTCCCTTGCTATATCTTACTAGCAAAGCTACTGCAAATAAACTGCAAACAAAAATTAAAAATGAAGTAAAAATGTTCATTTGCTTAATTACCTGGCATCTGGAACATCTTTTATATAACGTCTTGGATAAAGAAATAAAACTCTTCACATGTCAATATTTTCAGGATCAGAACATGTATCATAGAATCAGTTTGGGTTGGAAGGGACTTTTAAAGGTTGTCTAGTCTATTCCCCCTTCAGTGAGATCTTCAACTAGCTCAGGTTGCTCAAAGCCCTGTCCAAACTGATCCTCAGTATTTCCAGGGATGGGTCTTTTACCACCTCTCTGGGCAACCTGAGTCAGTGTTTCACTGCCCTTACTGTAAATAATGTCAGTACTCCAGGTGAGGTCTCAGCAGAGCAGAGTAGAGCAGAATCCTCTCCCTTGACATACTGGCTATGCTGCTTTTGATGCAGCCCAGGATACAGCTGGCTTTCTGGGCTGTGAGTGCACTTTGCCAGCTCATGTCCATCTTTTTATCTACCAGCACTCCCAAGTCCTTCTGTGCAGGGCTTCTCTCAATTTCTGCATCCCCCAGCCTGTATGGATACTAGGACCCCCAACCCAGCTGCAAGGCCTTGCACTTTGTCTTATGAGGTTCACCTCCCAGGTTTGTCCAGGTCCTTGTGTGTGTCATCCCATACCCCATGGAAATTATGAGCATTTTTAAAAGCTCTAATTTTGCCCAGATTTGTATGAAAACAATACTGTAAGCGTAAGAATGATGAGAGCAGCCTAGGATCTTAACAAGTTGTGTTCTTCCTGTTCATTTAGCTGTAAATTGCCTATCTTTCTGGCCCTAACTTATGAAACTACTTTAACCTGTAATTAAACCCCAATAAAGTCAAGATCTCAGCACACATTTAAGACTTAGCCTACACTTCAGTGTTTAAAGGAGCAACTTAACAACATGCATTCCTGAAGGAATAGTTATCATGGCAAACCAGTATTTCCATGTGACTAGGACACAGTCTCCAGACAATCCACCAGAAGAGATCTAAGAGATCATGAGACACTGGCAAATTTACTAAATAACACTGAGGCAACTGAAATATTTGATTTTTGGGAGGTCTGATGTAGTAAGTTTGGTAGCTCCACCCTTTCCATACCCTGCAGGTGACTCTTGGCATTATCTCGGGACTCCACAACTCACATTCCCTTATCATTGACCTTCAAGAATTCAGTCAGTCTCTTGAAACATGCATGGAAATGATGTGTGCTTATACTGAGAAATGCAGAGATGTCCCATTCCCCACTCCTATCTGAAAAGTATCATTTACAGACATGAATATATATTAGCACATCCATGTACATTTGTGGATTTCTGCTTTTACTTTTATGAAGCTGAGCAACAAACTTTGCAACACCATCATTTCCTTCCTCCCAAGGAAATGAGGGATTTGTGTATATTAAATCAGGTAAACATAGATTCAGCTCCCTATAGTGGCTTGCCTGACATTGTGTTGAAGAGAAAAATTAGCTGCATCATTGTTATTCTGTGATGTCTAGAAGACCACAACTAAACTGTCGGCATGCTGGAGGTGGGAAGCTATTAGAATCTTACATATTGGCTATAACCTGTTCAGGCACTGGGGCTTACAGGGTATGTTCCCTTCTGGAAACTGAATGTACCCCATATTGTTTAATCAATGCTTTGTCTTCAGAATTAGGTTCTCCAATGCAATCTAAATACATAGAGAAACAGTAATAGAAAAATAGAAATAGAAATAATAGCAATAGAAATATTTGGATGTGGCTTCTTGGGGACTCCCCTATATTGTAGCATACAAATGGCTTTGATTACCTGCTGTCAGATGGAAAAGGGACCAAAACTGAAAGAAACAAGCCCTGTGAAAGACTAAAGGAGTAATCATAGTTTTATCTCGTAAAACTTTCCCAAAGACACAATAAGAAAAATTGTGAAGCTTAATGGGTTTTTTTTTGGCACTAAGTTATTTAGCCACTGCAAACAATAACTGATATTGTCTGCAAATATGATACACTGGTGTGGGTGTTGTGCAAGCCAAATACAGCCTACCAGACAGTTCCTCTCATATCATCAATACAATCTTACACAATCTTGAAGTGGAGATTAAAGGAAATGACTAATTCAGAAGGTGCATGAATCTCAGCAGATGCTGCTGCTGCCACCTGAAGTGATTTGCCATTCCTTGGCAATGAGAGACTGGTGTATCTGTACAACAGCAGCTCCAGGGTTAAAAGAGTGGAGAATGCAGCTGCATGAATCTCTGACAAACCAGCAACTTCTGGGAATGGGTTGATACCGCAATAGTTCTGCTGCTGTTGTGTGTGTGTGTGTGTGTGTGTGCAGAAACACGTTGGTAGAATCTCTCTCTTCAGGCCTGGAAGGCTGAGAGCTTGGTGAGACCAGTGGTAAGACTGAGCTTCTACTCAACAGAGCAGCACCATACTGTCCACTATGCCTATGATGATGTACTCTTGACAGGGATAAGTCATGTCAACCTCCCTAGCTGCCATAATGTTTCCATTGTAATTATATCTATGTATCCATTTATTGTGATGTTTTATCCTGCAGGTTTTAAATGTGCTGAGTTAAAACACGGTACAGCGCAATCCAAATGCAATGAGGCAAGTAACTGTAAAAGCCAAAATTAGGGTACAGAGAACAATATATTTCAAATTAAGTGGGAACAAGATTACTTGTTAGCTGAAAATAATGAGCACCTTCAGTGCTTTATGTGCATGCAAATGATAGGTGTGCCAAAGGAATATAATATCAGCTGACATTACAAAACCTACCACCATGAAAAATAAGAGAAGTGCACAGGAGAACCTAATTATTACAGAATTAAAAGAAACCCCCTTGAAAATCAACATCACAAGCGAAGAAGTATGCTGATTTAATGTGCCACTGTATAAGTTCAAAAACCTGGCTGCTCCCAATGCCTTGGGTGAAGCCCTGAAATGGGATGGCGAGCCAGAAGGCGGTATGCAGTTAAAATGCTCTCTGTGTCTATGGGTAAAAAAATTAACAACTCGTGGAAGCTTGATATTATCTCATGTAACTACAGAAAGCAGAACAGTTCAGGCAAACAACCACACAGAGAAAAGTGCAAGCATTTATCGCTGACTTTGGATGAGACTACAAACAGCAGTGAGACCAGGCAGTTATTCAATTTCATCTGAGCTACAGCGAGGGTTTTATTTGCAAAACAAATGGAGCAGTATTTTTCTACCACTAGCTCATGGACCTGTTTTCAAAACCCCCCTGTCACAAATAATGACAAGCAGTGACTGTAGAAAAGTCAGTTAATGAGTTCACTGAGAGGAAACTGCAGCTCAGTGCTTCACTTTCACTGCATGATACATCACCACAGGGTGGTAAATCTATGAAGCAAGGAACATGAAGCTTCATGTCATATATATATGGTTAGCCTCATTCACAGAAGAAATACTACACAGACACACAGAAAATGTTTTAAGGAGATGAATCCAAACTATGGGAATTTTTGCCCTCTTTCAGAAGTTGGGTGATGGGAAGCTGGGAAGCTGCCACCTTTACTTTTCCCAGTGTGCATGTCCTGAAGATGAGAGAGCAAATAATACATTTCAGTTCTAAGAGCCTATCTCTGCTCATTGGTCTTTCTAATAGCTCTGGTCTGCATGGTGCCTAAAATTCAAGAGAGCTATTTAGGTCACCTATTATCCATGGAAGAGCTTAAAATTTCCTTGAGTTTCCATGTCAAACTGCAAAATTTTCTACAAAGACCCACACATACTTAAAACTACCCCAAACTGAACTCTTAAAGTTGTAATTGAGAAAGAATTGCCTAAATTCATGCCCAGAGAGCCCATTCCCACACCTAGCATCCATGAATCGCACCAAATTTAGCTCAAAATCCATTTAGTACTCCCAGCTGACATTAACACTCTTATCCTGCCTGTGGAGCAAGCTCTTCCAGAAGACTGCTCAAAACAGTAGTGTAGAGAACAGCTGAGGATAAGGTCCATATCCTCCCTCCTCTCAACTCTCAGTAACTTGCTCATGAGACAGAGATAGTATTTACATTTTGCATTACAGAGTTGGGTAAACTGCATATGTATAAATGGAAATAAGAGTTTGAATTCCAAGACTTTTAGACTTTTAATTTCAAAGGACTATCTTCAGCAGTTTGGGTCTGGTTTTATATTCTTCTTGGTTCTGCCCTTCCTTTCTGATGAATAAACTAGTTGAAACAGAGGGGTGGAGAGTGGCCTGTGGGCATTCTACCATTTACTCATTCCTTTCAAAAACCAGAATCAGTGGGTTCAGCTTCAAGACTGAAAACTCCTAGAAGAAACATTTCTGTCTTTCAAGACAGAAAATCAGCAGATTACTGTGCACTAGATGCCACAGATACACCCTCCAATGGTACCTACTTGCTCTGAAGACATAGAGCAGTGTTTTGAACTCTGAAGTTATGTTTACAGTGGCATATAAACCAAGACAAATATATTCTTGAACTCAGGACTACATAGTACATGGCTGTTAGCATAGCTGGCCAGTAACAACCACATCATGTGGAGACAACACGTACTAAGAACTATCCCTGACAGGAAACCTGGACGCAGCCACACTGGTTTTGAGGAGTGAGAAGAGAAGAAAGTGCAGTCATATGGATGTGAGGTGGGGGCCCCTGACAGCCACTAATTATTTGCAAAAGTGTCTTGGTGTCCAGAGTTATTCCTGGCAAAGCCAAAACTTCTGACTCTTTGGCTGACTTTCAACAGTGTTTTCCAGTTCTCTATTTCAGTGTAGGGGAGTCCTGGGTCAGCTGGCAGCCCTAGGCAGATGAGGCAGAGAAGCTGGTGCCTCACACAGGTGCTCTGAATCCCTTTTTACAGAAGCTTAAAGTATTTCATTGACTGTGGAAGAAGTATTGCTATAATATTTTTGGTACAGCAATGCTTCAATTTCAGATATGGAAATCACTTTTATGCACAACAGTGAAGCATGGAATTTTCAGCTCATTTCTTAAGGATATAATTTCCTACCCAAAAAAAACCTTTGCAGTGAAGCACTGTTCAATGTACAACAGCATATGCATCTGTGAAAGCAGGCTCCTAGGAATAAAAATCTGCAAAACCAAAACATTGCAACAAGCCAGGAAGCAATACCCTTGGCTGCCAATTCTTATTCACCACTGTGAATATAGAAATATTTTTAAATGATACATTTTGCCCCTTTAACAAATACAGTACAAGCTATCCCTCTCATAGGATTATACTCCCATTTATGATCTGTAGTAGTGGCCCAAACTCAGCATCTGATATTCTCATTTGTTACACCACTGCTGGACTATCTTGGTCTCTAGTGCCTCCTTGTTGCATCTGATCACAGTAGGTTTATAATTTATCTCTATCTGGGCCTACAACCAGCCTCAGTGATGGAGTCACCATCACTGGAGGTGTTCAGGGGGAGACTTGATAGGGTGCTTGGTTGCATGGTTTAGTTGATTAGGTGGTGTTGGATGATAGGTTGGACGCGATGATCTTGAAGGTCTCTTCCAACCTGGTCTGGTCTATCCTATCCTATCCTATCCTATCCTATCCTATCCTATCCTATCCTATCCTATCCTATCCTATCCTATCCTATCCTATCCTATCCTATCCTCAGAGAAAAAAACCAAAACAAAACCTCAAACAACACCTATGTTGCTTTCTTAGGAGAAATTACCTCCATCTTCCCTACACCTGGAAAAGCTGGCTAAACCTTCTTTCATGACCTCTTCAACTGTCAGAATGTGTGATGGATTTTAACATCAAGACAGCAGTTTTAACTCAGACAGTTAAAGCTATGCCTGGTCTTGTGGCAGTTGACACTGAAATAATATTAAACTCAAAAGACACATCTATTTCAACACAAAATCCTAATGATACCAGAAAACAAGTAGTTTTCATCCCAACAAAGATAACTTTCTTGAGAGATAATGCTTTTACAACACAAATACATAAATTTGCCTTGGAAAGAGATAGTTCCTTTCCCTTTAACAAGTTCCAGTGAGGAACTCTTCAAATGAGCATCTAAATATCATTCAGTGAGATTTACAAGCCAAAACATCACGAAAGGTAATTTAGAGAGTGCATCAGTTTAGCTGCAAAGCATTGAAATATTAGCTACTTGATAGAAAAAATCCTTTCCTTCCCTGGAGCTGAGGAGTGCTTTCTGTTCCAGGCCAGCAGCTCTGCAGTCGATCACACCAGCTAGAAATCTCTCCTTAGTCCAGTTACAAGTGTGGAGATGCAGGTAGTAGATCTCAGTGTGTATTTCCAAACATTTTTTTTTCCTAAGATCCAAATAGGACTATTTTTGGTTGGGATTCAAGACACTTTTTTAAATGCTGCTTTTGTCAAACTTTACTTTTTTCTCTATTCCATAGGACCCCTTTGTAACAGCTGCTGGTATTAATCAGCCATTCTTAGTGGTTCTTTGTTATCTATGGAATTAGTAATTTTTTTATGGTAGCACTTCCCGGCTTATAAGTTCTATCAGAAGGCAGCAGTGGCCATTTTTCCTCCTGCTCCCACATGGATAAAACAGTTAATTGACACAAACAAAAGCACACAGAATAAACATTAAGTTTATTACAACCTTCAAGTCAGGCATACAGATTCTCTTACCTGCCACAACATTCAAAACATTCACTATTAATTTTTAAGCATCTGAAGACATGCACTCTTTGTGTTTTGGAGTTCTTTAACCACGGGATCGGATATAAAAGCTTTTTTAATCAGTCATAACATCAAACTGCCAGGACAATAAGCCATTAATGTACAAAGGATCTTTTCTTTCAGTAAGGTCTGCAACAGAATATCACATTAAAAAAAATGCTGATGCATTGGATGAAAAGAATAATACCTTTGATGCAATTACTTTAAGAACTTGATACATGTTCCTGTGTTTTGTTCAATTCTTGTTTCATGTAGATAATTAATAAAGACAGAATGACTCCTTTAGTAGATTCATTACAAAACCTGCATCTAGAGTGTAGGTGAGTCTAATGTGATCAACTCTGTTTTCAGCATTTTCACTGACTGAGAATATGGCCAATATCTGGGGAAAAAAAAATGTTTGGTGGAATTAGTCTGGAACAATAATTGCATTTCTGACAAGTAAGGCAAGGACTCGATGCTGATGCTGCAGGCTACTCAAGGATGGTTAATTGTATTCATGAACTATTTGTAAGACAGCAAGCTGCCAAACCCTCAGACATTTCCAACATGGTAATTCTGGAATGTTGTAGTAAATGGGAAAAAACAGATGTCATAATGTGTTTCATCTAGTTTAAAACTTAACATGTAATTAACTTAATGGCTTGACAATAGCTGACGTAGCAACAAATATAATACAATTAAATTAGTACCTCATTATGACTTCAAATTCTTCTACATGTGTACTACAAAAAAAAACCCAACCAACCAAACAAACTCCAAAAGATCGGATTTTAAGACATTGGTATAGTTTATGGTGACCAACTGTCCTTAAAATGTAATCACATATAATACTTGCTTTGTATTTACTCACTTGTGAAAATGATTTAATTTTTATAACACTACTCTCTGCAGTCTTTTCAATCCACCGCTACTGAAAGCTTGTCCTTGGTTGTTGTTTCAAATGCTATATTCATGTAGTTGGGACTTTTACATTCATTATATAGCACAAAGCTTTCATTTTCTTTATCTTTTGTACCACTTGGCTGTTTTGTCCAAAGTGCTGTAGGCAATTCTTGTGGTTATTTTCACATGTTCTCTGAGTATTTCTCAGGGTAGGCTTCAGGTGGTCTGGTTTATGCACACAGCAGCATATTGCAACAGAGTCCTGCTTGTGTATTACTTTGGACTTCCCAAAGGTTTCTCAAGGTATTATTAGGGTTTCCCAATTGTTAGTGCTGCAGGATGAAAAAGGCTAAGAGCACACTGAAATAGAATAGCCTTAAAAAACCACACAGAGTTCCAAAGAACCACCAGCACCAAGCCCATGCACTCCTGTTACAGAACAGCGCTACCTGACCTTCAAATTCAGTGATGGTCTCCTATGTGCAGTTTGTGTTCAAAGACAGTAGAAATATATTTTGAGGTTACAGTGGTAGAGTTGCATTAAACAGAAACAATTTTATTCTGAAGTATATAATTTTTTATGTGACTGAGGCTTTCCAAACTCACCACACTAGTGCATTCCCATTAAAAATACTGAAACCTGTGAGAGAGAAATCTGAAAGGAAAATGATCCAGCTGTGGCCTAATGAAGATCTTACTAACATTTAATGTCACTTTCCATCCACTGTGGTAAATGAGGTCCGCAATGCTGACAATGAAGTGGCCCTCTGACGCTGTAGGTATCTTCAGCTCACTTTTTCACTGGGCAGGATATTATTAGGAAGGAGGGATCAGTAAAAAGGAATCTGAAACCTGATGTAGTGCAGAGGAATGCCTTTTGAACATGTCATTTGAACAGAGTTATTACTTCTGGGAGGTGTGAACATTTTGCATGAGTCTTTGCTCAAAACATGAAATGGACCATGAAAAGTAGTATAAAAAGTTATGCAAGCCTTCACACCAGCTTTTCCAAAGAGATAATTACAAACTTCTGAAGCTGTATATCGAGATACCAAATATAACACATCATGTGCCTGTTGGATGTTCCTTGTTTCCCCTTACAATAATGTCCACCCATTTTCTGGGTTTAATTTATGTACATATTTAGATAAGAATATTTGTGTATATATTTACCTATCTATTTAGATCCTGTACACTAAGACACCTTGTTTCTTCAACTGCATTTATTCCCTTTCAAATTTGTTCTATCTCCATTCCTAAACTGCTGAATGAGCAGATTGTTTCTATCAAGTGTTTCATATGAGCAGTTTATGAAGTGTGGACAATAGAGGAGTGTCTAATGATTGGTTATCATGACTTGCAAAGGTAACTGAGACAGAACCCCTATTCAGGGAAAATCAGGGGTTTTTTATTGCACCTAGCAGGAAATTTTAGGGAATATTATAAACTGACCGATTTTAAGGCAGTAAGATGGATGGCCGACAGTAAAATGCTTATGAGCTGTGGCTCTGTAACACTGAACTGCAGAGCAATTCCTCCTTCAGCGTGTTCCTTAATAGGCAAAACTATTATATGGTGAAATTGGCACATTTGGGGAAATTTATTGGAGACCTGCTGGAGATTTTCCAGTAGGCATCAGAATGAAAAAGGGAAACAGTGATACTTGCTGAGGCTGACAGCTAAAAGCACAAGTCCATCAGTCATTCAGATGTGGTTCAGTGTTCTTTTCGACACAGATAATTTAGCCTTGATTTTCCAAACCAGCACTGTCACCTACAGTGCACACCCACCTAGTTGTTCTTGCTGTGTGTAGGTTGTTATTACACAGGGACAACAAACAGGGTTCCCATAGAGAACTTCCATCTTTGATAGCAGTTCAGAAAGGAAAGGCCACTGATTGGAGCTTTAGCATGCTTTATCCCTATGGCTTTTTGGAGGAAAAGTTCATTAGCTGCTTCACATGCCAGGGGACCAGCTGTCCTTCAGCACATGGAGCTGCTCTGATTGACCAGGAGGACAAGTGGGAAATAAGCTCACAGCAGTGCCAGCACGGCATATGGTCATGTACCAGCTGTTTCTGAAATGCTTGCCAAATGGAGATCAGAATCAGGTTGGCTGTTAGGAAAATAAAAGCCAATAAAAACCAACAAGCAAACAAAAAAGTCCACTGTCGAGATTCCTGAGATCTGACCACAAAACCAGAACTGTCGATTTGAAATGTTACACAACAACTACGTGAATATTCAGAATAATCTGCCACTGGCTTGCATGCTTTCACTTGCTCCATTAGAAGACTGATGTTCTGAGCATCTGTCCCTTCTGCAGAGCTTTCAGGGAGGAAAAAAAATCTACAAAATGTGTGAAATAAGGTAAGTGGCTTCGTATTAGTGATATACATTACTGATACACTGAGGCTGAATGGAGATTGATTTAAATTGTTATTACAGACAAATCCCAGCTGTCCCACATTTTGCTGTATTTTATTTCTACCTTGAAAAGGGGAATTCAGATTCTGAGCTCATGAACAAAAGGAGATTTGATTGCGATTGGCATGAGTTGTGTTACAGTGCTGGTGAAATGCTTCTGATAAACCAGTGGAATGACTCAGCACAAAACAGTCAGCAGGATTTTTTTTTTCCCCAAAGCTTTTCGGTTTCACCTTTTCATAACAAGAAAATAACTTGAACTTGAATTAAATGGTTCAGAGAGCCATGCTGTCCTTCTGTCACAGAAGCTTTCCCATAATATTCCTTCAAGGTTTGGAGAAAGCCAAACTGATTAACTGCACGTTCATATGACATCAATTACTGCCTGGCAGCATTTAAGAGAACGTTGGTAGCTCATGGAGTTACACAATCCTGCATATTTAACTTTTGGCGAAATCGACTTTATGACTAAATTAGGTGCTAAGGACGTTCAAAAAAGGCAAACCCAAGCTAAAACAAAAATAGGAATAGTGCTGCTCCTGCATCAGGAAATGAGTAGAGAGGCTGAGAGGCAGTGGTTACTATCTTAGCTTGCATTCATGTTTCTTATGAGATGTATTTTTGTATACAGCCGTAATTTGTCAAACGGCCTAAACATCCGGGATGTGTGTGTGTGGATCGTCTTTTCAAAGACGAGTTTGGTGACTGAAAGTGCTGTTTGCACAAAAGAAACAGTGTCAAGCTATGTTGATGACATACTGCCTTTCAGAACACGAGGTGCCACACATTCAGCAGTGAATAAAGGCAAGAAACCCCTTGGGATTAGGCGCAGACAGATGACTTACTTTAAGATCTTACATAATATTGACTTTCCTTAGACCTGCATGTGTTCGTGTATTTGAGAAATGTAAGGTGCTACTGTACACCTGAAAAGGGCATTGTTGTTTTCCCAATTAAGACACTTAATTAGTACTTTGGTGTGTCTTCTCTGGCATATTTTCAGTCTTACAGTGGCCCATTTTCACTCATCTACTATGCTAAAAATGTTGCTCTTTCATTACTCCACGGTTGTGTAAACAGTTCTGATTAAGGTGGCATTTAACAAATTGGAGTAAAATTTCCCCGGCTCCTGAGGAGCTCACCTACTAAACCCGACTTTCTGTAGCACCGATCTTCTAAAGGACAGCTTTCCTTCCAGACGCGCTTTCAATTAGCAGTAAAATAAACTTTATTCGCTAACCTTGCCCTGACAGTCGTTCAGGATTTCCAAAGGACCTCACATTACAAACACCGCCACACCGCATCATTATCCCCCGTTTCCGCCTTCGCATTCCTGCCCCGGCCTTGGGTGTTTCCCTCTCCCTCGTTAACACGCAGCCAGCCAGCCCGAGGGAGGCGAGGGGCCGCCGCCCGTCTCCTCGGCCGGGTGCCGGCTACCCCAAGGCGGGAGGGCCGGTGCTGCTGCCCTCGCACGCCACTGAAGCGGCCCCCGAAGGCTGCCTTCCCGCCAGCCGGCCGGTGACTTTCAAACGCCTCTCTCCCGCCCCTTTTCTCTTCAGGAGCCCGGCGGACAGTGCGGCCTCTCCCAGCAGGCGGAGCCGGGCCGAGGCTGTACAACCAGGGCAAAGGGACACTTCCCCTCCTCCTCCTCCCCCCTTCCATCCTTCCTGCGCGGTCGCCCGCCCGCCATGAAGCCGGCTTGCTGGCGCCCGAGCACTACTGGACGGGGACGGAAGGGCCCGTCTTTCCACCGGGGCGGCAAAGAGCCAGGCGCGCTCCTCGCCACCCCACTAGCCGGACGCCCCGGCGCGGCGACACAAGTCCTGCCTGGGCGGCGGAATGCGGACCGCCCTCTGGGCGGAAGGATACGGGGAGGAGCCTGCGGCGCGGTCCGCCGGGGCGCTGAGTCCTGTTGCCGGGTGACGGAGCGGCCGGCCCCCCTCCCTCCCCGTGGCGCTGGGAGCCGCCGCCGCTGCTGCCGCCGGTTTACGTAACGCCTCCCAGGGCAGGTCCCGGCTCCGTCCCGCCCGCCTCACTCGGGGACGGCAGCAGCGGGACGGAGTCCGCCGCCTCCTCCGGCTGCCAGAGGCCCCAGGGCCCCGCTCTGCGCTGCCACGGCAGGTAAATGCCCGCCGCGGGCCCGGGGAGCAGAGGGAGGAGCAGGACTGGGGAGAGGGCGGCAGCCACCCTCCCTGTGGCACGGCGAGGACGGAGCCAGGAGGCGACGGTCGATCCGCCTCCCCGTGTTCCTTCCCGCCGCGCTGAGACGAGGGGGGGCTCGACCCCCGGGGAACGCCGGGCCGGCGGCTCAGGGCCCGGCCGAGGAGGCCCGCGCTGGCCCGCTCTCCCCTCCTCTCTCTGCTAACAGCCCGGGAAGAGGAGGAGTTGTGGGGCCGGGCCTGGCCGGCGCTGGGAGGACGGTTTGCCGGGACGGCGCGTCCCGCTTCTCGGCTGCGCCTGCCGCAGCGCGGCGGGAGCGTACTGGGGAGGCCGGGGGGCAGTTTCAGGGGGAGAGGGCAGGAAGTGCGGCGACCGGAGGAGAGGGGCCGGGGAGGGGGGTGACAGGGAGCGCCAGGGGCCGGGCTGGGGGGGGTGCGGGGGGGGGGGTGCTGGCTGCAGGCCGGCGGCGAAGCATAGCTCGGGGGCGGGGCTGGGGGCCCGGCCGGGGTGCCCCGGTCCCAGCGCCTGCCTGGGAGCTGAGCCCTCCCTGTCGTGTGTGTCGTCGTCGTCCCCCCCGCCGCACTTCTCCATCCCGGCTTGGTCCCTGGGGTTCCAGCGTCAGGTGAAGGGCTTGCGCCGGGGGGCGGGAGAGAGACGATGGCCTGAAGCGCTAGCCGCGGCTCCGTGCCTTCGGGCCAGGTCACGCCCGGGAGGAGAGGAGGGAGAACAAGGCGGCACCCAGCACCCACCAGCTGTGGGTGCCGGGCTCCGCCGATGTGACCCAGCGCCAGTGGACGGGAAACCGGAGGATGCGGCGCGTCGGGTCAGGGTAGCGAGAAACTGAGCAGAGCAGCCCCTTCCATTCCCAGCCTGACCGTGAGGTTGAAGTGACAGGGCTCTGCGCACGTCCCCCGGGCGGCTGGCAGGCGTGCGGGTATGGCTCACGCCGTGACCTTTCATCCTGTGCGTAATTCTACAAAGCGCAGGCAGCGGCCGCTGACCGGCGAGAGGGAGTTGGCAGCCGGCTGTAAATGCCTCGGACTGGGGCAGGTGGAAACCACCAGTGCTTTAGCGAGGCGTTACAGGATTGCTCGGGGGGCCGATCTAGTGGGACTCCTTCCCCTCCTCTTTTTCTTTCTTTTTTTTTTTTTTTTTCCATCCCTTCCAGCAGCATTGTCCTTTAGGGGCCTATTGAAGGCAAAAGGCGGATAGAAGGGCTAGGGCTGCTGCTGTTCCAGGAGGAGGAGCTGGGCTGATCGCAGAGTGACGGGAGCCGCATCCTATGGCCGCTCGGAGCTGCCAGCCACCTGGGCGGGCCCCGCAGGGCCGCAGCCTGTCGTAGGCAATGGGCGGGGTGGGGTGGGGGGACGACAAGGTTTGGCGAAGGTTACAGCTGAATGCAGAAGTGACACAAACTGACACTTCGTTCCAGCAAACTCATTTCCCTCTTTTCCTCGTCGCGTCCCGATTAAAAGTATACCTTTATTAAAGCATGTTATGAAACTTTGAGAAAAGCAAAAGTGCGGTGCTGCTTTTCTGCTTTGCCTTTGTTTTAATTGCTCATTGCAGTACCTGATACTGATCTGAAGGGTGAAAACCGTAAGATTTGCTTGTCCTTCCAGTTCAAAGGCACTCTTGTATTCCGATGTTTCTGTGTATAATACAGGTTGTAGTATATAGGACTGGAATCAGAGGACACCGTGGTACCAGTAATTGATTTTCCTCATGCAAACCCTTTATGTGTTTAGGTTTTCACCCTTATGCTGCACTCCCTGTTCCTGGGAATTGAAGATCAGATTTGGTTTCTTAGCTGTCAAAAGTGAGTTCGTGATGATTCAGTAGATAATTGGGTAAAACAAACTACTTCACTGCGGTGCTTAATACCCAAGTATTGCAGGCTTCTCACAATCCATGGGAGTCTGAAATTGACATTTTTCTTTATTACTTAAGACAGAAATATGCCTTATAAAAGTAAATGACATGGAACTTGATTGCTACTTGACATGTAACTGTACAGATTTTATTTTGTACTAATTCCCCATCTGCTGTTTCTTGTCAGTACGGTTATGCTAAAATGGTAGTGTACAACCCCTTTCTTCCAATCAATAAAGCGTGTTGTATAGGTATCAATCTTTTCTTTTGGCCACTGAGATATAAGAAAGGATGTAGATAACTTGAATAAAATTAGTAGTACTCTACGTATTTGTGGCGTTCTTGATTTTGAAAGGCTAGGAATTTTGGTGTAAATCCTGTTTTGTGCACTCTGTTGAACGCATCATCACTTTATATCCCTACCATATTCCACTTAGCAGTTATTCCCACAAATACAGTCATAGAACTTCATCAGTTCATTTGTTTTGTGCATCGTGGGGGTGGTGATTCTTAGAGACCACAGATTCTGGAAATTTGGAGGGGACACATGACACCATAGCTTTTTCTGCTTATCAGTGGGGGAATTAGAAGGAAAAGAAGGGACAAAGACAGTTGTATGTGACCCAAGAAGAAAAACTGGAGGCCTTGAGCTCTTGTTATCTTAATATGCCAATTTCATAGTCTACATTCCCCACTGCTTTTGTTGTTGCTATTTGTTATTCTTCCAAGTAAGAGAAATTCCATAGGGGTAAAATGACATCAGCATTTTCCTTGTTTGCTGTGCATTATAGCAGGAATAGGGACAGAAGAAGACACTGCTCGTTACTTCAGTACCTGTACTTCTTGAGCATCTTGTTTCTAGGTGGATAGAGGGAACGAAAGAAGCCAAGAACTGAATTTTCTGTGGAGTTGTATTGGGGTTTAGGCATAGTGCTGTAGAGTCAGAATAGACTTCCTTTGCTGGAACCCTAACCAGATCATCTATCAGCTTGCTTCTTTAAGCTTTGGGAGAAACAGCAAACAAAATTTGTAATGATGGATGTTGGAAGTAGTATGTGTTCCATACTTCCTTTAAAGACATCTAAATGTTAGTCTTCAAAATAAGAAATTGTAGATTTTAGAGGTTTTTTGTTTTAATCTGTTGTGTTCATCTGTAGATGAACTGGCTTAGTTATGGAAGAATTCTGAAGGGAGTTGTAGTTGCATTGCAGACCAGATTTTGCATATATAGACTGTGGAAGAAAGTACAGAGATAAGAGGGTGGAAGATGAGAGGTAGTTGAAGGCCAGGAAAAAAAAAAAAGGGCAACATTTGGTGAGATTGTGATTTTAACATCAGAACAGCAGAGCCGAGTTGCAAGATACACACACTCTGCAAGGTTATTCCAGGTAATGTTAGCTTGGACAGGACTTAGATGGGGATAACAATATGCAACAGTAGAGTGAGAAAGCATGCTAAAACACACACAGAGTGATTAAGGAAATTATTTTGGTCACTTATCATGTCTCATATATGCTTTTAAAGAAAAGAAACTGTCTTATCAGCCTAAAGAAAAAAGGCTGCTTGAAGAAGCAGTAATAAAGAAATCAGTAATGTGCATTGCTGCTATTGGATGAGTAATTAATTCTCACTAAATCCTTCTGACACTCTAATCTGTTATTACAAACTTGAAACAAATTTGAAGACTGTGGCAGAGTGGGAGTGCAATGCTAAAACAAGTATTGAATTTAGGACATGACTATCTTGAAAGAGGCAGAGTCAGCTTCCAGTGCTTTGTCTGATTGATAATTTTAGTTAGGAAACTTCAGGAAGAACTTCTGCCATTTCATGATATTTTAATTCTGCTGGCTGAAGATTCCGAGTTAATGACTATAACTAATTAGGTAAATGTTACTGCTGAGAGGATTCCTCTTCTCTTGGTTCTTTCTTTTTTTTTTTCCTGGGGTACAAGTTCACTCTGCTGCTTATTTGCCTATTGCACTTAACAGTGAAAATTACCTGTAGTGGGTTTTGTTTTGTGGAGGTTTTTATAGGTCAAAATTGTGTGGGATGACACAGGAGTTCTGAAATGTTTCTCTCAGTCCAGATATTAATTTTTCATGTTTATACGGATAATTTTTTCACCACCTCCTCTGACTTTTATCAGCTACTGAGAAACCTCAGAGTTCCAGTTCTTAGTAACTTTGTTCTTGACTTGTGAAAGAATTGCCTTGGTTAATAGTGCAGTAACTTCCTTAAAGAGAAGCAATGTAATGCTGACCTGCTGTTTCTGTAAGAGTTTGTTCTGCTGGTGACAGTAAAATATTTTTCCTTTTAGTAAAATAAGATTTTGAGCTGCCATTGGAAGTAACAAAAAGCTTCTTCAACTTGTAACCTTCTTTAAAGTGACAGTAGTAGTTTTAAGCAACATGCTTAATGGTGAAAGTGAAAATATGATATAGCAACAAATATCACTACTGCTTTTGTGGAAAACTTTGTTTTCTTGGTGGTCTTACAACATAAACTGATAGAAATACACTCAAATGCTGAGATAGATTCTTTCATGTGAATTGTTACTCTGTTCAAAATTGCAGTCGCCTGCCTCTGATCTCAATTTCATAAATTAAGAGAATTACATCTGCAAACATTTTTGACTAAAAATTAGAGGTGATGGAAGTGCAGGGGAAAGGCATCCAAAACGGTTTCCTTTGCAGGTCTGCCATGATTTCTCTGCTGCAAAGTTGGTATCTTCTCTGCTGTTCTATGTCCTGGAGCTTGCAAATTCAGCTTGCCCAAACTCTGCGGTTACTGAGCCTCTGGGGCTGACACTGTACATTTTTACACAGTTCTTAATGAAACTTTTGTGACTTTCAAATGAATTTATGATAACCTTTTTTTGTTTTGTGAAAAGAAGTGCTGAAGAGACTGTGCAATTAGGCAATATATTTGGGTTTAAACCCTTCATGAGGCTATTTTCAGCTCTTCAAAAAAGGTAGTAATTAACTTGAATCGCAGACCAAGTACAGCAGTAAGACTGTTTCAGCAGTAAGACTGTTTCAGCAGTAAGACTGTTTCAGCAGTAAGACTGTTTCAGCAGTAAGACTGTTTCAGCAGTAAGCGTTCAGAGAAGACCTTCATACAAATTAAGAAGTTAATAAAGCAAAGTGCGATGTATAGTGCAGTCATTAGCTAGTTAGATATTTATACACAGCTGCATTATTAACTTTGGAAGTGTAAATAGCTGAAGAAGTATAAATAGCCTTTAAATGAGTGGTGCCTATTGGGTCTTTGGAATCCATAGTTCATGCTTCTTTTCCCTCCCTGCCTGAAAGCTGCAATGTATGCCTAGGAATCAATTGTTTATTCAGTGAAATAAATCCTGTATGATTGTACTGAAAGAGCGGCCACTAAGCTGCTGCTGCAGTAGCTTTCCAGCTGATATGGAGAGCACTGAATATTTTATCAGGGTGGTCCTACTGGGGGATGGTTCCCTCTGATGACTGCCTGTGTCTCAGAGGAGGCTGGCAGCACTGTTGGTGCATGCCGGTGTCTGTGTCTATTCGTAGAGGTGTTGAGAACCTGGAGGCAAGTCTGCTTTCATGGACGCAGATGTAACTTCTAAGGCTCAGGCCTCCAAGCCATTACAATCCCACTTGGGAAGGGAGTTCAAGCACAGGCAAATATTTGTTAGTAGCAGGTAGTTTGAACTGCTCTGAAAGTTGAGTAAATAGAAGGAAGGCATCAGGAGGGCAGGAAGGAAAGTGATCAAAATAATTGAGACATCTGATCTTGCCTTTACTTGACTGCATCCTCTGCTGTGGTGTTAAGCCCCACATATGGTCTAGATGTTGAAAAGGTCAGTTGATGGTGATACACAGGTAGAAAGCTTGCAGATTTTACATGCTGAAAGTCCTGAAGGTAAATGTTTCAGTGAGATTGTGATCTCAGTTATACTTGGGTTTGGTTTTTATTAACTCTGCTTACGTTCCTTAAATCTGAGAAAGAGTTACTGAAGTATGGTGGTTGCTTGTGTACATAGTAAAAGGTAGAGCTCTGGTAGTATCTCCAGGAAGATTCCAGGACCTTTCAAGCCCTGCAGCAGTCCATCCAAGCAATCCCTGTGTGTAACAGACTTGAGGTAAATGGGACTGAGATGTCTATCATTGGCTGTGGTTTAGTACAACGTTAAGATCTGCAATTTTTAATTAAAAAAAAAAAAAGGTAAAAAGAAATGTAACAGAACAGCTGGAAGCCTGCTGTTGGTGATACTGAGATTATACTGGGTTTTGGGGTCCATATTTTTCAGGTGTGCACATGCTGCCTTCTGCAGCAGTGCTGATGCTTCCCTTGGGTTCCCCATGCTTTGGGGATCCATAATGTTCTAGGCCAGTGACAGTGCAACACTTGCCTCTCTTGTACCCAACTTGAAGCAACTGGTGATATCTTAGTCATCTCCAGGCTGCTGTTGAGGTGGGATTCTGCTTGTTCTGAGGCTGAATCTGCTGTATGGTACCAATGGGGGACACAGCTGGGTGAATCAGTAGGGAATCTCTGTGTAAATATTGGAAGTACCTATCAGGTCTGTTGAAGTGCTTGTATCGACTGCCACACTTTATGTTCCAAAGAATAAAGGTCTGAAAGATTTGCATCTGCCTTAGCTAAAATGCAGGTTCTGAACTCTGTCTTCCTAAGGTTCTATTGTTATACTTAAGTGGGTGTAACAGTGGGCTGTTACTGAAAGGGCAACCCCACTGCCTTGGCTTATGCAGGTGTACAAATTTTGTGGCAACAGAGTTAATAGTTTATTTGTATTTTGTGGAGACTGGGCCACCAAAATTTATTCTAAATAGAAAAAAAAAAAAGCCCTGATCAATTTGTCCCAGGAACCACACAGGGGATGGGTAAAGTAAAAGGACAAAAGGATGTGAACACCAGGAAGGAACATGGGAGAAATACCAGAGCATCCTCTCTTGGTGGCAGTGTGCAGTTGTGGTGCAATTTGTGTTATACTAAATAACTTTTGAGTCAGCACACAGTTTCCTCTGTCAATATGCTTCTGGTGATGTTAGCTACTACTGGTGTAAACCTCTTCACTGCTGGGTTTTACAAGCTAGTATTTGTGCTGGCAACAGTAATAATTACTTAACATTTTGTCAGTTAATGCAGCATTGCTCTAAGTAAATTTTTAATGTGGGAAAAAGTACTTAGATGTTTACTTAAATCCTTTATCATCAGCTGCCGATTTGTGTGAAAATAACTCGGGTTACTGAGAATTTGGGATCCTGGCAATGTAGCTGAGCCCCCAGCGCATGTGCCTCATCTGCCAATTCTGCAATCCATTAACAATTGCTTCCCATAGCTGTTCCTGCTCTCTGACAGGGTTGATGTTTTGACATCTTGTAACAAAGTTCATATATGTTAATAATTTGTAGTCCTGCGAGTGGATCAGCTAATTGAACTCCTCCAGCTACTGTTTTTTGAAGTGTTGTTCTTGTATTATGGTGAACATGAATGTTTTATAGGAACAGCTGTACTGGTTGAGACAAAGGCTTTGTCAAATCTGTACTTGTCTGCAACAGCATCTGTAAGTGAGCTGTTATGGACAAAAAAGAACAGGGGGAGTATATGTGATACCTCTCCTGAATACTCCCTCAGCCTCACACTGTTTTCAGTCTAGGGGATTTCCTGAGCCTAATGTGGTTTGTCTAATTGGAAACTCTCATGGGATCTCTTGTTCAATTTCCTTTGAAGCCCATCTCATTTTTTTGTTTTAATATTTTTGGTTTTTTTTACAATGAGTTCTCAGTATCTTTTGGCAAGGAATTTCTAGTAGCTGTTGTGTGAAGTTTAGTACATTGCTCTTAGTAACTGCTCAGTGCTTTCTAGTAAAAAAAGACATTGAACAGTCAGTCTCTGTTGATGAAGAGGCATGTGTCTCTGATCCAGGATCGTGGTTGCTTTTTATTTTGTGTTCACTATCCCTGGTAGTTTGTCATTTGGTAGCTTCATAACTTGGTCACCTATCTCATTTTGTAGGTCACTTAGGAATTTATTAAGCAGTGCTGCTTCCAGTGCAGAATCCTGCAGAACTCTGCTGGTGACTGGCCTGGTGTTGCCTTGGTTCTCTCTCTATTCTTTTTATTTGGTAACTTGAGTAAATGAGGCTTACATGGTAGCTCTTGAATCCTTTGAGTATTTTCATTAAACTTTTATACAGGATTATCAGCTTCAGATTTTTATTTGGTAAGTGTTATGAAAATAAGCTTGCAGATTTACAAGAAAGAAAAATCCTTCACTAACACCCACATGCTGGATCTGCCTCCTCTGGGTTCTCTGGCTTGACTTACACTAGAACCATAGCATAAGCCCAGGCCTCTTAGACATCAGTCAACTGTAGAACATATATTCACTAGAAATGAGATTGTGCCACTCTTGCCCCTCGGGATGATACTTCTTAAAAAAGGAAATTCTGTGTACATCTACAAGTTAAGTCACAGAGCTGCTTTTTTGCTTCTGACCACTTACAGAGAGTTCCTTGCTTTGATTCCAGCCAGGTGTTTCAATCTTTGTTTCTCTTGGCACGGCAATGCTTCTGAAGCTCTTGTCTGAACTGAGGTGGAGGGAGAAGCTTCCTTATATTGTAGCATAGACCTTAACAAGTTTTTTGTTGTACGGTAGTGTTTCAGTGCCTTGGTCACGAATTGAGTCCCTGCTCTTGGTTTTTATTGTACAATACCATCAAACATCACTAACTCCAAAGAAAGCTGTCCTTGCTCTGAAGGCTCTGTAGGCAAATTTCTTAGATTATCGAGGAATGTGATTTGAAAAGAACAACTTCTTTTGCTTCTGAATTCACATGTCTTTTAAACACCATGTGAAATTTATTAAGGACACAGATTCCATTGTTTGCTGGATTTTTAAATAGGCTTTGTTTCTGGGCTTAGACAGTGCTGTGCCCAGTGTGTGGCTGCTTGGTTTGGATGTTAAAGACTTGTTTAGGTTTCTCCCTGAAAAAAAACCCAAAACACAAACAGGGTGTGTGGGGGGTGGTAACAAAAGAAATGATGGCAAAATTGCTGACTCCTCCACAATATATAAGAATTTTGGGCTTCTGTTGCCATCACATGATGTGACTGTGCTTTTGATTTATCAGTCTTCTAGAGGGGACTGAAATGTATTGAAGTGAATAAAAAAGTTTAACTTTGATTTATACTAATTCAGATTTGCATAATTTTTTGCTATAGGAACTTGTCAGGGAGAGGAAGAATTTGCTTTTAATACAGCCGTTCTGGGGGAAAAATGCTGCAGCTAAAAAACTTTGTTCTGTTTAAAAATGTGGACACTTACATTCACATTATGGGGAAAAAAAATTATAATCCTTTTTTTTCCCCCCCCTCCATGCATTGAGAAATTATCCTGTCAAAGGCCATAGTGGGAGAAAAATCCTTTGAAAATGAGAGCTGTTAATTGTAAACTGTGTAATATGCTAGCATATTTCAAAGCATAATAGAGGAAACTTTGTATAAAACGGCAGTTAGGGCTTAACTATTGTGTGAGCATGTGTTTGGTCTAATTGTTAACATCTAGCAGTAGGCAGAGCGAAGCACTGGAAACACAAATGTTACGTGTTTTGGGAATGGAAGGAAACAAAAAGGTAGCATTTGAGGCTTTATCCTGGAGATTGATTTCTCTGCAGTAGATGTATCAAAATGTGTAAAGAGTAACTTTGAGGCTTGAGAGGCTTTATTTGCAGACTGTACAAATAAATAATATATTATGTTTTCAACTTCCTTCAATGTGTAAGCCCTCTTGGTTTATTTTCAGCTCAGAGCATAGACCCCAGTGTGAATGTACCCCTCACACAATTTGCTCCCTTTTAAAGTTACCCTTCTATGAGCTCCAAGAAACTGTAAGGACAGTAGTAAGAGATAGGGGTTTTACTCTCCTATTCCAATGTTATGCTGTTCCTTTCAGAGTTGAGGGAAGGTGTATCTTTAAGAAAGCCTGAAAGCTTGTTAAAGCATTAACTCTGCGTATTTTTTTCATTTACAAAAATGTTTGTTCAGAACCATGCTGTGTGGATACATAATTTTCAGAGGCCTCGATGCTGATAAAATACAGATGAGGTTACTTTAGATTAATTCAGTGGATTTTGTGGTTTGGCTTTGGTCACTGTTTTCCAAGATTAGAAACAGTTGGGGGAAAAACCCTCTACTTTTCAGCTCCTTGAAAGAACTTTTTTTGTATGAAAGGGAATTATGGAGGAAAAAAAGCTGTTGAAGATGTGGAAATGTCTTGCTTGGCAAGAGCTTTTTAGCCCATCTCCTCTCCCTGTTGATAGTCTGATAAGAACTGTTACATCTGCTAGAGCTTGGTGGGCTTGTATCAAGCCTCATTGTGATTTAATTACCCCTTTGTTTAGCTGCACTCGCTGGTAATCTTCGTGTAATTTTACACTGTCACGCTGTGTTCTGGTAGACAGTCTTCACAAGGTGTGTGGCTCTCATGCCTGTACTACCAAGACAGTTAAGGGGGGGAAAAAAATAAATTAATGTATTTCTTGCGACAACAGCTGTGTTCTGTTTCACTTATGGGGAAGAGTGGGATTGCTTAGTCTTCAAGAAAGGCTAATTACCGTGCAAGAGCAATTCAGTTGTAGGGAATGGACCTGCAGTGTTCTAGTTTCAGTTTCTGCACCATTGATCCTTTTCCCTGTTTCTAGCTATAGATTATTTTAAGTTGTTGCTTTTCCATAACTGATCTCAGGAGACTAAAACAAAGTTGTTTTCTGCTGTCTGTTGTAGGTTAAAAGACTGCTCAGTGATTATCACACTGAGCAGAATTTTGAGAGCATGTATTTATTCTAAGATAGCCTCAGCTGTAAAGTCTGAGCATTTCCACAATATTATTTTTTTCTCATTCCTCTTCAAGATGCTTCATAAATTGGCTCTTGTGCCTTTAGTTGTTAAGCTGTTGACAGCTTATCTACCGGTGACCCCGTTAAGGTCATTGATTAGTATTACAAAACCTGAAGGTTACTTAAAAGGAAAAATTCAACTGGAAAGTGGATAAATAGAAATAGTTTTGAAAAATAAATGTATATATTTGACTTCAGGATTTGTAAGTCATCAGTAGTTTTCATAACCATTGATAGCAATGTGTAGATTTTCATTTGGTAAGTCTTATTATAAAGCATGACCCTTCATCGTATTTTATAGCTGCAAATGAAGAACTCTCTATGCCTTGATACTTAAAACAATTATTCTTACAGCCTTACTGTTGTAGTCTCCCTGTTCATGTTAGCCATGGTCATTGTGGGGATGGAGAAAGTGCTTTTTGTTATTTATTATTTTTTTTAAGCAACACACAATTAAAAAGGGCTGATAACTTGTCAAGAAATATTCTTCCTAAAATCGGTCATCATATCTGCTAGCAAAAGTGTTTGCACTTTGAGTGACTTGTGTTAATTTGATATGGAAAGCCTCTCTGTAGTACTGGGGTGGTGTGGTGGTTTGGAAATTTCCCACTACATTAGCTGCCACAGCTGGGAAAACACTCAGTTTGCATGAAATTTTGTCGAACATATTTCCATTATCTTTTATCTTTTAATTAAGACATTTTTCTGTAAAGCACAGTACTTGAGATGGTTGTAAAATAAGAACTCTCAAATATGATTTTGGAATCTTGTTTAGCTTTCCATTTTTTTTTTTTTTTCATGTCTATATTTTAAAATTTAAAATGATATCAAAATTGGTAGTGGAATGTGATGTCCAAAATAGCTGGGCTGTGATACTTAAACATCGTAAAAATTGTGTTGTCTCATTTCTTAATTCCTGTGAGTTTTGTTCCCCTCTTGCTGTCTCTCCCCTCTACATCTAAAACGAGCAAGTCATGCTTTAACTGGTCGACCAAAGTCGGATTCTGTCCGTATAGTAGATCTCAAGAGCTGGATTTCCCACATGCAGCATGAAAATAAGTGTTAAAATAGAAAAGAGAGGCTCCATTATCACCTCATTCAGGGAGAAGCTGAAACATAAACTCAGCCCTATTAGGTGCTGAGGATCTAAACTATGTGTCTAAGTGAGTTTTGATTGAAGTGAATCAGTATCCAGAAGCTCTTTGATTTGCTGCATAGAATTTGGAGTGGCTGGATTGGAAGGAACACCCAAAGATCATATAGTCCAACCCCTGCTACTGTGGGAACATCTTTCACTAGATTAAGTTCCTCAAAGGCCTGTCCAGCCTGACCTTGAATACCTCCAATAGGTCGTTCACAACTTCTCTGGATAAACTGTTCCAGCTTTTCACCACCCCCATTGTAAAAATGCCTTCCTTATGTCCCATCTTAATCTACTTTCTTTCATCTTAAAGCAATCAATCATCCCATGTCCAGTCACTGCAAGCCCTTATAAAAAGCCTGCAGGAAGATCCCACTGGACCTTTCTCTTCTCCCGGCTGAACAGGCCCAACTCACAGCCTTTCTTCGCAGGAGAGGTGCTCCAGCCCTTATTTTTGTGGCCTTCCCCTGGATCCACTTTAACAGGTGCATATTTTTTATTGTACTGGGGACCCCAGAGCTGGATGCAGTACTCCAGGTAGGATCTCATGAGAGGGGAGTAGAGGGGGAGAATCTGCTGGGCGTTCTTCTTTTTATGTAGGTATTTTCCCAGATCCTTGAAACGTGGGGTTTAAGGCTGACTGGCATTGATTTAGGAGAATGTTTGTTGTGTGTTGTGCTGTTGGGTACCACAGGAGAAGGATGAAATAAATATTTGAGTGGAATTAACAATTATGAGAATGTGAACCACTTAAGAGTTTGGACTTGTGGATCCTCGAGTATCTTGCTCACAATATCAGGCTTTTCTAATGCTTTCTGTTATCAAATTAGCTGTTGAAGCAGTAACTGCTGGGCCTGTTTCAGGAGGTTTCTCCTTACTGTTATTTGTGCTTAATTCTGAGATTCTGACTAATGCAAGCATGTTCCTGACAACGATTGAATGCCCTGGTGTTAGTACTTTCTCAAAATGAATGAGAGGTAATGCAGCTTTAGCTTAGCTTAGGGTTTTGTCAGCTCTAGCAACTGATTCTAATGCCCTTTTTGCAGTTGTCTCAGTAAAGATCTGGTATACACAGTTGTGCCTGGGTGGCGATGCAAAGAAAACTCCTAAAAACTAGAGTCTTTTGTTGTGTGGACATAGGGATCAGCTGTAAGGTCACCTTTCAATTTCGTTTGGCCGCAAACCACATGCTGCCCACAGTGTATAGTTCAAATAGATACATCAGGTAATGTCTGTTCTGAAAGTGTTGGGCATCCTGCAGTGGGGTGGAAACAAAACAGTAGATTTTGCTTAGATCTTTTAGACTTTGTTTCCATTCTGTGAAGGGGTATTTCCTGCTAGGATTGAAGCTTTGCTTTCTCTTGCTGAGAGAGAGCTGGAGAGAGAAAGCCAGATTGGCTTGTGGCTGATTGACAGACCTGTCCAAAAATGCCTTTTTATTGGACTAGTTTCCTCTGGATTAGAGGGCAGAATGCCAGCTTGTGTGGTGCTTGCACCTTCTGCCCCTTCCTCACCAAGACTGATTTGGAACTGTGGGTATAAATCGTTGGATGGTTTATCTATTTTAGGATATGAGGTGTTGGGTGACAGGTTGGAATTGATGGTCTCTGAAGTCTTTTCCAACCTTAGTGATTCTGTGATATGGTTTAAAATGTAAGCGTTCAGGTAAGACTGGTATGTGCTTTCTGCAAAGAGGGTTAGATGTTAATTCTGGCTCTGGTAAACTGTATTCTCCTGACATTTTAAAAGTTATTTCAGAGGTTTTTGGATGATAAAATGTTTTGCTGTATTGAAACAGACACACAAAAACCAACCCCCCCCCCAAAACTGAGGCCTGAAGATAGAAACTGTTTAGTAGTTGGGATTTATTAAACTCCAGGCCAGATGAATTTAATAAATTTGGTGTTTTATAAACAAGATACTTTTTCCTATTCCAGAAAGGGACATAATTGCAAACCACTGTTGTCTTCCACTGAATACAAAATATACATCTAGTTTATGCAAACTGACATATTTTTAGCTTTCTTTTATTAAAGTGGGTTTTCTTCAGCTGCTAGTGAAAGCAATAAATCTCAAGTCTAGCTCTAAGTCAGACTTATATTTCAGTCAACAGATCAGTTGTGAAATCTGTAATGCAAGAGTCTAACATCCTGTTAAAAAGCACCTTTTCTAAAAGTCACCTTTAAGCTTGGAATAATTCCTGTTGCTCTTCCAAATGGCACTGAACAGGAGTGCTGTAGATGTGGAGTGAGCAGTATGTAAAGTACTGCTTTCAACATTGGGTGGTTATTTTTCACTGTTTAATATTATAAATGTATGGATACATATTATCACAACTTATCATTTTTTCCTCTTTATAGGTCCTGCTGGGGACTTGCATCTGGCCTCAATGTGAAATTAAGGTAGAAAAACACATTACATATGTGTTTGCTATTAGGATTTAGTTTATTCACTGGTCATGCCTGAAGAGTGATGTTCGTCTCTAGACGGCTAACTGCCAGGAAATATAAATGATTGTCCTAGAAGTCAAGCCTCTCTCCTATTTACTGGAGTGAAAATCACCTCCAGATACCGACGGAATATCAACTACAGAAAATGCTTCACCTTATAAGGATGCCAACCACCTAGATTCATGCGCCCTATCTGTACAGTTGTTGTGGATGGTTTGCCATCTGAAAGCTCCTCAAGCTCTTATCCAGGCCCTCTATCTGTTTCTGAAATGTCTCTGCTACATGCTTTGGGTCCAGTGCAGACCTGGCTGGGACAAGAGCTAGAGAAGTGTGGCATTGATGCCATGATTTATACTCGGTATGTCCTCAGTCTTCTGCTGCATGATAGCTATGACTACGACCTGCAGGAACAGGTATTTACATATTTTAGATGTTGTCCAGTGAAAGTGAGTTTTTGTATCAGTTATGTTTTGTGTATTGTACATGGGCATGGCTTAGATGGGGAGGTGGTTGTTTTTCAGTTTGTGGGTGGCAGGGGGGCACAAACCACACCGGAGTAAAATTTGATGGGTTAACTGAGATTGATGCAGTTTGCTCTGAGCTATTAAACAACAGTTTCACTTTCCTGCAGTCACTGCCAGAAGTATCAACACTGGAACGTTCTGTCATAAATGCAGACTTTCAGTACTTGTGATTATTAAGTTAATTTAATATTGGGACCTCAGCAAACTAACATAATCCTTGTAGAGTGTGTGTCACGTTGGCCTGCTTCACAGTAGTTTGTAGATTCCTCATCACTTCTCATGGTTTTCATATTGTGCTTTTTTTCAGTAAAGGGGGAAAAAAAATGCAAACACCTTTTTTGTTTAAAAATATTCAAGTATTAAAAACACATTCTTGACCATACGTTACTAATCTCTTCTGAAAGAATATTAATGTGCAGTCCTGATAGAAGAGTTGTGGAGCTGCTGTACCTAGCTGTAATTGCAGAACAGGCAGGGGAAGAGGAGTGGAGCTCCGGGTGGGATAGACACCACTGTTACTGTTTCTGTGTGACTTTGTTGCTGTGCATTTTGTAACTCCCTCCAACATACTTTTCAGTCCTGATTTCCCCACTTTGTAATTTCTTTATATCATCAATGTGTATCAAAATAATTCTAACAGTGGTTTTCTGGATACAGGGCTCAGGGAGGTTCTGGTGTTTTCAAGCTGCTGTTGAACATAGGCTTATAAGGTGTCTGTGACCGCAGAGGGAAGAAAGGAAAGAAAATACCTCTTATTGGGTGGCTTAATTATCAGTTCTTTGTTAGTGCTGTTGTTTTAGTTGTATTTCTCCTAACTGCTTCAGAAATTTAATTTTTTCATAGTTTACCTTTTTAATAACCCACCAAGAGCAGGGCAAGGTCTTGTGGAATACATGTAAATGTAGCTGAAGCAGAAGAAAATCTGTGAGATGCTGTCAGTTTCTGAACTGCTGTCAGGTTCTGAACTAGCAACCATTACTGTGCATAAAAGCCTTTATCGTGCTTCCTTTGTGCAAAACAGAAAACTTGATGTGTAAAAGCAGTTTTTGTTCAGAAATTTATCTGGCAGCAGTGGAAGTCACCATGAACCACCTCTTAGTTGATGATGATAATAATAAAGCCCCTTTGACTGAAGGTACTCTTTGGAATGTACCCTAAGAGTGAACTAACCTAGGCCTTGGTCAGACATAAACAGCTGTATTTCAGAAGGGGACACAGTGAAGTTCCAAAACCTGTTTGAGGTCCTCTGGGGTGAGGACAGAAAAAAAGAAACCAAGTGAAACCACACTGGAATTTGAGGAGCTCTGTAAATAGCCCTGTGGCCTTGCAGGAAAGATGAAGACTTAAGTTTCTTTTCAGTCCATTTGAGCATATAGTCATAACTGTGAAGTCACTGCTGTGATAATTGGAAATGACTGAAGTGTCATAATTAGTTTTCTTTTCATCAGTCTTTGGAAGAAGCAGGGTAACTATATTATGAAAACCTCATTCAGTTTATTTCTCTTTTTGATACCTTAACTGGGTGCTTTGTGGGTTGAATAGCAGAGCTTTAAGGAATGTGTCTGTTCTTTTTCCAAGTTGATTATCTAAATCTAGTTGAGCCAGAGGGAGAATGCCACATGAGTAGCCAAAACCTGTGCTGCTGAGTGGGTGCTGTAGTACAAACACATAGGATGTCTTCTGAATGACATCGAGATTTGAAGAAGCTGGAATTTTCCACCTCCTCCAATTTGATCTTGCTTATAACCTAGTTCTGTTGCATCTTTCCCTTCAACTTGAAATCATTATTTTCTAAGGTTTGAGTCAATCTCCATTTAGTGGTGGGGATGATATTCTGTAATAATGATTGGATGCATGTGTTGTGAACCATGCTGCTACCTAATTCCTATCTCAAACAGTTTAGCCTTTAAAGACTGCAAATACAGATTTCTTATATGGAGAGTTGAGGAAATCTTAAAACACATGTGAGTTTACTGGTGTTTATTTTAAGTGTACTTACTACCTACTAGTTATTTGTATGACCAGGCAGTTTGAACTTGATTTTGGTTTAAAGTCATTCAGAAACAAGAAAATGTGTACTCTAAACCATATGTTTATATATAAGCAGTCTCCCTTTTGGAGATAAATCCAACATTAGGACAAAGGGGGAAAACAAATACCACTGCTGTTTATAAATACAAATTGGGGACAAGTGCAGCAATTAAACATCTAAGTGAGAAACAGTTTAGGAGTGAAATAGAGTTGCTGAGCTCCTTTAATTCCTATGGAAGAGTTGGTTCTTGGCACCTCAGGAATTTTCTCCCTTTGGTTCTTGGGAAAGCTGACAGAGTTTCTGGGGAAAGATCTGTTCTCAGTAGTGGGCTGGTTAAAACGATTTCTCCCCAAATTAGAGGACAACTATAAAGAGGACAGAGGCTCTCTCCTCACAAGGAGACACATAGAAAAAGACAAGGGACAAGTGGGTGTAAGTTGTACTGCATGAAGTTTCAGTTCAATATGGGAAAGATTTATTTATTATTTTTTCTTTTTCTACTGGGACAAATCATTCAGTGGAGCAGCCTCCTCAGGCACATGACAGAGGCTCCATTGCTGGAGGTTTTCAAGATCTAGTAGAAGAGAGTGCTGGATGCAAGGCTCCATTTCCTTTGAAAGGGTGGACAAGTTGATCTTTCAAGGTCCCTTCCAACCTGGGCTGTTCAATGATTCTGTAATTTTTTGCTTCTTGAACTCTGTGATAGGGAAGTGATTAGCCATCACTTCCCTAAAATACAACAATGAATAGAATAGCATAGAATAGAATAAACCAGGTTGGAAGAGACCTTCAAGGTCACCGTGTCCAGCCTATCACCTGTTTTAGACAGGTTAGAAGTAATGTGTGGTCTCTGCAAGGAGATTTTGTAATTATTTTTATTCAGGGGTGGTGGGGATGGTGAGGAGGGTACTGTATAAATCATTTCCATTAGAAATGTTGCAAAGTTCAGATGATCATTAAGACTTTTCCACTTCAGAATGTTGATGACATCAACAACACTGTTTTAATTGCTTCAGGTAGCCTCCTTCCATCCTTTCTTTATGGTGTTAGGTGTCATCAGCTGTAGCAGGGAAATGAAACTTTGAAGTGTTGGACTGAGGTTCTGTCAGGTAAGTACAGAAGGAGTTAAAATAAACAGTGAATGAAAAAACTTTCCCAGCCTTACTAGGCATAGCTAGCTATTTAAGACATCAGTGTTACTGTATTATCAGTCCCTTTTGCTTGCATCTAAAGTATATATTTCAAAAGAAAATGTGAGGTTTGATTGACTAGGTCTTCAGGGTTATTTTTGACAATAAGCAGGATGTCCCTTTCTGATTTGCTAGTAAACACACAATAGTTGCTCTTAGTTCTTGACGCTAAACCAGCTAGGTGCTTTAAAGACTTCTGATTGCTTTTTAAGTGCTAATTAAGAGTGTGTTTGCAGATACATATGTTCTCAGACCAGTTTGTGATACAGTAAATATTGCATTAAGATAGTGTAATCTGCGTGAGGTGGAAGGCGTTGCCTTAAAGCACATTTTGTGTGAAACATTAATTCATTGACCTGTATTTGCACAGTATTAAAAGCAGTGCTCTGTGTTGTATCTTTTCTATATTATTTGTAAGAATAGCTGCTCCTGAACATCACAAGTTCATGTGTTGTTGCCTGCAGACTTTTCTCCTTTTTATGAAGGCTTTTATTAAAACAACCCTCCCAAACCCAACAGCTAGACACTGAGATAAAGGCTTTGTTTGTAAGCCTTTGGTCATGCAATGTGGAGGTCTAAATGCATTTGTTATGCATACTTTCCATATCAAGTGTCTTGTGTTGCTTTTGATCTACTTCTTTCAACTCATTTTGGAAGCTGACATTTTTTTTTTCCTGGTCCTCAAAAGTAAAACTCCTGAAAAAAAAAAAAAGTTTGTTTATTTGTGGTTTGGTGGAGGGGTTTGTGTGTGATTGCTTGTTTGTTTGTAAATATTTCCCTAACTCTCAGAATTAAGCAGCTGTTTTACTGCAGACTGTGGTCTTCTGTGACCAGCATGAGATTTCTCCTTTTGGTTTTTCAGTTTCTACACGAAAAGCTTTCATCCTGGAAGACTAATTATTTGTAGACTGATTTGAAATAGTTCCATTTAGGTAATCTTTTACATGGGGAGACAGAAAAAAAAATCTTCAGAATGAAAGCTACACTTCTGCTGACTCTCTGACTGTCCTTTTTGTTGTTACTTTTTCATTATTAGCACATACATGTTTAAAGTTGAAAATACAGGTTTTTTATATATTAAAAACAGAGCAGTTGAAGAGAGAGCACAGCCCAGATATGCTAAACTTTAGGTCTTTGTGGTTTTTATCTCTGCAAATGCTTTTGGCCTGTCACTCTGAACTGGGATGGGGAGATATCATTGCCAGCTCTTCTGCACTGAACTGGTGAGGGGATGCTTTGCTGACAGCACTTGAGATGCACCTGCAAGGTCCCAGGATGCAGTGATTGGGGAGTGTTTGTTCAATTTGTCATCCCATGTTAACCCAGTAGAGGGACCTGCAGTTGAGATTTATAGTCTAGTGAGGGATGTTTAATTTTTTGCACACTGTATTTCAGGAGAAGAGAGTTTGTTTTGTGTTTGCTCTGAAGTGAAAACCTCATCTGTATACCCTAAAGATAGGAGGGTGTTTGATATTTATACTACACTAACCCTGTGTTAATCTGGCTGCTGTCCCTATTTAACAAAAGATGATGATGCAGATTCTAGTGTAATTATAACTGCTCTTTTGTCACCCCTAAGAAGTACCTGTGGGTCATTCAAACCTTTTTTTTTTCTTTAAATGCATTACAATTTGCAGAGTGCAGTTCAGTTGCAGTAGGGTAACACTGTGTGACTGCTACACATAAGTGTCCTTACATTTCAAAGTTCACCAGCAACTTGTAGAAGTAAATTTCTTCAATGCAAAATATTTCCAGTTCAGTGTAGTTTTGGTGCGTATTAAGTTGTGCAACGTTCCTGTAGGGACAGTTTTAGTCTTCTGACCTTAGCTTTTTAATCATCACTCAAACCAATATGTAAAATGCTGTTTGTGGAAATTTGTGTGTGAAGAAGAAAATAGGTAGGTAGGAAGAGGAACCAAGACTTCTGCCTGTACCCTTTTTGTGCACAAATAATGTGAAGTTCTTACATAATTCACATGTGTATATACTTGCAAGGATTGGGAATAAAGGCCCTCTTTTGCTCCTCCATAAACAAGTAAACTGAAGAAAGAGCAGATTTATCATGTTTTGGAAACAGTACTGTGTCCTTAAGTTAATGTGTCCATAAAGCTTATTTATTAGCAGCATTTGGCTTAACTTCTGTGAAAGCCTAGATAAACTAATTTAAAATATTCAGAGAGGAAAACGGAGTTGTGCTCCCCCTCCTCCCCCTTTTGGAAGTGGCTGGCTAAGGGCTGTGGTAGAACTCAGGCTGTCATGTTTAAACTTTGGAAAAGAAATCTTTTGTATACATTATGAATTTGGTGAGGAAAACGGGAGGGGAGGGTGGTGGGGCTGCTGTGGATTCCTCTTCATTTAAACAGAGGAAGATGACTGAAATGGTTTTACTGTAAAGGCATGTGCCTCAGAAAACTCCCAGATACTCTCTCTGAACTGCTGCATGTGCAGCAGGGTAGGGCCTCTTGCTTTTAGTCTCAGAGCAGAGTTGTGATTCCCCAGTGCCACTCTTCTTTTTTTTTCTTAATTTATGTTTTCTCTCTTCCTCTCTCCTCCTTTCCTGCCCCTGTATTTCTGGTTTCGATCAGTTGTAGGGATAGGAAAGATGGTGTCAGGGATTTGAACTCAGCAGGAGACTCTCAGGGTCATTGTATTTGTGAAAGCTACCGGTTTCAGGGAAGATAGCTTCAGCTGCTGTGTTAGTGCAGAGCAAAAACTTGCTTTCTTGAGGACTGTGGTTATCTGAGATTTTTTTCTTTCATACTGTTTGCTGCCTTTGTACTGGTGTGAATGATTGTGTTGAAATGTTGATTCCTTTGCAAATGTGTCTGTTCCAGTATGTCAAACCTCCATTACAGGACATCAAGTTTATGTGGGGGGTGTGCTGCCTATCTTATGTACTATCCCACCAAGGAAGGCACATCTGTGTACACAATTAAAATGTTTTCATTTAACTGCAACTCCCACTAATCAAAGCTGTTATTTAAAGCAGTACTGTAGTACCTTTTCTGACTTTCTAAATAGCACCTAATACATAGTCCCAGCATCTCTAAATAGCATCCAATACGTAGTCCCGACATTTCTCACAGTCATACAAAAAGAATAACAATCACTTTTTCTCTTGTTCTGACTCCTAATATACTCTCACAAAGGCTTACATACTGCAAAGCAGAGATACAAGTGAAATGCCAAGCTGGTTAGGCCTCCTGACAGTCAGTATTCATTTGCAACCATCTCTGTGCTGATACAATTGTAGTGTTTTGAATTCTGGGGCTAGCTGAGATACCACCTTAGTGTTTGTGCAGTAGACCATTGAGTTACAGCATGCTCACTACATGCTTCTAAGAACAGGTATGTACTGCCTATATTCTCTGAAATCAGATGATTACAGTGGTCTGTGATGCTTGCCACACAGCTTTATCCCAAAATCCAAGAAAGCTGCCATAAATGTTGTGAAGTAACTTCTCCAGTCATACCATGGCCCTTTCAGGTATCTGGGCTCTAGTGGCAGTTTCTGGCTTTCTTTTCTGCCATGCAGGCAAGACATGCAAATAAAATGATGGCTTTGTAGCTTTAGCCTTGCTTTTCTGCTTTAATAGGAAAACTCTAGAGGCAGCCTGCTCAACAAACACAGGATTTCAACAGATGCAGCATTTGCATGTTCTCTCGCTCTTGGGAGCGGGTGTGATCAAATTTCATCTGCTTGGTTTCAGCCTAGAGAAACTTCTAATTAGTGAACAAGACATAGACAGTCCTTTCAAGTTGATGGGATTCTAAGTGTGAGTTCCTAACTGACAGAAACTGAGATTACAGGATTTCATACTTAGATTGATTTGATTTGATAGGTAAGCGTTTTCCCCTGCATGCAGGTAGCAGAATCATCAGTCCTGAATGCTTTGAGGACCTTCAAGTCATAACAGTGTGTGATGTGGTTCTGAAACATCATCTGTTCTGTTACAGTCCAACTGCACAGGACTCTAGTGCTCCCATTACTGGGAAAGAGGTGACTGGAGCAGCTAGGTGGTGCTCTGGCTTTTCACAGAAAGTCCAAGATAGATTCTTTCTCTGGCAATACCTAGATTTGGAGTAATGATCTTAACTTTAAAGGATGTTGACCAGGCCCCCATTATGTGGTAGCATGGCTTCTGACATGGAGAAAACTTGTGCCAGTCTCTGAAGTGTACTCAGCTGCTGTTTGTCTGCTGAACCTCTTGTTGCATGTCTTGTGGAGAATATAAGATGAGCATGTGCCACTCTTCATGTTTTCTTCTGAACTGTCTTGCATATGTGTTATCTCATTATAGACTGAGACAGCCTTTGAGGAATGTCTGAGCTGATCCTGGCCCATTATAGTCCTTTCTCATTAATTATAATGAGATGCAATGTCACTTTAAAATGTTTGCAAGAGCCATTATGTAAAGGTATATATGCATGTGGCTGTGAGCCATCTGTCAGAGTTTTCCCTGAATCTCAGTTTAGGGGAAGTGTATTTTAAGGGAAGATCACTTGAAGTAGTTATACAGTCTGCTTCTCAAGTAATTTTACAAGTGAAATACATGTGTGATCTGTTGCAGTTTCCCCCAAATTCTCCATTATGAGATCTGCCAAGAGGTAGTGAGGCCCTATTTATATGCATATCATTATCTAAAGAGGATGGAGCTGAGCTCTTCAGTGGCAGCCAGTGACAACACAAGGGGCAGTGGGTGCAGACTAGAGCACGGGAGGTTTCACTTGAATTGGGGAGAATTTTTACTTTGAGGGTGCTGGAGCACTGGACCAGGCTGCCCAGAGAGGTAGTGGAGTCTCCTTTTCTAGAGACTTTCAAAACCTGCCTGGACACCTTCCTGTGCAACCTGATCTCGGTGTACCTGCGTTACCTATGATCATACATTACGTGGTAATGTGCTTGAAGAGCAACTGGTTTGTGCTCCATTTAAAACACTCAAAAAAGAGGAGTACTTCAAAATTCTCTGATTCAGATGTTTTTTAACTCAGGATTTTATTCTTTTCCATAAGAGAATGGAAATCCTTGTGCTAAGATCTCTTGTATGCAATTGAAAATAGAAATGCTGACCACAGAGATGATTAAGGCTGTTCAATACAGTATCTGAAAAGTCGATGTACATTATGTTTGCTCATCATCTTGATGTGTCTCTAATTAAATCAGTAGTACATTTACACAGGGAGAGTGTTGGGAAGTCAGTTTCTTTGAACTTACAGTAAGGAAAAAAAAATAATAAAAATATTTTCCCAAATACATTTTTTTGCTGATTTGATTTCCCTGTTTGGGGAGTTGTTTGATCAGGTTATTAAATCTGATTACTTTCTTGTGTGTTCTGCTGATATGGCAACATTTAAGCCTGTTTACTTACCTGAACAGAAACTGGCACCTTGAGTCATCCAGTGTTTCTGCATCAGGGAACTCGACTCCAGCCTTTATGAAACATGGGTAGTTCCAGCAAGATTCTTGAAGTACAATTTAACACTAATTTTCCAATTCCAATCATATCACAGGGTGCCATTTTTGTTCTCTTACTGATAATAGATATTGTTTCTACCAAACTGGCTTTTCTTGTGCCTTGCCACTTTCCTGGTAGTGCAGAAGGAGATGGTGGATTTGCTGACTTTGCATAGTTGAGCAGGAGAAACTCTTTAGAAACTTCTTTCTAAAATTTGCACCTGTGTTTTAATTCAGGATTAAATTAAGCACTCTATCTACTGGATTCCTTGAAGCAGCAAGACAGCATGCAGAATACAGATACTTCACCAGCATTTCTTTAGCCACAGTTGTAGTTCTTAAGTTCATCATGAAATTTAATTGTAAAGACATTGAAAGCACAAAAAATCTCTGAAATGGAATCATGTAGTTATGTGGGAGGTAGGTACAGCAGCACTCTGAGGAACAGGTGTTTAGATAGCAGTTTAGATATTTAGCCTGGATTTTTTTTCCCAGTATCCAGATGGCCTCAGCTTCCTGGTGATACTTATTTAGTATTGGGTGGTCATCCCTTAAAAATTTCAGCAGTGGTAGTCTGCTTTAAATACTGGAATCCTGCAAGCCAAATTTCCATTTTTCTTCTGTGTGTGTGCATGCTCTTCAAATCTCTACATTTGGGTGGCATTGCTTTTGTGAAACACTCAGTGCCTGCTCAACAGAACAGAGCAAATTCAGAGTGATGGTGGAGCTCTTGCAGTAAAACAAGCATTGCCATATACCCTCTAGTTCTCTTAGGATGCAAAGGGAAATGAAGGCTTCTAGTAGTTGAAGAGAAGTCTTCTCAGTGATTCTTTCCATGTGAAGTCATGAGTTTACTGGCCTTTATGCATATAGAGTGTTCTGTTGAACTGCTTTCCTTCCTGTTTGTCATGGGCTTAATATTTTCCAGTCTAAGAAGTGTAAACCTACTAATGGGCTCCTGACCACTGGAGACAAAAGAAAAATGAAGTGAGGATGAAAGCAAGAGATTAATTTGAACCATTCACCATTTGGGAAGAAAGGAAAAAAAAAGAAGATTACTTGCCTATTTAAAAAATGAATTTATTAGTTATAAAAGCAGAATTCCACTCAGTGTCTGAGCTACACCTCAAGTTCTGCAAATTCACTCTCTAGGATCTATGGCATTGAGTTGTTTTGGGGTTTTTTTGCCCCTTTGCTTTTCCTTTTAAAAATGGAGTGGTTTTGATAGACTATAACACAAGAATTATAAGTAAGGATATCTTCAGTGTTCTGTAGTGTTTTAGGGTGGTGTTCGAGTGAAGAAAATGAAAGGTTCTCAATAAATTTAAGCTCTATCAAATACATATATAGTGCTGGCAAATAGCTTATGTGAGGACTTGAAATTTCAGCATTTTGAGTGAAATAGCTGTAGTCCACCATGTTTGCTAATCCTGTAAAATCTGAGGCATGAAAATTAGCAATTTTGTCCAGGAAAAAATATTCAAAACATCAAGTTCTCAACATTTTTTTCCCTATAAAGGCGAAATTGTCAGTGTGAAGTGCTGACAGCCAGGTGTGACTGAAAACCATATGTTCAGAAACAAATTTTCTGTGTATTGTAGAAAGAGGTAGAAAGGAAGAGAGGGTTCTACCAGAGCTCTGTCTTCAGTCACAGCATCCTACAAGATGACCCACGTGGTTCCCAGCGTCGACAACCGACCTATCTACCCTGGAAGCAGGGATGAGTCTGGGGTACATGCAGCCCTGTTGTGGGGGCCTGAGAGAGAATTCCATTTATAGCCTGCCTTCCCCTGTCTAAAACCCTGGATATTTGTTGCAAGGATTAAATTTTTAAAAATTGAGAAGTGTTAAAGTTTGTAGGCAAGTGTCAGCTGTCTTTCAAATTATGTGTGGAGAACTGAATTAAATGCTTGATAAATCTCTGTAAGCATGAAGGTTCTCACTGCTCTGCTGACAGGCCACTGGCGTGCGTAGCTGGTAAAGCTGCTCTTGCAGAGGTTGGCTTGAGTGCACCAGCACAGGGCAAAGCTTTGTTGGCATGGGTAAAGCAAAGTACTTTAACTGAGTGGGGCTACAGGAGGCCAACAAAGCTGGCAAAGGGTCTGGAGAAAAAGGTCTTATGAGGAGGGAACTGGAATTGTTTAGTCTGGAGGAGAGGAGGCTCAGGGCAGACCTTCTGGTTCACTTCTACTCCCTGAATAGAAGTTGGAGTGAGGTGGGTGTTGGTCTCTTCTCCCTAGTAACGAGTGACAGGACAAGATGTAGTGGCCTCAAGTTGTGCCAGGGGAGGTTTAGGTTGGATATTAAAGAAACATCTTCACTGAAAGGGTTCTCAAACACTGGAATATTGAACATGAGTTGGCTATAAAATGATCTTTATGGGTGTGCTTTGCAGTTGGAACATACTGTGGTGATGTGTGAGTAGCCTCTGTGTCCTGTGAAAAGTCTGTGTCTCTCTGTATAGTAGTTCAAGTTTTCTGTAATCAAACTAATCTTTAGTTTGACACAACGTTGTTTTCAGTAGATGGGATGAGGTGGTTTTTATTTGGAATGGTGTGTTATTTGTAGTCCTGTTCTGCTATAGTACTGAGATGTTAATCTACTTCAAATAATGTAATTTCTTTATTTTGATTTTAGGAGAATGACATCTTCCTGGGCTGGGAAAAGGGAGCTTACAAGAAATGGGGAAAGAGTAAGAAAAAGTGCTCTGATCTAACACTAGAGGAAATGAAAAAACAGGCTGCTGTCCAGTGTCTTCGCTCTGCTTCTGATGAAGTAAGTTTGCACTTCAACAAGTCCTTAAGACTCTATGTCCTTCTTTCTGTCAGATATATTTAGCTTGCAATGCTAATGTTTTATTTGTGGCTTCTTAAAATGCAGGTTCACCAAGAGTTCTTTCTTTAGGAAATGATGAAATCTGTGTGTGGCAGCAGGATTTCACAAGATATTCTGTATTTTATGTAGTGTCATGCTTTCCTTTCTGTAAGACCTCACCTGTTCTCGTCAGGGGCAGCTGCAATGCACCAGTTTGTGTTGAAATTACCACAAAGCTTTGCATAAAGATAGTTCTTGAAATGTTAAACTTGCTTTGTGTTGGGTGTGAGCAGCAGGGAATAGGAATACTTGGGCAGAAGGCTGTCTTGCTTTGTGCACGTGGTGTGTAACCCAGAGCTGCTAAATAAAATGCAGTGTGTAGTAGCAAACGTTCACTTTTCAGATTACAGCATTTGAGTGGAATTGGAGTTGAAGTGCACTGGCTGGAGAAGGTGAGGAGAGGTGAAGGCAGCAGGTTGAAGGAAAATACTAATTAGCTCAATATAAAAGTGGAGAAAAAGGTGAGGCTGCTGAAAGAAAGACTGAAAAACAAACACAAAAAAATCTGTAGCAGAGGTCATGGAAAACTCTGCAAGAAGATGTTTCAGACAGCAGAAATGAGAAAGTCTATCCTTTAATTTAAAGAGCTAGAAACAGTGTGTTCTGTCACTACTGGAAAAAGAAACTGTACCCGACCTGTGCAGCCTGCTTGTGTTACTGCTCAGTACAGCTCCCTAGTTCACAGTTTGTGCTTATGAAAGCACTTGTGTGGTTGTGTGGAGAGCTAGATTGGAAAAGTGAATTAATTGCATGAGATTAACCTGGTTGGGATGGAGGAAGTGTTAACCCAGAGAGGTTTCCTGGGCAGATTGGTATCAGAGACACTTGTGCCAGCAAGAGTGAGGAAAGTGTGTGGCCAAGAGTAATGATGGAAGTGGGGTTGATTTGTGGCTACTCCCACCACCACCACCTTCAACAGCATTGCCATCATACACTGAATTACTGTTTGTGAAGCTACTTGAGCATGTGCTCAGTTAATAAAGTACTAATTGACTAACTGGGTGATTTCTGAACTCCCATTTTCCTAAAGTGATGCAAAAGATAATTTTGCTGGTAATTTGCTCTGCTCTTGTAGTTACAGAATATTGAGGTCAGCACTCTGACTGCCATAAAACTTTAAATATGAAGCCTATATGAAGAAATAATTGCTAGAAGTAATGTCTTCCTTGAAGACAAGAGTATCTTTGTATACTTAACAGCTTTTTCTTGTGAAGGCTCTGGCAATAGTCCATGTGAGCAGTTCTGGAGTTTAATTGTAGTTTTGCTTATCCTTCTGTGATCCTTTTGCCAAAGTAGGTGGATACAGAAATAGCAATACCCTCACACAGGTACAGAACACTTCCAGCCTAACCTCTTCTTTCAACCTCAGCCGTGGAGCAAAGCAAGCAAGGTTGAGGCAGCTCCATTATGGGAGTAATTGAAGTCTTAGTGTATTTAAACTGAGGTGTGTTCAAATAAAATTGTATTTAAATGAAGTGGTTAGAATGTCTGCCCTGTATGTGTCTGTGGAGAGAGTATATATACACACACACACACACATAAATACAAACTGAGAGACAATTAAATGAAGACTTCAGGAGTCTGCAGCCTAATCTGTTTTAGGGGGATAGTGTGCAGTGGATGAGAAGGTGTTGAGGGTTAATATGTTTTCTGATTCTCATAGGAAATGTCATATATCCAGGTGCCATAATTTTGATGTTTAATTATTTAAGTTGCATGTTGAGAAACTGCAGTCTCCCTCCTCCCACCCATTAGACACCAAAGGTCCTGAAATTAGGTGCTCACTTAAAAAAGATGCTTGGTGGGGAAAAGGAGGTTATAAATAGACTAGGTGAAAATTGACTGGAGACAATAAACACTGTTTTGTCAGTCATGTATTTAATGGTTGAAATATTTTGAAGTCTTGGCTCTTGTGGATTTTCAGTCATTCTTGTGGATGTTTATTCAAAGGAAGTATTAAGTTTTTTGCCTCTTTTTAATAAGAGTAATGCTGTAAAATATTAGTCTGAGGCTGCTCTGCATCACAGTGTATAGAATAGAATAGACCAGACCAGGTTGGAAGAGATCTTCAAGATCATCACATCCAACCTATCATCCAACACCACCTAATCAACTAAACCATGCAGCCAAGCACCCTATCAAGTCTCTCCTGAGCACCTCCAGTGATGGTGACTCCACCACCTCCTCAGGCAGCCCATTCCAATGGGCAATCACTCTCTCTGTGTAAAACTTCCTCCTAACCTCCAGCCTAAACCTCCCCTGGCACAGCCTGAGACTGTGTCCTCTTGTTCTGGAACTGGTTGCCTGGGAGAAGAGACCAACCTTTGCCTGTCTACAACCCCCCTTAAGGTAGCTGTAAAGAGCAGTAAGGTCACCCCTGCTGCAACATTGTGGACTCTGCTTTTGTGAGAGGAGGCCTGACCTTGACAGATACTATTTGGTAGATACAAGACCGAAGATTGTTAATGTTATAATGACAGTATTTTTTTGTGTACAAGCATTTTGGTGTCCCAAATAGTCTGTATTAGTATGAATTTTTGGCTGCAGATACTTTTGGTGCAGTCAGAAGCAGAGGAAATGCAAATCCGTTGCAACTTGCCAGAAAATGAAGACAGAATGATGGTGAGAAGAACTTTTAAGTACTTTAATGTAGCAATCAGTTGCTATTCTTACTGCAGTCCTAAAGTTTATTTTTTTTTCCAAAACACTTGAATGAAGCATAAATAGCAGTTAAAGACTTCAATGAAGAGTGGGCCACATTTTTAAAAGCTTGTTAGTGTTGACCTTGAATAAAGAGTTTACCTTCATTCTTATCCTGCTGAACTGTAGAAGAAATTTTAAAGTGTTGGTTTGCAGTTAACTAGCAAAGGAGAGGGATCTCCAGCCTAGTGAAATGCTGGGTAAAAAAAAACCCTCCAAAACATAATTGGATAGGACTGGGGAGTATTTATGTAAAAGGCCTTTGGGGAGAATAAGAAATTTTATCCTGAAGTTGCTGCCTCTAATTTTAAGTAAAACCAGCTGCTTCTGTCAGCATTCCATTACTTTTTGTTTTGTTTTGTGTTTATTACTGTTTTGATTTCTGTCTGGTATGTCTAAAACTGAGAAGGTCAGTTTCTTCCTGGATAGTTTCTGAGATTGTCTTTACTCTCTCTGTGCTAATGGTTTTGTATTTGAATAATGAAACGTGTCAGTAATGAGACAGAAAGCAGAATCTTTGAGACTTCAGTAAAAAAATTAGGGTTGAGAAACACCTGTGGTGTATTTTTGCAAGGTGGGTACTGTCTGAACAAGACTGAAATTGGAGGTCACTTGTTGAGACCAGTACCTTTAAGACTTTTCAGTAGGTGCATTTCCCAGCAATAATACTTAAATTACTCACACAGCCTGTTCATTGGTCATAAATCCAAGCTTAATTACCTTTTAACTGGCTAATTTTCTGCTAAAAACTTGCCTTGCTCAATGGAGTGAGTAGATCTTTCAGCTGTGTTATTGCAGCTTCCATACAACACAGTTGCTTCACTGAACACTTGCAGTATTACATGTGATATTCTGCCCCAAGATGGTGCCAGAGTTTCAGTTAAAGCAGTTGGTGTGTGTTTATTCTGCTGAACTGTATGAGGACATTTTTTAGAGTGAGCAAAGGAGACTAAAAGATACTTCATGGGTACCTACCTTTCTGCATTAATGAACCCAGAACTCCCAGGCTCTTTCCTTCTCTGCCTGTAGGTGACCACCTAAGATCTTCCACAGCACGTTGCTAGTGCCTAATGCTGCTGATCTCTTCAGGCATGTCCTAGCAGGGTTCAGGCAATATGGTCCTATTTGTATTGGCTCTGTACTATCAAATCCATTGGCTTCAAAGGTTTTCCTTCTCTCTCCATTCATATACTAAGTGAGCTATGTGGTATTGAGTTTGGCAAACTATGTTTGCCTGAGTTCTGTAACTTCAGATACCACATAGAAAATTGAAGTGAATTTGTCTTGCCATGGTAACCACCACAGAGTAATATAATGGCAATAAATCAATTCCTTTTTGCCTTACAACTTTGGCAGTTAAATCAATATTTATGGTACCATGTCTCATTTGTCAGGTTGCTGAAGCTGGTACCCTGAGCATAATAGTAACTTTAATGCAAGCTGACATAAAGGTTTAGTTATTCCATTTTTTGAAGCAGTTTCCTTGACCTAGAAAAAGTATGCATCAAACTGGAGAAGTTCTTAGTCCACACAGAATTTGCTTCACAACATTTTGGGGTAGCACATGTATCTCAGTTTACAGCAAGCTAGCAAAAGTAAATTACTATTTATCTTAAGTATCTCCCATAGAATAATGTTGTCTTGGAGGCTGAAAAGAGGTGTTTGGTCTAATTGAAATTGTGTGTTCTCCCAGTGATAATAGGAGCAAAATGGAGCAAGGCAATTCTCTCACCACCAGCTTCTCTGATGAGTCTGGGACAGACAGGAAGAAATGGCTTGGAGGGAGAAGGCAGCACAATTTTTCAGACACATAAGCATGGGCATGAAAATGGGAGAGAAGTTGGTTACAGAGCTCTCCTGAACAATGCCTAGTGTTTCATCACAGAACAATATCACTAGATTATCATTTTTCTTAGTGCAGAACAGTCATTTTCACTAAGATGAAATCTTACCCTATGCACAATCAAACCTTAATGAATCCAGCAGAATACCTACTGAGGAAATTTCAAGTGTCCTTTCTGCATTTCACTTGATGCAGAAAATAACATTTGCATAATTGGTGGGAGCACTTTGCAAAGTTTCTGCTTTTTCATTGACAACATAGATAACATTTCAGCATCTGCACTCTGTGATTAACTGGAATCTCACAGCAGCACTGCTTACAAGGTCAGGAAGCCTCCTCTGACTTTGAAGTTGGCATGTTTGTTTATAAGCCATGAATAATAATCAAGGAGAGCAGTTTCTAGAGAGGAATTAGGGGGGATAACTTTCATCACGATGTAGCCTGCTATGGGAGGGAGCTACAAGAATTAATGTTTAAATAACAAAAGTCAGATGTTCTAGTAACCTACATTTAGGGGTGAAATGTTCATTTGAAGTTAATTTGAACTGGTAGCTGACCTCTGTTATCTAGAATTAGTAAATGTGCTATTATCTCTCTCTATGAGACTGTGCAGTGGGAAGCGGTAAATTACAGCTCTGTAATCTGAACCTGATCTGAGATATGTGATTTCCCTTTCCCAATACTGTTTTCATGCAGAAGATAGGACTAAGAGAGTTCCAAGAAAGTATTCTTATCTCCTTGTGTGGGGGGCCATAGCTCTTGTACTGCTTGAAATTGCCTGGACTTTGCTGGTGTGAAGTCAGTTTGTCTGCTTGGAAATTGATATTCTAAAGTCACATGCTAGTGAAGATTACTTAGAGCCAAACAAGAAGTTAATAGAGTTTGTTTTTTCTGACTGGTCCAAAGTCTTGTGTTGTAAATCATTATGTATTTAAGTGAAAAGATAAAGATTTCATTGTGTTTTCACTACTGAAGGGTTAAAAAGATGTTGTACAAATATATACTCTTAAATAGAAAATTCCATAATGCAGACTGGACCCTTGTTTTATTCCTTTGAACTCTGCCTGGATTGAGCACCTCAGGGAGCTGCTTTTTTGTGTATTTATTGATTTAGTTAGTTTTACAGCGGTGATCTTGGGGTTAGAGTTTGTGTTTTGTTGGTTTGTTGGGTTTTTTTTTTAAGTCCTCTTTTAGTCTTTCTGTTTCTTGAGCACCCCCTTTGGGGGTACTTAGAATCATGTGAATTATGCTGTATCAAAACGGTAAAAAATGAAAACCAAGACTTTTATCTAGTTCTTGTCATCCTACAAAATATGGAAATAGATGTGTGGTTGCAGTAAATCACATTTTGTGCCTTATTCAGTTCACATGGCTTAACAGCTGATTTGTAAAGAGCACCTACCTAATCCTGCTCTTGGTGACAGGCTACAGGCCAAGAAACAGTCCCAGAGTTCCATCTTTGTCTGGAAAGTCTGTGGCCTGTCCAGAAGTTGTGGCTATTGCCTGTCCAGAAGTTGTTGCTGTTGCATGTGTGCAGATCTGCACAACAAAGGATACCTTTGCATGGCCTTTTTTGGGTGGAAGTGTGAGATCCATGACTAGACATCATTACTGCGTGACAGGAAAGAGGCAAACCTCAGTGAAAACACAAAATTTTCCTGACCAATGCTCTCCTCACTTCCATGATTCAATAACTAGGTGAAATAATCGTGGGGCATGGACATTTGTGATCCAAGTTAGGAAAGACTTGTTAAATCTCCTGGGTGGTGACTCTTGCTGGTTTTCAACATTCAAGAGTAACTTACCAGATAGGAGTGTCAACAGGAACTGAAGTGATTCAACAAGAGTCTGAGAGGAGCTTATGTTTCACAGCTTTTTAGTAAAAACTCACAGAAGCTGGTGCTCACTTTTAACATAGGTAACAGCTTTTAATGGGTTTGAATTTGGTGTACATAATAGTGTTTGGGTTTTTTGGGGGGTGATTTGGTTTTTGGGTTTTATCTGGTGGGGTTGTTTTTTGGTTGGTGTTTTTTTTTGTGTGGACATGGTTCACAAATTGAATATTTTAAATTTATCAAAAACTTTCACAAGTAGATTTAATGTCTTCTGGGAGCATTTTCTGCAGCTCTACAGGGGTGTGAATGTATGTACAAAAGAACTTGGGTTGCTTTAAGCTAATGAGTTGCCACTTGTCATCTCTGACTGCTCTACTTTGAAAGTAGAGAGTGTTAAGAGCACCTTTGATCTGAGATTCAGCATTACCGTTGTCCAAGTGCAAGGTCCTGCTCCACTCTGAGTCCCCACCTGGAGTACTGTGTCCAGCTCTGTGGCCCCTGATACAAGAAGGACATTGAAATGTTGGAGCAAATCCTGAGGAGGGCTGTGAAGATGATTGGAGGTCTGGAGCCCCTTTCCTGTGAGGCAGCCTGAGGGAGTTGTTCAGCCTGGAGAAAAGGTGGCTCTGGGGAGACCTTTCAGTAGCCTTACAGGATTTAAAGGGAACCTACAGGAAAGCTGGAGAAGGGCCTTTTACAAGGGCATGGAGTGACAGAGCAAGGGGTAACAGCTGAAACTGAAAGAAGGTAGAAGTAGAGTAGATAAAAGGAAGAAATTTTTCAATCTGAGGTGATGGGGCACTGGAACAGGTTGCCCAGAGAAACGGTGGATGGTGCCTCCCTTGGAAGTGTTCAAAGCCAGGCTGGATGGGACTTTGAGCAACCTAGTCTAGTAGGTTGCTTGTGGCAGGGAGGTTGTAATGAGATGATCTTTGACGTCCCAGTCTATGATTACATATCTAGGTATAGGTATATATTTTCCTGTGTGGAAAAACAAACAAAACAAGCAAACAAATAAAAGCAACAAGAAACCCCACACAAATCCTTCCCCCAAGTCCCAAATGAACAAACAAAAACCCCAAACCAAAATGAAACAAACCCCAACTAAATCAACAAACATTTTACAGAGATGTGTAAAGGTGTGGGAGCTTTCCTGCTTGCTTGGTTGTGGGTTTTTTATGGTGGTGTGGGATTTTTAATTCCTTGTTATGGAGAACTGCATTCATTTGGCTCTGAATAGAGTCATATTGGTCAGTAAGGAGGACATTGGCTGCAAGAGTTCTGTAACTCCAGGACTCAAATGGGCTGTTCTTGTTCATGCTGGATGAGTTCAGAAGCTTAATTTATCTGTTAGCACGGTCACTCCTATGCCAGTAACATAACACCTCTCCTTTATGTAATCCTTCCCTTGCTTCAGCCAGCTGATGAAAAGCCAAAACCCAACTTTTGGTGGAACTGGATGTACATTAAAGCAGGGAAAGGAAATGGAAATATGCTGGAAGCAGTAGAACAGCATAAAATGTCTGTTTGGTATGGAGAAAGTTTTGTTATGCAAAATGAAAAATATGAATTAAAGAAATGATGTGCTGCCCATTCTAGTTTGAATGAGATAAAAGGGTTGTTAGAAATCTGGGTCAGTAGTTTAAATGATCTTACAGAAAGACATGATTTTGAAGCCTTTCATGTTGGAATGACCAAAGCAGTTGTAATTGGGCACTTCCATGTCGAAAAATGCCATTGACCTACTCCAGTATTTGTACAGTTTGGGAACTGCCTTTAAATGTGCACATAAGCAGAGCAATTCAGGCAGATCACCTGATTTTGTTAACTGATTGTGTCCTGCTGAACCAAGCCAGTGCCTGCAGTATCTTTCTGGCAGTGGGGTTGCTGCATCGACAATGCTGCGTTAACTTAAATGGTGGAAACAATACAGCAGCTAAATCTTAGAGACTAGCACTGTCATATATGGAATAATTGCTGAGGCTTTCTATAAAGTACAGCTGCAGCTTGGTTTTTTGTTACTGCAGCAAGAGGTAGAGCAAGTGGTCTCTAGAGAGTTGGCATTCTGCACAGTGGCTTCCTCCCCCCCCCTTTAAAGGCAGCACTGGCCACATCAGCGTGCTATGCAGGACAGCATGCAGCCTGTCAGCTGACTCAAGTATTAGTTTCATGGTACAGGAGGAAATTAAGCATTTGATTCCAAAAGTTTTCCTCTCTTCACTGTGTCATGGTGAGCATATTATTGCTGTTTTGGGGGATTTGGGTGGGGGTTTTTTTTGGACATGATAATGTAATTATGTCAAGGGAGTAAATCTGTGTTCCTAAGATATTTGTGGTTGCTACAGGTGTCCTGATAAGTCATTTGGAGAGCTAGGCAAAGCCAAGGCCAGCTCCTCCTCTGTTGCCCTTTTTGGGGGGGGGAGGAGGGGGTGTAGAGGGGGGAGCCAGGAGCGGTATAGGCATAAAATGCCGATTGTTACAACTCCGTAGGTTTGTGTGTATCACTGTGTTCTGTGGCTCTTTCTAAACATTGAAATGGTGATGGTAAATTTACTGGGTTTGAAGATCCCTTTTAAAGTTTAATACTGCTAAGTCATCCTCGGTTAAGTGTGTGGCATAAAGGTTTATATTTAGCACTTCAGTGCAGCAATGCAGTTAGGAATAGAAAATTGCTTTCTCACTTGACTGCAAATAATTAAAATTTAGAAGTTAGCAGAAAAGTCATTGCTTCAGTGTGTGATTTTTAATTTATTTATTTATTTATTTATCTTTTCAGCTGTGTGTTTCTGTCAGAATTAAAGAAGCTGGTTTCACTGCATAAAGTTAGCATTCTTTCCTCATAGTATTTTCTCATGCTTTAGCAATATGTATTCACATTTCTCAACAATTTCGTGCCAGTAATCAGGAGATTAGACTCTTAGATCTTGGAAAAAAGAAAGCCCTATACCACAGTGGTGACACAGCAAATCAAACTCTTCTGTATGCATTCTGTAACTTGATATTTGATCTGCATTAGCTTTGGAGGGACTGTTGTGTTCCATGCCTATAAGCACACAGCATTGTATCAAATTCAGAAGGTGACATAATGTTGTACGTTTGCATTGAGTCTCAGAATCTCCAAGTCTGATGTTGAAACTGCACATGGGAGAGAAGAAGCTGCACAGTTCCCAGCTGTATGGTAACATGCAGGCACTTCTTGGATTGTCCCCACTCGCTCTGGATTGCTGCCTTTTACTGTGATTCCAGCCTTGTGTTTGTAGTTACAGAGAGTGCAAAGTGTCATCTCTAAAGGTGGTCCCTGAACATCAAGCTAATAAGAGCGCTGATACCTACACAATACTCACCTCAGCTAGTTTGACTTCCAAAGGAAGAGGTTCTAGGTTGTGATTTCAGACTGGCATGCAGCTTTTATTCCATTAGAACAGTGTGGGGTTTTCCCCTGTGAGGCAGTTGGTAGTAGGTTGTCCCACTTTGGGTTTGTCTTCCAAAACTTAGAAGATTGATGCGAGGGAGTAAAGAAGGAAAGTAGAAGTTTATAGGGAAGATGAACAAAGTGTTTATTTTTCCTCTCTGCTCTCCCAAGTGAACAATGCAAGTTTAAAAAGAAAAAAATGGGCATTGTAATCTGGCAGAACTAGGGGATCTGTTTTGCATGAAGGTGCTGAGGAATAATGTCTCCTACATACATGTCTCATGATGTTCTTCTTTTCACCTTCACTCCTGACTTTTCTGTATCTCAGCAGTCTCACTCTCACAGGTATAAATTGTGCAACCACAAGGAGCAGGCTTAGCTTTTTGAAATGCATCTTAGTTATCAGTCAGTTCTTGAACTTTTATCCTGAAGCTCTGACCTAAGTCCTAAATGATAAAGTGCAGTAAATGTAATGATGCAGAGTTTGCAAATCCTTGGCTCTAATACAACAATGCAACTTGTGGTGTGAATTCTTTATGTGACTATACCTGTGTTTGGTGGAATCATTTTGACCTCTAATGTATTTCTAGGAATGGACTTCGACCTAGTAATAACTTGTGTTGTTTTTTAAATACAGAAAGAAAAATACACATCTGCTGAGAGATGTTTACTGTAGTAATGTCTTGCTCTCAGATGAATACCCTTTTTAGTAAGTTATGTTTTCTTTTTTCTTTCTTTTTATCATGCAGAGCTCTGGAATTGAAACGTTAGTGGAGGAGCTTTGCTCCAAACTGAAAGACCTTCAGAGTAAGCAAGGTGAGGAAAAAAGCTTTGAAATTTCTGAGGCCAGGTATTGTCTGTGTTATATTCTGAGATGGGGGGGTTGGGGGCATGAGCTGCTAATTCAGTAGCTCTGAGGAAAGGATATGCAATTTTAAAATACATTAAAATGATTTCATGCAAATGGTTCAAGCAATTCTATACCAGTATGCTTAGTCCACCTAAGAAATAGGTTGTGTATTGATACTTGCAAAGAGTAGGGTGGCCTCAAAATTGCTATATACTGTGACAAGCACCCACAGAGGGATGTGCTTAAAACTTCTGGGCTTTGGGGAAATGATAGTGGGAAATTCATGGTGTCAAGCTTAGGGCAGGGAGCATGATATCGTGATGTCTTCAATGAAAATCATTGCACAGCAATGTTTCTACAGCACATAGCACTTAGAGTAATATTAATATGTTTATCATTCAGTATAAATAGCAAGAAATAGAGGGGAAATATTTACTTGCTTAAAGCATGATTTAGCTGTTTCTATTCCCTGTTGTTTTTAATTTAAGCAGTAATTACAGTCAGCTTTTAGTGTTTCATAGTGCTGTGCTGTGACACTTTCTTATTCAGCCAAGATGATGCTGACCATTTATTTGGGGGGGAAAAGGTGGTAAAAGTAGGCTGTATCTTGCAGCATTATTTTTGTTATTTTACAGATTTTAATATAAAGAATTAGAAATCTTCAGAGTCACCTTTCAAACAAGAACTATTACTGCCAGCCCAAGCACAGTAACTGCTACAGGGATACTCCCTTTAGTGAAATACATGGGAATTTAGATGCTAACATTCCTAGAAATCCTTAGTTCAGTAGTTGATTTTAAAAAACCCCACAATCTAGTTTTCTATGTAGAAGTGCAAGGAGGAGGTGAGGATTTGGGTATGAAATGACAGAAAATTCCATAGGCAGTCTCCTAGAGGAGGCACTGCTAACCATGCACTTGCATGCAGCTGCTGGAAAGATATGTTTGGTGGAATTTGAAGGACTAATGAAGACAGCTGTAGAAAAACTTGAATCTTGGGTGGTGAACTTGTAATTTCCTTATGTATAGTAACCAGAGTATAAATTGTGATGTGATTTACAGTATTCTCTGGAAAATAACTACTACTACAGGTAGATACCCTGGTGCTTTTTGTTCAAATATTATAAAATACTCTGACTTTTTGGATTTTTCTGTTAAGCATTTGGAATTTTCTTCCAAAACAGAGGAGAAGATTCACAAAAAGTTAGAAGGCTCTTTGTCTCCTGAGACTGATTTATCTCCCACAGCAAAGGATCAAGTAGAAATGTATGCATCTTTTATTATTATTGTTGTTGTTGTTATCTGAGGTGCTTGTTTCTTTTCTCCTTTTACTCCTGTGTTTTAACACAGTGAAATTAACTTAGTGGGGACTTGAGTTTGGTGAATAGTGGGAAATATTTTTTTCCTGCTGTCTTCTTTCATTAATCTTCTACATTTAAATATGGGCATTTGGTACCATGGGGTAGTTTCATTTCTGGCCAAGTTTTACCTGCTTTTTTTTTTGGTTATATGCAGAACTCACACCATATTGTAGTTTAGTTTCCTTAAGATCAAGCCAACTAGGTTAATTGAAAGCCACTAAAACAGCATTAATTGACACATTAGACTTTCAGGAGAGAATCAGTTTCCTGGGTTCAGAACTCTGTCTTCTGCTGCAGAAATGGGAAACGGGAAACAAATTCTTTTACAACCTTTGAACTTTTTAAAAGCAAAGTGGTCTGCTAGTTATCAAGTACCCAAGTTCAGTGTTACTGAAGAACCCAGGAGTTTGATCACTGACTTCTCTTGGAAGCATGACTGCTGCTGTATCTGTTAATAATAACCACTGGTAGCAGCAGTCTGGTTGATAATTCCTCAGGGAACTGATTGCACTAATGTACCTTTAACTTAGTGTGCATCTGAATGGCTTGTAGCGGGTTTTCACTGAAATATGTGATTCAGTATAACCTAAACCTTGCCTTAATCTCTCCTGTGTTGCTGTGCAGATAAACAGTGCAATGAGTGGCATGTGCATATGTAGAACAAACTAGGTTTTCTGGCAGTGAGTTTGGTAGTGTTTTGAAGTGGTTTTTAGTAATACTTTCTAATCTTAATGCCTGTCTGTAGTTCTGTGATCTGAATGTCACCTTTTTGTTTTGCTTTCAGGTACTATGAAGCGTTTCCTCCTCTTTCTGAAAAGCCAGTTTGCCTGCAGGAAATTATGACTGTATGGAATAAATCCAAAGTATGCTCTTACTCTAGCTCCTCATCTTCATCCACTGTTCCACCAACTAGCACGGACACATCTTCTCCGAAGGACTGCAATAGTGAAAGCGAAGTAACTAAAGACAGAAGTAATAAGGTATCTGCCACTGTACAGGAGAGAACCCAGCAGAAGAAAAGTAAAAATGAGAAAGAAAACAAGTTTAGTAACAACACTGTAGAAGAGAAGCCTGTTTTGTACAAAAAGCAAGTCCGACATAAGTCCGAGGGAAAGATGCGTCCTCGCTCCTGGTCGTCTGGGTCCAGTGAGGCTGGCTCAAGTTCTAGCGGTAATCAAGGTGAATACAAGGCATCGGTGAAATGCATTAAAGTAAGGCACAAAACAAGAGAGGTTCGAAATAAGAAAGGGCGTAATGGGCAAAGCAGGCTTGCAGTGAAAGCTGGTGAAAAGGCTGATCGAAAAGTCCACAGCGGAAGCAGCAGCAGCAGCAGTAGCAGCGGGTCCATCAAACAGCTGTGCAAAAGAGGTAAAAGGCCATTAAAAGAAATTGGAAGAAAAGAAGCTGGTGGTAGTGATGGAAAAGATTTGTATTTAGACAGCAGAAATGAAAAGGAATATAAAGAAGAACCCCTGTGGTACACTGAGCCGATTACAGAGTACTTTGTTCCTCTCAGCAGAAAAAGCAAGCTGGAGACTACGTACCGCAACAGAGAAGATCTATGTGGAGTACCATCAGAGGCTGTAGAAGAGTTGTCTGAATCAGTGCATGGTCTTTGTATTAGCAACAGTAATATTCATAAAACATACCTCGCAGCAGGTACTTTCATCGATGGTCACTTTGTAGAAATGCCTGCAGTTCTAAATGAGGATATTGACCTCGCTGGGACCTCAATATGTTCTCAACAAGAGGACGACAAATATTTAGATGATGTTCATCTGTCAGAACTAACGCACTTCTATGAAGTGGATATTGATCAATCCATGTTGGATCCTGGTGCCTCAGATACGATGCAAGGGGAGAGTCGGATTTTAAATATGATTCGACAAAAGAGTAAAGAAAAAACTGATTTTGAGGCAGAATGTTGCATAGTGTTAGATGGAATGGAGTTGCAAGGGGAAAGTGCAATATGGACAGATTCGACCAGCTCTGTTGGTGCTGAAGGGTGGTTCTTGCAAGACCTTAGTAATTTAGCTCAATTTTGGGAGTGCTGCTCATCTTCTAGTTCTGGTGATGCAGATGGTGAAAGTTTTGGAGGAGATTCTCCGATCAGATTCTCTCCCATCTTAGACAGCACAATGCTTAATTCACACATGCTTGCTGGCAATCAAGAGCTCTTTTCAGATATTAATGAAGGGTCTGGTATAAACTCTTGTTTTTCAGTGTTTGAAGTGCAATGCAGCAACTCTGTTTTACCATTTTCTTTTGAAACACTCAACTTGGGAAATGAAAATGCAGATTCTAGTAGCACTGCTAATATTCTTGGGAAAACACAGTCTAGATTGCTAATATGGACCAAAAATAGTGCCTTTGATGAAAATGAACACTGTTCCAATCTTTCAACGAGAACCTGTAGTCCATGGTCACACTCGGAAGAAACACGTTCAGACAATGAGACGTTAAATATTCCGTATGAAGAATCGACGCAGTTTAATGCAGAAGATATTAATTATGTAGTTCCTAGAGTGTCTTCGAGTTATGTAGATGAAGAAATTCTAGACTTTTTGCCAGAAGAAACCTGCCAGCAACAAGGTAGAACTTTAGGAGAAATGCCCACTTTGGTGTACAAAACAAAATCTAAGCTAGAATCTGTCTGTGGTATTCAGCTAGAACAAAAAGCAGAAAGTAAAGACTATGAAACTACACAAGGGTGTAGTGAAAGCAGTCCACGTGGAGATGGCTACAGCTCAGGGGTTATTAAAGATATTTGGACGAATATGACAGACAGAAATTCTGCAGCGATAGTAGAAATAGAAGGAATAGAAGATGAATTGTTTTCAGCTGATGTAAATAACTATTGCTGCTGTTTGGATACAGAAGCAAAAGTTGAAACCCTCCAGGAGCCCAATAAAGCAGTGCAGAGATCAGAGTACCACCTTTGGGAAGGTCAAAAGGAGAATTTAGAGAAGAGAGCCTTTGTCTCAAACGATTTATCAAAAGTAGATGGTGGTGACTATACTACACCATCAAAACCTTGGGATGCTAACCAGGAGAAGGAAAATTCATTTATACTTGGTGGAGTGTATGGGGAGCTCAAAACATTTAATAGTGATGGAGAGTGGGCAGTGGTGCCACCTAGTCACTCAAAAGGGAGCTTATTGCAGTGTGCGGCTTCTGATGTAGTGACAATAGCTGGTACGGATGTTTTTATGACTCCAGGTAATAGCTTTGCTCCTGGTCATAGGCAATTATGGAGGCCATTTGTATCATTTGAACAGAATGAGCAATCAAAGAGTGGAGATAACGGATTAAATAAGGGGTTTTCTTTTATCTTCCATGAAGACTTACTGGGAGCTTGTGGTAACTTTCAAGTTGAAGAACCAGGGCTTGAATACTCATTCTCTTCCTTTGACCTGAACAATCCATTTTCGCAAGTTCTTCATGTAGAGTGTTCGTTTGAGCCAGAAGGAATTGCATCTTTCAGCCCTAGTTTTAAACCTAAGTCAATCCTGTGCTCTGATTCAGACAGCGAGGTTTTACACCCCAGGATATGCGGTGTCGATCGAACGCAGTACAGGGCTATACGCATTTCTCCAAGGACTCACTTTCGCCCGATTTCTGCATCTGAACTTTCTCCAGGTGGTGGAAGTGAGTCAGAATTTGAGTCAGAAAAAGATGAGGGAGGTATTGTTGTCCCTTCTCAAGTGGATGTATTTGAGGATCCACAAGCAGATCTCAAACCTCTGGAAGAAGATGCAGAAAAAGAAGGGCATTATTATGGAAAATCAGAGCTTGAATCTGGAAAATTCCTTCCCAGATTAAAAAAGTCTGGAATGGAGAAGAGTGCACAAACATCATTGGATTCCCAAGAAGAGTCGGCTGGGATGTTGCCAGTAGGAAACCAAGATCCCTGTTTAGAATGCAGCATGAAAGAATCTGTAGATGGGAGGGCGATGGAGAGCTCTAAAGTAAACTGCAGAATAGTGGAGCCCCGTGAGGAGACTGGCAGGTTTTGCAGTTGTAAAGCAGGGTGCCGTTTCCCCACGTACGAGGATAATCCTGTTTCTTCAGGAGAGCTTGAAGAGGTATGTGGATATATAAAATTACAGAATTTGCAGCTGGCAGCTGATAACCAGCAGTTTGTCATGTGACAGTTCAAGTTCAGTGTTTATAATTGTATAGTTCTCTAGACAATAGAGTTTTGTAGAAACACTGGAGGTTCCATCTGAACATCAGGAAAACCTTTCTTTTGCCTCTCATGGTGACCTAGCACTGGCACAGGTTGCCCAAGAAGGTTGTAGAGCCTCCATCCTTGGAGGTATTCAAAAGACACGGTCCTGGGTAATCTATTCCAGGTGATCCAGCTCAAGCAAGGGGGAGTTGGACATGATGTGACCTCCAGAGTTCCCTTTGAACCTCAGTCATTGTGTGATTCTGTGGAAAAATTAACCATCTTTAGGCATTACAGTGTCATCTTGCATACCTTTAGAAATATATGCATGTGAACACTCATGTGACTTTAAAGTCTGTTTATCTTAGGTTTTTAGCTTATCTGATTTACATATAATAGGTTAAAATGTGCACAACATTTGAGCAATGAGGTGTTGCTGATCTTGATTCAAACCTATTGTGGAATTTTGAAGAGGAAGATCTGAAGTCAGTCTTTTCAGTATAGTTAGTTCCAAGCAGGAGAATTTGGACTTGAATTATTGGATGTAAACTTCAACCAAGAAAGGCTTGCAGAAAGGCTTGATTGTCTGGAAATGTAAATGTTCTATTATTGGCATAGACACAAAAAAGAAATAAAACATGGATGCAACATATCCATCACTATCACAGTACTGTAAGGAGGCCTAACTATAACTGTTAAGCTCAGAGTTTTCTTCCAGGTAATTGTAGCCATAGGTTAAGTAATGATCAAGAGCAGAAATCCTCTCCATGCAAAAATACTCAAGTGTTTCTTGCTGTGAACTCCTTCTGCTCTTGAGAACAAGTGCTTGACCAACAAAATAATTTACTTGTGCAGCCAGCCCAGGGATATTGTCTGGATAGTTGTAAGATGCATCTTGTATTTTCTCTTCCTCTTCAGCCTCCTCTTGCACATCCTCATCGGTTGCCCTATCTGCGCTAGGAGGGAGTTTGTTTCAATTTCAGCTGAAGAGTTGCACCTTGCTTGTGTGGCATGGCTGTGTGCTCTTCAGGTTTTAAGTTGTAAATGCCAACTCCTGTATGGGAAAGCTAACCTTTCTCTTATTAAAACTAACCTTTTTCTTGAATAAAATCACAGTTCCTCATTTCCCTTCTTCCCTATTCTCCTCTCATCCTCCTTTAAATTAAGTGTTAGTGCAACTTCTTTTCCCAGTGTTAGTGAGTTGATGTCTGCTGCTTGCAGGAGAGAATCAGATTTGTGACTTTCTTCAGACCCTTTCTAGGTATCTTGGTTGCTTCTGCTCTGTTAAGTTAATGATAATGAAGTGGCTCCAAAAATCTTTACTGGAGTTTCTGGTTGTGCCAGGCCTTGCAAAATGAATGACCAAAACAATCAATTGACTTAGACTGTAAGTCAGGACAGATTCTGGAATTACCTTTCCCTAGGGTTAGGAGGATCTAACATCATCATGCAGCAGGGCATAATGAATGAAAGCAAGCTTTAGTAGAGAGTGGTGATCAGGAAGCTCTGGTATTAAACTTTCTTTTAAGTTCTTTACTAGAAAGGGAACGCTAAGTGCTACCCTTGCTCAGGGTGCATGATTTTGTAGGTATTTTCATAGCTTTAAAGTTATAAGCCACTGAGAAGTATGAGGTGCCAACAGCTAGCTCAGCAGTCTAGACTCCAATTTGGTTTGCAATTAAGCTCTTCCTGGGGGGCTTGAGAAGTCAATTACAACTTAAACTCAGAAAGCCTGGGTTAACTGTCTCTCCTGTATCAGTCTGTCTCTAGAGGATGTGGGCACACTCTGGGCTTTTCTATGAGCCGTTAGTGTGCATCTGAAGATAATTGGCTTTTTGACATGAGAATGTTTATGTACATTTATTGTAGTTAAATTTCTCTGTGAAAGATGAGGGAGTTTTAAGCATTAAAACATTTAATGTTTGTGACAGTGATACTATTGTTTTTTTTTTCCATGAGAATGAAACAAAACCAATATAAAACACCAAGAATTAGAACAGGTTAGGAGAAGCATTCTTCCTGCACTCCCCCAACATGTACACGCGTGGGGAAAAGAGTTGTAACGTGATCAGAGGCTGTGGACTGATTAGTATAGATCAGTATTTGTAAAGAATTTTTAGAAATTAAAGTTCTGTGCTTCCTCTTACTGACTTCTGACAAAAATTCAAGTTGCTGTGGAACTTGCTGTTAGCTAACAGCAACTTTGAGTTGTGTTCCAAGGTACCGCCAGTAAGTATTTTTGCATCAATAGTGGATGTGAAAATACGAATGTAGAGCACAGTTTAACAGAGGCACATCCTGGTTTGCACCTCAGAAACCTGCATTATGTGCATGCTGTGCAAACACCTATCTTTGAATGCCTCCTATTTGTGAGACTGTGGGAGGTTCTGCATCAGTTTCTTCCCTCTTACCTTCTATATTAAAGCACTTCCTTTAGAATTATAGCATACTTTACAGCAGGATTTTGCTGGTAGCTCCTACAGGAGTTTTTCAGGAGTGCATGATAATTACATATGTAGCCTTAAGATAAAAACAAAAACAACAAAACAAACCCCCCCAAACCAAAGCAGCCAAACCTCAAACAAAAAACCCAAACACGTAACAAACCCAATGCACACAAACCCAAAGCAAAAAGGAAACAAAAACCCTAAAGCCACCCATCCCCCCAGGGCAAACTTTATAAAAAGTGCCCCCTGAAGTGCAGTCCTCTTTCCTCCAAGTAAATGCTCTTGCATTTAGCTGTGGAGTTGTGGTAAATACAGAGTCTGGTCCAGTTAATGATCTCAGAATGGAACAGCCGCAAATCTCATATCGACAAGTTTGATCAGGGCTCTGGTAAAGAAGATGTGCCCTTAGAATGCTTATCCTATTGAGTCCCTGAGAAAGATATAGAGCCTTGTGGGTTTTGTTGGGGTCAGTCTTAATGTGTCTAGGATGATGCATTAGGGGATAAGGAAATTTTACTGGCAAAACACATATTTATGGCCCTTGTGATTAACTGTCCTGTTAGAGTTGGTGAAATGCTTTGCTTGACTGAAGTAATGCTATGTAAGTGTGGAACTCCGTTAGGAAGGGCAGGCAAGAGAAGGAAAGAGAGGTGTCTTACATTGGTTCTGAGGTCAATAGTGTAGAGATGACCTGCTGTAAAACTGGGTAGTGATAAGGAGGAGACAAAATTCAGAGGAATCTGTGCCTTAAAAGCAGGAGAATCAAGTGGGGGAAAACATAAACAATATAGTTTATTTTTTTTCTGGTGTGGGGTGTAACATTTTCACATGTTTATGAAAATCCCTGATGATACCAAGCTGGGAAAGTCTGCAGTTATGCTAGAATCAAAAGGTTATTAAAAAGGATAAATGGTCTGCAAACCTCTAAAGAAAATAATAATCCTCCTCCGAAATGCAATGTGAGGAATGGTAAGTGAGGAAATAGTGAAACAGAAAAGCATATTCCAGAAGGTCATAAGATGGGAATACAGGAGGAATGTCACACTGCAGAAGACAGCCACATAGTGGTATATAAATAGGAATGCCCTTTTCTAAGAGGGGAAGAAATTGCTCCTCTCTAACTGGAACTGCAAAGCTTTCTGCTGGAGTACCGGGCTTAGCTTGCATTAGCTTGTATCAAGAAAGATGTCCCGAGGAGAGCAACACAAAGATCACTGCCTTTGAAACCAGTGATGGAACTGGGGTTGTTTTAACTCGAGAGGCACTTGCAAAAGAATGCAGCAGTTTGCAAAAGCCATGCTCAGATTCAGGAGACAGCAGAGAAGGTGTGCTTGTCCTGTAGCCTCTGGCACATGCCAAGGAAGTGAGTGTCATAACCTTCAGTCACAGCAAGGGAAGCTGAAGAAAAAGAGTTCCAAACAGAAAACCAGCTTACTGTAGTGTCAGTTATTTTTAGGGAAGCAGTGGGAATATTATCTTGAAGAGATTTAGAATGTAGGAAATAGAGATTTAGAGTGCATTGCAGCTGATTCTGGCTTTGTGTGAGAGTAGAGACCAGGTGATCTTGTAGGACCCCTTACAAATCTTTTCAGTGATGTTTGAGAATTAGACTGCCAAATACCTTTTAAGAATATAATGTCTACTCTTAGCTCACTTTGTGACCAGCTTCTTGATCCAGATATATCTTCCCTGGGTAGCTGAAGAACTAAAATTAGGATCTGATCTTTTGGAATGGGAATCAATGGGTTCATTGCTGCTTTGACTTCTAAATTATCCATGGGTTTTCTTATATTGTTTCTGATAGTAAGGGATTGCCAAGCAGGTTCAAGGACATTTGTACTGACAGATTAATATGACTTTTTCTGTACTTGTTTATGAAACTGTCAGCTGGAACACTTCAGGTAATACTCAGATTATAATGAGGCCTCAGTGCTTACTCTGTTTCTGTTCTGCAAAACTCTTGTCACTGCCTCAATCCTTGTCAGCATGCGTTCTGAAAGAACGGAAATATTCATTGCTGGTGTGTTCACATTAGTATCTGAAGCCCAGATAGTCTATCTTGAAGGCATATCAGTTTAGATGAAAAAATAATAGCTGAAAAAAATAATAGATGAAAAAATAATAGTGGCTTTTTTTCCCCAAGACTTTCAGGCAGACGGTCCTAAAAGTGTAGACTCCAGCTCTGGGAAGATGCTTTGCTTAAATTCTGCTTGAAGAAGAAAGTTCTGACCAATGTAACTTTTCTGACTAGCAAGTGACTAATCTGCCATATGAATATGCTGTGAACTTTTGTCTGTAACTGTAGGGAAAAGAAATCAACCAAAGTGATTACTGCCTCCTAGAAAATTGTTACTTAAGGAACAGCAAAAAAAATAATCATACTAATAATATGTAGATTGTTGATGAAATGAGATTGAAGTTAAGTGCATCCTATGTACTTAACACATTAATGTGTTCTTGGTGGAGAAAAAAGAAGTGTTGTGTATTGGTCTCAGAGAAATTCATGTGAGGTTTGCAAACAGAACTGTTGTTTTCTATCAAGAAGAAAGAATAAAGTAATTGCTTAATGAACTACTTGCATGAGCACCGAGCTTGTACCTGAGCAGAAATACTTATGTGTGTATATATGCATTACAAAAATAAAATCAATAATTTGGGGGCTGTGGGGATTTTTAATTTATCATCATAACCTTCCCTTTCAATACATCTGGATATATAAGGAGAGGGAGAAGGAACCCCACGCATCCCCTGCCCTCCCCACATTTCTCCTACCTATTGTTCCTTGGCTTTTCCATTACCCAGATTTATCATCTGGGTAATAAAACCTCCTATTGCAGATGTGGCAGTGCCAGTATCATTTTAGCATAAGACTGGGTCTTGTTTTCCTTGAATTCTGCTTTCATACTTCTAGACTTGGGCTTTCCCAGCTTTGGTAGTCATTGCTCCCTCACCTGCCTAAATGCCCTAAAAGTCAGTTTAGTATGCTGTCATGCAGGAACTGCAGTTAAATTGCAGCTCTGACAGCAAACCAACAGTACCACTCAGTACCATCAGGCTGCCTACTGGTCACACCTGAAAACCTGGTGTGGTGGTTTTGTCCTTTGCTGTAGGGAGGTTGGAACACTTCACACGAGCAAAACAGTCAAATGCTGCTCCCCAACGTTTGTTCTAGCAGGCCCAGCTCCCCACTCTGAAGTGTGCCCAACATGCCTTGTCCTTTACCTCCCAGTCCATGATGTTCTGCTGCCTTCTTGCCATACAGCTTCAGCAGCTCAGGAGCTGCTGTCCATAGCAGTCTTGAGGAGAAAGCAGCAATCCAGTAACACTGTGTAGTAATTGTCCTTGTTTGCTTGATTTCATGTGTTTGTGTGAGTGGAAATGATGAGGAATAATCTCATCAGCTGTAGGAAATGACAGTCACAGGGCAGGAAACATCTTTCACTTCTCTGCTTGTTTTTCTATTTATTCAGTTGCATCCCTAAACCACTGAATTGTTTCCATTGTGGTGCTGGAAGTCAAATACCCTGTTTAAAAGGGTCATTATCTATTTAAACTCACAGGGTCTCTTCTTCATGCTATCTGCTTTAGTCCAGCTAGATTACAGAGTTGTTCCACTGTTCTCTATCTTTGAAGAGTACTAGATTATTTTAGTTGGAAACAACCTAATAGTTGAGAACTTATGTTTGCAAGGTCTGATTGTTCTTTTGTGTAGCAGAGGTTTCATGGGAAATTTTGGATGAAAGATCTAAGTGGACAGTTCTGCTGCTGTATGAAGGGCTTAGTTCAGTTGAGAAAATGGGCATAAAATGATACTGGAAGAACAAATGTGAGTGAGATGCCAGTGAGAGACACACAGATGTGATCTAAAGTTTTATAGCTCTTGGTATAGGAGAAGTAATGGGGACTGAAGCAGAACTGGAGTTTTAGTTTCCTCATTTTCATGGTGCCAAACTGCAGTTAGAGTAAACATCTGAGCAGTTGTAGGAAAAAATAGGTTTTTCAGCTCCAGCCTTCCATCCCCTCCCAACCAAAACCCTAAGTGACTTCACTATGGCTGGTAGTTCTGTCCTTTTGCATTACACAGCTGACCTCGGTGTTGATTTAGAAACTTTGTCATTCTGCAAGGGCCAGTGTGGAGACAAGAGGTCCAAGTCTGAGCTCTAACTGCAATTCTGCTGAACTGCTGCTGCATTGGGCCAGGAGATGTGTGTCTCTGCCTTTCTCCAGCTCTTCTGAAAGCGAGGCAGTGATGGAAGGGCACAGGAGCAGAGGCAGCCTGTAGACAGCATCAGTTTGGTCACTGAACTGTCCTGAAGCAGCTAGGTAGGCTCTGATGATGACTCAGCCCTGGAAGCAAGGCCACTGTAACTTCAGTCTGGAAGAACCTAACAAGCTGGCTTTGCTGATAACCTACTGTGGTTCATCCAGCTTGTCACATGTGCAGGTGTGACACCAGCCAAGTGAGAAACTTTGAAGTTAATAAAGCGTTGTGTCTGTGGAGTGTTGATGTCTCTATCTATAGCAAGCAGCAAAGTAAGGCTTCCATGATTGAATTTATTTCTAAATGCCCAGATTTCTTATTAAGTCCTGCTTCAAATACCTTAGAGCTTGCTTGCTTTCCTTTCTCTTCTACAGTTTAACCTTTGAAGAACTCCCTCTTCTGGAGGTGGGGTCTGAGTTTTTGGAGGGTAGTTCCAAAAGGACTGTTCCTCGGTGTTATGAGAGGAAATGAATTGACAAGTTTAATATTCATTAGAGCAGAATTTCACAAGGAAAACAGTGTAATCTGTGATTTGCTTCTGAGTTAGAGCACTTGAGTTGATCATTTGGCTTGAGAGTATTATTTTATTAAGTAATAAACGTCTGTAAGTTTAGGTTTTATAGGTGTGTGGTTCTACAGTAGCTTAGGCAGGAACAAAAGGAGGCTTGTTAATTTTTCATGCTCAAATGTTCTCAGGTTTACAGAGATACTCAGTGTTGAAGCTCATTTGTTAATGGTTTTAGTAGCTAATTGCAGTGTAGTTTGGTTTTGACTCATTCTGTCTAATGATACCTACAGAGGACGTTACAAGCTGATGTGCTCTTTAGGAGGTTAATGGAGTTACCAAAACTAGAGACATGTCTGTTGTGACAAACCTTTGGTGTTTTATCCATGTCTGCTAATTTCATAAAGGCTCTGGCAAACTTAAATTAGCATTAAAATATGGGTTGAGGAGAGTATTTAGGCATTTGTAGGGAGTAGGTTATTTGTAGCATAAAGACAAAATGTTAATCATCCTTGTAACCACTTTTTCCTCACATCAACATATTAATTCTCTAGTTGAATTTTGTGTTATTCCATTAATGGTCCTACTTCCAACACTGACTTTTGCTGCTTTTTGTTGGCTTTCTTTTCTGTTTGTTTTACACTGAGCTATTTGTTACGCTGCCTGATGTTTCACTGTGTTTTCATCTCTTCAGTAGCTATCTGTTCTCCCTTGTTTTGTTCATAGATTAGAATGTATAGGGCTGGAATTCATCCTTATACTCTGGATTTGCACAGCTCCATATAGGCAAAGGGTGACTCCCTGCATGGAGTTCACATTGGCTGCAAGCATTCAGATCATGGTGTTCTGCTGTAGCTTGAGTCCTTTGCCCTTAGCACTAGAAACTGAGCAGCGTGACCTGTAAGACTTAGCAAATTGGTTGTAATACCAGAGTTTCCTCCTTTCCATGTAAGTATGTGATTGATGGCTTTATGCAGTGTGATTATTGTCTAAACACTTTCCTATATTGAATACTAATCTGCAGAGAATGAGTGGCAGCCAGGAAAAGCAATGCTGGTGGGAAAAGGCGCTCTATTCTCCCCTTTTTCCTGCGTCACAGTGTGAAGGTAAGAAGCAATGCCTGTTTGAACTGACTTGCTGCTAGAATGAAATGCTCTTTCTTAGGGGTTGCAATTGTCACAGGTGAACTGGAACTGCCATCTGTATTTAAAGACAAACCAGTAAGCTTCCATCGTAAATTCTCTTCTCTTAGAGAGAACTGGGATGCTTCAGATTTGTAACAGATCTCTAGCATGCTTCTAAATAGCTTTTAAATGAAAGTACTTTTAAAAAAGCCTTAGTATTTATGCAAATTTGCTTAATTCCAGAGCCTGGAATTAAGTAAATGGAATATTAATCTCTTACTCTGAAAATGTTTTATTACATTTTTACTACCTTTCAACCTGAGTAATGCTTACTAGGTAGCTGATTTTATAAGAATTTTAAAACATGATAGTAGCCATAAGTAACAGGCCAGTTACTCAGTGAACGTGTGGAATTTCTCTCAAGCTGGGAAGGAGAGGGATTTGCCTCTTGGCCACCCCTTTCACAGTGACAATCTGGGAGTTTTTCTGTCCTGCACAGAGTTAAGTCCAGCGTGGGTAGCCAGGCTGCTGGCAGGCTGGAGCAGGTGTGCTTCTAGCACTCTCTGTTGCCTCCCAAGAATTCATACCATCCGACAGCTGGCTTAAACCCAGGTTTTCAGTGGGCAGGCAAGAATCCAGACAGGTTTGGTTGTTGATGGGTGGTTTTTTTTTTGCCTGCATACCAATTTACTTTTGAGGGAGAAGGCAAGAAGCTAAATAAGAACATTCTGTGTACTGCATTTACAGGCTCTCTGTTGCTTTCTGCTGGCAGAGCCTTAGTGCAATAAACTTTTGAACAAAGACCTGGTTCCTTAATAATCTGGAATTAGATTAGCCAGTAATTATTAGTGAACTGGTTTTGGAGTGCACCTTAAAGTGCAGCCAACTAAACTGTTCTCAGTGCCTAAATGCCTGTACTTTGGTGTTCAGGACAGTTTGGGTTACTTGCAAGAACTCCATAACTTACTTCACTCCCAGCTCCTGGAAGGTGTTTTCAAAGTGAAAGAGAACAGATTGATGCCAACAGGACTTTATTTGCCTCCTGGACTGGTTACAGAACCTCTATATTAACAAATACTCAGTATATACAAAGTGTAAATATATTTAGTGTCCTTCTGTAAAGTCTTTTTCCCCCCCCACGGTGACAACTGCAGAGGTCTTAGTGCTCCGAGAGCAAAGGCAGTGACCCACATTCTTGAGTGGGTATTTCGTAAAGTAATCCTCGAGTCCTTGCGGGATGCTGACACCTGCTGGTGAACCTGCTTAGCTCTGCAAGTGTTTCACCACTTTCTTTTTGTCAGAGGAAGATGAATACACAGTATAAAATGGGATGAAGTCCAGAAGCTGCTTGATACAGTGGCAGAATTTCTGTGAAGCAGAATAGCTCCAGGATTTCCTCTTCTAGACTGAAGTTTAGCAAAACCAGTTCTTTATCCTCAGAGCTAATGTTGTTCTGTGGCAGATCTTTAGCTGTGTACAGTTTACTGTATGGGTACTTCTGTATATGGATATTGATGCATGTGATCCATATACATGGCTATATGATGTACATTGATATTATAGTTTAATATTAAAGTAGAAACCACAGCCATTCTCATCAGCTGTTTTTTTGAGCTTCAGTCAGGATCAGGCTGCAGTTGCAATATACTTTGTATGGGTATAGAAGTAGGAATGATCTGAACTCCTGTGCTGACAAATGTACTGCAGCATCTATAATAGAAAAGTAATTCCTGCTCTCTGTACCTTACTGCTTTAGATGTTTTCAGGAAATAGCTTCTTTGTGTTGTTATTTGGTTATCCAGGTAAGGTTTGATGAAGCTTCCATAAGGTGTTATGCTTATCTCTTGAAGGATATCAGACTATAAAATCCCCAGCCCCTCCCCAGCACAGAATTTACATGACTTAGAGTGTGAATTTGAAGAATACTTCTCTGGATGCTTTCATTTTGGCTGAACGTAAATAACAGTGTTCCTCAATTCTGTTTTTTCTTCCTTCTTCTTCTGAAACACCCCCCACAAACACAATGTAAGAGTGTTATACAAATGCCAAGGGAGAGAATGGTGTAGGAGAATTTGCAGATGTAAAGGAAATACCCAATGATGATGAACATCTTTTAGATTTTAATATGGTAAGTTTGCCATTGGTTTGGGGGAGGAGTTCTTTTGGTTCCTTTTTAACAGTGTGCTGCTACATCTTTCCTTTCATCACAGTTTTCAGTCTGGCCTCAAATGAAACTCCTGTGAAAACCTTCAAAAGCTTTTCTTTCCTTGCTTTGCTTTTTAATCTCCTCTGACTCTTGGGCATTCTTCTGAATATTCCTCTAAGTGCTGTGTTTTGGGGAGTGCAACACTTTGTGCAAGCAAACTTTGAGCAGTTAAGCAAACTGTTTCCTCTGTGGACACTTGGCTCTTGCTTGTCCTGTGTTAAACATGAATCTTCTTTTCCCCAGCTTACAATTTCAGTAAGCTGGAGTGGGCTGGTGTGCATGATGAGGGCAGGAAGGGCCAGTAACTAAAGGTGTAAACATCATGGGTGCTGAGTTCTGTCCTGCTTACAGCCAAAAATCCCTGAATTTTTTTTCTGTAGGGAAAAAATGTCCTGTACATGTGCACTCACTGAGACATTGTAGACTTTATAGTGAAAGCAGTTTACACTGACATGCTTGCTGGAGCTGGCCTGACTCAGCTGTAAATATGTTGGGTTAGCTTAAGTTCAGTTGGGTTTTCTGCATATTTAACACTTGCTGCCAAACTTTGGAGTTAACTTTTGCAGACATTTCCTAACATGACCTATGATAATGATGCAGTATAACCAAGTTCACTTTTGATTCTCTTCCTAAAGTTAAGGAATAGGACAAAATAATGAAAGCCCCACTTGTCCCCCTCATTGTGCTGCAGTCCTTGCCACATAGTCAGGAAGGAGGAGGACTTGCCCTGTAATTGTGACATCTCTCCTGAACAACTACAAAACTATCTAACCTCCCAGCCCAGAAAAAAGCAAGCATGTTCTTTTTTGTTCCCCATCAACACTGTCAGTTTAAATCCTTAGGTTTCTTCTGTTTATGAAGCAAGATGTGCAGATGATATAAATGCTGAGGCAAAACCAAATGGCTTCAGGAAGAAGATCTACTCCAGTGATAGCTCCAGCTCTGAAGACACAGCTTCAGAAGGTGGAAGTGAATGGGCTGATCCGTGTGAGGAGGAGCTTTTTTCTCGAACTCAACTATAGAAACTGCAGAGTAGAACAGATGATTTTAAAAAGTAACATGAGATGGAAAACTATCCTTCTTGAGGGTCTGTAGCTCTAAAACAACAACTTGAGTTTCCTCTTCAGTTAATGGATTCAGATGTGTATTTATCTTTCTCTTCTTGCTTATTTTGTAGATGAGGACACAGCTGTCCTGTTGAAATTTTTTTTCTTCCCTCCCCCCCAAAAAAAAAGACAACTGTTAAATTTTTGGCTCTTTGAACTAGACTAGATTGTGTTGTCAAATCAAGAATGGATGTGCATGTGCTTGTCTTAGTAGTACCACTGCTTTTTTGCATCTTAATTGCAGTTATTTTCATTCGTAACTGTAGCCCTACCACTATGACTATCTTCTTAGCATCGCAGTGTCTACAACTACTTCTGCTATTCAGAGACTTCAGCTTTCTGCACATTAGGCTTTGTTCTTTAAGAACTGGGAGATAAATACTTAACACTGTAATCTATCAGTGCCTTTCTGAATGCAGGAGAAAAGCATGAGTGACTTGTCCAGTCTTCATTCAGTAAATCTCATAACTTTGAAGTAGGAACAACAGGGTTTTGCTTTAGAGACTTACAGAAACTGTGTTTTCTATCCTATGCTCCCCCCACTCCCACAAACCAACACTGAGGATACCATGGTTTGTATTTTTGCTAACTGGAGAAGCCAAGGATTTTTTTGTAGGTATGGAGGCAATGTGGGGTTGGTTGGGTTTTTTTTTCTTCTTTTTTTTTTTTTTTTTTGTCCTTTTTAGTGACTTGCCAACGTGGGGCAGAAGATTTAAAAAAGTAACACCAAAAATAATAAACCACTGGGGTGATGTGTGGATTGTTGTGAATTCTGTAGCGGGTGATGAGAACATTGTCCTGTTGCGGGTGATGGCGTTCACCTAGCCTGCAAAAGCATCCCGAACTCGAGCCTGAACGACTGAACCTGTCTGACACGCTCCGTGTCGAGTGTTTAAACGCCAAGGGTCAGTGCTAGACTTGAAAGAAATCCTGTGGCTGCTGCAGTTAGCTGCTGTTCTGGCTGTAATTTAGTAAATCTCGTAGCTCATTTTGTGTTTCTGAGAGAATGTGTGGGGCAAGTTACGTGTGCGGTGGGTGGGGGTAGGGGAGGCGACGACTTACAACATACACGTGTGATTGCAGTAGTGATTGTTGCTTTATGTGACTTGCTTTTCAGTTTTATTTTGTTAACTTAGCCAATACATTGTCAACTTGCATCTGTACAGGACTATCAACTCCTTGTGCTTTTTAACACATTATGCAAAATGTATAAGCCAGGAGGAGCAATATTTGCAAAACTAAACACTCTTTAAGTTTTTACCAACTCATAGTTTAAACAACAACAGCAACAACTAACTAATCTATACAACAGCAGCATGGCTGTAACATCAGGAAGTGCAGAAAGTCCCATACTGACTTGAAAAGCTGAACCATTCATTTTTGACAGGCAATAAACCTCATGAGAACTATAGATGTTTGAAATGGGAGCTGAACTACCTTTGAAATATGTTCTGTGCTAGAAAGGGTTTCTGAGTATCTGGGTTTTGTTGCCTTTATTCAATTAGGATGGAAGACTTCAAAGATGTGGTTGGAAAATCCTGCCACTGTGCAAGGCTTTTGTTGGGATCCTTGCTTAAAATTGGCTTGGTTTGTCCTTACCCAGGGACTTTCCCTTGGTCCTCCTCTTAGACAATGTTTTAGGGTTTGCAGTCATACAACTCTTTGGACACTTTACAGTTTATTTTCTTAATTTATTTGCAGACCTTGGATAGATTTTTATATATTTTACTTTCTTCTGGAGCTTCCTTGAGAGGTTGTTTAGCACCTGCACTGAGAACTAGTTAACTGTAACATGAAAGTAAAAATAAAAGAACTTTACACACAAATTCTTCAAATCACTACAGTGGAGAATGGAATAGAACAAGAAATGACCAAATGTGGACATATTTCAAACACAAACTTCAGCTCAGTTCATTTTGGCTAGAGCTGCTTCTTGGGTGAGAAAGGGCTCAAAAACAGCAAAGGTGTTGCTGAGAGTTACATGGTGGCATGTAATCACTCCAGCACCTTTGGGGGAAAACAAAATCCTGTGTTGAGCTTGGGCAATAACAAATTGTCTTTACTTGTTTTCATAGTTTAATGGCTAAAGCTCTAAAGCTTTCAGTGAGAGTTGAAGTGTGGTTTTTAGTTTTTCTGTATGGATAGAAACACACAACAACAACAACAACAACAACAACAACAGCATTAAAGGTTGGCAAACGCTGAACCGCACTGTGGTATGAAGCGCATTGCATATCCATAGCACTGAAGTATCAGTTTTCCATTCCTGGGCTGAAATTTGTTTCTACTTTTTGCTTCAAGTGGTTGTATTGTTCTGATTTCACGTACACCAGAGTAACTGATTTTGTTTTCTTGTGGAGTTACTTAACACCAAATAAAAATACAAAAGGACAATTGGATGGTGTGTGTGCGTGTTCATTTTCTGTGCTGACGCAGGTACCACACAGCAGTGAAGCATTAAACCTTCTGGAGAGGGAGCATGAGGTATCTCGTTTGGGAATCCTTTCATTGCTAGAATGTCTTCATCTATTTGTTACCCTTTTTCAATACCAGGCTGGGAAATCAAATACACTGCATATGTTGTTCCTAAAAACAAACAAACAAAACCAAAACCCAAGCAGCAAACAAAATAAGCTCAGTCCCCATTTCAGTTATTTCTGTAGAAAATGCCATCTGACAGACTGAAGGAGTTGGGGCTGTTCAGTCTGGAGAAGTGAAGGCTCGGAGGTGACCTCATTGTGGCCTTCCAGTATCTGAAGGGGGCCTACAGGAAGGCTGGGGAGGGACTTCTCAGGATCTCAGGTAGTGATAGGACTAGGGGGAATGGAATGAAGCTGGAGGTGGGGAGATTCAGGCTGGATATGAGGAGGAAGTTCTTCACCATGAGAGTAGTGAAGCCCTGGAATGGGTTGTCCAGGGAGGTGGTTGAGGCCCCATCCCTGGAGGTGTTTAAGACCAGGCTGGATGAGGCTCTGGCCAGCCTGATCTAGTGTGGGGTGTCCCTGCCCATGGCAGGGGGGTTGGAACTAGATGATCCTTGTGGTCCCTTCCAACCCTGACTGATACTATGATACTATGATCTAATTCCATAAATTCATCTATAATGACATCTTCACATTTAGAGAACATGAGACCTCTTGCAAAAAAAGAAAACAAACAGAAAACAACAAAACAATAGAAAACAACAAAAGTCAAGAAGCCTCAATTTTCACTCAGGCTTTTAAAGGATTTTTTTTCCTATAATTCAGTGGAAAAATACTAAATTATTTGCAGCAAGTCACATCCACAGAGACATAATAATTGGAGCTGTTCTCTGCCCAAATGGAATGTTTCTTGGTTTTATTCATCACTACTAGTTCTAGACAGTTAATTTTTGATCCAGTACTATTTTTTTTTTCATTCCCAGAGAGTCCCAACAGAAAGTTACAGGTGTTTGGTGCAGTGCTTTTTTATGTTACAGAATGAATCCATTTTGCTTTTGGAAATGCAGTTTAAATTGTGTTTGGTAAGGGAATAAATCTGCTGTAGCATCCCAATGTCTCATTATGTAGCTGTGCCTAACAAAACCCCTGTTTCTGCTATGATTTAGTGATGAGTGAAGATCCGTACCAAGTATCACAGAGGCTTTCTTAGACATTTATGGGCACTTAAGATTCTGCAGTTCTGAGATACTAATACAAGTAGTAGTATTTTTAGTTGGTATAGTCTTACTCCTTCACACCTTATTACTCATTTTGTCTCTCTTAAACAGCTTGTAGGCAGTGCTAGAAACAATCCAGTCACACACATCCTGTTTCAATAATACCAACTCAAATGTGCTGGAAAGTCTCACACAACCGTCCCCTACCTTCCTTGCTGTCTCACAGAAGGGAACTTCATGCTATTTAATTCTGTTCCCAGTGGTAGCAGGAAAGTTAACAGTAGTGGTAGTTCTAGACCTGGCTTCATTTTCCTCATCCTTTGTCAGGTTTAAGCTCCTGTAAGAGGAAGCAGCCTTTTGGAAGCATGAAATGGGACATTTTCCACCTGTTCCAAATTCATCCCACACCTATTAACATGGTTTGGTGCACAGACGTTCCACTGCTGGTCGGAATGCCTGTGCAGATGGTAGCAGCACTGGAAATGAGCCCCTGTCAAACACCAAGGACAGGCAAGTACTAAGTTTTGTGTGAACAGATTTGATGTGTGAAGAATCTGAAGTAGAATGGCACACTATTCTCCAGCACTTACTTGTGAGGTATTGATATTCTTGGTCAAATCATCGTCCTCATACTCATTGCTACACAGCAATGAAAACCTGAATTTACTCCTTGTTCCTTTTTCCTGTGCCATGAAGCATGCAGTAGTTGCTTTACCAGACAGAAAAGTAATTCTGTAAAGCAAGGAGGGAAAAGATCAATGTCTCATCTCTGTTCTAACGCCTTCAAGAGAGAACTTTCTTGTCTCTCAGCATGACGGATGATAGCCAAGTTTATCCAACACTTGCTGCGTTTGGTACACCTCCACTTGTACTTGTGTGAGCTAAAACCACCTGAAATTACAGTGATGGGATAATAGCAGCAGGAGCTGTTGATCAGCTCGTATTCAATGATGGGCAACACAATATGCAAATCTTTGGTTAATTAGAGGAAGGAAAAAAACCCAACCCACTATTGAAATGTCTTCTAGTTTATGACAGAATTGCTGACCACAGGATGGAGAAGCAGCTGCGCAGCCAGGTGAAATGAAGCTGTGTGGCACTCTGAAAGCTTTTTGCATCATACCTGGCTTCTGACGAATGGATATTCAATCACCATGTTCCCATCTAGTTCCTAAAGAAAAGGTGTATCAGTTGCAAAATTGCTGACACTTCAAACCAGAAGCGAAGGCCTAAGAGAATAATTTTACACATCTAGAGGCACGAGGAGCATGAGGGAAGCTTGTGTTCCTGTTACTTCACCACCTTGCTCTAAAGGGATAAAGGAAGGGCTATCACTTTGTGTACTTTACTCAGGTGTAGTATATTGGAGAAATCAGCAAGACACAAGAAAACACCAACTAAGCACTTTCTTGCAGAGGAACCATAAACCTGGTGTACTGAATTCTGCTGGCACAAACAGGGAGCTTTGGAATTGTTTCCAGAACGTTAAATTCTCCAGCACTGACCTATTATTAGACACCATAGAGGTCTGCTGCTAGGTGAACATCAGTTGCCAGCTTGAGGCTGCTCCATGCAGTGCTTCATCTCTATAAAACAGCCAGAGGCAAGACACTTGAACAAAACGTCAGGATTTCGTCCCAAGAATTTGCACACAGTTAAGTATTTCACAGGTTTACCCAACTGCATCAGTGACAGAGGAGTGATGATAACCACACTGTGTAAGCACCACAACTAACTGCTTACCACGCTTTGGGGGATTTACTTGCAACCCGTCTCAAAACAGGATCTTGGTGTGCCCTTCTGGATGAACTTGTGATTGCAGAGCTGAAAAACAAAGGTGCAGAGCTGAAAAACAAAGGTTCCCTTTGCATTTAGTGATGCATTCATACTTCCCCACCTGGTAGTACCTGTTCTGTTTCCTTCTAATAATTAGGACATGCCACACTTCCATGCCAGCAAAAGGCGTGACACTGTATTTAGTCACATAATGTCAGCCCTCCAGCTTTTACTAATGCAGAGGAATAATAATACAAAGTATAACTCCTTGTGTGATCTGAAACTTTCAGGTGTATTCTGCACTCTGCTACTGCTACAAGATTTCCTGCAGCAGATTTTTCTAGTAGTTTCTTCAGTCTCAGTAATACTACAAAGATGGCAGCATCATTTCCTTTGGAGACACTGGAAACTTACAGAACGCATGATTGTGTGTTTCCATTATTATTTACTGTAGGAACCTAACAACTCGACCCAAATTTGATGATGCCATGATCACAATACACACTTTCTGGTTGCTCCAACCGAAGAACTGATGCCCAGTCTCAAAACCAGAAGGACAATGTTAGTACTCAACATGGAGTTAGTGACAACCCATAGCAAAAAGTAGTTTGTCTCTTAGATATGAACATATTTATAGTGCTTCAAAGCTGGTTTGCATTTATTTACCTTTTTAAAAATAGCACCATGCAAGCTGTCTTGCAGAGGAATCAGTGATTTTCAAAGAAAGGTACAGATAAGTTAGTGCAAATCTTAAGATACCCGTCTTAGAAAACCAGCAGAGTAAGTACTGCTATGTGCTGCTTCCTGACCCAGTCACAGGAAGTATCTGCAGAGGTGTGCTTTTTTGTTCAGGGTAGGTTTTCAGTGATTACTTCTCATTTTGATAATGACTCAGTTCTCATTTTGATAGCACGGAACTGGTGTCAGTGGGGTCATGGTGGCACTTCCTTCTGTACCAGTTTATTTCAGCCTCTTGCAACTTACTTAGGCATAACTTGCCCTGTCAAAGCTTGAATAATCATGGCTTTGCCAGGTTCAGGTGCTTCTGCATCTGCTGCACTCACACTTCCAGGTCGAGAGGTGTGAGGTGGTAAGAGGCTGGCACATACATCCACAGTTAGGGTGGGGACTTTATCTTACTCCCATTCTAGAGACGTGAACACTGAGCCCAACTGCACAGCATGTATGACCTTCGCAGGGATGATAAGGAAACAGGAGACCTCTGCTCCCGCGAGGTACTCCCTGCTCTCAACAACTTGGATTAAGTGTGGGGGTGGAGAGAAAGGATGTGTACATCAGGACACTTGAACACGGACGGCAAAGGCAAGGGACTAGAAAGAGAAGTCAAACATGCTGGCCCAATAATTGCCAGAGAGCCTCCACTTCTGGCATTTTACAGGTCAGCTCCAGCGAGCTAAGGGTGCACCTTTGCTTGATACCCTGGACGTCCTGCAGCCCAGACGTGCAGAAACCGATTTTGCTTTGCTGTTAGAAGCAGAAACAAGCTCTCAGGGAGAGCTCCGACACACACCTGCTCCCCGCGGGGACCCCCAACGCGCAAGCCCAGCACGGAGCAGCCCCCCGCGCCGCAGCTGGCGGCTACGCAGGACAGGCTGCGGCCACCCGGTAGCGAAAGAGCGGCTCTCCTCCAGCGTGGGATTCTCTGAAGGGGCAGCCCCAGTCAAAACCCACCCCTCCTTCAACCCCCTCGGCTCCTCGGGGCCACACCGCCGCCTCCGTGGCGGCTAACGCGGGCGCGCACAACCCACCCTCGCTGCCCGTCGCCCGGGGCACGCCAGGGCGATTCAAAATGGCGCCCTCCGCGCAGCCCCGGTGCCCAGCGGCCGCCTCCCCGCCCCCCAGCGCGCAGGCGTTTCCCTCTCGGGCGGGCGGCGCTTCCCACAGCCGCGCTGGGGAGGGGGAGCTGCAGCGGGGCGAGAGGAGGCCGAGCCGTGGAGATAGGAACGTCCCAGGAGGAGACGGGCACCTGTCCCGCCTGCAGGGCTCGTCGTTGCGGCCCCAGCCAGGTGTGCGCCGCACCGCTCCGTGCCCGCCGTGGGGGCGGGCGTTATGGGAGGCCCTGCGTGGTGCGGAGGGGGCGCCCGGCGGGAGGGGGCAGCGCCGCCTCACCTCCGCTGAACCCGCCGCTCCTCCGAGGGGACCGGAGAGCGACATGGATCGCCCGCTGCAGCCGCCAGCCGCCTCCTAGTCCCGCAGCAGCAGCTGTGGGGCAGGTTGGCCATGGCCCAGCCCGAGGAGAACGACGGAGGGCAGCGCTACCCCGGTGAGGCTTCAAAGTTTCTGCTTGGCTCTTCCTCCTCGGGCGCAGACCCGGCCGCCTTCGGCTTGCGGTCCTGCTGGGGCTTGGTCGGCGCTTGGGGCTGGGGGCGGGTGTTCGGTGCCACCTGTTGGGGTGCAGGGCAGAGCCAGGGAGGTGTGCGGGCTGTTCCGGGGGCGGGCCGGGCCGCCATCACCTGCGCGCCGGCAGGAGAGAGCAGTCCCTCCGCTCTGAAGGGCTCGCCGGCACCGGCCGGGCTGCGGCCGCAGGGGTTGAGCGCCTCCTTGCCTTGCCTTGCCTTGCCTTGCCTTGCCTTGCCCCGCCGCGGCCGCCTGAAAAAGTTAAGAGGAGCAGGTCGGCGCTTCTGGAGTCGTCGCCGGGTGGTTCAAAACCGCAGAGGAGGATGAGCGTCTCTTCCTCCTGGCCCTGGGGAAAGCCATTGGTTGAGGGTTTTTTGTGTTTTGGGGATTTTTGTTTTGTTTTTAAAAAGGCCGCCAGCTAGGAAACCTTCGCAGTGTCAGGTCAGCCCCAAAGTCCGTGAAAAAGCAGCAAGTCTTCCATCTCCCTCGCTGCCTCTTCCTAGTCAAAGTATCCTAGGCGATTGCCAAAGACCAAACAAAACTACAGCCTGAGCTGAAGTTCTGGCGGCGCTGGCCGCTAATTTCGTGCGGCCTCGGGTTTTCCAGTAACAGTGGTGCGAGGAGTGAAAAAGCCCCGTAAATTGCTCTGGGAGCAGAGACTTTGGAAGGACACCGTGACTCATTTATATTGCCTGCCTGACGTTGCAAAAAAAAAGTGGAAAAGTGGTGGATGGTTTGCTTCTCTCCAAACGCTCCGCTCAGATGCCACATTAGTAAAGCTCCTGCTTCATGCCGGGAGCTGGCTGGGAGTTAGATAAAAGACTTTGAAAATCCCAACGCGTTTCTTTTCTTCTTGCCATTAAAAGTTTTGGCGGTGCGCAGCCTTAATCGCTCTATCTCGTGCTTTGTCGAAAGCAGGTCTGTTTTGTAGTCGCAAGAACGCTTTACTATCAGCACTGCTGTGTCAGAACGCGAAACAGTCTGAACCAAGAAGAAATGTTTAATAAACAAAGCTGAGTTTTTTTGCTGTGGCTGTGCACCAAGGTCACCTGCTGTTCTACTTGACAGCAGCAATGGGTTTCTTGGTACAGCCAACTAAAATATTATCAGTTGCACAAAGAATACAAGCCCTTGATTTAAACCCAAATATTTTTCATGTAAGGAAAATAAGAAAGGTGGTTGCGTGTTTGTAATGGAGGAAATTCCTTGTCCTTAAAAGAAGAGAATGAAATTGCTGGTTGCTCCACGTTGAAGAGACAAGGTGCATGATACAAATGGAGGTGTTAACTCTTGGAGAACTGAGTAGTATGTACAAGCATTCCTTTCCTCATTCCTCTTAGGCAAGAAGATCCAAAGCCTGTTTTGTAGACAGCTGTCCTAGCTTTCCTTTCAAACAAATTCGTTGCCTAAATAGCATTGCAAGTCACAGCAGACTTGGAAGGAAGTGGCTTGAGTTGGTGTTTTTCTGATTTTTGTTTAATTCTTTGGCGTTGCTGTTAACTTTGTTTAGATTCTACATTAAAATAGGTTTAAAAGCCATTATTATTTTAGATCTTCGAAATTATAGTCAAATGTCACTTGTTCCCTCTGTATGATTGAGTGATACACTAAGTCAAAATCTGTTTTAAAGCCTTTGGTGGTTGTCAGAACATGCTTTCTTGCATACCATGATCAGAATCTGGGGAATGTGAGGCTGTATGGGCAACTAGGCTTGGATGGACCTAAATTCCATGTATCAGACAGAAGAATTTACCTGGGAGAGGGCGTAAAAGGGTGTTGATATTCCTGTGAAGATTTGACACTTAAAGTTCAGGGAATTCCTCAGTTTCTTTTTGTTAAGGAATTCTCAGAGATCTTTTTGTTCCCTGTAACTGTCTTCATCCACAGTGTGCTCTGGCAAGGAGTTCAACTATCCTTTGTGTGAATGGGCACATCCTGGTGTTAATTTTGAACCTGGCTGTAAAACTGTCTTTATCTGGTGTCCCTTAGCACTTGGAAGAGTTGAGAGAGTTAATGAGTAAATAATATGTACCTCTCCACTAATTGCCACTTGTGACCTTTTGTATTTTTCCTATCTCCCTAGGATCTTCACACTTAGGAGATAAAGGTTCCTGTAAGACAGGGGATGTTAAGAATGCACAGATAGCATTTTTATTCAGATGCTAATGTATTTAAGTAAACCATGGAGCTCATGAATGTTGTGCAGAGAAAACAGCATATTCTTTCTCAATAGTTCATGCTACTGCTGATACTTGGATAACACTAACACTCTGTTAATTGTGATGATAATGGTATGTTAATAAATTATTTAGTGAAAGGAATTAGTGCTGGAGAACACGACACAATGTTTGCCATCAGTTGTCAGACTTTGCACTTGCCAGTGAGGTGGCTAAAACAAGGAGTATAAATATCACCTCACTATGTCCTTAAAAAAACCATAAATCCTACAACAGTCCAGTGCAAAACGAATCAAGGGGTTCACAGGCATGTTTTTGACAGCTGATTGCATCTCCAGGTTTCATTTAAGGCTCTTGATGGGTATACTTCAAAGCTTCCCACAGTTTTGCTGAGCTGCGTAAAACCTTTGTGGCTTGTTCTTGCGTAATTGCTCCAGCAAGCTATAGCTGTTGCATACTTCTGCCTTTGCTGGGTGTCTGTTTAAAGGATCTCTTCCTGTTAAATTTCATGCTTTAAAAAAACCCCAACAAAACACACAAAGCCAAACAACAGACAGCAAGCCAAGTTAGAACAGCTCCAGTACCCCGTGTGGAAATTTGTTTTCACTTTTCTTTGAACTTTCTTGTTTACAGAAGTGTTTGTCCTCTTGAGCTGCGGTATTTACTAGCCACTCGAATGCTTACATTTGTAAGCTTAGTTAGAAGAGCCATCCAATTAAACTAAGGACTGGCTGCTGCTTTGGAAAATCATTGAGCAGAAGTGAAGGCAGTCACTGGAGGAACTCATTATGGGAACACGCTTGTGCTGTTTACCAGCATCAGAGTTGTTCCTGGCTGATTACATTTCTGCACTTTATTTTAATAAATGGCATTAAGAAGTAGGAATTGTGATAAAGCAAACACCTGCACCTTGTACATTGGCTTGTACATTGCATAGTCTTTGTATGTATATGCAGTGTATGTAATTACATTGGAGTGGGCTGTTGATTTAAAGGGTAGTGTTATGGATATAGAATCATAGAATCAATAAAGTTGGAAAAAGACCTCAGAGATCATTAAGTCCACCCTGTCAACCAAGACCTCATGACTACTAAACCATGGCACCGAGTGCCACGTCCACTCCCCTCTTGAAGACATCTGGGGACGGTGACTCCACCACCTCCCTGGGCAGCACATTATAACAGCTATCAGCTCTCTCTGTGAAGAACTTTCTTCTCACCTCCAGCCTAAACCTTCCCTGGCACAGTTTGAGACTGTGTCCTCTTGTTCTGGTGCTGATTGCCTGGGAGAAGAGACCAACTCCCTCCTGGCTACAACCTCCCTTCAGGTAGTTGTAGAGAGCAATAACATCTCCCCTCAGCCTCCTCCAGGCTAAACAGCCCTAGCTCCCTCAGCCTCTTCTCATAGAGCTTGTGCTCGAGGCCTCTCCCCAGCCTCATTGCCCTTCTCTGAATACATTCAAGAGTCTCAATGTCCTTCTTAAATTGAGGGGCCCACAACTGGACACAGTACTCAAGGTATGGCCCAACCAGTGCTGAGTACAGGGGCAGAATGACCTCCCTGCTCCTGCAGGCTGCACTACTCCTGATGCAGGCCAGGATGGCATTGGCCTTCTTTGCTACCTGGGCACACTGCTGGCTCATGTTCAGCCAGCTGTCAATCAGTACCCCCAGGTCCCTTTCTGTTTGGCTGCTCTCCAGCCACTCCAACCCCAGCTTGTAGCGTTGCATGGGGTTGTTGTGGCCAAAGTGCAACACCCGGCACTTGGACTTATTGAATGTCGTCATGTTGGACTCTGCACATCTGTCTAGCCTGTCAAGGTCCCTCCACAGGGCCCTTCTACACCTGCTCCCAACTTGGTGTCATCTGCAAATTTACTGATGACTGACTCAGTCCCCTCATCCAGATCATCAGTAAAGATACTGAACAGGATGGGGGGCACCACGAGTGCTTTGCCTCCAGCTGGATGTGGTGCCATTCACCACCACTCTCTGGCCATGGCCCTCCAGCCAGTTCCTAACCCAGCGCAGGGTGCTGGGTTAGAAGAAGGGCTAGGTGAGCATGGGGAAGAGAAAGCACCTCATCTTAGGTTAGTTTTCTAACATATGAATCCAAGCAAAGAAAGTCTGAGAGCAGGAGATCCAGGCATATGCAACAATAATTATATCTAATGCTCCCTGTTACATTGCACTTAGACTATCACAGTTGACTTCATGAAGTAGAACAGCTTGTTGCCTGTATTCCAGGATTGCTGTTCAGTTTGGGGGATTTCTTTTTGTTGCTGTTTTGATTCTGTTTGGAGGTTTTTTTTGCTAGCCCTTACAATTTTAATTTAGTGAATAAAGAGGTATTCAGCTGAGATGCTGGCAGTCTCAATATCACTGGCTTAAGTTGCAGGGGATGTAAACTTTGCAATCCATGCTAGTACAAAGAAGGAAAAGTTGTTATAGGAAGTATAAGAAAATATGCATCTTCACGAGCTTTTTAGTTAAAACAGCACCTTTGAAACCTTGTTTGTTTGAAGGATTGGGCAGTTGGTTCATTGGTTTGAAAGTCCTGAAAGCAGAAGGTTATAAATAGCCAGGGTTGCTTCTACTTGGCTTTTCCCTGCACTTAGGCATGGATTGAACTGGACTGTCAGATCACCTAGTGAATAGCATTTCTGTAGCAAGGTAAAGAGTTCATATAGCTTAGAGAATACATTTGGTGTCAAACTTTTCATGTGGCTGGAAGCCTGAGGAAGAAAAATCGTTACTGTTTGGATGAGTGGAATATGTTTGAACTGTGTTTTCTATCACTTACTGCCTGTCAGTATCACAGCAGCAAAATGTATTGATGGATTTGATTGAAGTATGGGCAGTATGTACAAACCTTGGTGTTTGGCAGGGCTTAGGTGCCGTTTAGGCAGTGGTTTGGAGCTACTGTGAGGAGCTAGTTTATCCAAATGAAGTGTTTGGGGGTTGGGATTGCTTTTGTGGCTTTGTGGGGGGTTTTGGTTGGTTGGTTTTTTGTTTGGTGGGTTGGTTTTGTGTGTGTTGTATTTTGGTTTTTTGTTTTGTTTTGGAGGGGGAGTGGGGGTGTCGTTTGTTTGGTTTTTAAAAGTAGAATGTGGGGAGGACCTGGTAGAGAGCAACTGACATCTTTAAGTGCTACACTTGAGAGAGAATAGGAGACCATAAGCAGGAGATCAGGCTTCAAGAATTGGAGAAAAATCTCTCTTGAAGCAAGCTGTTAGCAAGATGGGAGCAGTATTCTTCACTCCTTCACACTTAGTCCAGAGTGTTTCAGAGAGAAGAAACTGAAGCAATATGTGCATATTTGTGCTGCCAACTGCTGCAGAGTGATTACATTGCAAACTTCAGCACAGTTGAAGGTAATTTAACTAATCTTGTGGAAGGAGATGATGCATGGAAGGTCACAATAATAACCATGTAGTGTTTCAAAGGGCCAGCAGCAGTTCCGGGAGGCAGGGCAGCAGTGCTAATGGTGTTCCAGGCATATGAAAGGGTGCAGTTGCCCAGGAGAAAAGTTCGTGTAACCTGCAGCCCATATTTGACTGCTCTGTCTTTGAAGTTTGCTCAGCTTTAGGCTGGAAGTAGTGCACTGACTGGAGTAACTAACCTGCTGGCAGCCCCTGGGGAGACTGTGAATGTATGTGGCAGGTATGAAGGATAGCAGCAAATGCAGTATATTTGCAAGTGTCAGTTTCACAGCATGTGCACTGAGGAAGAGCATCGTATGTATTGTCAAAATGTTGACTGCATGGAGAGCTTTATAGCTATTCAGAGTTTTGCATCTCTTGCTTAATGCAAAATTGATATATTATCCATTCTGTTCCAGTGACAAATTTAGTACTGGTTTTATGGTATCCAGAGGAATGCTGAGAAACTCTACTGAAATGAATGCTTCAGAATTTTGGTCTGAACGTAGGGAGACAAGTTTTGTAGCCCCCCCTAACATCAGTAAAGATGAATTTGTATCTGCATAAAGATAAATTTCAAATATTTGTCTTAATATTGAGATGAAACACTAAAGCAGTGCTGGTTTTATAGCATGTAATTTCATTCTCAGGAGATGTATACGGAGCAAACACTGGCGCGCAAACTGCTGATGGAAAGCTTTTCACGCTTGACATTTTCTAGAAGCCTAATTTTAAGTTGCCATTGTCCTGCTTGTGCAAGCAGAGGGAAGGGATAGTAATCATGTGCAAGATAAATAACTTTTAATTAAAAACCTAACTTATGACAGGATTGAGTGTATTTAAGCAAAACCCAACAAACAAAACCAACTGACAGCCAAGAACAAACCACAGCCTTCCCACAAAAACTCATAATCTTGTGGTATTCTCTTTTTTTCTCTTTAACCAGTTACCAGTTGGACCAAGACAACTGATGTGAATTTATCCAGCTCCTTAAACGGGTTGAGCTTCATGGGAATTCTGGACACAAGAGTGGGCAGCGGTATCCACGGCCTTCAAAGCCTGAACTCTGGGACACCGGGCTCTGTCTCATTGCCTGAATACAGGCCTGGCCACCCGCCCAGTGCTGTAGAAGATTGTCATAGCCTTAAATCAGTGGATTCTGGTATTCCAACTCTAGAAATAGGAAATCCAGAGCCTGTTCACTGCACTGTGTTAAATGTGAAGAGAAAGCAGTCAGAGTCTGAAATTGTTCCTGACAGGGTTTTTCAGAGTGCGAGCACGCTGCCGTCTTACGTGCCTCCGCTTCCCCTGACTTCCGAGCAGGACCATGCCGTGAGAAAATCCTCTACTTTCCCAAGAACTGGGTATGACACTGTCAAGCTTTATAGTCCAACTTCAAAAACTCTGAATCGAAGTGATGATATCTCTGTCTGTAGTGTTTCCAGTCTTAGCACAGAACTGTCAACAACTCTATCAGTTAGCAACGAAGACATTTTGGACTTTGTGGTCACAAGCAGTTCCAGTGCCATTGTGAATCTCGAGACTGACGAGGCACACTTCTCAGATGTCACCCTGAATTCCACTAAAGAGACCAATGATCAGACCCAACAGGAGTGTTGTCAAGAAACAGATGTGGACAGTAAACGAAAAATACTGGGACCTTTCACGAACTTCTTTTCCAGGTAATGTCTCCATGAAATGTATTTAAATAGCTAATGTAGGCTCATACAAGAAAAGTCTTTTGTGATATTTTGCTTTGAAAGAAGAGTGGTGAGGCACTGGAAAAGGTTGCCCATAGAAGTTGTGGAGGCTCCGACCCTGGAAGTGTTCAAAACCAGGCTGGGTGGGACCTTGAGCAGCCTGGTCTAGTAGTAGGTGTCCCCAGCCATGGCAAGGGGATGGAACTTCACTGGCTTCTCCAATGACACCTCTGTGAATTTGGCTAAGGCAGTTAATCTCATGTCACACAAACAGGCAAATATAGGTAAGATCCATACCTGTGTTGAAGGGCTTTGACACTAAGGATTTGTAAGTGGCCTAGTAGTGATGGATTGTTTTATTGGTCACTCTAAGTGTATGAAACTTAAAACGCAGATGCTTGCCAAACACTTTGCATGGCTACTATGATTTTTCCAGATATCAGTTAAGGTTTTGTTAGTACCTCTTTTCCCTGTCACTTTCATAAGGAATGAGCACATCCAACATTCCGTTGTTGAGATGAAAGCATTTGCCATTCAAAGCAGTTGCATGACCTCTTCTCAGCGTGGCCCCTGTCTGAACAATAAGATGCTCCAAATGTAGATGCCCAGAGAAAGCTGTGAGTGAGGACTAGTCTACTTTTGGGGGATTGGGTTCTTTGTTAGGAGTTGGAACTTTCTGGTTTTATTTAAGGCCTTCATAGCATCTCTTATTTTTAGGATCTAATAGCTGAAGTGTGATACATTTTGAAGAAATGTTTGTAGAAATTAAGTTTAGACACCAAGCAGAATTGACCGTGTCTAAACCATTTTGAGCATGTGGTTACTCCATGTAAGTCACTTTTCTTTTTGTTTTTGCATGAGATGAATAGGCTGATAAGAGCAGGCTGATAAAACAGAACTGGCAAATACTGTTCTGTAGAAAGCTGTCTTAATTGCAAAGCTTAAGAGAAGCTGTTTCTTTAGAGCTGCTAAACTGGCTGAAGCCTTCAGGGATTTTTATTCTTAGGTTTAAAGTTAGTTCTGTGCAGCATAACTCCAGTCATCAGTTGTGTTTGACGTGCTGAAGCTTTTGTGGATCTCTGTTTGTTGCCATGGAACCAGACTTAATTTTGAAGCAGGAGGCTTCCCAGCACTTCAAAGCATGAACTTGTGTTACTCATTCCGGTAGCACAACTGCTAACTCAAACAAATGCTGTCCTTCAGCTTGGAGGAAGCACAGCAGAACAGGCGCATTTAAACCCTGCTCAAAGTAGGATGTTTAACTGCTGCTCAACTTTGCTCATCCCACAAAGTAAAGCCATCTGTGTAAATTCTGTTTCAGTGTAGTCTCTAGTGGTTTTGCCAGTGTTGCAGAAATTGTGGTTCTCGGTCTTGCCCTGTCTTCTTGTGCAGCACAGTGAAGAAAGGTCCTGGACTGTTCTCTGGCTGGTTCTTTCCTCAGGCTGCTGCATGCCTCACTGGGTGTGGCAGGAAGATCCAAAGTGAAAAGAGACTGCTTTCCTGCTTGCTTACACCTAGCTTTCCTCTCCACAGAGCTGAAGAGCTTAAGGCATTGCGGGCACAGTGCTAGAGCTCTCTTTAGGCTCCAGGTTAGCACGTGAAAATGGGTTTTTGCTTCTGAAAGCAGCTTTCACTGCTGACAGATCTGACATGTTGGTTGTTTTCAAGTGACATGTGTCCTTGTATCAGCTCTAAAAGGCCAGAGGTGTTTCATATACAGCAGGAGTTTGAAAAATTTCCTTTGAACATATGCAGGAACTCGATTTCAGAAATAATGTGAGCAAATAATTGTCTGGGAGACTAATGAGTCTGTCTTGTCTGTCCCTTTGCCCTAGCGACCCAGAGTAGCATAGGTTAATGAATTTTACCTTTGGACTTCACTGCTGAAACACAGTCTTGAAATGCTCAGGTCTTAAACAAGCTTGCTGAGTCAGGACTGTTGTGGTCTTACTGTAGAAGCTGTGCTTTTCATTGATCAGTTTGGTGACTGAGGATGCAGAGTAACTACATAAAAGACTATGTTGAGTTAAATAATGAGCCATGCAGTTCCCTTCCTTTCGAATGGACTGCAAGAATCCAAAGTCTTTACTGAGTTCACTGCTGTTCTTATTGTCTAGGTTTCTAGGAATCTGGATCTTTCTTTTCAGGGTACTTCTACAAGTTTTTGATCCAGACGCTGTAAGTAGCAGAATCTCAGGAAACCTCTGCAGGGAAAAGGGACTACATGTGAAGTAAAAGCTTTAAGAATATTAAATTTGATGTTTCCAGAGAATCTCTGCATTCCTGAGACAGCTGCTGAAGCTCTGTATCATACATAGAAGCAAGAGCCTAGTCCAGTCTGCAGCTTTACTTGTAGTATGGTAAGAAAAAGGACTTAAGTTTCAAAATAATAGCTTTTGGTTTCAGCATTAAGTCTGAAATCATGTCAGTTGTATGTGTTTGTGTCACACATATGTTTTGAGGTGACTGGTCATACTAATTCAGTGTTCAGAACTTAGTGATTAGGTCCATCAATAGCAGAGGTAAGTCACCTGTTGATGAACAGGACATAATGCTGTTTGTTGCTTTTAATGAGAGGACAACTCACTGTACTGCCCTAGTTTTTTTGGTAGGTATTCTGACAAGAGCTTCTTCTCAAGTCCATCACTTCCCTAGTATTCATAATTTATGTGTCAGTCCTGTTCCTCCACTAATCAAGTAATCAAAAATCCTGTGACAGAATATGTTGCTGGTCTTTCAGGATTTATTTTCTGTGCCTCTGGAAATTAAGTGGCCAGAGCCCCAGTTTGGAAAATCTATGGATGAGGGTCAATCTTCTGGTTTTTGAGGTTAAGTTGTGAAGGTTATAGTTAGTAGAATAGAATAGAATAAACCAGGTTGGAAGAGACCTTCAAGATCATCGCGTCCAACCTATCATCCAACACCACCTAATCAACTAACCCATGCAACCAAGCACCCTGTCAAGTCTCCTTCTGAACACCTCCAGTGATGGCACTTCCTCCACCTCCCTGGGCAGCCCATTCCAGTGGGCAATCACTGGAGTACTGGAGTACAGAATACAAAAGATCATTGAAGGATGAGAAAACAATGTTGTTATACTTTTACCTTAAATTCCATAACAGAGTTCAAATGTTTCCTGGATTGGATGTGGCACTTGGTGCCATGGTTTAGCAGTCATGAGGTCTTGGGTGACAGGTTGAACTTGATGATCTTTGAGGTCTTTTCCAACCTTATTGATTCTATGATTCCCTACTTACTGTTAATCTGCAGCTCTGGAATTTTCACTACTGTCCTTATTTTTCATCTGCCTTCCAGCTGGCAGTTCAGCAAGACTCTTCCAATTGTTTTGTCTCCTGAAAATAATTTTTCTGGAAAGACTAATTAAAATGTGGATGTGGGCATGCATCTTGAGAGCTGAAAATGGTACATGTGTTTTTAACACTTGTGGCAAAAATTTACTTGCAGTTGCAAATTAGTTTGGGTTAATGCAGATGAAATATTGCATCGATTCCTGTGTGAGCTGAGTCTTGTTTGTAGTTAATTCTCAGGCATATTTCTTTACAGTAATTGCCTTTTCTAAGAGTAAGGAACCCATTCATTTGCAAGTGGAATCTCTGTGCTAGATCACTGTAGTCTACCACAGAGCAGCACCAGCCATCTCCCTTTTCTTTTGCTCACAACTATCATTCTGTGTTGCTGAGGAACCTGAAGACTCTAATAATGAAACCTCCCAAGTTCTAAGCTCCTCTACCTTTGTATTCCAGGCAGCTGGTATGTCTTGGGAGTGGTGGGGGAAAAAAAGTTGTCTTGTCTGAAAGGCCAGGTGCAGGGGGGTGTGTGTGTGCACCAGCAGGCATCAGTGGTTGTATTTGTGTCCACCTCACTCGATTCCACCCTCTGACACTTGCTGTGTGGAACCCATCCTTTTTGCCTGTCGTTTGAGTGACAGGTGCCAGAGAAATAAGTCCTTGACTCCAGTGGTACCAAACTTGAGAGGCATCTCAAGGGGCACAGTATTGAGCCTGCCTGGCTAGAGAAGACTGTGAGACTTTTTCAGGAAGGAGATTTACATCTGACTTTAAGATCTGCAATATATTTGCAACAGAACCCATGGCACCACTATCTCCACTCCTTTTAGTGGATGGGTTTGTGTCCTGAACTGGGGGGGACTGGTGGGGAGGTGCCTTGACATAAATGGCTGACCTTGCTTGGGACAAACCACAGCTAAAATGTGGAAAAAGTGGATAGTTGAGGGGTTGGGAAGCAGTGATAAGAGCTTATCACACCACAGTAATTGCTGGCAGTTGTGTGGCTTCCTGTCTTGTTAGAAAGAGAATTGGACTGAACTAGATAAACTTTCTGCTCCAGTGGTGATGTAGGACTTTGTTTAAAAGCATAAGCTTGACAGAGCTTTAATAGATGCTGTATGGGTGGGTTTGGCTTGGTTACTTGTTATTGATGTGGTTCTAATGCACTGCTCATAGAACCAAAATGAAGTAGGTTTAAAGTTTTATTAAAAACTAAGGTGCTCCTGACACTGCTGAGTTATCTGTTGGTGTGGACTTCCTCTGTTCCCTGCAGAAAGTGCAGCTGGGCAGCAGTGCTGCAGCGTGTGTATGCTCAAGCAGAAGACTGTGGTCTCTCTTCCCTGTTGTCACAGGATGCTATTCATATGTAAACATTAACTCTGGAGGTAGAATTGAATTCTCTTGAGGCAGGTAATTCCTCTCTGCAGCTCAATTAAAATAACAAAGTTAAACAGCTGTGTGGTGCCAAACACTGTTTCAGGGAACTGTGTAAAGGTAATTTTTATATCTGAGATCAGTGATCTCAGTTTAACTTCTGTGTTTGGCTTTCCTAAAACGAGCCACTGCAGACATGTCAAAGTGTTCACACCTTCACTAGGAATGCAAATGTAACCCATGACATTTTAATGACTCCACTCTAATGATACTGCAGACAAGCTGTATCATGTGGGATATTCCTGTTAATATCCCTGTTGTAAATCAGCAGGATGTGCTCTAATGGCTGTGAAGAGGACAATGAGACCGAGATAATGATCAGCATGTGACCTTTTCTTTCCAGGCATGTCAATCCTTTTTACATTCAAGAACTCAAATTAGTTTGTGTGTCTTAAAACACTTGTAATTAAATGTGGAGATCTTTTACCCTAGGATTTCTGAGCTCATCTTTGAATTGAAGATCTGTTTGTTTGGATTTGTTGTTTTGTTTTATTCTGTTGGTTTGGTTTTGTCAAAGAGGCACAGTGGAATTTGTGCTCCTTGTTAACCTGTATTTTTCCATCGGGTAAGATCTCCTTTAGTTACCTTTAGAGTGGAATTTTTTTTTGGGTGAATTATGTTTGCTGAGAAGTGAGGCTTCTTAGTACTTTTGTTTTGCTTTTTTTAATCCCAGGGACTTGTGTAAGGATGGAGGAAAGGAATTCCTTTTTGTGCTGTGGCAGCAGAAAAACTAAACCTGCTTCTGTAAATTACTTGCACTTATCTATATATGAGAAATCATTGCTTCCTTCTAAGGGAGTTTTGTATTTTAAGGGTCCACTTGCAGTCCAAAAGTTGCAAGTAGCTGCTTTATCAGGACCCTGTGGTGCTGTCCACATTTCAGTATTCACTATCACTAAGGTTGGAAGAGACCTCAAAGACCGTCGAGTCCAACCTGTCACCACAGACCTCATGACTAGAGTAGGGAGGACACTACTGCCCACTGCAGGCTTTTATTGCAAAGTTCTGCAGAAACTGGACCAGAGAACATCCCATAGTAATTTTTTTCTCCCTTCAGGTTTTCTGAAGTGAGGTGCAAAGGGAGCAGCATCTCTTCTTCTGTGCCAGCCTAACTGTCCTGGGGTTTGTTGGAGCTTGAGTCACACCAGGGTTTAACAAAGCAAGAACAGGCTGTAGTTTCACAGTATCACAGTATAACTTAGGTTGGAAAGGACCTCGAGGATCATCGAGTCCAACCTATCAACACAGACCCCATGACTAGACCACGGCACCAAGTGCCACGTCCAATCCCCTCTTGAACACCTCCAGGGATGGTGACTCCACCACCTCCCTGGGCAGCACATTCCAATGATGAATGACTCTCTCTGTGAAGAACTTCCTTCTCACCTCGAGTCTAAACCTCCCCTGGCACAGCTTGAGACTGTGTCCCCTTGTTCTGGTGCTGGTTGCCTGGGAGAAGAGACCAACCCCTTCACGGCCACAACCACCCCTCAGGTAGTTGTAGAGGGCAATGAGGTCACCCCTGAGCCTCCTCTTCTCCAGGCTAAGCCTCCTCTTCTCCAAGCTAGTTTGTGGTTCTACATCTGATTGTACCATCTTATGGCTTCTGAGAACATTGTACCTTTGAGTTTTGAGATTTCAGAGTGCATAAAGATTGTAGGCATCAGGGGAACATCAGAACTTAGGCACAGACAAAGCAGAGCAGAAGAGGGAAGGGTAAGTTGCTTTGTATGGAATAGGAATTGTACATTGACATGTCTGATGCTTTCAGTTCAGTATATATTTTAACATTTTTAAAGTGAAATGGAAATTCCTGACACAGTGCAGTGAAAGGGGTGCCTGATGGCCTAGAATGTCCAGTGGAAATCATGTGGACAGGGAAGAGAGAGCTGGGCAAGCGCTGTGCCATCTGCTAGATAAGATGTAGAACAGATTACTTACTACGATGCTCACTCTGAAGGGAAAGCAGATAGCTAGGATTGTGGAATTGAACTGTAAGCAAGTGTGACATGACTTTTTGGGTTTAGTTTATCTTACAGGCACTTTCAGCAGAGAGCTATTGTACATCATGATTCCAGTTTATCCTTGTTTTGCTGTGAGAATAAAGGCTTAGTGCCACTCCTGAAATCTCTGAGGAGATTGGGGGGATTATTGCTTGCATTACCTGTGCTAGCAGCCTCTAATGTGGAGAGACTGAGAAAATTGCCTGTTAGTCCTTTAATTTTCATCTTACTGCAGTGTTAATGAATCATGTTGAAAGCCTTTTACTTGCAAAAGCAGTTTTGAATGTGCACAGAAGTGTCCCACAGGTGTGCTGCCTTTGGGGGCTCTTTCAGGTGTCCCTGGTGCTAGAAGTTCTTACATTCTCTGAAGACTGTAGTAGTCTGGAATTCAGTGCACTTGCTTCTCTAGTAGTCACAACCTAAAAGAAAACCTTTTGCAGTAACAGCTAGCCATGTATTGTAGATCCCATTACAGCAGCCTTGTGTTGTAGATCCCACTTACCAGCACTGGTTTTAATGATGTTATTCCTAACATGTTTTCCTTTTTGTTCTTAGGTATATTTGAGAGCCTGCTTGGTATTTCTCCACTTTAAAGTAACAAAGCATCTCATCTGTCTCTTTGAATTTTATTTCCCTGGTGGATGTCTCAAATGACCCTATAAATCCATCACTTTGGGCTCTCTTACACGTTATGAACTTGGTAAAAAGATAGTTACATACAGAAGACAGAGAATAATGCTTTATATTGCCATGGTGAAGGAACTGCTGGTGAAACAAAGAAAGCAAATTCAACTGAGATCTCTTTCTTGGGAATTGTTTTTGTGATTGTCTTTTTCTTACCAGCATTAGCAGTTGTAGTGGTAGCAGTGTAATCAAACTTGCTGATTAATGCTCTAGTTAGCTTCTAAATCTCTAAGCAGCATTACAGCTGTAAGGATGAGCTACAGGAAAGCCTCATCACGCTGAAATGGAGTATGGTAGTTACAGAGACAAAGTGGATCTTTGGGTTTGATCTATTAAGTCTACCTGTAGAATTATTTCTTGCTTCGAAACCAGCAGAAAGAGGGAAAATGTAGCAGTATATTTCTGTATTTTCCATGCTGTTGTTCTTCAGAGCTTTCCCTACAGTTGTTTCCCCTACATCTTTATGCTGGTTTTGTATGAGGTGGGGTAGGGGAGTGCTGAAAGGGATTTGTGGGAGTACAGTCCCTGTTTGGTTTTGACACCAGTGTAACTGATTTATGTGATTCCTGTACCTAAACACTTTGTTCTTATCTTTTAATATGATAATCTGTTCCTAGTCTGGATTTCAAGGTAACTGTACCCTTGTGGTGTAGAAGCACGTGATGATTTGTGTAAATAGATGCAGATTTAAGGATGGCAGTGTACCCTCTTAACCTTTGAATTCACTCCAGTGCATTCTGACATCTGTGACTCAATTGTTTTGCTCAGATTAAATATTTCTCCTGTATTCCAAGCAATATTATCTCTGTTGGTGCATATATGATACTGTTCATGTCAGCTGATCCCCAAGTGGCCAGGAAAACCAGCTTTTTAGTCTTCAGGCTATTCTTATTGCAGTTGGATAATCAGCCCCTTTAGAACATGAAGCTCAGTCTAGTTTTATTTCCCAAACTGCCACACTTTACGAATAAGAAGCAATTAGTACTTGGTGGGTCAACCCACTGTGCTTTAAGGTAGTAACTGTAAGGAAAAGCAGTAATGCCAGGCTGGAAGTATCCATGGCATGAAGGGTCTGTAGCTGCCTGCTGATTAAAGTAGCAAAAATGCTTTTGTCTCAGTGGAATTACTTATTTTTTATATTTTAAATGAGGGAGTGAACACCTATAGTCAAGCTCCCCATAAGCTCTACCACAAGCTGTGTAAATAAGCAAGCCGACTAACCTGGACATCTTTGACTATTTGCTGAACTAAGACAGCAGGACCAAGGAAAATCTGTTACTGTACTAATCCAGACATACCGTGGGTGTAGGATATCCGTTGTGCTCTTGGAGGAGCTGAGTGCTACCAGAAGCAGGAACACTGCTCTGTACCCTGTGTCCAGTTTTGGGAGAACATGTGGTGAGAAGACAAGCCTGGCACGTCTGTTGCTTTACGATTCAAAACAAGCACCGCCAGTTCTTGGTGGCTTTATGTCTAGCTTCATGACTGTTGCTGCAGTGTTTAAGCTGGTTCATTTGAGGCATTGCAGAGGGACTTCAGAGCTCATGTGTTTTGATAGCTGCTTTTAAAGTTGTTCAGGAAAAATGGTCTTTTATGAAAGCAGATCAAATGCAGCAAAAGGCTACTGTGTCTGCAACTTCTGTGTGATTTTTGGTCGGTAGTGTGTTGTAACAGGCGGGTGCAGAACGTTTATGCAGCAAGATGTTTTGCACCTTAATCTTACTATAAAAATGGGGCTGAGTGATCTAGGCAGAGGCTTAAAAAGAGGGATTCTTCTAGAAAGTTACAAAGGTACTTTTTATATCTACTAAAAGTTCTCATTTAACCAAGTCCATTTCCTGGTATGGTGATAATACTGCATTGCATGATGTACCTCTTGAGGATGGGAAACAGTGCCTGACAACACAACCACAGGAGGAGCTGGGATGTGTGATTGGGATACATCAAGTTAGCAAATTGTCTGTCCTTCTGTTTATTATAATTAATGGACCCTATTTTATAATCAAACTTTTTCTTTTTGTAGGAATTTGTTTACCAGAAAGCAAAGTGCAAGATTTGAAAAACAAAATGATGTGGGATGGAAGTTGTTTGGAAAAGTACCTCTCAGAGAGAACTCCCAGAAAGATCCAAAGAAAATACAAAAGGTATTTGCTGAATTCTCTGTTGGCATTAGTGGTTAATGTAGAAGCCAGTCAGGTTTATGAACCCTATGAGGATTCAAATAAATGAATTAGAATTAACCAGGTTGGAAAAACCCTTTGAGATCATTGAGTCCAACCTATCACCCAACACCATCTAATCAATAAACCATGGCACCAAGTGCCCCATCTAGTCTCTTCCTAAACACCTCCAGGGATGGTGACTCCACCACCTCCCTGGGCAGCACATTCCACTGGCCAATCACTCTTTCTATGAATTGCTGGGGAACTGGAATCCCACCATGAGTCCACCAGTGGAGAAAACAGTCTGCCCGCCTCAGATGCAATGGAAAACTAGAGGGGTTTGTGTGCAGCTGTGTTTAACAAGTATGGTGCAAGGCTCCGGGAGCAGACTGCAGGTGTGCAGTAGGTGGAGTGGCAGCCTAAGAACTGATAGCTGGGCTTTTTAGTACACCTTGCTTGTTCTGCTCTTACCACTCCATCAGTCCTTTGAGTCAGATTGTTCAGCCTTGATGATTATGTTAATACAACATAGCTTGTATCATACAAGCTGCCAGCAGCATGTTCCCACCCCCTCCTACCAACCTGCTTTGATTTGATCCACTCACACCCCCCTCCTTCCCCCTGCAATTATTCCTTTATCTGTAAGTTTTGAGGAGAGGAGGAGATGGAAAAAAATCTTGTTAATTTTTTGTACCAATGACAAAGTTTCCCAACTGGGCTGTGTTCAGCTGGAGACACAACAGGGTTTCTCTCAGGAGTAATGCTCTAACAGGAAATAAATCAGTAAGATTTATCAGTTGTGTTTTCCTGTAATAACTAGATCATGACTAGATGTGGAGTCAATTCTGCAACATATGATAAAGTGAAAAAGAGCTCTTGAAACAGCTAAATACATTGGTTGGCTCATAGGGATGCTTTTGTATGGGATGGAATGTTAGGTTTATAACAGTACTCTGGGAAAAGCATTTGTAAGTTGATTTGGGTCAGTTATCATTCAAGTGGATTTTCACATAACTTTTTTTTTTCTCCCCCCTCTCTAGTCCTAGATCTCAAGATCTGGTTTTGTGGCTTAAATGTTAGGTGGAAAAGAGTTGTTGCAGAGCAACAGCACCCAGCAGGAAACCCTGAAAGAAATTGCTACAGCCTGTGCTTTAGGCAGACGGTTCTAAGTTTCTGTTGAGAAGGGTGTGTTTTATCCAGGAACAAAAAAACCCCCAAAACCACACAGCAGAGTCTACTGATGTGTGGGAATTCTTGTGCAGAGCGCTCCAGATGCAAGCTGTGTAGTGTGGCCAGCTGCTGCCACAGGTTCCACTTCTGCATCCGCAGCCTCTGCTGACGGGTGGCAGTTGTCTAAATATACCAAGCTTTTCTAAGGGTTTGCTTCACCATGCTGTGTTCAGATGGTCCATTCAGGACCTCTTGAAGAGGAAGTGGTTGGCTCAAGCTGGCTGCTGATTCTGGCAGGAGCCAGCTAGATCTACAGTTTTGAATAAAGCATTGTCTTCTGTTGTGCTGAGTTTGGGTAGATCACTGGAAGAATCATTGTGACTTATGGCTGTAGCTGCTAATGGTGGGGTGAGCGTTTGCATGTAAATTTCATTCACACTTTAAAGCATTCTAGGCTGTCAGCTGTCTAGTGCAGCTTTTTAATGTTCTGCAGTAGAAGTCCGAAGGTGTAAATGAGTCATTTCCTGTGTTCTCCTCTGGGTTCATCTCCAGTTGTCAGCCTTCAGAAAGGCAGGATTTAGCTGTCATCGTGTGCTTGAGTTCCCTTTTTATTAAGAGTAGAGAAACCCAAGTGAAATTGCAGTGGAAGAAGGCTTAGTTACTGTGGTTAGTTTAAAGCTAACCTATGCTTGTCCTTGTTGCAGTCTCTAGAAATAAATGTAACTCAAATTTTCACACTTAAACATTATAACCCTAGCCTTGCTAGTTGCCTTAATGCACTGCTGTTTCATGGGTTTGCTTCTGATCTGTTAATAAAAACCCCAGCATTTATTTTAATCATATATAAAGGGCATCTTTTTTTGTGGAAGTAAATAAAAATGAAGAAGGGAACCTGTTTTGTCACTGAAGTTCTATTTTTTTGGTTTGATTTCCAGCAACAACTGTGCTAAATAAATTCAGCAATTACAGCAGGCTGTATTACCCTACAAAGAGCATGTTGCCCTTGTCCTGACTTGAAAATTACCTGCCTCAAACAAGCCTACTATCATATTTAAACAGATAAGCCAAGAATAATAGCTTTTATCCACAGTAAAGGAAAGGGTAACTGAATACTATGGCAGAAGGATTGCTCCTGAGTATTTTAATAATAGAAGAATGTAATATGACCCTCCTAGGTATCATTATCTAGCAGAGTCAAGCAGCCAGAGCACTGCTGCTCATGCTCTTAGAACTTCTTCACTTGTGTCATGAACATGTGGAAGCACAGACTGTTATGAACATCTAGAAAATAATAAGCTGTGAGTGTAAATTGTGACAGTTATGACAAGCTACAAAGTACTTTTTGGAAGGAAGGAAGGAAGAGGTTTTTTAACCTCGTCTTCCAGTTTTAAAGCTTTTATTTGAGTTTTATCAGTCTCTGAACTCCTCATAAGTAGTCAGGGTCAAAAGACCTGGAAGCTGGAGGGATCCTAAAGAGATATACCAGGTGACATGTGAGGATAGGTATCTCCCTTCTGAGATGCAGATATTAGAGAGAAGCTTTGGTAGCTGTTATTGCAGTTAAAAGTTCACTGGCTAGTCTCTACTGAAGGGTAGAATGTGCTGAAGGGTGGAATGTGCTGCCCAGGGAGGTGGTGGAGTCACCATCCCTGGAGGTGTTCAAGAGGAGATTGGACGTGGCACTTGGTGCCATGGTCTAGTCATGGGGTCTGTGTTGATAGGTTGGACTCGATGATCCTCAAGGTCCTTTCCAACCTAAGTTATACTGTGATACTGTGATACTGTCTGTTTCAGTGCCTGTGTTGTGGTTTAGGGAAAATGCAGAAGGTTTAAAGTTGTCCTTAATGGAAACAGTTACTTTATAGCCCAAGTTGATACTTGGCATGAGATGGAATATAAAATAAGCATGGCACATGATTAGTTTTAAATGCAAGGAGCTTGACTTTTGCGGAAGAAGTACACATTTCTTCCTAAATTCCAACATTTCAAGGCCAAATACCAGGTCTTCTGAAAACTTGCCATCCATGGGTGGAAGTTTGTTCTCATTTGTTGTTAAATGCGAATCCAACATGCAGCTGGCATTTGTTTGTCTGTTAGTGCTTATAAACAGGCACATGAACATCTCCGTCTTTGGTAGCCAGTAAGTCTTTTTAGTGTGGTAACCTTCTGGTGTGTTTACTGATAAGAAACACACAGGAGACTTTCAGATTTTTCCCCCTCCTGTAGAGGCCAAGCCTGGAAATACCAGCACGTACTATTGAACATTGCTTTGCACAAACACTTGGCAAAATATCACTGTGCAGCAGAGCTGGAGATAAATCCCTAAAGGCAGGTGTTTAGCCTCTAAACATTGTGGTGGAACTGCCAGTCCTAATAGGAGACTAGAACTTGCATTGCTAAAATGTGAAATTGAGAAAGCTGCCAGACTTCAGTGTGTTAATTTTGTGTTAAACAGAATCAAAGTCCTGAGAAACCTGGCCCAGTGGTTTCCTTTGTCTGCCTTTCAGTTTGTACATCTGAAGCCTCATCTAAAATTAAAGAATTGGGGGAGGTGAGGGTTTTGACAGGCTGACTCTTACCGTGCTCACTAGCAACAACCAACAAAGCTGATGTGCTTTGCTTCTGCAAAATGAGTGGAGTTAGGGCATGCATGTTACTGAAAACCCAGAGGATCCAGATATAGTAATTCTTAAAATCCTAGACTGGTGCTTTTTCCTTGAGTGTCTTTCTGAAGGAAGACTGGGGAAATCTCTTTACATTTTATGCTCTCCTTCTCCCTCCCTCTCCGAGGACACTTGACCTAATTTTTCACCATGACTTTATTATGCTATTTTTTGTGCCTCTTAGTAATTTCCATGTAAAAAATTTCATTTGCTGTATTGAGGAATTGGCTTGTTAGCATGACAAAGTTCAGTGGCAACAGTGCCATGAATATTAAAGCCTGGAGAGAGTCATTTCATTAAGCTTAATAATGAAGGTACGTTGCCTCCCTTCATGTATTTTATTTGTGTGTAGCATTGAATAGCTGCAATCTCTTCTCCTCAAAACTGAACCTTAAGTTGTAAAGAAGATTACATTCAGGAGAATTTGCATGTTGATGGAGGGGTTTTTGATAAAATTAAAGAGAGAATGCACAGAAGTCTACCATGATGAGAAGTAATAAGCACAGCATCAGGTTGACTACAAAAGCTTTTTTTTGGACATGTAAGAAACCAGCCCTGGTAACTGCTTCAAGGCTGGTGTCAGGGATCAGAGAAGCAAATGTGGAAGTAGACAGCCACTCAAAGAGGCTTCGGTGCAACAGTCTTACCACCTCACTTTTCAATAATTTCTAATGGCAAACAAGTATCAAACTTGAAGTCAGAGATCCTTAGAGATGCACACATCATGATCAGGAAAGGGAAGAGAAATTAGGGATTTGAAAAGGAGAGGGGAAGTGGAAAATGGTTGAAAGTATCAGGTGAAGTACCTTTCTCACACTAGCTTGGTGTATGTGCTGAAGTCATGTAGCTAAGTACAAGCCTGCACATACTTACCTACACAGCTGTTTGCAAACAAAAATACTAAGTGTGCTGTGGTGGGTATCTGAGCAGCATCATACTACCAGTTGTGCATTGCAAAGTAGATGGCATTGCTGAGTGGCTTTCATGCTGTTGTGAAGATTGCAAGTACTTAAGGTCATATTTACAACTGACTGGAGGGCCTGCAAGATAAAATACCATATTCCTGTGACTGTAACCCACAGTTAAGTTAATGCATTGCCCATTTCAGAGTGGCATCAGCATGAAGCTGATGTGTCATGGAGAGTCCTTTTATTTCTCTGTCTTACTCAGAATGAGGGGGCAGTTCTGAAATCATCTTCAGTCAGGCAGAAGAGCATATTACTTGAGACTAGATAGGAAAGATAAGCTTTCTCCTGCAGCATCAGCAAGATGTGAAATATCAGAAGAAGTTGCTGAGAGATTATTTGGAAGGGTATGATGCTGAGGTTACACAGAAAATTGAGGTGAAGAGACCAGTGAGTGGACATAGGTTTTATGTAAAGTGATGTTTTTATAGCCCTTGGAATTGATGTTTAAGGGATGCACTGAAAGCAGATGTTGGGAGTATTTTAGTCTAACAGATGTTCATTAAAAAGGCAAACAATGTAACTAGTATCTCTTGCTCAAACATTTACCAGATGCCTGCCCTGCCGGAAGCCTTTCTTGTAGATGTTTCCACTTGTTTGATACTGCAGCATATCAGATAGTGTCAGTATGTAGGAAGCTATGCACATGTTTGTATATGCAGACTAATTTAAATCCTTTTCAGTCTTCTTAGTGGGGTTGGGGTTTTTTTTGTTGTTTCTATGACTCATTTGAGTTGCTTCCAACAGCATGCTGTACCAGCATGAAAGCTGAAAGACAGGCAATAAAGAGCTGTTTTAAGCCACATAGTTCATAGGTGTGCTTTGTGTCTTGGTGTACTTCACATACAGGGAACTATTCTGCATTATTTACATACAGCACAAGTGAAACGTGAACCCTGAGGGTGAGAACCACCTGATACGTAACACATTGCATGAGTAGAGGTGGCAGACTCCAAGACAGCAAACTGTTATTCATTCTTGGAAGACCTAACTCGGCCTTATGGAGGCTTAGGTTTTAAATGTTCCTTAATTTGATACCTCCGTTGCTGCAAAAGTGATACTATATAAATACATATATGGAAAAGTTGTTGAAGTAGCCCAGTGGCTGGAGCACAGGACTGCAAAGCAGAGTGTATGTCTTGTTCTCCCTTTATTGTTAACCTTTTGGGGAAATGTGTGCATTACTTTATTCATTTTTCTTCAGTGTGGTCATGTGAGACTGCAGTTGCAAGTTCAAGTTTTGTATCCCCTGTATTCAGAAGAGAGAGGTAGATGCTGCTCAGGGGAAAAGGGAGAAATTTCAGGGTGCTTGAAATGATACCTAAAAATAAGTAATGTGAGGTTTTCCTCATGTGAACTGGTCATAATGTCCTACCCTTACACTCCTGAAGTATTCCTGATATAAGTGTGGAACAGGAGAATGCTGTGGTACTAAAGATGAGCAGGATGTCATGATGGAAGAGAAACTTAGAATAATAGAATGCAGTGGGTTGGAAGGGACCTTTAAAGGTCACCTAGCCCACCATCCCGGCAGTAAGCAGGGACATCTTTAACTGATTAGGTTGCTCAGAGCCTGACCTTCAATGTCTCCAGGGATGGGGCCTCCACCACCTCCCTGAGCAATCTGTTTCAATGTTCCACCACTCTCATAGTAAAGAACTTCACATACATAATGCTATTTCAGTCATGTTCTGTCATTACATTGCTATCTTCTGCTCTGATGTCCTTAAAAAGATTAAAAATAAATATGTATATAGATGGGTAAAGCAAGTAGGGCTGATGGATCTTGAGCGATTAATTGTCGAACTTGCCAGGATACTTGGGCAGATGTGAGGGTGAAGTGTGTAGCTCTGATTTCTCAGGTAGTTAGATTAGTAACTAATAAACTAGTGGCATTTCAGAAAAGTTCTCTACTGGAGTTATATAAAAAGCCCTCAGATATGGATCCCTTAAGGACTTGTTTGGAGGTTTAATATCTGAGCTCAGCAGTTTGTATTCTCTGTCTGCTAAAGGTACTCTCATAATCTGCTCTTTGCCTGAGGTGTCAGTCTCTGTAAGGTCACTTTGATTACTGGTGTATGTAAAGGCCTCCATTAAATTGCTGCTTTTTGTGGCCTGATGCCATGTCAAGAATTGGATCATAGTTTTCCAGCCCAAAGATCACAAGTTTCATGAACCGCTGGTTTCAATTAAGATTCTGAAAGAAACTGTCCTGGTGCTCGCTCCTTTCCTTCCTTTTCCTTCCACATTTACATTGACCGAGAGCAGAGACTACCTGAGTAATCAAACCAGTCCAACAAAACTGGAAGCTTTGTTTCTAGCAGTATCACTTCCTCAATCTACTGTTTTGTAGATCCACACAACTACTTAATGGTGACACCAAACAGTGGTCAGAAGGGCCAGGGGAGGCAGTGAAGTGCTGTGTGTCTGTACCAGCTTAAATTTGCCTGGTTAACTGCTTTATAACTAAAAGGCAAGAGATTGCAAATGGATGTGCAAATGGATGTGGTGTGAAGCAAGAGAAGGGCATGTTGGAGCAGTACTTAGCAGTCAGACCCACAAACCAGGAAAGAACAATTTTGTTTGCATATGCAATTCCTGTCCAGTTGCTACCTTGTATGCTGAATGGAGTGGGAATTCCAGTGGAAAAAAAATAGCCTGTGATTAAAGCTTGTGCACAACTCATTTGAGTAGCCTTAGGTCCTCTTATAATTGTGGCAGCCTAAAAATAGTGCCTGGTACCATCTGGCTGTGTAACATGTGGCCACTGTAGTGTCCTTAGCTTTTCACCCACAGAAGTGTCTTCATGACACCAGGGATCACTCTTTCCCAGTCAGCATTCTGCAGAATGCAGAGATGATGGAGCTTCTCTCTTGGTAGGCTGACAAATGGCTGTTTCTTCTGTCCAGAGATGCTGCAGTTGTTGTTTTCGGCCTGCGAAACCACTGTGATTAGCCACAGGAATGCTGTTGTCCACCGAAAGCAGGTCTGCCTCATGGTCTGAAGTTTTTCTGTGTTAATGGCTGTAATTCTACATAAATGCTATGTGTGGTAACTTACAGTTTGAGATCACTTATGAGAAAAGGCTTTTTCACACTGGAGGCTGTAGTGCTTTTCATGAGCTGTGTTGACTTGCCACTGTGGTAATCAGTGCTCTGACACTAGATACTTGGGTGGCAGAGATCTGTAATTAATGTGGTGGCAGGAAGGAAGCTGAGATACTTCTACACCATGAGCTGCTCCTCATGTGGTATAACGTCGCTGCATCCATGAGTTGGATGGGAATTCACGGCTTGAGAACAACAGCTGATAGAACAGCTAGCAATTTTGAGGAGTTATCTTGGCCTTGGCACAGCTCACCTCTTGAAAGCAGAATGTGATGTTGTTTTCATGTTGGTCCTTGCTGCTCATGTTGTCATTCAGGACCAGGCCTTGATGAAGGTGGTGAGCAGTGCAGCGAGGGAACTGCAAACCATGTCTAGTAAGGTTAAGGAGGATGAAATCCCTAGTAGTGTGCTGTGACAAGGACAACTAATGGTTGCAGATGAATAGATAACAGCATAAAATGTGGGTCTACCTAAGATGGTGCCACAAAAAGTTAGGTATCTCCTGAGTTAGGTATCAAGAGGATTTGGACAAGAGGCACTGTATTTAACAAGATGTAATGTGGAAGTTGACTGTGCAGGCGATTTATATAAATGTGTAACTTTCAGAGCTGTCTGAAGAGGACAGAGCATGAGCTGTACTGAAACGATGCTTGTGCTGGATGAAGTGTTTCAGCACGACGCTGCTGCTCTTTCTTCGGAACTGATTTAAGAGCTGAAGGGTTTAACTGCTCTTGCACTTAAGGACTGTCCCGAGGGCTGGCTCGGCAAGGGACAGCTACGCGGTACCTGCAAGCACCCGGCTTGGAGCCAGGGACGAAAGGATGGGAAGCGCAGTGTGGGAGACCAATGGAGAGAGATGCTGGTGTATCAGGAATGCAGCACCTATCGCTTGGGCTGGTTTAGCAAAGACAAGGATGACTGTAGCTGAGGCACATGAGCTTGGGCAAGGCTCCAGTTACACTGCTCGGGTGGGAAGCTTGTGCCAGGTAGAAGACAGCGCCTGGCCGGGCAAGCCCTTGCCTCCCCGGGGTGTCCGAGGCGGGGGGTGGCGGAGAGGCGAGGCGTGTATCCCTTCAGCCGAAGCTGCTTCCCACGCACGGCGCGGGCTCGGGCCGCCTTTCCCTCGGGGCTGGCCGCGTCGTGCGTGCTCAGACAGCGCTGGGCGAGACGGAGAGAACCGATCGTGTGCGTTGACTCTGCGGGTGATTAGTGGGGCTGGTGGGGCGGGGCGGGCGGAGGCGCTGCGCCCGCGGAGGGCGGCCCGGGCAGGGCTGGGGCAGGGTCGGGGCGGGCGGCCCGGGAGGCCGTGCGGGCCCGCGCGGCGGGGGAGCCAGGCCATGGGGCTGCGGGGCAGCTGCCCGTGAAGGACCGCAGCGTTCATGGTGAGTGGGGCCGCGCCGGGCGGCTGGCCGCGGGCAGCCGTGCCGCTGCCGGCGGACAGGGCACGGCGGGGAGAGTGGCTGCTGGGCGCTTGGCTCGGGAGAGGTGGGATGCTTGGGGTGCATCAGTGAACCCTACCTTGTCCGCTTTTAAATCGCCTTTCTGGCTCCGGTGTGGAGCCAACTTCCCGGGAAGGGGAGCTCTTTTGTGTGAGGCGAGGCGGGGCGGCTGGACCCCGCCGGGGGTGGAGGGCGGTGGCACAGGCCCGCCCGGGGCTTGGGCTGCTCTGGTGCGGAGGCTGCTGTCGGGGGACCGACGGAGGTGCTAGCGGGCAGCCGTCTCCTATACTGTGCTGAGCTTCTAGCCATGGAGCCAGCGTCTAGCAGGCTGGTGTCTGCCATTGGCACCTAGCATGAATATTTCATGTTCGGCTTCCTGGCTCTGTTTGTTTAAAGGCAACCACTCTCCCCAAACAAGATGACCTTGATAGAGGAGTTTGTGTTATTGTGGGTTCAGCGATGCCGCGCTGCTGGTCCCCGGGGAGGCTCGGTGAGTGTGCGAAGCCGCACAGCCCTCTCCCGGTTTAGCGCAGTTCACCCTCCAGCACTTGCCCTGCATTCCGATGGGCTATTTCTGTTTCTCTGGAGAGATGGTTTAGGACCCTTTTCCAGGTCAGCTTCTCTTTCTTGTAAAGAATTGCAGAGGATCGCCACAATTTCAGCTTCTTGCACCGCAGCTGCGAAGCTGCCAGGTTCCACCCAGAATTAAACTTGGTTTCGAGGGTGTGTTTCTGTGGGTTTGTTGTTTGTTGGGGATTTTTGAAATCAGTGCTCTAATCTACAGCGTGCTCTTAGAACATCTTCAAACCCTAGTTCAGCAGCTGTGGCTGAATGCTGAATAGGCTAAGACAGAACCTGGAAGAAAGCCTAAACGGTCTCAGTGATAAGGAAGTATTCTAAATCCCAAATGATCAGCTCATCCTGAATTGATCCTAAAATTAACTTGCAACCCTATCAAGTTAATAACCCCTAATTACACTGTAGGATCTAAAGAGATGCTGAATTATTTATACTCCTGAGAGATTTGAGTTTCCTTTCAAAAAGAAGGAAGAAAAAGGAAAGCTTAAAATGAGCCATTGTGTGGTTCAGCCTATTGCAGTATGCCTGTATGTGCAAATACTTCTACTTGCTCAGTCAGCAGATACTCTTTATACGAGTTTATGGAGGCTTCAGTCTGCTTCATTGCTATATCATACACTGTGCTCTCTTCAAGACTGCATTTTCTTCCTAGTGGAATAAAAGATCGTTTTCCTGAGCTTTTGTCCTCTGTGAGTTGTGGACATTTCATTCTTTGTTTTGTTGGGGTTTCTTTTGTTTGGGTTTTTTTTTTTGGGTGTGTGCGTAAGGGTTTTGGTTTTTTCATTTTCCCCACATTAAAAAGCAGTCTTGTAAGTAGTGACTATCACCAGCAGATGTTTGTATTCTTCTGTGACTACCCCTGGAAAGGATGACATTACTACAAAGGACTGGTAATCTGATAAAACATGCCGCTCCCATTTTTGTGCTGCTCTGGCTTTACTGTAGGGCAGTGCTGAGCAGAACACAGCAGTGAGTACTTGCTGAAATGCAGGGTGGACTTTTGCTTCTTAAGAGGTTTGGATAACTGTACTAATATGTCAGTACTGTAACTAGCCACTTGCATTCCAAAATAAAGAATTCCTTAACCAAGCAATGTTTGGAAGAAATCTGTAGTGCTCGTCTGGAAAACTTTGTGCTTAGCTGACTAAGATTTCCAGATGAATTCTACTGTATCTAATAAAATCCCTATTGTAGCCCAATGTGTGCAGCTTCTCTCACCTTCCAAAAGCAGTTTTGTTCTTCAGTAGAAAATGACCCTGAAAATAATTTTGACAAGCAGCCTTTCTGGAACTTCTGCTGAAATAAGCAGTGGAAACATGTTGTAATGTCAAGTTCTGCAGTTCTTCAGGGAAATCAATATATGATGGTTTCTGCATGGTAGCAGTTTCATGTGGATGCTGGTGGTTTGTCTTCCACTGGTAGTGTCTCAAAGGAGTAGTGACTCAAGATTCACCCTGTCTGTGGAAGCAGTAATATTTGACTGTTAATTTCTGAGACAGCTGATTAAAAAAGTCAATATCCTAATGGGAACTGGGAGAAGGAACAACCATTTGCTTCATTTCTCTCAGCACAGTGGATATACTTTGCAGCTGATGATGCAGCTGAAGCATGGCATGATGGTGCACTCATACATACACTGGTTACTGTCAGCTGCTTGCCAGGAGTTATTAATGCAAGAATAATGTCTTAGCTTTCTGAGTATGCTGTTGATCTCAACAGGTTTTTAAATGCTATTTCTTTCTTTGTTTTCCTGCTGAAGGTTTTTCTTTTTAGTGAACAGCTTTGTCAGCATGAGCACTACTCCTTTATTAAACTAAGCTAAGTACTAGTTAGTAGTTGAAATAGGTTTTTCTTGGTTCTTTTCCTTGTTTCCAAGCTGATGTCATGCCTAGCAGTATTAACTGGTATTAATGAGCCAGACATTCCAAATTTATGACAGTGTTTCCCGTCACAGCAATGCAGCCATCAGAGGATTGATTGTTGAGACAGTGCCCAGATAACAAATGAGGAAAAAGCTTTTTTCTGTGTCCCACAAGCTTCAAATTCTGCACCCATTGAGTCCTGCAGAGCCAGCTTGAATTGGAATTGAATTGTACAACATAGAGTAGAAGACCACACCTGTATTGCTCTGCATTCATGTGTGATTTTCATCTATCCTTTTCTTAAGCTTGGGTTGGAAGAGAAGGCCTTTCTGGAGAAGGCCTATCCTGTTTTAGCTTTAGAATCATCCAGGCTGTCCTGATTGTATTGGATAGGTTGGATCTGTGCCCAAGGAAGTTTTGATGTAATTGACAACTCAGATTGAGAGAAAGAAATCAGGAGCTGTTTGTGCTAAGGGGAAAACAAGTCCATGGCTGGAACACTGTTCATTGTGCTCATTTATAATGGTCAGTTTTTCACAGTAAACCTTATTTTTATCTTAATAGAAATGGGATGAACAAGCTACACATGAAACCAAGGGATTTTTAGAAGTGGCAAAATTCATTATAATGCTGGGTGTAAAAGTATCAATAATAGGGATTTGGGCTCTGCAGAGGCTGTGTTTGTTGTTGTGTATCACTGATATTCTGAGCACTTAATGCTTGCTGTAGCACTTCAAGCTTTGGAGTAGGTGGGGTTTCTGTAAAGGTTGATTTATTCCATTAGGTCATGGGTTTGGTATATTTTCTGGCAGAACAGTGTTTGTAGGAAAAATACAAATACTATGGTAGAGGTAAGGCTAAGTTCTCTAATGCATGTCATTGAGGGTGGAAATGCCTGTGAGGGGCTAGCTCCCCTCTCAAAGCAGAGTCTGCTTAGAGCAGGTTCCCAGGGCTCATCTGCCTGAACTTGGAATGCCTTCAGGGATGGAGGTTCTACCACGTCAGGAAATTTATCCCAGTGTTTGACTCTACCCTTGTAGGGGGTTTGGTTTGTTCTATTTCTCCCCCTTACTGCAGTTCCCCTTTGTAGCATCTTGTGCCTGTTGTCTTCATGTTCTTTATTCACATGCCTCAGAGACTTGTACTCAGCATTCATTGTGCTGTCACTGCTGTCTGCAGCTACAGAAAATCCCTACCAACCCATCTCTCAGCCTCTCTTCATGTGTCACTTGCTCCAAGTCATCTTGGTGCCTCTTCGCTGCTCTGGTGCATTAGTGTCTGTGTCACAAACACAGATTAATATGTTGTGCTCTGTCAGGATTGTTGTACTTCAGGGCATCATAATGAGTGTGGGGTTTCTGTCTGACCGTGACACTAACCCTTTTGATAGTATCTGCTGTTTGTAAACCCATTCAGAGCAGTGCTTTCTAAAAGCAGACTGTCAGAGGAACTTAAGATATTTCTGCAAGTAGAAGGAATGGGGAAAAAACCATCAAAACTCACTCCTTAAATTTTTAGCTGTGCTTTCAACTCTGGGGTCCCTCTAGCTGACAAGCTTTAAAGGGACTATAGAGCTGTGAAAGCATTATCTTTGAAGGCTTTTGTAGACCCTATTTTTAAATTGTCATGTGCATCATCTTGATGTCCTCCACTCTTGTAATTTGCTTTGTTTCTTTCCTCTCAAGGAATATGAAGAAAAAACTGGACGAGGCCACAGACCACTCTCTCCTAAACAGAATGTGAGGAAGAATCTTGATTTCGAACCACTCTCCACTACAGCACTTATTTTAGAGGACAGACCAGCGTAAGTCTCTTCAAAAGCAGATTATCAAAGCTTTTCTTACTGTATTTGATCAGTCAAACAGATAATTTAAAATACCCACCCCCCCCACCATGTCCCAGCTACTGAATATTAAAGTGAGATGATAGGAGAAAAAAATATCCAGGCAATAGTAGTGTTATTTTATAACGAAAGCAACGGTCACTAGGAGGGCAGAGCTCTAGTTTGGACTAATCCTGACTTCTGAACACAAATAGGGGATTTTTATTTTTCCCTGAGAGAACATAAGCATAAAAATGAAGCTAGTATGTGCTGAAGAAATGGAGAAGCAAGGCTACAGTGTCCTGTTTACACAGAGAAAGACCACACCTCCATAAATAATGAAACAAGATAATGATTGTGCTGCAGTGGGCCCAGCATCGCAGTTTGAAGTTTGTCAAGCACTTGGTACGTTGTTTCATGCTTCTGTTACTGCAAGGAATTTCTTGCATATGCAGACTAACTCCATAATGATTTACCAGCAGCTGCTTTCCCATGGTTTACTCCTGAAATAAACCAAATTCAGTCAGTGCATGAATGGTACCCAGCTTTACAAGTGTGGCAAATGTGATTTTAATGCAGCTCTGCATTGGCCTAGAGAATAAGCGTATCATGGGTCTGTGTTTTCATCAACACTTTGAGTGCTCATATCAAAGTACTCCAGTTGTAGGCTTATTTGAGACACTTTTTGGCATGATTGGTAGATGTGTGACGAGACTTCTTGGGACATCTAGGACGATGTAAGAGTGATGATTTGTCATAGCTGGTTTCATTCTGCTCAGCTGGAAGCAATAGGTGCTAGCTTGCTTGTTACATTGAAATCTCTCTGTTACAAGTCATTCTTCATGTGATACACTCTGGGAAGTAGACAGATTGAGTTGGTGACACATTGCAGGATAACATTCAGGTTTTTCTTTCCTACTGCTGATAAGCTTGAGGAATTGATACCAGGAAAGGTATGTTAAAGACTTTAGAAAACTGAATCATAATTCCTTCAGTAGGGAAAACTGTGCTGGGCAGCAGTGCTGTCCTCTGATAACTCTTCCTAAGGAATCTTCTTTAATTGTTTACTTACAGCTTGTATACTAGAGGTTTTTTACCTATTAGGTTTAAAGTAACTTCTTTTTGATTTCCTGTGATGAAAAGATTTAAGACTCCTGGAAGAAAAACACAGTGAGCTTTTTCTTTCCAAAATGGCTGCTCTTGATTTTGTACTCACTTGTGTGGTTTGGGTCAAACTTTCTAGGAAAAAATCAATAAAGCTAGAGGGATTACAGAATATGTGACTGGAAAAGGTTTTAGCTGACTCCTAGATTCTAAACATCACCTAATATGTATGGTGATGTCATTAAGAGACAGGATAAATGAAGTGGTGCTCTTTTAGTTAGTAGAATTTGCATTGCTTCACCTGGTTTTCCTTTTCAAACTTCCCCAGCTTAGACCAGTTCTAAAGACTTGGGTTGAAAAAAGATGCTGCTCAGTTTACATACATGGAACTGGAAAGAGAGCAGATTGTTCTCTCTGGTTGAACAAAGGCACCAAGGTGAAAATCCAGCTGCTTTGTTCTTGTTGCAATCTTGATTTCAAAAGAATATTCATAGGCATGTGTCACATGGCTGTGCATGCTTTACAGGTAATGTGATTGTCAGAACAGTAAAGCAGTTACTATTAATGGTGACTGTGTTGATGAGTAGCAGCTGTCTTACCTTGCAGGGATGTGAAAGTGAATTTTTGCATGTCTTTCTTATTAACCAGAGTTATAAATTGTGTCCTGGGAACACAGTGTAGTGCTCTGCAATACTGAAGAACCAAATAACTTGGTCATTTCCTGCTCTTAACACTTTTGTGATCCTGTAGCTGCATGAGATACATTGTGGTTATGTTAATTGCAAATGTGATTAGCTTAATGTGGTCTGACATGAAGAGAGTATGTATTGTATGGCAGGGATGTTACCAGACCAGGCTTTAATGACAAATAAAAATGTCTGTGCTGGGATAACTGGAGAATGTAGAGGGTGTCTTCAGTGCCACTTGCTGCTGTAGAAGCAAGGAGGGAATTAAACTTTTAAAATAGAAATTGGGTCTCAGCACAGGGGAAGAAGCAGCTGGTGTAGAGGACTGTTACTGTGTGGGTAAAGGAAGTTGTGGATGTCACTTCTAAATGAAGTGCACAGCAAGAGAGAGCATGGGCTTAGGGCTTACTACCAACAATGTGCACTTGCAGCCCAGGAGGCCAGCTGTATCCTGGGCTGCATCAAAAGCAATGTGACCAGCAGGACAAGGGAGGTGATTCTCCCACTCTGCTCTGGTGAGGCCCCATGTAGAGTACTGCATCCAGCTCTGGCAGCCCCAGCATAAGAGGGTCATGGAACTGCTAGAGTGGGTCCAGAGGAGGGCCACAAAGATGGTCAGAGGGCTGGAGAACCTCCCCTGTGAGGACAGACTGAGAGTTGGGGCTGTTCAGCCTGAAGAATAGAAGGCTCCAGGGAGACCTCAGAGCAGCCTTCCAGTACATGAAGAGGGCTACAGGAGAGCGGGGGAAGGACTTGACAAGGGGTTCTAGTGATAGGATGACAGGCAGTGGTTTTAATCTTGAGAAAGGCAGATTTAGACTGACTATTAGGAAGAAATTCTTATAGTGAGGGTGGTTGGAACAGGTTGCTCAGGGAGGTCATGTTCTTTCCCTGGAGGCATTCAGGGCCAAGCTGGATGAGGCCTTGAGCAACCTGATCTAGTGAAAGGTGTCCCTGTTCATGGCAGGGGGATTGAAGCTAGATGATCTCAAAGGTACCTTCCAACCTAAACCATTCTGTAAGTATGAATCTGTAGAGAGCAGTTTAAATCAAAACCACCAGCTGGGGTATGTACCAGTGTATTCCCTTTATTTATGAAGATCAGCCTGTGGGTTCAGTAGGTTTAATAATAAAAATGCTGAAATTACCAAACATAAGGAAATTACTCAGCACCTTCTGTGTACAAAAGTAGTTGTAGCTAGTCAGTGTTCTTCCCTTCTCCTCCGCTGACTCTAGCAAAAACATATTCTTTCCAAGGATTTGTTCTGCTGCTCTTTGATCAAACGTTTCAACAGGAAGCAGTGTGTGCTCTTCTTGTAAAAGCTTCCAGAACTTTCTTTAGACAGGAAGGCCAACTGTACTGATGTTAGTGTTTGTTTATTTATTTTTCATTTAAGGAACCTCCCTGCAAAACCAGCAGAAGAAGCTCAGAAACACAGGCAACAGTACGAAGAAATGGTGGTTCAAGCCAAAAAAAGAGGTGATGGAATTTCTTGTCTTCAGGAGAGAAGTAAAGTTGAGGGGTGTTCCTAAACCTGACATGAATTTGTGTTGCTCGGTAACTTCACAGTATCACAGTATAACTTAGGTTGGAAAGGACCTCGAAGATCATTGAGTCCAACCTATCAACACAGACCCCATGACTAGACCATGGCACCAAGTGCCACGTCCAATCTCCTCTTGAACGCCTCCAGGGATGGTGACTCCACCACCTCCCTGGGCAGCACATTCCAATGACGAATGACTCGCTCAGGGAAGAAATTCCTCCTCACCTCGAGTCTAAACCTCCCCTGGCGCAGCTTGAGACTGTGTCCCCTTGTTCTGGTGCTGGTTACCTGGGAGAAGAGACCAACCCCTTCCTGGCTACAACCACCTTTCAGGTAGTTGTAGAGGGCAATGAGGTCACCCCTGAGCCTCCTCTTCTCCAGGCTAAACAACCCCAGCTCCCTCAGCCTCTCCTCATGGGGCTTGTGCTCAAGGCCTCTCCCCAGCCTTGTTGCCCTTCCCTGGACACGTTGAAGTGTTTCGATGTCCTTTTTAAACTGAGGAGCCCAGAACTGGACACAGTACTCAAGGTGTGGCCTAACCAAAGCAGAGTACAGGGGCACAATGACTTCCCTGCTCCTGCTGGCCACACTATTCCTAATGCAGGCCAGGATGCCATTGGCCCTCTTGGCCACCTGGGCACACTGCTGGCTCATATTCAGGTGGCTGTCGATCAGCACCCCCAGGTCCCTGTGTTTGGGAGCTCTCCAGCCACTCCGACCCCAACTTGAGGCATCTGTACCTCCCCTCAAAGAAGAATCAATCCAGACGAGAGAGAGGAAGGAAGGTAGTTTAATACAAAAGCCCCCAAAAGAAACCAGTTCCAGAATCCATCAGGAAAGAGTGTTTTAATTTGTAACTCTGAAATAATGGAGTAGCATCTGTTTGTGGGACTAGGCTTAGATAGAGGGTATTTCTCAGTTTCGTGTTTGGAACAGCCTGTTCATGCTGGAGTACATAAATGCATCATTTTCCACGCAGAAAAATGTACTTAGTTATGTTCATTTGATAGTCTGTGTCCTACTTAAAATTTACAGCTTTCCCAAGGTATTGCTCCTAATTTCTTGTCTGGCATGGTTCTCAGAAGTGTCACAGTTGTGCTGCACACACATCAGGTAGAGCTGAGAGCAGTGGTTTCCCTTCTGCTGATGCTTTGACCATCTGGGTTTTCTAATTAAAAACAAGCGTTACAGTGATAGGAAATTTGGACTCTGAAGTTTTGTGTCCAGTGAGAGCTACTGGAAATACTTTTTTAACCCCTGAGCCTTATGAAAGAGTGGAGAGGTGATTCTGTGACTTGATTGCTTTCTGCTGGTGGTGTATTAATAAAAGTATCCTCTGGTGGTTTTGACCATCATACACCTGCCAGTGCAGTTCTGTCTTCACCTCATTTCCATGTTACTGTCTCTGCTTACTGTCTAGTAGTCCAAAGAGTTTCTCTGTTGCTTTGCATATAGGGTATATGGTTTGGGAGAAATGAAGTGATGCTCAGGTTAGGCATTGGGCCAGGTCCTTGTGCTGCCTTCACTGGACTGAAGTATGAAATTCTGTCCAGATAAATACCCTGACAAACCCATTTTTCCTAAAGCTACTCCAGATAAGCAGCTTGGTGGAGTGATGTATTGTGTAGAGGTCAGGAAATCAAAGGGTGTGAACACCCTGTTTTGTTCAGAGGAAGATTCAAAGCCTGCATTTAAGCAGACTGACAAAGAGCTCCTATCAAAGCTGAAAACATTGAGGCAGTTGCTATGGCTCTGCTCATGCCTAGCCTCTGTTGGACTTTGAAGTGGACCCATCAGGTTGTGTGTGTTCATTCCAAAGACCTTATTCATGCTACTGCTGTTCTTCAGTTACTTTTCTGTGCTAGCTCAGTAGTGCCCAATAGTGCCCATATTGTAGACTCTGTGTGTGTGTTCATGCATTTCCATGATGCCACTCTAAAGAGCATCTGCCTGTATTTGTTACATTGTGTGTCTGACAAATTCATTGGTAGGAGAAATAGTAGCTGATGATGCAAGAAGAAAAGCTGAGTGATAATGCAACAATGTAAGCTAACTTTAAGCTAAACATGACAAATGTTTTCTTTTTAATGAGCTGAAGGTTTCCTGTGTTTATGTGTTTGTGATGTGTAACATTTAGGCTAAACCATATGCTAGGTAGCATCAAAAAAGAGGCTGTTGTGATTTCTTGACAGTGTATCCAAGTCATAACCTACAAAGAAAGCATGAGTGAAAACAGAACAGGTATTATTTTAGCTTGGATTTTTGAGTCTACTGTAAAGAAACAGGTGAGGGTTTATTAGGAAATACTCTGACCTGACTTACTAGGTGGGGCTGCAGAGATGCTAATTCCAAGGTACCAATGTGGTTAGGTTTGAAGGGTCAGAGGAGCCATGTGTGCTCCAGCTCCCTTTGTCCCATCCATCCAAAATGAGCCTTATGCAGAGTTCCCTTTGTTCTTGGCTCACGTTTGGCATCACTGCTTCGCTTGCTTGAAGTCTGGGAAGCTTAGAGTTTAAATAATCCACTGCACATTCAGGTGAATCTGATGTGTTTTTACGTGCCTATATAGCCATGACTAGCTGACTGAATACTTGGCTTATGGTTTTATTAACTTGTAAAGGAAATTGCTTTTCTACAGAGCTTAAAGAAGCCCAGAAGAGAAAGAAACAACTGGAAGAACGCTGTAAACTGGAAGACAGCATCGGCAATGCTGTTTTAATTTGGAACAATGAAATCTTGCCCAACTGGGAAACTATGTAAGACAGTATGTTATACTGAGTTTTAATTTAAAATTGTTGAGTCTGTGTGCTGAAGAGAAGGTGCAAAGTTAGCAAGTATAGTTGTAAATAGTCTTTGAAGCTTTTGTTGGCAGTTCGCTTTCATACGGCTACAGAGAAAGTGAGCAATGTAAGTTCTGCGATTTCTCCAAGGTGGCTGACAGTACTTGAAGGGGCCCTACAAGAAGGCTGCAGAGGGACTGTCTCCAAAGGCTTGTGGTGATGGGACAAGGGACAGTGGTTTGAAATTAGAGAAGAGGAGATTTTGATTGAGTATTAGGAACAAGTTCTTTACCACGAGGGTGGTGAAAACACTGAACTGGTTGCTGACAGAGGTTGTTTGGGCCCCATCCTTGGAGATCTTCAAGGTCAGGCTTGACAAGACTCTGAGCAACCTGATCTAGTGGAGCATGTCCCTGCTTGCTGCAAGGGGGGGTTGGACTAGATGACTTTTGAAGGTCCCTTCCAACCCAAACCATTTTATGGTTCTATGATTCTGTAAGTGGTGCAGTTCCAGTTCATATTTGTCTTTAATGGAGGTATTCTGAAAGGGTGAAGCTGAGCAGTCATCTGTGGTATAGAGTGTAAAAGCAGAAAACATAATGCTTGAACACCATGCATTTATCAGAGATGAGCTTTCCCTAACTGCTGGAGCTGCTGATAGAGTTGTGGCAGATGCAGACTGAAGTATGTGTATGGTATTTGGAAGCCTTTTTGATTACAGAGTGGTACACCTGCTGGGGTAATCAAGGGATGGGAGAGAGAAGTAGGGAAAAGTTATTTAAAACAAAAAAATAAGTGCTGAGAGATTTCCTGCACAGGCAATTGGTAAGCTGCTTTCACTGTCTAGTTTTTCATGGACTTTTATAGTCATCTTGAAGAAAAGGAAGCTCCCCTTGCCATATCCACCACTGCCATAACATAAATCAACCTCCACAGCACTCACAACTTGCTTAATCATGAAATTCAGTTCTTCTGAGAATGTAGGCTAAAAATGTGGACAGCATGTGTTGGAAAATGCACCCCTGGAGAACAGAAGTAATACATTAAGTCTAACCAAATTTTAGATTTGTGTAGAACATAGGTGTCTGTCTTTGACAGGCATAAGTCTTCACTAGTTGCAGATGCATCTGTTACAGCTGCTGTATAAATAAGGGCACCTCTTCCTGTATTGGTCTATCAATCCAAACATTCCCCAGTGTATTCACTGGTTTACATTTTAGTTCAGAATCTGCTTATAGATCAATCAGTTGGTTTGGCTTTTGTGTCTACCAAAAGCTTTCATTGGTGCTTAGGTGCCATTCTATTCTTCCTTCTGGGCTCTCAGATTGATGAATCAGCTGCAGCCATTTAGCCATTTCCAAGCCTGTCTTTTGTTAAAATTAAGTCTTCCATGCTTCTACCTAAAAGTTACTACATGTTACATCTTTATGCAGTTTTCTAGAGGGGAGTACAACTGCAGAGTGGGAGTCTGTATGTCTCATTTGCACAGCAGGGTGATGATGGAGGGGAGAGGGTAGACTTCTTTAACTTATTTCTGTATTTAATCTTAGCCTTTAGCATAGGCAGTGACACAGATGTGGACTTCCTTTTCATTTGTTTACTGCTGTCCCTTATAATTCTTGCTGCTCAAGTGTGGTTGCAGATTATGGATATTGTGATTGCAGTTCTGTCAAAAGAAGCCATTGACTTGATAGGAAGTCAGCACTTCTTTATGGTTCAAAGCAAATGAGAATCACAGAATCAATAAGGTTGGAAAAGACCTCAAAGATCATCAAGTCCAACCTGTCACCTAAGATCTCCTGACTAACTAAACCATGGCACCAAGTGCCATGTCTACTCCCCTCTTGAACGCCTCCAGGGATGGTGACTCCGCCACCTCCCTGGGCAGCACATTCCAATGGCTAACAACTCTCTCTGGGAAGAACTTTCTCCTCACCTCCAGCCTAAACTTCCCCTGGCACAGCTTGAGACTGTGTCTTCTTATTCTGGTACTGATTGCCTGAGAGAAGAGACCAACCCCCTCCTGGCTACAGCCTCCCTTCAGGTAGTTGTAGACAGCAAGAAGGTCTCCCCTGAGCCTCCTCCAGGCTAAACAATCCCAGCTCCCTCAGCCTCTCATAGGGCTTGTGCCCGAGGCCTCTCCCCAGCCTCGTTGCCCTTCTCTGAACACGTTCAGGAGTCTCAATGTCCTTAAATTGAGGGGCCCAGAACTGGACACAGTACTCAAGGTGTGGCCTAACCAGTGCTGAATACAGGGGCACAATGACTTCCCTGCTCCTGCTGGACTCATTATTCTTCATGCAGGCCAGGATGCCATTGGCTGCCTTGGCCACCTGGGCACACTGCTGGCTCGTGTTCATCCAGCTGTCAATCAGTACAGAAAGCCAAGCACCCTCTCTGCCTGGCTGCTCGCCAGCCTCCGCGACCCCAGCCTGTAGCGCTGCATGGGGTTGTTGTGGCCAAAGTGCAGCACCCGGCACTTGGACTTGTAACTAAAACTAAAGAATTGGATGTGTACAGATTGTGTTCAACTTTGTGGCCTGATGATAGTCATTTTGGTTTGGATCTCTTCAGCACTAGTAGGGGGACACATTTGCAGTTCATCTGGCAGTGAAACATTTCTTAGAACAACCTGCTTTACTTCTCACAGGTGTTGTTCCCGGAAAGTCCGAGAGCTTTGGTGGCAGGGCATTCCACCCAGCGTGAGAGGCAAGGTCTGGAGCTTGGCAATTGGCAACGAGTTAAACATCACCCATGGTGAGACTGCTGTGTTCATTATGTTGTCTTGCAAGGAGAAATAGTAAGGGGACAGTCTTGTATTTATTGTGGTGTGTCAGAACTTGAGGCGTGAGGCTGAGGAGGTGCTGTCTGGTTTGGCTTTTTTCATGGTGCTTTGATGTGCGTTTGTAATGGGGTTGGAGGCAGACCCCCTGCCCACTGTTAACCATCCTCTGCTACCAAGAATGTACTGGATTGAAGCAGCCCCCTTTCCCACCACTGGCAACAATAAACACTCAGACAAACGGATTGCAAAAGTGATGGAAAGTTTAAATAGAAAGCAGTGAGCTTTTACAGAAAGCCAAAAGCGCAGTGACAAAGAAAGATCCCAAAAACAGACCCAGAGAGATCCCATCCCCACCTGAGGGTACACCCAAAACCCCCAGGGCTCCTTCTTCCCCCTCCCACTGCTAGGCTAGTCTCAGCTGGCCAGATCTGAGACTGCCCATCCCCCCATGGCCTTGGGCCTAGCCAGGCCCAAAGCCAGGAGACATCTCCCCCAGTTACCGGCTGACGGAGGCGGAAGAAAAGAGCAGGTGCTAGACTCTGCACTGCATCTTATAGTGGTGCAAAGAATTGTGGTAGGAAATACTACATAATTTCCTGTGTCCACCCCTCTGGGCTGGACTTCTGGACACAGGAAGTAAACATTGCAGGGGGGCACCCAGCTCAAACTGCAACAGCGTTGTTGAGAAGTCCAATGTATTCCAGTCACAGCTGGTGTAGGACTGCTGCTGTGAATTGGTTCTGTCTTGCTTTGATGGTAGTGGAAAGGGTCAGAAGGGTCAGAATTACTGACCTGAGGTTTCTTGTTTTAAACCTTATTTTTAAACTTAAGAGCTGTTAAATTTGTAGTGCCTGTGAGCGTGCATATAGTGTGCTTCCCTCCATTTAGAGCGAGATGTTAGGTTTGTGAGAAATGAAAAGACCCCTGGAAGAACTTACACTGTGGTTTGTGAGTGAAAATAGAAACAGTGGGCAACTGGAGAGTACAGAAAAACAAAGTTCTGAACAACCAGCATATGTAATTAATTCCAGCGTGGAAATGTGGTAGACTGCCTGTACTCCTGCTGTATTGTGCTGTGTTTCTGTGCTTGGCTTAGTGTAGTTCTTGCATGGAATTTTCTAGACTCATCCCAATTACTCAGTCAGGCTATAATTTTGAACATCAGTGCTCTGTAAGAAAAGTAAATGCTTGAACAGAAAATGCAGCTTGTGCCTAGATTACCTTTCCTTTTCACTGGGTCCGTTGTAGGTTAGGGGAGAAGCCTTTCAGAACCACGGCCTACTTAGAATTTCAACTGCTGTGTGGGGCAGCACCGCTGCTATGGTGGATAGTTAGTAGTTGGCAGTGGACATGAGCACATGCAGATGGTGGACTTGATTTTATGTTTTCTCTTTCCAGAGCTGTTTGACATTTGCTTGGCTCGTGCCAAAGAGAAGTGGCGATCGCTTAGCACAGGAGGGGCTGAAGTAGAATGCGAAGGTATGCTTTGCCTGAGGGATGTGTGCTGTGCTACAGGGAAAGATTCCCTAAAATGAGATCACAGATTGTAAATAAACAGTCAACAATCAGCTATAAAAATGAGTCTGGTGAGAAAACTTCTTTCTGTGGAAGCAGAAAATAGCTGTGCTCTTCCTTCTCAATTTTTCTTCTGTTCATTTGTCTTTATAAACTGTCTCCAGTTTTTGTCTGATGTCAATTTGTAGGGAAACAAGGGAAGTTTGAGGATGTGAACTGCAGTACTAAAATACTTTGCAGCATCTGTAGTTCTGAAATTGAATCTCAAATTATAGCAAGAAGTCACATTTCACTGCCTTACTGCAGCTTGGAGCCCATCTCTTGGGTGTGTTTTAGAGAGCAGCAATTTATTTTTGCAGACTAAGTGGTTTGAGGTTTACTAATTGACTGGAAGAGTTGTTGTGTTTTTGGCAGTAGAAAAAAACTCCATGCAGATGCTTGAAATTGCCTTCAGTAAGTAGTTATGCTGTGCAGAAAGAGCAGAACATACTTGCTGGCATTTATCAGCATAAAAATGTTTTTGATTAGAAATCACCTACTTTGTTCTCTTAAGATGCCTGCATCTTAAATAAGATGACACCCACTGCATTTCCAGCTTCCTTTGCACTTGATTTTCCAGAGCATAGGTGCTCATGTGATTGGTATAAGCATTGACTAGCAAGAGCTGTTGGTGGTTTTGATTGCTCAGTAAGCAGCAGCAGGTAATTCCCAACTACACCTGCCAGAACAGACAAAGTAAAAACAAACCTTTGTGATGTCAGAAAGCAAAATAATACTTCAGAAAGTTAGTTCCAGAACAGACAAAGTAAAAACAAACCTTTGTGATATCAGAAAGAAAAATAATGCTTCAGAAAGTTAGTTCCTTTTCAGTTCTGGAGTGTGGATGGCAGTGTCTATGACCTTTAGTAACACATAAAAAGTGTAAATAAACTTGGTTGTGGCAGGAGGGCTGCTAATCCTAGAGGTGGGTGGCATCCATGAAATGTTGCTGCTTTAGGCCTTCCCTCTCTCACTAGAACCACAGAGGCAGCTGCTTCAGGAGCTATTGAGAGGCCTTGTTGAGGGTGAAGGGGTCACAGGTCACATCTGTCTAGTGATTTGTCAGCCTGCCTTGTCCTGTGTCTTACTCCTCATCACTTCAAAGTGTACTAAGGCTCAGTGTGTACTGTAGGGTTGCTTTGAGTTGGGGCAGGCTGGAGGGAATTGCCCTGTCTCTACTCTTATTCCCCAGAGTTTGCATCCAAATAAATGATCTATGCAAAAGCTAACCCTTAGTGAAACCAAAAAGAGCAAACACTGATCCATGTAATAAATACAGCAACTTTGGCTTTTGCAGATGCTGGATTTTCAGCAGCTGACAGAGAAGCAAGCTTGGAGTTAATAAAACTGGATATCTCAAGGACGTTTCCTAATCTCTGTATATTCCAGCAGGTAAGCAATGTAACTGTTGTCTTGACTTCTCAAATGAAGTGTATGTAAACTTGCCTGTCCTTTGGTTGAAACAGTCCATTAACTTCAAATCTGAAGGAGTGGACATCTTTGGAGGGAGAATGTTCTGAATGTTTTGGAATACTGTAAATAATCTACAAAAGAGTAATCTCAATGTAAAACATGTTTGGAGGAGGGGGGAAGAAACCAGATCTGTTGGCTAATAATCATGATTCACCTAGCCTAGTTCATGCTGGTTTCTGTTTGAAGTGAAGCAGATGAGTGTTTCCAAGTCAGTGACTCAATGCTGTGGGGTTGCAAATACAGAGTGAGGAACAAGCAAGATTTGGTGGCCTTTTTTGGTTGCATGCAAGACCAATGTAACTTACTTTTTGTTGTGTTATGGTGGCTCATTCATAGTACCATAGTAGTATCAGTCAGGGTTGGAAGGGACCACAAGAATCATCTAGTTCCAACCCCCCTGCCATGGGCAGGGACACCCCGCACTAGATCAGGCTGGCCAGAGCCTCATCCAGCCTGGTCTTAAACACCTCCAGGGACGGGGCTTCAACCACCTCCCCGGACAACCCATTCCAGGGTTTCACCACTCTCATGGTGAAGAACTTCCTCCTCACATCTAGCCTGAATCTCCCCACCTCCAGCTTTATTCGATTCCCTCTAGTCCTATCACTATCTGAGATCCTGAGAAGTCCCTCCCCATCCTTCCTGTAGGCCCCCTTCAGATACTGGAAGGCCACAATTGTCAGCAGATATTGCCACATTGTAAGCCACACTGTCAGCAGATATTTTGTCCTATACACAAATTGCAGCAGCTCTGCAAAAAGATTGTGATAAATCAACATTTTTGGTGAAAAACTTTACCCTTTGGAAACTCTCAGGCAGTTACAGTACTTAGCTGTTGATAGGCAACACTGTGAAATGCTTTTTAGCTACAGATGTCGCTCTTCACATCCTCTGTGTGTGTGTGTGTTATGGCATATTGCTGCTGTTTCAATATTTTCTGCTTTCTTGGCACTTCTGTCAGAGTGCCACTAGGCTATAAGGAATAATTTAGGCCTACATTCCTGTTGTATAAGGATTTATTATGTAATTGATGCATTGGATGCATTTGTAATAAGTATGGTATGGAGGACTGTGTCGTAGCTCTAAAGCCAAGATTACTTGGGAAGGCTTGAGGCGGTCCAGAGCTGCACAGGGAAATAATGTGTCCTTCATCAGAAGTGATACATTGAAGCTGCCTGTATCACTGAAGGGTTTGTAATATGTTATGTACTCATATGTTTTGTCTTGGTTTTGTTCAATTACAGGGTGGTCCTTACCATGACACATTGCACAGTATTTTGGGAGCCTATACCTGTTACAGACCTGACGTGGGCTATGTAAGTGATGAATGGTTTATTTCAGGGATGGGGAGGGAGATATTGCATTCAGTTCTGATGTCCCCATCATAAGAAGGACACAGAGCTGTTGGAGGAAGTTCACAGGAGGACCAGAAAGATGATCCAAGGGCTGGAACACCTCTGCTATGAGGATAAGCTGAGGGCGCTGGGATTGTTCAGCATACAGAAAAGGAGACTCTGGGGCGACCTTAGAGCTGCCTTTCAATACCTGAAGGCTGCAGAGGGACTTTTCATAAGCCTGTCTAGATACAGGACAAGAGGGAGTAGTTTTAAGCCAAGGGAGAGTAGGTTTAGACTGATCTTAGGAAGAAGCTCTTCAGTGTCCAGGGGCAGTGAGACTCTGGAATAGGCTGCCCAGGGAGGTTGTGGATGCCTCCTCCCTGGGTGTGTTTAAAGCCAGGTTGGATGAGGCCTTGAGCAACCAGCTCTAGTTGAGAGGTGTCCCTGCCCATGGCGGGGAGGTTGAAGTAGATGATCAGTAAGGTCTCTTCTAACTTAAGCCATTCTGTGAATTAGGGGAGGGGAGATTGTGTTAATTGGTCCTTTGTAGACCAGTATTAAATGATGTTGTGAATTCTTGTGGTGTTTCTGTGCTTCCTTCAGTTCTAATACACCCGTGAGAAGTGTATCCAGTGGGTCTATTGCTAGATACAAGCTTTTTAACAGGTTAAGTAATTGGGAAACTCAAAAGTAGTTATTGGTAGTGCTGGAAAATCTGAATCAAAAGAGAAGATGTAGTTAAATCCTTATCCTTTGAATATGTTCTGTTTTTAATGGAATCTTGCTTAGACTCTTCTGTTGAGTATTTTACCTCTCTTGATTTGCATTTCTGTGCCTTAGCACTGAGAGCTTCTGGAATAGTCTTTAAAGCATTGCTCATCAAGGCTATGTGAGCTCCCTCATAGTATCTGAAGTAGTGACTATGAGAGGACTAAATGGATTTCACATCCTTAATTTAGTCCTTTTATTTATCTCCCAGAGCAGGGATATATATAGGAGCTTTTTCTTTATTTGGGAGCAGATGTTTTAGAGAAGGCAAATGCAGAAGGAGGATGTTCCTGTGCTCGAGTAGCACAGGGTGCTTGGTAAAACTGCTGAGCGTGGCTGCTGGGAAACCAGAAAAAGAGCAGATCAGGTGGTGTGCTTCACTTGGCATGGAACCTGTTGTTGTGTTGGGAAGGAGCTTGTTCCTCAGGTTTGCAGGAAGGACTGTCACACCTCAGTCTGTGTGACTGCAGTGGCAGCGCTACACCCTCTGAGTAAGAAAGCTTATTGCCTGGCCTCAGCAGTGAGTCCCTAGCATGCTTTGTAGAAGGATGCAGTGGCATCATGAGCTTGTGAAACAAGAGCTGCTGCTTATCACAGCTCACAGCCTGTTTAAAGTTTTACTGGGTCTTTGAAAGGAGACAACATAGGGATCATTGGCTTCCATGCTCTGAACATCCAGTAGCAGGGGGTGAGGTGGGTTAAAAAGCACTGCCTTGAAATGTTCCACAGAATTGAAGCAGCTCAGGGAGTGCATTAAACACTGATGATTATGCAAAGTGAGGCAATATTCCTGGAAGAACTTGCTTGCTGCTGAATAGTAACACTTCTTTTCCTTCAGGTACAGGGCATGTCATTCATAGCAGCAGTATTGATCTTGAACTTGGATACTGCAGATGCCTTCATTGCTTTCTCAAATCTTTTAAACAAACCCTGTCAGATGGCATTTTTCCGTGTGGATCATGGCCTTGTAAGTATGCAAGAAAACTCTACTCAACATCATGTAGATATCTGTAGGGATTTTTACTTATTATTCATTTTTGGAAGCTCAGTAGCTTGAAAAACAAATCAGAATCTGTTTTAAAGCAACATGCTTGATGAAAGAAAATAATGTAACACACACCCCCTCAAAAAACCCAACTCTAAATCAAACCAAACCCACACCCTGCTAACCTTTTTGAACAGGCAGGTGAATGAAATTGCTCAGCTGCTATTTTATGATGCTGAGAGAATAGTTAGGAGAATATTATTGTAGGTCATTTTCAAATTGAGCACTGTAGCTGAAAGCTGAAACCACTTTAATATTAGAAGAAATATGTTGTAGGTGCTTTTCATCCTGAACCTAATAGGTTGCCAAAAATAGATTGCTGCAGGGAGAGGCAGGTTTCCCATCTCTTATTGTAGCAGATGTGTTTGAAAAGGAGCCTGGGGAAATCAAATGAGCAGAGCCCTCCAATTTTCAGTGGGAGCTGGTTGCCGGCTCTTCTTTGGATTCTCTAAAATCCCTTGGTAGTGTGTACACTGGGCTGCTTGTGTGCCAGAGCAAAATAGAGATACAGCTCCTGAAATGTGTTTTTAATTTACTTTAGAGATGTCTGGGTTTTGGGATGGTTTTGTTGGACATTTTTTGTTTGTTTTTTAATACATGGCATCTGTATTTCTTTCTCACCTTTGAACACTGAAAATAGGATCTGCTTCTCAGCAGTTAAGATAGAAGAAATAAAGCTGGTTTGTCCCAGCCTTTGGCTCTTCTGTATAAACTTCATATCTTCCTCTTTGCAGGAAAAGCCTATTAGCTAATCTTAAAACATGGTATGAAAGGAGCTTTGGTATTAGAATATGCCTTAGGACTGGAGCCAGCTTGACTCTTCACTCTTGCTATGGACTGTTAAATTATTTCAGTTTCTTATTTCATTTCATAATCCATTGGGCCTTGGATTTTGTTCAGAATAATATTAAATTACTGCCACAAGCATAAACTGCCATTCTGTCTTTAAGTATTTTGAGAGATCAGCAAATAACTTCTCTTGTGCTGGTATTTTTCTTTCCAAAGGAAGCTGGCCAAACCCCAAACCAATCCTTATGTTGTGTAAGAATGGTATGTAGAGTGGATCTTAAAGTCTTTGTGCTTGTAGATGCTGCCTTTTATGTAGATCATAGTATCAGTCAGGGTTGGAAGGGACCACAAGGATCATCTAGTTCCAACCCCCCTGCCATGGGCAGGGACACCCCACACTAGATCAGGCTGGCCAGAACCTCATCCAGCCTGGGCTTAAACACCTCCAGGGACGGGGCCTCAACCACCTCCCTGGACAACCCATTCCAGGGCTTCACCACTCTCACGGTGAAGAACTTCCTCCTCACCTCCAGCCTGAATCTCCCCACCTCCAGCTTCATTCAATTCCCTCTAGTCCTTTCACTACCTGATATCCTGAGAAGTCCCTCCCCAATCTTCTAGACATATGCACACATCCTATTTCATTCAAGCCTGACAAAACTGCCTTGAGGAATTCCAGCCAGCTTTAGAACAAAAAGTTAGAGAAAAAGGAATCTACAGAGAAAAATATTTCCTGACATCAAGATCCTAGACAACAGATTTCAAATCAAGTCAGAAATCTTTCAGCATGAAGGTCCTACTGGTGAAAAGGGGCAAAACTAAAGTAAAACCATAGAACATAATAGTTTGAACATCTTAGCAAGGGCAAGGCCTTGGTGGTTATAGAAGACTTCAGAATGCTTTGCACAAATCAGACAGAAATGAAGGTGAGTTAAAATAAATTACAATAAAAACCTCCTAAGCAGCAACTGAACCCAAAATATCAGTGCAAGTCCAAAGAGCAACTCAAAAAGCTGTACATTTACAACCACTTCACCTACTTGTTGACTCACCAATAACAGTGCTCCCCAAAGCTTTGTTACAGCTGTGAAAATCACAGAGACAATTTACACTGCTCATGGAAGCTCATAGGAGCAAGGCCACTTCCAAATCAACTCTGAGCTCTTCATGGCATCACATAATTGGTATGATCCTGTATTTGAACAGCATTAATCCCACAACAGATAATACATTTAAGTCTATTAATAATACAGCTAACTGGTTTCTTGTGGTTTGTTTTTTCCTCCCCCTTATGTTTTCCCAGATGTTGACTTACTTTGCTGCATTTGAGGTGTTCTTTGAAGAAAATCTGCCAAAGTTGTTTGCCCACTTCAAAAAGAATAACTTGACTCCGGATATCTATCTCATTGATTGGTAAGAGATTGGAATTGTCATTGCTCTTGTGCATCCTGGTGTAGAGCTCAATGTCAGTATTGATAGCAGAAGCAGGAGTGCTCTTCCCTGGTGTGTTACTCTGTTGAGATAAAGGCTTTATCTTTTGTTCAGCATTTGAGTTGTCAATCCAGATCGTTCCTGCATGCTTCAGTGGTGTTTGTTTGCCCAACCTTTGTTGTTGTACCTGTGTTGAGGTTAAACCTTGTTTGGAAATACAGCTGTATTGCAGTTTTTATCCATATTTAATGCATGCTTGGCTTGGTCTTCTGAGAAAATCTGTGAGTTATTCTGCAGTGTGTACAAGGTGTGTGTATCCAGATGTGTTGCTAGTCTTGCACTGGAAATTCATACAGGGAGAAAGACCTTGTTGTCCTGGTGGACAGCAAGTTCTCCATGGGACAGCAATGTGCCCTTGTGGCCAAGAGGGTCAGGGCATCCAGGGGTACATTAAGAAAAGCATGTCCAGCAGGTCTGGGGAGCTTCTCCTCCCCCTCTACTCTGCCCTGGTGAGACCACACTTGGAATACTACGTGCAGTTTTGGTCTGCCCAGTAGGAACAGCATTTTCCTGAAATTCCTAAGTTGCTACTCTGGAAAAAGATCTGTTCTGTTAGTGCAATTCTACCTGAACCCAGCTCTCCATAGCCTGGTCTTTAAGACCTGGCTGATTCATAAGGCAGAAGTTCATTTAAAATAACTCTGTCCAGCTCAGTAGCTCCCAATGAGAATACATGGGTTTGTAGAGGATCATGGAATTGCTGGGGCATTGGAAGGGACTTCTGGATATCATCTAGTCTAAATCCACTGCTTAAAGTAGGGGCACCTAGGGCAGGTTACTCAAAACCTTGACCAGCTGGATTTTGAATATCTCCAATGAAGGAAGTGCCACAGCCTTTCCAGGCAACTCTGTTCCAGTGTTGACCCACCCTCACAGTGAACAAGTTTTGTTTGTTTTCTTGTGCTGAAAGGGAATTTCCTGCATTTCTGTTCACTGGACACAGATGAGAAGAGTTTGACTTCTCTTTACACCCTCCTATCAAGTATTTTTGCATATTTAGGTCCAAGCCATCTCTTCTCCCAATTAAACTTCATCTGCTTTCTCAGCCTCACCCTGTGTATCAGATGCTCCAAGCCTCTGCTATCCATATGCTTCAGTACATCTATGTCTCATACTGGGAAGCCCAGATCTGGCTCACCAGTGCTGAGTAGAAGGATGACCTCTCTTGGCCTGCTGGCAGTGCTGTTCCTAATGTAGCCCAGGACTTAGAGGATGTTCTTTGCTGCAAAGGCCTGTTGCTGTCTTACATTCAACTTGTTGGCTGCTGGCTTTCCCAGTGACCTGGAGCAAGTGGGGTTCCTGAAGGTGAGTCTTCTCAGTATGGACTGAAAGGAGGAAGGCAGTGAGTACCACAGCCTTCTGCGTGTACTTCGCCACCAGGTTTCCTGCCTTGTTCAGCAATGGGCTCATGTTATCCTGAGCCTTTTTTTCTGCTGATGTAGGGAGAGCTGTTCTCACTCTCCCTAATGCCCATTGCTAGATTCAACTCCAGATGGGCTTAGAGCCTCCTAGCTCCTTCTCTGCATACTCAGACAACGTGTCTGCATTTTTCCAGGGTCATCTCTCTCTCCAGCCTCTTGTGTACTTCCTTTTTATATTGGAGTTTTGTCAGGAGGTTCTTGTTCATCCATGCAGGCCCCTTGCTGCCTTTGCTTGAGTTCCTGTGTTTTCATATGCCTCCTGCACAGAGGGTAGTGTCACATGGGTTTTGTTTGACTTGGCTTTTACACTGGGATTAAATTTTAATGCAGCACAAGTAGGGGAATGAGGAGGTGTGTAATGGATAGGCTCATTTCTCCTAACATTTGATGGGAGAAGTACAATCAGGGGGATTTTTATGATTGAAGGCAGAGAATATTAAACTGAACCAGATCTGTGCACAGAGCAGGAAGATGCCAGAAAAAATATTGGAACAGGGGAGCCGGGCAGGAAGAGGGCAGAGGCTGGGGAGCTTAATGATATGATGAAAGATGTCAAAGTTATGTTGCCTCAAACCATGTTGTGAACTGCCTGTGTGTGGAGGAAACAATTGAATGAAAGGGATATTGGAGTAGGAAGACTAGATAGGCTGCACAACAACAGGGGAGACAACATTGAAATCACCATGTTTTCAATTGATTAGTAGTTTAGTATCATGCTGCTGTAAATGAGGTAATACTTGTTTGGGGTTTTAAATGTAGGAGAGACTAAAAGTTAGTGTCTTCATGGTGCAGGTGTGTTAAAATCACATTAATATTCAGGCTTTGTGTTGTAAAGAAGAAATCCTGAGGGATAGCAGCAGAAATTGGAGATTTAGCCAAGGTCTGTTTTGATGAAAGGTTGAAGGTTTACATTCCCCTCAGCCATTCTGCTTTGACAGATCAGTCTTTATTGCATTCCTTGAGTAAACACTCATGTGATCAGTTGTTCTCTCTGAGCACATTTATATATTAGATGGAAAAAAAAGAAAATAATTGCTGAATTGTGAGCAAAGAACTGAAATGTTGAAGCCAGAGTGTACAGGGCACATCAATACTCCCTTTTGTGCCTTCTGTGGATCTTAAGAGCACTTGAAAGACATTTCTGTCAGGAGTGCTTGTGGATGATGCTGTTCAGCATCTTTGTAGAATGGACTAGTAACCCTCAGCATTTCTTGCTGGCTGCCTACATCCATGCTAAAGCTGTTGTATTCTAATCCCAAGGACGCTATTTATTGTGTTCCTCCCCATCCCTGGAGAGCCTGAGCACTATGAGACCTTGCACAGGAATGCAGACTAGTGGGGGGAGTTCTAGTAGTTGAGGTAGCCCAGTCCTGTATTAAGCCTTTTCTGCACCCATCTTGAGCTAGCTGCCTTGTCCCACTCTGTCTTTAATTTTAGACCAATGCAGCTGGTGTTTTAACTAAGATTTAGGTGTAACACTTCAATATGTACATGTCTCTGCATGTGTATGTGAGTATGTGTATACACACGTGTGTGCACACACAAATCTGCTTTCTACTTCAAAATGCTCAGATCCTGTAGGAAGCAGATTTAGATTTTTATTCAATTTTAAAATGCCCCCTGGAAGCTTGGCAAGCTGGACTTTGTGTGCTGCCTTCATTGCTTCCATTAACATAGAAAAGATGTAAGGAAAAATCAGATGGGTCTCTGCTTTCCGAGTGTGTAAACATAAAGCTCAGGGCTGTGGAAAATGTTGTCTGTAAGGTTGCTTGTGGCTGGTGGTGAGTTTGCTGTAGTGCTGTAATCACTCCATTAAAACCAGAAGTGCCTTCAGAAAGATGAGAATGTGGTTTCAGTTTGTTTAGAGCCAGGGAAGAACATTGATCTAGTGTCACTCTGAATGGACAGACCTTTTGGTTGTAGGTAGAAATCTGTGAAGCAGCCTTGCTCTCACTACATTACTTCTGTTTAAATGTGTATTTGTTCTGAGCTCCAAAGGGATGCCTGCTACTGTTCTGGTGACTGGCATGCTTACTGTGCAGGCCTGTGTGCAGTAAATCTCAGTTGGTGTCAGCTCTGGGAGAGCTCCAGTAGCCAGTTCTGCACAGTCCAGTTGCTGGGAAACCTTCCTGCTCCTGCTGCAATTACAGTGGAATCAGCTAGTCTCCTTTGTGCTGCTCCCTGTAAGCAGTTCCGCAGGGCCCAGCAGCACAGTTGGAATGCTTAAGTCGCTTTGGAAGGGCTGCATTCCAAGACAGAGAGATGCTGAGCATAGAGATGGGCCCAACTACACAGGTGATGTAATGCTGCTTTGGGTTTCTTTGTGACTTGTATAGGGTTTAAGGGGAGGGCCTCCCTGCCAGTTTGGTTCCACCACTGCCTTCTGTGATGGGAAAACACCAAGGACTTAACTAAAACATACAGTGACAAGATTACCAGTGAAAACCATCCAGAAGGCATCTTTCATGAAATAGGACTCATGTGCTTCAAGCACAAACTCCACCTGACAATTCTCATGGAAATTCAGGTTTTTCCTTTCTTGAGGAATGTAGAGGGAATCCAGTATGAGAAAGCTGTAAAGAGGAATGCAGTGAGGTTCACAGAGAGAAGAGGGGAAATAGTGTGTCTGAATAGCCCAGATTTGGCCTCCCAGCTCTGTCAGCTGATGTAACACAGGCTCTTGTGAGCAGAGCAGAATGTGGCTTTGCAAAGGACACATGCTGTCTATTTGTGGCCTGCTGCTGCTCTACAAACACCTCTTTATCCTGGCTCAGAAAAATGATTTTGGCAATAATTATAGCCAAGGGCTTTGTTTGTACTGATGGATTGATCAGTGGTCCTTTACTATTACACTGACTGTGATTGTGCTTCATGAACCCTAACTTTCAATTGACACCATTTGCCTGTTATGATGAAGGTCCTGGCTTTGGTCACTTGTGGACATTTCTAGTGGGCACTTCCAATGAAGTGTTTATAAGCTTCCCATCTGTTACATTAAGGAAAGCTTACTCTATGTCATGCCAAGTAACTCTCCATCCCCCCAAAAATGGAACTTAGGATGATGCCTTGAATACATGCCACCTTTGCAAGGAGGAGAGGAACTCTTAATTCTGTCCAAAGATACCTAGTCACACCCTGATTTGAACTGGATTCGTTACCAGACGCCAAGGGATTACAGTCTTCATCCTAATTTACAGTGTGTTCAACCTTACATCACTGCAGGTCAGGGTGGAATCAGGTGAACTGTTGCACTGCTCTGTAGTATTCCTAGGTGAGAGCACAGGGCTTTTTGGGTGCTTCTGGCTCACACACTATTTGTATTGGATTTACATATCTTACAATGCAGTCAGATTTGCCGAGTGCCAGGAAGTTGCTCTGTTGCAGTCAGTTATAAATAGTTCATGATAATTAAGGTTTTCCTAGTAAGGAACAAAGTAAATACTTGGACTTTTTTTAGCTGTAATGCTTTTAAAGTTGTATTAAATAAACTGTTACCATCAGGCTCATTGCAATAACTGTAAAGGTGCTAATGAGAACAGAGATGCAGCTGTACAATGAAGGAATACATCAACACTTAGGAAGCTGCAGGCTTTGTCTCAAAGCAGATGTAGTTGAAATCGATAGAAAATGCAACACGTGAAAACTAGTACCCAGATGAAGGAGGAAAGATCCAAGAACAAGTTTAAAACTGGAACTACAAATCAACTCAGAAAGCTGCAGAAATATTTCTGTGCTGGTACAGAGATCAGAGAGGAGCCCATAGTGCAGGGATATCCAAGATCTGATCTGGAATAGTGCTGCCGTGCCTAAGCTGTTCATCCAAAATCTGGCACACCTGGCTTCGGTGCTGTTCCTAACAATATCTTACCAAGCCTTTTTGATCAAAAAGAGGGAAAGAAAGGCAAGAGGAACAGAGAAAAGAACATGCTGAGCCTATGATATCATGGTACCGGTGCTTTGTGGTTTTGATAGCATTATGGTCACACACTTAGAATAGAACAGAATAAACCAGGTTGGAAGAGACCTTCAAGATCATTGCATCCAACCCATCATCCAACACCATCTAATCAACTAAACCATGGCACCAAGCACCCCATCAAGTCCCCTCCTAAAGACCCCCCAATGATGATAGCTTTCCTTGTGAGCAGGGAGCCAGCCAGAGCTTCATACATCTACCTCAGAGTACACTTTCATCACAAGCAGGGCTGGGAGGAGTGGGAGCATCTGGTACTCAGGAGTTTTCCCCTGTCTTCCAAAGAGCTAACAACCAGTGTTCTGAATTTCCATTGCTCTGCCACAGGACATCTCTGTGCTGGATGGCTGTGTTGTCTATGCCTGGCACTGCTCGTGAGTTGAAATTGCTGCAGACAGAAAATCATCCTGCAGTACAGAGAGAGCAGATCTTCTAGTTGTGTGCTAGTGTTGCTGAGAGTTGCTGCTCAGAGTTGTAGTCTAGCAGCTGCTTCATTGCTGTGATGAATTTTAGCTGGCTTTCAGACCAGTAGCTCTGATGTCCAAGGAAAAACTCTTTCAGCAGAAAATGTTTGAAGGGAGCAAATGCTGTACCCGTTCTTAGTGTAATGATCCCTACTGCTGTTACATCGCTTATTCTAGAGGGCCCAGGCTATTCTAAGGGCTCGATACATTTAATTCCATGCTAATATTAATGGAAGTTAATTGCCTTGTGAATTTCTTGCAAATTGCACTTGCTTACAAATCATGAAGAGATCAATGCCAAATACCTAATTCGATGTGACAGCTTTTTTTGATGTGAGTAAGTCTTCTCCTACGGAAAGTGGTGTTCTAATAAATAGTTCTGACTATTTCTTCTGACAGTTAATTTCCTGCATAGTTGCAGGTTTAATACACATGGGTTAATCAGGTTCAGTATGAATCATGACAATAAAAGCTCTTATGAATAAAAAGAGATTAAAGAAAAAGAGCATTGTTGCTTATTCTTAACCAGAACTACTTTCTGGCTGAGCATTTGCCTGCTGCCTGGTGACCGGGAAAGGACTCTGATGAATTGCTTCCTATTACACTGCTCTTTGTCAACAGATAAGCTGTTGCTGTTTCCTGTGCATGTGTATATAGACAAAAAGCCTTAATTCTACTGTGTAGGTATTCTGTAGCAAGACATAATTATGTGGGGTGTGACTGTACAGAAGAGTTGAAAGAGTTCAAACTCTGCAGCACATTATCAGCCAGAAACGCAAAGAAAGGGCTTGTATCATGCTGCTCTTAGACATTCATGTGGGTACATAAAGTACATGTATGAACAGAAGTGTTTTCATCCCAAGCTCTTATCTCTTGCTTATTTTCATGCTTCTGATTTAGCTTTTTGGAGAGCAGAACTTGAACCATTTCCACTTCTTACAAAAACATTGCAGCAAGGTGTCCAGATGGGGGAGGGGGGGAAGTAGAATTTGAAGGATCCTAAACTTGTGATTGACCTCTCTCCTGCATTTGTGCAAATGGTTGAATTTGGTCTTACTGCTTGTAATAATATGTTTTCCCATTTTCCTAAAGTGTGCTGGTTCACAGTGAGACTGGGTGCTTGCTGGCACGTCATTGAAATCATCTTTTTCAGCAAAAAAGCAGATACTGCAGAAAACCTTTGGTTATTAGAATTTACTATGGAAATAATCTGCACCTCTATATAAATATATATATATATGTCTGTGTGCCCCTATGTATCTGTGCCATTCTGGTTTGTAATGGAAACACCCATTTTCTAACAAAAAGTTGGAGCTGGTAGGAAGGAGCCTTAAACATGAGAACCACTGTTGGGTTCATCACGCTTGAACATTGGTGTTAGATGCTGTGGAAAGGTTTTGATTAAGTTTGAGGCTTTGCTGGCCTCTGCTGGAGGAAGGCTTATTTGCAGTTTTACAGAGCTCATCTGTAGAGAAATGTTGTGTCTCTAAACTGCAACTCTTTTGCCTTATCTCCTATAATGTGATTCCAGGAAAATTCATTCACTTGCAGCTCACGGTGATGAAGCCACTCTGCCTTTTAGCAAGGTGTTAGATAGGGGAGGGAGTGGGGAGCATCTTCACATTGCCTGGCTGCAAGGCTGTCAGCATTTTGATGAAGGAAAAAGATGTGCTCTTGTCAATTAATGAAGATACAGTTTTAGCAGCTGGGAGGATGTTCTTGCTTCTGCTCCTGTCTGTGGGGATCACACCTGTTAAAGTATGCTGAACCACACCTGTCCACATGTTCTCTCTCAACATCTCACATGTTTCTCTCTGCTCATTAGAGTTAAAAATGATCTTTCCTCAAATACCTGTGGAAAGTCAGAGTTAATTTTGCACATCTCTTTCATCTGATCCACAAAATTCCCTATGCAGTGTGCCTTAAGGTTCGGATTTTTGTGTCCTAGCAGATGAAACTGCATCAGTCCTCAGCTCTGAAACCACGATTAAATAAGCTTCTGATTATACCTGTGGCCAGTATACATCCAGCATAAAACCATGTATATTGTTTCTTCTGGTGTGACCCAAGAGAACTGGAGAGACAGATTCATAGCAAGATCCCTTAATGCTTGTGCAGTTTTATGTTGCTTCACCTATTGGCATGCTGCAACAAACAGAAAAATAGGAAGGAATATTCAGTTCTAAATGTTTGAGAAGCCTCAAGCTTACTGATGATCACTCTGTACTTCTGTGAACATCCAAGACATTTTTCTTGTCCAGTAACTCTGAAATCCCTCTTCTGTTTTGCAGGATATTCACACTGTACAGCAAATCTTTGCCGTTAGACTTGGCCTGTCGTGTCTGGGACGTGTTCTGCCGTGATGGAGAGGAGTTCCTGTTCCGTACAGCTCTGGGAGTATTAAAACTTTTTGAAGATATTTTGACCAAAATGGACTTCATTCATATAGCCCAGTTTTTAACAAAGCTGCCAGAGGACTTGCCTTCAGAAGAATTCTTCGCATCTATTGCTGCCATTCAGATGCAGAGTAGAAACAAAAAGTGGGCTCAGGTAAAGAGGGCGTTAATCTGTGAGCAATAGTCTGCGGAGAAGGGGAGAAAGGGGCCTGTTCTGCCAGGTATCCCAAGTCACAGGAGTTCTTAGCCAGTGCTTTGCAGTCTGTGACATGTAAAGGTTTAGTGGTGATTGTCACAACAGGAGGAGGAGGAGCTCAGCTAACCTAAGCTAAGTGATCTTCCTCAGCTTCCTCACTGGCTTCCTTCTGAAGGCACTGGAATTTGCCAGATTATTTCCAATTGCTGTGGAAAATGGAAGAAAAATGTTTCTGAACCACGGTACAGATAGATCTCAGACAGAGTTTTAGCATGCTGTTAGTGTGGGCTGGTCTCATACCTATCTTGACTTCTGCACCAACTGGGTTTTTCACCAGCTAACTCCATTGCTGAGTGAGTTCCCATGTGAAAAGCCTGTTCGCTCTCTGGCCTGCCGTCCTTTTCCAAACCAGAAGTGAGCAGGGGCTCTGAGTTTGCTCATGTCATGCACTTACTGGGACTGCTTAGCTGCTGAGGTACTGCCACTGTAACTGGTGTAGAAATGTTAGCAAGACAAAGAGGTTGTGGAATTTTGTTTCTATTACTAAGATGCTGTCTGTGATGGTTTCTTACCTCTCTCGTTTGTCTTTAAAGTTCACTAGAAAGAGTTCAGACTCAGAAACCTGAACTTTGCTAGGACAAAGAGGTTTTGGCAGTGTGTGACTTGGTTGCACAGGTGGACTCCTAGTAGTACTGGGTATGAGTCCCACATAGTGTGCTTGAGAGGTCTGTCTGCAGTCACAATGTTTCCTAGCTAAATTTTTTCTGCAGGGAAATAGCTTTTTAAATTAGCAAATTAAACCTGAAGAGTGATGGCTGCACTGCTTTAAAGACAAGCTCTTAAGTGGGCTGACTGGCCAAGTGTGCTGGTTCCCAGAGGATGCAGAATGCTCCCAGCCTTAGAAAAGTGGGCTTTGTGTTCTCATCTCTAGCATCATCTCATTTGGTTACAGTAACTGTTCTGCATAGGCAGGCAGCAGAGCTTGAGGTGCTGCTGCTTTGTAGGTGTGTGCTCGACTGTAGAACTCAGAAGGCAAATTGAGCTGCACAGCTCAGCAGTAGGTGTAGTTGGCACTCAGAAAAACACCCACTGAGTGAACTTTTCACCTTGCTGTGCCATGGTAATTACAATCCTGTTATCTTGTGCAACACATTCTGTCTTGTTGCTGTGTAAAGAGGATGTGTGTAGGACCTCATCTAAAATGTTACAGGCTGCTTATGAAGCTGGCTCTCACAGTCTTGGTTCCTTCATTGGGTGGGCTGGTGTGTTTTTCATCTCACTCCGTTTCTCCTTGGTCACTGACAATGTGATCAGGAAACTAAAGACTGAAGGGAGTCTTGGTAAACGTGGACAGCACTTCTAGTAGCAAGGCCTTTGGTTATCAATAGGAAACTTGCAAGCTCTGTTGTTGTTCTGGAATTGCTTAGAGAACTCCAGGGCCTTCTGCTAATGCAGCTGTAGCCTGACATGGGAATGGATGTTATTACACCTACAGCTCTAGCAGCAGAGGATTAGAGGTGCTACAGCACACTGGACTGTTTGCTTAGCATCTCTGTAATCTGCATGCTTCAGGTTTTGGCTCCATAAAGTTTTTCAAATAACTAAAGAATCTGAGCTCTGTTGGCTCTGATGGGGCAGAGGTTGGTTTGAAGTCAGAGGGAGGAAAGAAGGTTCCTTACTCGTAGCTGCAATTATCTGCAATGAAAGATTGTCCCTCAGTACTTTCAGTTCTAGGCTTCTTCTTGAGGATGATGTTGAACTTCTTCAGCAGAGGAGTAGGGCAGGGAGTGCATCAAGCAGCAAGAAACTGGCTCTCGTTCTGGTCTCTGTATAGGGACCAGCAAAACAAAGTTGTGTATAGGAAATAGAATTTTTCAGTGTAGATGCAAATGTGGACTCTTTGCTTCAGATAAAGATGTGAGCAGATCTGGAGACAGTCATGTGGTCCAGGTAAGCACCCACCAGTGCTCAGATGATTCTGTCATGATGACACCAAGCTGGGGGCAGGAGTTGATCTGCTGGAGGGTAGAGAGGCTCTGCAGAGGGACCTCGACAGGCTGGACAGATGGGCAGAGTCCAAGGGCAGGAGATTGAATACATCCAAGTGCCAGGCTCTGCACATTGGCCACAACAACCCCATGCAGTGCTACAGGCTGGGGTCAGAGTGGCTGAGAGCAGCCAGGCAGAGAGGGACCTGGGGGTGCTGGTTGATGGTAGGCTGAACATGAGCCTGCAGTGTGCCAAGGCGGCCAGGAGGGCCAATGGCATCCTGGCCTGCATCAGGAACAGTGTGGCCAGCAGGAGCAGGGAGGTCATTCTGCCCCTGTACGCTGCACTGGTTAGGCCGCACCTCAAGTCCTGTGTCCAGTTCTGGGCCCCTCAGTTTAGGAAGGAGGTTGACTTGCTGGAACGAGTCCAGAGAAGGGCAACAAAGTTGGTGGGGGGTTTGGAACACAAGCCCTATGAGGAGAGGCTGAGGGAGCTGGGGTTGCTTAGCCTGGAGAAGGGGAGACTCAGGGGTGACCTTATTGCTCTCTACAACTACCTGTAGGGGGGTTGTAGACAGGCAGAGGTTGGTCTCTTCTCCCAGGCAGCCAGCACCAGAACAAGAGGACACAGTCTCAAGCTGCGCCAGGGGAGGTTTAGGCTGGAGGTCAGGAGGAAGTTTTACACAGAGAGAGTGATTGCCCATTGGAATGGGCTGCCCGGGGAGGTGGTGGAGTCACCATCACTGGAGGTGTTCAGGAGGAGACTTGACAGGGTGCTTGGTGCCATGGATTAGTTGGTTGGGTGGTGTTGGATGATAGGTTGGACACGATGATCTTGAAGGCCTCTTCCAACCTGGTTTGGTTTATTCTATTCTATTCTAAAGTGACACCACACTGCTCAGGCTGCTCACTTGCAGTGTTTTCAGACCCTCCATTTATCCTGAGAATTATAACTTCTCCTCAGGCAGCATCCTTTCATGTGCTAAACTTGTGTAATCTGGGCAGGAATCTCCTCTCCAGGCTTCAAAAGTGAGTGCTGAGGGATTATTGAGTTTAAAACTTTAAATCCATTTTATCTACCACACCACAAGGACTTACGGGGAGAGGTCTCCATCAGTCGAGAGGTTCTCTAACTCTGATTTCACGTAAAGTAACAGTTAAAATAATATTGTTCAGAGAGAATGAAATTGAAAACCCTTCAGACAGCGATCAGTGGAGTCACTTTCAAAATCTAACACTTCTTTTTCTCTCTCATTCCTCAAAATATCTAGATACTGGCAGCTCTGCAGAAAGACAACCGGGAAATGGAGAAAGGAAGCCCTTCGCTCAAACGTTAGCCTTCTGCTGGCCTCCAGGCACTCACAGGAAAAGAGTTAACGTGGCAGAAGTACTGAGGACTTTGACATGTTGTGAGCCTGCAAATCAAAGTGTCGTTTCAGAGTTTTGTTTAGTAGTAGGATAGCCTTAAAGGGGAGAGAAGAAAAAAAACAGAGAGAAGGAGGGGAGGGGGAAAGGAAGGAAATGGGGGAAGAGACCCCTTAAAAATGAAATCTAGGCATAGCCTTAAACTTCCTAGTGGGATGAGCATTGGCTGTGGACAGCATTACACATTCTGTGCTTCTGATGAGGGCAGTGAAACTAAACAACAGTAAGGGTGGGGTTTTGAAGCTCTGGGTTTGTTTTTGTTGTTTTTTCTTTCTTTGTTTTAACAGACTGGGCATTCAGCAATGTTGGTTGCTTTGAGAGCTACTTCCCAGTTCCATTCTTGGGCAGGTTCTATTTCCCTTTTTTACCTATCAGGGTAGCTGGATCTGGATTTTAAATAACTGGTGCTGGAATTTGTACTTAAATGTTGTGAGGACCATTTCTTTAGAAATGCTTCTTGTTTTGTAGGCTCTAGGTCCCATTTACCAAAGAAATCATGTAGGCATAGAGCTACATTCCATTCTTTAATGAGGAAAAAGTCAGTAGAAAGTAAACTTGGAAGAGATGTCACACTAGCAGTGCAAAACCAATTATTCTTCAGGATGCCTTGGAAAACTGTGTTTCCCACCTGGATGCACATGGAAGAAGTTCCATTAGTCAGACCTGATTCCAAGCTCGCTGCAGGGTTTCTAGTGCTAAGCTGGCATCATTTCCCAGGTGTACTCTTTCTTCTGTTTAAAGCCAGGGTCACATACTACTTCATGTATGTTCCCATGTCTCCCTCTTCTGGTGCAGTGCTGTTTTGGGGTGTTCTTACCTACCAGTTACTTAGTCCTGTGCCATCACTCCAGTTATGCTGGTAAAACTATGGGCTGAGCAGATAACTGAGAAATGGTTCAGAGCAATTTTTCTAGTTATTTTAATCCCAGCTCTGCTCACTGGCAAAACTGAGGAGGAAGAGTGCAGAGGAGAAGTTACATAAGCCAGCACTGCTGCTGAAAAGGTTCTGTGGGATGTCCTGAAGCTGCTGCTGCCACAGTGAGAAAGTGTTATGTGGAACTTTACGTAGTGACAAGCGAAAGAAGTTTCTTGGGGAATGTGCCAGACAAGCACCATCAGGACGAGTGGTAGCTGTCATTTCCTGGCATTTTATCCAGCCTCTGATGCATGGGAGCAAGTTACAGAGGCGGGCAGACTGTGGTCACACGGTTCTGTTGTACAGCTTAGATCCCCTCTGCATTCAGATGAATGTTCAGCTGTAAATCATGAGTGCCTCTGATTTACCAGAATGTTTCGTGTCTAGCGTAAAACCTCTTCTACAAATAACGATGCTCTTTGAAAAGGGAAACGCAACTGAAGCAATACTTGTGTTAACTGTAAACAGGCCTTGCAACATCCTCTACCTGTATGGGCAGTGGTTTCCCAGTGCTCTTCAGTCTGGTTGATGCTGATTATTTTTGGCATTGTCTGAATTTACAAAGAAGAGAATAGTAGTTGCACGCTGCTCACCTCTACATAAGCTGTAAAGGACTGTGGGGCATAAAGAAGATGCTGCCCTTTAGTACCGACGTGGTTTCTGCAACAGATAGTTTGGTTGTAACATTCAAAAGAGTTGAGAGCAAGATTCCCTGGTGAGTGAGGGCACAAAAATCACTTTGGAAGATGTGTAATGCAAATGCAGCTTGCAAGTCTGATACCTCACTGACCTCTTTGCCCGTCCACGTTGTGTACCTGGCGTAATGGATGTGGCTTCTTGTTGGCCATCTCAGTTCCTCTGTAAGACGACTTCTAGGTCATTGCTTACTGAGAACAGATGTGAAGGTCTCGGTATGAAACAGGTGTTAATTCTCCCAGAACGTGTCCAGCCATTAAAAACCCAAGCTGGTATTTGGATTCTACCCTGCTTTGGAGTGCAATAGGGAGCTGGAAGGTCAGTAAGTGTTTTTTAACCTTACTTTTTTTCTATTGCTACAAGAAATACTGCCTTTCCGTGAAGGATACGAGAGGCCTACCATCCCAAACGTTTGCACTACGCTTTTACACCCTTTATTAAACACAGAGACAACTTTTTTTTCCTCAGTATACATTTTTAGGTGGTACTGTAACTGGTTTTGTGACTCAAGTCTTCATTGCAACTACATTTGTCTTTCCTTTCCAAGCAAGTCTACAAGCGTGGCTCATTTGTCTGGTTTGAACACATTCTCTAGCCGCTGGGTATCTCTGCAGCCATCGACAGCCTGTTCTCCTTGAACTCTTCTCAGTAAGATGTTGAATGTAACAGTGGAAGTGGGCATAGATGTGGGGGGGGAAAAGGCCTGCTGCAACACTTGTGCACTGTTTGTTACCTGCAAAATACTATTTTGGTTTGTGATTAGTGTTTTTGTTTCCCTTTGGATCTTTCTGTTCTGCTGAGATGTATATATTTTCTAAATGATTTCTTTGTGTATATAGGGTATGTTCTTTAATGAAGAAAAGCAATGCAATAAAAGAGCTTTGCACAGTTCATTTTCACACAAAAGACATTGGAGCAACAACACAACAATACAACAATACAAAATCACCTGCCTGAAGAGGCAATTGTTGCAGCTTGCCAGTGACTTGATTTGAAAGCAATGCTTGAGTTTTGATAAAAGCAGAGATCATTAAGGACATAGAATTACTTGCCACCGAGCTTTTGAAGTTTCTTGCAGCATACCAAATCTCTTAATTAGCTGTTAAGGAAGATTTCTATAATAAATTCAGGGATTGCATAAAGAAATTTGACAATGTTGTTTATTGTTCAGGTATTTGAGAGTGTCTGTGGCAAGATGCCTGAGATTTTCTTTCATAGAGCAGGTGTCCCCATCAAGCGAACTTTCTTTTCTTCATGGGTTTAAAGACAACTAAAGATGCCTGCAACTACCACTGTGTACATGCAGCAGATTAGAGAGACCAGGAAACTTCAACCAGATTTGGAATTCTGTACAACCTTGCACTTTATTATAAAGTAATTTTTGCGACTTCAAGCAGCAATCAGTCATCAGCATTCTTTCATTTAGTCACAAATTCCATTTGGAAGAAAAAGGTACCTTGGAACAGCTTCTTTTTGAATGTTTTAAAAACCAGAATGACACAGAGAAGTGTTGATGCATCCTGTGTACATCATGTTTAAATTGGTTTCATGTAGCTTGTCATGTTTGTTTTGTTCAGGTGTGTATCAAACTGGAACTTTTTTCAACTGTAAATACATGTTTTTGTTAAATAAAGTCATGTAAAGTTACCTTAATCATCTGTTGTCAGTGTACTTTGGAACTTTAAAATGCAAGTACCTGTCTGTTTCTTCTTTATTTAGAATAGAATAAACCAAACCAGGTTGGAAGAGACCTTCAAGATCATCGTGTCCAACCCATCAACCAATCCAACCCACCCAAACAGCTAACCCATGGCACCAAGCACCCCATCAAGTCTCCTCCTGAACACCTCCAATGACGGCGACTCCACCACCTCCCTGGGCAGCCCATTCCAATGGGCAATCACTCTCTCTGTGTAGAACTTCTCCTAATATCCAACCTGAACCTCCCCTGGCACAGCCTGAGACTGTGTCCTCTTGTTCTGGTACTGGGTGCCTGCTTCCTTAGCAGTTTTGGTCTGTCCCAAGTCAGGACTTGGGCACATGTAAATATTGCAGGTGGAGGGGTTTTTGGTGATGCAGCCCTTCTAGTGACTTTTCTACTCCTGTCTTTTCTAGATAGCAAAAGGCCTTGTAAGAGCTACTTTGACCCTTTTGGTGACAACACAAGCGGAATTCCCCCAGATGTTGAGAATTTTGTACTTCTTGAGTTTATTGAAAAAGTTTCTTCCAATGCTACCTCTAGGGGGTTTTGTTGTTTTCTTTTGCTTTCTCATTATGGTCTTAATGGTGACTGACCAGTTACCTGTCTTTGGCACAGTTTTGACAGGAAAACTGACATATACTAGTGAGAACCAAAGGAGAAGAGGGGGTGTTGTAAGGACAAACATGGGCTGCTGAGGGAGGTGGTGGAGTCACCGCCCCTGGAGGTGTCCAAAACAACATTGGATTTGGCACTTGGAGCCATGGTTTAGTTGCCTGGAGGTGTAAGGTATTAGGTAATAGGTTGGACTTGATGATCTCTCAGGTCTTTTCCAACCTGGATGATTCTGTGGTTGTGATAAACTCATGCTTTCAGGAGTATGATGTTATGTATTCACAGATTATATTGGGCTGGAAGGGACCCTCGAAGGTTGTCTCATCCAACCCCCCTGCAGTCAGCAGGGACATCTCCAACCAGGTCAGGCTGCCCAGGGCCACATGAAAGATGATCTTGAATGTCGTCAGGGCCTCAAACACATTCCTGGGCAACCTGTTCCAGTAGTTTACCATTCTTATTGTAAAGATCTTCCTCCTTATGTCCAACCTAAATCTCCCCTGCTCCAGTTTCAGACCATTGCCACTCACCCTGTTGTTGAAGCCCTTCGAAACAGTCCTCCTCCAGCTCCTTCTGTAAATGCCCTTCAGATACTGAAATGTAGTTAAAAGGTCTCCCTGGAGCCTTTTGCTCTCCTGCTGAAGAGCCCCCAGGATTTAAAAAAAACAAAAGCCATCTTGCAAATCAGAATTATGGCAAACCTCTTTGTTTATTTTGTTTCCATGCTTTCTTTTCTTCAGAAAGAGGAACTGGCTTCCTTGATTTTTATTTTTTCTTCTGAATTCCCTTACAAGTGAGGCTCAGAGTAGCATGGTGATGTTTCATTGATTCCAGTCTCCGACTTAGCAGCTCTACAGCATCCACCTTTGCTTCAAAGTCCCGAAGCTGTGTTGCATGTCTAATCAAGCCCCACTTACACTGCAATTTCACATTGGTTTTGCACAGCCTGCGTCTGTGGCCTGTTTTCAGTGAGAATGTGTCTCTCCTGTAACAAGAGTTTTCCTACGTTCATCACCTCAGCCTTACTGCTCTGATGTTCAGCTTCCACAAACAGTAGTTTCTCTGTGAGCTGGCTGATACTATGCACCGTGTTAGAGAGCTCTTTGAGCTGCAGGATTTCATCACTGAGCTTGTTACTATTTCTGCTGCATTCTCATTCTTCATCTTCTCAAAGCCCATGACAGGTTAACCCTTTGCCTGTTCTCCCTGAGCTTTTGAGGTGGTTTCAAGGTTTTGGATTTCTAGAGGAGTAGAAATCAGAGAGTCATTACTCAATTCCTTTGGTTCTTGTCCTGCTCTGGAAAAAGTGCTTCAGTTCAAAATAAGTAATGACAATAAAGCTTCAAGGGGAGAAAAACATCGTACAGCTGCTATTTGATAGTGAGCGGTACATGTTGGGGTAAGAAATGAACTTGTCTCAAAGAAGAGGAAGACGCTGTCCTTTTTAGAAACCTTTTAGCCAGGAGGAGGAGAGATTACGATGGGACAGAACGGGCTGCATCCGCGGCTCGGGGAGGTGCCTGAGCTCCTTGTTCCGTTTTTTGGCCTGGATGCGACCCACAGCCGCGCTTCGGCGGCTCTTCCAGCCCCAGCGAGTGCCCTGGGGCGGCCGGGCTCAGCTCCTCGGGCCCCGCAGCCGCCTCCGAGTCGGGGCCGCTCCCCGCTTCCCTGGTTGCCCAGGCAACGCTGCTTTGGCTCCGCCCCTTTCACCGTGGCTCCGGCTCGGCCGCGCCCCTTCGCTCAGACTACCACTCAGCGGCGAGGTTGCTCGGGGTCTCCTCTTCCATTGGTCATTGGAAAGGAAGACGGATCCCAGTTGACCAATCCATGCTGCTCATTCATTTTAATACCCCCCGCGCCCAGGTGCATTGGTCTCATTGGCCGGGGATTCGGGAGGGAGGCCGAGCCCTTCGTGCCCATTGGCCGTCTGCCTCGGCGCTCCGCCTGTCGGGCTCTCTGCCATTGGCGCTGCAGGCGCAGGGGCGTGCTGGCGCGTGCGCGAGGGCTGCGGGCGGGCGGGGTAAGATGGCGGAACTGGGGAAGAAGTACTGCGTGTACTGCCTGGCCGAGGTGAGCTCTCTGCGCTTCCGCTGCACCGAGTGCGCCGACATCGAGCTCTGCCCCGACTGCTTCTCGGCGGGCGCCGAGATCGGTCCGCATCGCCGATGGCACGGCTACCAGCTCGTCGACGGCGGCCGCTTCACCCTTTGGGGCGCCGAGGCCGAGGGCGGCTGGAGCAGCCGGGAGGAGCAGCTGCTGCTGGACGCCATCGAACAGTTCGGCTTCGGCAACTGGGTAAGGGCAGCAGGCGCGGGGCGGGCTGCCGGTGGTGGGGGGTCCGCGTGCCACCTGACAACGAGGGAGCAGTGCCCAGCGGGGCAGCGCCGGCCCTCAGGCCGCGGGCGGGCTGCCCTCCTGCGGCTGACGCTCCGCGTTGCCGAGGGAGAGTGCACAGCCCCTGCCCAGGCTGGCGGCCGCGGGGTGCCTGGGGCTGCGGGCCACGCTAACCGGCCCGAGGGAAGCCACCGGCCTGGGCTGCGGGCTGCCTGCAGGGACGTGCGTGGTGCTGACGGGAGCCCCCCGTGTCACGGCCTGCCCTGCGGAGCCCCGGACACCGCATCCCCCATGCTTGGTGGGGGCACGCGGCTTCGTGACCGCTGGTAACCTCAGGGCTCGGCGTGTCCTGCCTGCAGGACAGCCGTTGGGTAAGGAGTGCTTCTGGCTCTCGGACCTCGACCTGTCGCTACCTGAAGTTCCCTCATAGTCCTTGCCCCAGACTGTTTGTAGACCTTGCACTCTCCTCATCTTCCCAGGCTTTTGCTTCAGTGTGTCCCAGCTGTAAGTGTGCTGCTTGCCCTCTGCCAGTGTGCAGCATCGTCATTTGGTTCATTAATAATTACTTCATTATAATTTGCTTTATTGTATCTAAAGGCTTTCAAAATCTTCAAGTTTATGATCATCATAGTTTGTTTTGGTTCTTCAATCTGTAGAACAGGGTAAACACTACCTGTCTTGCTCTAAATGCTGTCTGTATTTCTCTGCTGCTCTACATGTGCTTTGTGAATGAGTAGAATCCAAACAACGTGGTGATGTTATTCCTGGCTCAGCAGTCAGCTTCCTGGTGCAGATGGTGAGCTGACTTCCTGAGAGAGCCATGGATGCCCAGGAACCACTGTGTAGATCCAGTATCTCAGTGGTGTTCCTCTTGCTAGAGCCTTGGTGATGTTTCTGGTGCTGTTTTCACAGCTGATGTGCCCCTGTGCGTTTCTAAATGCTTACTTGGACCTAAAAGTGCAGGAAATGTGCCGAACTTCAGTGTTGCTGGAGAAGTTCAGGTATTGTGAGTTGGCTTTTGAGGATCAGGGAAGAAGAAGTCATGTGCTTTCCTGGGTGCCTGTTCTGCTGGAGGCGTAACAGGAATAATTTTCTCCCTCCTCCTTCTTTTTGGTTTAGGAGGACATGGCTGCTCACGTTGGAGCGTCCCGAACGCCTCAGGAGGTGATGGAGCACTACGTGAGCATGTACATCCACGGCAACCTGGGGAAAGCCTGCATCCCTGACACTATTCCCAACAGAGTGACGGATCACACCTGCCCCAGCGGCGGCCCGCTCTCTCCTAGCCTGACCACGCCGCTGCCGCCCTTGGACATCTCGGTGGCCGAGCAGCAGCAGCTGGGGTACATGCCACTGCGGGATGACTACGAGATCGAGTACGATCAGGATGCGGAGACTCTGATCAGCGGCCTGTCGGTGAACTACGATGATGACGACGTGGAAATAGAGCTGAAGAGAGCTCACGTGGACATGTACGTGAGGAAACTCAAGGAGAGGCAGCGGCGGAAGAACATCGCGCGAGACTACAACCTGGTACCGGCCTTTCTGGGCAAGGATAAAAAGGACAAGGAGAAAGCCCCCAAACGGAAGATCACGAAAGAAGAGAAGGAGCTGAGGCTGAAACTGAGGCCTCTCTACCAGTTCATGTCTTGTAAGGAGTTTGAAGACTTCTTCGAGAACATGCACAAGGAGAGGATACTTCGGGCAAAGATTCGGGAGCTGCAGCGGTACCGTCGAAACGGAATCACCAAGATGGAAGAGTCGGCAGAGTACGAGGCAGCCAGGCACAAACGGGAGAAGAGGAAGGAGAACAAAAACATAGCGAGCTCCAAGAGAGGGAAGGAAGATGGTAAAGAAGGAGAATTTGCAGCCATTGAAAACCTGCCTGGCTTTGAACTCTTATCAGACAGGGAAAAGGTGCTGTGCAGCTCTCTAAACTTGAGTCCTGCACGTTACGTGACTGTAAAAACCATCATCATTAAAGACCATCTCCAAAAGAGACAAGGAATCCCTTCCAAGAGTCGCCTTCCCAGTTACTTGGATAAGGTACTGAAGAAAAGGATTTTAAACTTTCTAACAGAAAGTGGTTGGATATCCAGGGATGCTTCCTGAGGCTCAGCTGGTCTGAAAGGACACAGCAGAGGCCCAGTGCAGCCTCCAGGACTCCCTTACGATTTTCTTTTCCTTCCCTCCCCAAAGAGACCGAAATTATGTCACTTAAGATCCACCAAAAAACGCAAGCACATAAAGCCCTGCAGTGTTCGTGATCCATAGTTCAGATAGACTTTTGCTTTGGATCATGGAAAATACTTAATTGTGAAACTTCTGCGTTGGATTCACTGCTTTTGGTACATCATGAGAACAGATCTCTTTCATGTGAACTTACTTGAGTCCAGTAGTGTCTGAGGAGTTACTTGGCTCCTTACTGCTGGATGCATGTAGTGTAATCCTTGCTTTTCCTTGAAGGTGGGAGATGGTTTCATTTGCTGGAAACCTTCTTCTCCCGTTGTTTTGTTGTTTTGGCATCATGCTGGCAGCAAAGTGAAGCTTACAGAAGTCCTGAGCTCGGGAGCATGGTGAGCTGGGATTTTCATGACCATTGTTGAGCTTTTAGATCGTTCTCCTTGGTAACTACAGCCAAGGGTGAGAGGTTCTGTCAGGAACACAGCAGGGATGAGCCATGGCAGGGAGGGGAAGGAGAGAAATGCAAGTGGGTGAGATGCCTTCAGGTACTTGTGCTGTGGAAAGGGTTCTTGAAGAGCTGCCTCCACACCCTCTGGAGCTCCAGCATTCACTGATGAGTAGCAGAGTTGCAGTACTATGAGGCAGCTGTAGTGGTGTGTTCCAGAGGAGGGGTCAGCACTACTGACAAGTGGCTGATTTGAGCCAGAAATGGGTTTTGAGAAAACAGGCAGTGGGTTGTTTTGCTGTGGTTGGGAGCCTTAGGCAGCAAGATCACACTTTCTTCTTGTTGGGGGAACCTCCTGCTGCTTTGGTGTCTGTAACTTCTGAGCTTGTATGGATTGAGGGATGTAGCTGCCTTTTCTGATTTGATTGGGAGAGACAGGGAGTGAGACTCTCAAATGGAAGGTGACTTCTGAGAGTGGTTTTTAAAACAAAACTGAGAAGTGATGCAGATCAGGTCAAAGTGCACAGCTGGTATGCTCCTGAATCACAGAGCTGTAGGTCCAGCCCTTGCAGGGTTCTAGCTGCACAGACCTTGAAATATACCAGAATTAATGTGCTGAAATTACTGACGTGGTAGAAGTGGGACGCAGCCCACCACAGAGGGAACAGTGCACTGGGAGAGGTGGCTGGTCACAACTTGTAGGGGCTGCAGTCTAAACAGGGTGCTTGCCATGGACACCAGCTGGTGATGGAACACAGCATGCAACAGGAATGCCAGATCCCTGGTGCTCTTCTAGCATGATCTACCAGTTAAGAGAAAGATGTTGAAGGAGGACTAGAAAAAGATTTTCATGCTCACTTTGTCCTTAAATTCCCATCCTGGTATGTAGCTGAGTAAGGAGTGGTGGTTGCCAGGTGGAATTGCACAATGCTGCTTGTGCCTGCAACTGGAGGTCAGTTGGGCAGGTCTTCTGGAGTGCATGTGTGCCAAAACATGGACCTTGACTGGCCTCAGAGCAAGCACTGGAAACGTCATCCTGGTTTGCTGCTCTGGGCTGTAGTCAGTGAGGGTACCGCAACGTTCTGCAGGTTGGCAGAGTACACTGATCAGGACTGGGTTTCCATTAATGCATCCAGCATTACCAAGAGTGTCACCAGTGAGATTGGAATGAAAAGCTGAAATTACAAAGCCAGCATTTCTAAGGAAGAAACAAACTAAAACTCTAGTGCCTTTTTCTTTTGAGCTTGTAATGTCCCTTCAAAAGAGGTAAGGGCTATGTCCTCTGGGATCTACTACTTTGGCTTACCTGTGAGTGGCTTGTGGAACACTTAGGACAAAACTGTCTCTCCTTGGCAGCGGTGGAGCTAACTGCAGTGTGCTGAGTAGCTTTAACAACCATTCCCACCCTAGGTGCATGCACAAACAGCACACAGGTTCCTGAGGTGTAAACCCTTGGTTATTTTCTGCCCTGCTCCTCTGGGAAGGAGGCTCAGCCTCCTTTCTGGTACCCTTGTTTATGCAATTTTGGTTCTTCCTGTAACCTGTTCCCTAACTGCTATAGCACACCGTTACTGAGAGCGTTCTGGAGCCTCAACTCTGTGTGGAGCTGGGAGGTTAGAAGAATTGGGATGGGAGGGGGGTGTTTATGAATTCACCCCCACTCCCCCCCCCTAATATGTGACTTTTATATTTCTACAGTGTTTTGGCACATACAAGTCTAACTGAAGCAATAGCCTAAAGCCCAGCTGAACAATAACTTAAAGAAACCTAGGCACCAATAAGTCATTTAAATGTGGAAATGAATTCTACACTTTACTTCCTTAATTCCTCAGCCCCTACAAAACAAAAAAGGTTGGGTGGGGTTTTTTTTTTGTTGGCTTTCTCTTTTTTTTTCTTTCTTCCTTCCTTTTTTTTGGTGCTAGAAGTAACTTATTGAACATCAAAATGAATGTAAAATAAAAGTATTTTTAATGTATGAAATATGGATATCAATATTTATTTTATACTTGCAAGCAAATTCAAGGTGGTAACTGTTTGCTTTAGCAAATACTAGTCCCTTGGAAAGGGCTTCCCTAGAAGCAGTGTCTCGTTGTCAGCTACGCTTTTAACTTTAAAGGTGACTTGCACTAGAGGATGCTGCTGTTCCCTGTCTCCATATGGAACTGATTTAGTCTCAGCATTCCTTTGTAATGAGCTGCTGATTTTTGTTTGTTTGTTTTTAAGTTGAGATGCAGTTATGTTAAGCCAGCAACTTGCTAGAGCTGTGCTGCTTCTCTTCTGTGGTGAAGGGGCTGAGAAAAAAAACAAACCACATGGCAAAGAGCTCTTCAACTTGTATCTTGTGTGCATCTGGAAGTGCTTCCTGTACTGTACAAATAACCTAGCCTTCATGTTGCTAATGAAAAGGTGTTTTATATGCTTAATGCTCTTGACTTTTTTAATTAAAGATATTACTAATGATAGTATCTGTCCTAGCAGCATTGATGTAAGCCTATGAGAAAATGACACTCCATAAGCTGTTCCAAATACTGATCTGCTACTGACAGAGGCAGCAATAAGTCTGTTTTAATGCTGTATGTTTACTTCAATCAGTCCAGTCCCAATGATGTTTTACAGTAATATTTGCTCACTAAGTATCAAGGGAGAATCTACCTCCCCTCTGTGTGTACTACCCAGTGCAGAAGGGTTTGTTACAGAGTATTCTGGGTACAGACCCTCCTGCCTTGGCCTGCTGCAGTTGCAGCAAGCATTAAGAACAGCATTAGTAGGTATGCACGAGTCTTGGACCATAAACTGCCTTGTGAATCACACAAACTGAGCACTCTACCATTACTCTCTTGTGCCACGGCTGCATCTGGTACCTTTGTGACTGTAACAGACTCCACCAGCCTCTGGGTTTGCTGTCTCTGCTTGCAAAATGTTCTTGCATGTGCCCCAGCTGCTCTTCAGTGCTGATGCATTAAATACTGTGAAGGAAGGTGCCTGGTGAGCACACTCAGCTTCCTAGTTTCTTCCTTAAAGGGAATGTTGCACTCCTTTGAGCAATGTACTGGTGGAGCTGTGCCAGACACACAAATGCCTGTGCTGAAACCATGTGAAACCTAACTGATGTTGTGCACACTCAGCATTTTACTAGGTTTTTTGCATTGTACATTGGTAAATAAAATTGTATTAAAGTTTCTTTCTATTATTGATTTAATGGTAACCTAGCTTGTGTGATGAGGAGAAGGCCTTCATCCTTTGCAGTGACAAAGGGTGATGCTATTTGGATGAATGGTCATGATTGCAAAATAGCTAAAAGCAGAGGTACTGGTGGTGGCTTTGTTGGCTGGACTCTATGATCTCAAAGGTCTTTTCCAACCTGGTTAATTGTATTCTATTCTGATTTCAGAAACAGCTTACTGTTTGACTTCTTCAGTGCTGCTGTTGTAGGGCAGTGTATGGCTGATTTTAGCTCTTAGTAAAGACTTAAGCTTTCCATGCTGGAAGGGCAGGCCAAGGAACAGTTACTTGAACTAGTGTTTTTAAAGCAAATAACCAAGTCTTGTGCTGAGTATTTATCAGCAACTTGTGTTTAAGAACACCCTGAATGAAGCAGTCCAAAGTAGTTTGTATGAGGTGCTAGGAAGCTGATTAATAATCAAACCTGCTAGGGAAGAAGCTGTGCTTCTACTTGCCCTGCTGGAAAAACTTCTATACTGATAAAGTTATTGTTAGATTTAGTTCAGATCCAGAGGGCTGGGAGGAGGGCATAAAAATACATAACAGTTCTTAAAAGTACAAAAATAGACCCCGGTCCCTCAGAGGCCTATCAGTGGAGCATGGCTTCCAATCAGCACACAGGAGAACTGATTTCTCAATCCCACTACACACAACTATCCTAAAAGCTATCCTAGAGGGAAGGAAGTCACTCTCAAATTCAACTGAAGTATATGGAATCTTCCCTTTTTTGCCCTGTAGTTTTACACTCAATCTTTGCACTTTGATCCCTGTACTTGACTAGTTTGAAAAAATTAACACTGTAGCTGTCCTCCCCTGCCCCCTCAAAGCATTCATTTTCTGAAGCATGACTAACCCCCAAGCACCCAGCACGCACTTAAGTTCTTCCTAGCTAACTTCCTAAATGCTTGCTAGTTGTGCAGGTGCCAAGTTCCATCCCTTCCTGTCCAGGTGGTCAGACAGATGCAGGACAATGCTCTTGCTTATCTGGTGTATTTCAGCCTACTTGTGCAGGGCTGGGAGCAGCAGGTGGAGTTAGACAGGGCAAGAGCTGCCCATTGGGAAGTTCTTCTGCAATTTAAGATCAAAGCTGAATGAATGCACGAAATGAAGATGAAGGTAAGTTCACATTTTTGTTGGAGCCACTTACATGCAATGATTTATGCAGTTCTAAAAGACAGGTACCAAGCTCTCAGCTACTTCTTTCTTTGGGTATTCTTGGCTTTCAGCAGGGCTGTATCTACAGTTTGCATAACAAACTGATTGTAAAGCTTGGAAGACACAAGACTATCATCAGCAAAATTGTTTAAACCAATTTATACAATATTAAATTAAAAATCCAGAGATAGGATAAAGTCTATTGGTTCTTCAATGCCATACAAGTATTAGATGGTTTTCTCAGGTCAACATTAGTACAGAACAAAAAGGGTTAAACAATTACAAATGCTGTCTACTCTCCATTGCCTTTTATTTACAGGTCAGACTTCACAAAGATGTCACTTTTGGCTTGTGGAGATTATTTCTGAGTAGACAAAAAGGGGCATTTATCACATCAGTGTGTAAAAGCTGACAGGCACTTGCAGGAAATGGGTTATTTGTACTGTTTCACCCACTTCTGCAGGGTCAGCTTCTACAGAACAAAAGGAGGTGTTGGAACCACTGTTTGGATTTCCAATCTAATGACAAACATGAGATTGCAAATTGTGTTCCTTTCAATTTGATGCACCTTCAGAAGCAATAATTGTGGGGGCAAAAAAAAGGTTTATCTAATCTCAAGCATGAGAGGGCCCAATGGCTCCTGTACTTCCCCCTTGAGAAGGAAAGCTTAGGGAACTGTGACATCGAAGGCCACGAAGCAGGAGAATTTCATCAGTTGCTTCATTTTCCCAGGGAGACCTCAATCAATTCATTTACACCTCTCAGGGGGGCAGAGGAAAGGAGGAAAGCATGGCATAAAAGAAAAACCACCCAGCTGTTTAATAGTTGTATGGCATTTTCACTCCTCAGACCGAGCAGCTACGCATCTTTCACAACACCCACCAAGGCGGGCCGCAGCGTGCGGCCGTGCAGCTTATAGCCAATCTTGGACACCAACGCAATAGTGCCGGGCTCCTTCCCTTCCATGGGGGTATGAAACAACGCCTCGTGTTCATAGGGATCGAACTTGGCTCCCACAGGATCCAGTCTCAGCAGGCCATGTTTTTTGAACACTTTCTGAATCTGTGATTCTGTCATAACAAGACCTTCATACAAGCTCTTCAAGTGAGGATTGTCATCCTTGATTTCTTCTTTTGGAACACTTTCTGTTGCTTTCTCCAGGATGTCTGCAACTTCTAGTAAGTCCTTACAGAAGCTCTGAATCCCTGAAAAGAAATAGAGAGAAATGGAATCACCCACTGAGGAAAAGTCAAAGATAAAAAGAAAATCCCAGCCTGCAACCCCAAAACCTACAGCAATCACCTGTACCCTTAGATTAACAGGACAGGGAATGCTGTAAACATGTGGGGTAAAGCATCCTTTCAAATGTAACCTGATGACACAGAGACCTTGAAATCCACAGCACTAGCTCCTCTAGTTCTATAAAGGGAAAAAAAGGTAATTTAACACTTGTCAGAGCTAAAGCTATGCTGATAACCTGGCACTGGCAGTTAGAATTCCAATGAAAGTTACCAAAATCTTCAGATGGCTTCAGGTAATTCCCACTCTTGTCTCTCTCACCCTGGGATTCACCTAAAACTCAAAGCATTATGCTCCCCTACTCTGATGTGCTGAAGCTATTGGCAGGAGCAAAAACAGTCAAGACTGATGAGGAGCCCAGAAGATCAACAGGGATTCTTCACTGAATGGCCAGAACTCTCATCTCTCCCTCCCACTAGGAACCACCTGTACCGAATCAGAAGCTGTGCCGTGTGAAGAACCAAGTCCAAAAAGAGGACCAAGAAAAACAAAAAAGCCAGCAAAGCAGAAGGTAAGCCAGTGTTTCATGCTCTTAGTTCCGTTTTCTGCAGTCAGTTCTGAGACTAAAGTGTGTGAAAAAGGCAAACTGCAGGCTGCACACCTCACTGAAAAATCTCCTGGTGCTATACATGTTGTAGGAAATCATATGCCTAATGTAAAGGAAATTTCAAGTTCTTGACTTTAGGTGTTGAAGCCTTCTGCCATTTCCTGGCAAAATGATAACAATTCTGATGCAAAGTAAGGAACTGTTCAAAGTCCTCTCTCAAATACACTTCCTAACCCAGCAGCCAGGATCAGGACTGTCCAATCTGCAGGCCAGTCTGCTCAGTTTTCCAGGTTCTACATTTCCTGGGGCTTGCAAATGCACCCAAAAGGAGCCTTCACTCACCATATAACTTTGCCTCTTCTACCAACTTCTGGCTTCTTTGTCTCACATTTTCTGCATCTGCCAAGGCTCTCTTGTACTTGTCCTAAAGAAAATACAGTAACAGAAGAGATTTTTATCCCTGGTGATTGACAAGAATTCAAATCAGCACACTCAGTACACAGCAGCAATTTAAACAGTTACACATCCTAGGCCCACCAGCTAGAGTAGTATGAAGATGACAAGCCAATTATTACAGCTGCCTTCAAACCAAGGCAGATGTTTGCTTCACTTTAGTGCAGACACAAGTGAGGGAAAGGAAATGAGATGGACTTCCAGACTCAGGGTTTGTCCATGGATTAGCTGGTTTTCAATGTACAGAGATCAAGTTTCATGATTAAAAGATTTCTGCTTTTTCTGATGGATGTTCACAGAGAAACTTCATCAGCCATGAAGTATTTTGACACTATGGTAAACGCTGGACTTGATGATCTTGGAGGTCTCTTCCAACCTGGTTGATTCTGTGACTCTGTGACAAGATTCAACCCACAAAAATCACAGAATTGTTTTGGTTGGAAGACACTCAAGATCATTGAATCCAACCAGTAAACCACTAAGAGATGATTTCAAACCATCTCTTTTCTCTCCATACATACCACTAAGTGTCCTCCAGATTTTTCAGACTTTGGCACAAACTATGAAGCTTAACTCCTCTGCTGTTGAGTTTTGGTCCCTTCCTAGCAATATGGTTATCCAGCAGCAGATGTACTAAGAGTGAACTGAGCACTTCAGGTTGAGTGCTTCAGCACCTAACCCAGAACAACACGGTGGGCTTCCACTCAAATATGCTCAACCTTCACAGGCTAGTGAAGTGTCTCAGAATTAAAATAGTCAATGAGTTGAGTGAAAAGCCACATTAGGTAGCCAAGAGGAAATGCTGTCAACAGAGATGCTAAATGACACCTCTGCTTTGTCCTTCAGTGCTTTGGGAAGGACAAATGATCCATAGGTGCTGCTTCTATAGAAGCCCAGAAGGTTCTGGGCTACCTCTCAAAGTCTCAAACACTCTGGGAAGACAATTCATATAAAGGTCTGATCCACAAAACCAACATCCTGGTTTAACCTACACCTCCCTCCTCTCAGGGCATCTCTCACCCTCTGGTTAAGTCAAGCATGGGAGAGAATGCAAGGGACATCAGGCCAGATGGAGGGAAGGTGTTACTTCAGCCTGGTATTTGAAAGGCTCTCCAACAGTGGTTTGAAGTTTCCACTTCCTAAATATTTAATAAGTACACTATTATATGAAAGCTAAGCATCATTAACCCTGACCTTTCAAATGTCAGCAGCTGCTTCCAGAAAGCCTGCTCTTAGCACACACAAATACCTCCAGCAGAAGCACACTGAGACCCTTCTGCACATGCACTTCCAGAAATTATTTCTCCACTGAGAAAAACCTAAGTGAATTGAAGGCAGCAACCCTCAGGCTGCAGAAGGTCCAATTCTATCCACAAATTGGAATGAAACTGTGCAAAATCTTACTTTTGGGCCAGCTGTTGAGAGTACATTTGCTCTTAAGTTTACAGAAAGTATTAAATTGTAGGGGTTTATTCAATAACTCAAGCCTGCAGTGGGCAGTAGTGTCCTCCCTACTCTAGTCATGGGGTCTGTGGTGACAGGTTGGACTCAATGATCTTTGAGGTCTCTTCCCACCTTAGTGATACTGAAAACACTGTATTCAAACTGTGCACCAAGACTCTACAATGAGCACTCTTAGGCACGCTGTAATGCATGCAATCTGATGACTAAATGACACCTACAGTAACTTCTTTCAGTTGTTCCTCCAGTTTGGCCTTTTCTTCAGTCAATGTTTTTTCAACAGAGCTGGGTTCAACCCTCTGCTCATTTTGTCTCTGACTCTGGTCCTCTTCCAAGTTCTGGCCACTGTTTTTCTGTTGTGTTGCTACACAAAGAAGTCGTGGAGAAGTCCTAAGGGAAGAAAAGCATGGACAATATTAATCAGTTGCTTAGAGTACTGGAAATTCACAGATTGAAGTGCAAATACAACAATCCTAGTCTCTGAAAACTGAAGAACCTTTAATCAGAAGTAACTGAACTTAGTCCATATAAACTGTTTCAGAAAATAACTGCAAGATAACCACCCCCAGGCAGCAGCTTTTAAGTGTCCAGTATATTCTGTTGATGAGGCAGTGGCACTTTTAAGAGGAATGTGAGGTACTCTATGAGGAAGCAAATCCAGTTTATGTGATGCAATCATCTGCAACAGTCTCCCAGGGAACACATTAATGAGAACAGCAGTTTGCCACTGATTGCTAGAGAGCAAATGAAAAACTTTCAGTGTCACAACTTTGTTATTGCTATATCACAAGTATCACATCAAGAACGGATCAGTCTCCACGAAGATAATTTATCCCTTCTGAACGTTTCTCAGGCTGAACTAGCTGAGCCTCCAAAGCTTGGAGTTGATGAACGAGGCTGGTGGATCAGTGCCACAGTGACAAAAGGCTTCAGATCCCTGCATGCCACACCAAGAGCTCAGGCATGGAGGCCTTCAGATCCCAAGCCAGGAGTGCTCCTCCAATGCCTGGCCAGGCACTTCTCACGGGGAAGCGTATGGGAAACCATCAAAGGGGGGCAGGGGGCTGGGACCAGTCCGTCCCCGCTGTAGAAAGGTGCCCAGAGGCAGAATGCGGGGCTCAGGGCCTGAAGCACTCTGCTTGGTAGGGCAGGGCCTCGCTCTCCGCCTGGCCTAGCCCGGCCAGACGCTGGCCAGGCGATGAGCGTGGACCCGGATGCAAACCCGTCCCGACGCGCCCGATCTAGGCCAGACGTCGCGGCGCGACCCTTACCTCAGGGAGAAGTTAAGCAGCGGGTACCGCGGGCGCAGCGCGGCCCGCACGCACTGAGCCACCGCCGCCATTGCACCTTCCTGCCTACTGACCGCCTCAGCCCACCCTTCCGGGCCCCCGCGAGACAGCCACCAATCAGCGAGGGGGCAGGTTAAGAGTGACATAGCTAAAGACCAATCAGAGAGCGGGTGTACGCCCTCAGGGCACATAAGTAGGGCGGGGGCGGAGACAGTGGTTATTCCGGCGCACTGTGCGTTGCTCACGCGAGGCGCGCTATCGTCTCCCCCGCCCATGGCGGAAAGTGACGTGACTGGGCGGGACGGAGGACGTGCTGAGGCGGGGCACGCGCCGCGGGCCATTTGTCACGTGAGGAAGGCGGAGCGGGCGCTGCGTCTGTCGTGCCGGCGCTGTGCTGCTGCTTGGGGGGCAGGCGGCTGGCGAGGGTTAGGCGGGCGCGTTTGCCTTGCGAAACTGGTGAGCGCACGCTGGAGGCGATGTGGTGCTGCGCGTGGTCCAGCCTATGGATCATAGAATGCCCTGGGTTGGAAGGGACCTCCAAAGGTTATCTAGAAGTCCCCTGCAGTCAGCAGGGACATCCTCCACTAGATCAAGTGGCTCAGAGCCTTGTCGAGGCTGGCCTTGAATACTTCCAGGAAGGGGGCTTCAGCCGCATCTCTGGGCAACCTGTTCCAGTGCTCCACTTCTTCCTGACATCCAATCTAAACCTCCTCTAATTTCAAACCATTGCCCCTTGTCCTATCGCTGCAGGCCTTTGTAAAGAGTCACTCTACAGCCCTCTTGTAGGCCTCCTCCAGGTACTGGAATGCCACTATTAGGCCTCCCCAGAGCTTTGTTTTCTCCAGGTTGAAGAACCTGAGCTCCCTCAACCTGCTCTCATAGCAGAGGTGTTCCAGTGCCATGATTGTCTTCATGGTCCTCCTCTGGACCCACTCCATCAGTTCCCTGTCCCACCTGTGTTCAGAGCTGGATGCAGTACTCCAGGTGAGTTCTTAGCAGAGCAGAGGGGCAGAATCACCTCTCCCAACCTGCTGGACATGCTTCTTTTGATGAAGTCCAGGATGCTATTTGCCTTCTAGGCTACAAATGTACATTGTTGGTTCATAGCCAGCCTCTCATCTGCCAGAACTCCCAAGTCCTTTTCCCCCCAACATGTGTTGATAATGAGGATTGTCCTGGCCTGGGTGCAGGACTTTGCACTTGCTCTTGTTGAACCTCATGGGGTTCACCTGGGCACAACTCTCCACCTTGTCCAGGTCCTTCTGGATGACCTCCTGTCCCTGTAGCATATTGACAGCACCACTCACCTTGGCATCATCTGCAAGCCTGCTGATGGTTCACTTGATTCTACTGTCTATATGGTTGATAAAAACCAGTACTGGTCCCAGTATGGTCTATTTGACTCGTCCCACTAAACATCCAGGTGTAAATATTTCTTAACACCTCCTCCTCTCCCGCCAAGAGTTTTCAGGTATTTCAAGCATTCAGGACATTTAAGAGGCGAGGCAGCAGCGCGGAGCACTGACGGAGCGGCGCACGCTGCTGCGGAACCGCAGTGCAGACGATGAAACACGCGGTGGCAGCACTGAGTACTGACGGGGCATCGTCTGTCCCTGGGTGCGAGGAGCAGCTCAGTTCCCTCGGCTGCCTCATTCGCCTCCTCCAGACTATCACTGCCACACTCACCTGCAACCCATTTCCTGCAACACCGCCGAAATGCAGTGCCCGAAATCAAGCTGTCTGGCCCTGATCTCCAAAGGCTTTACTGAGTCAGGGGCTTGGAAGCATTTCTGTGCCATGGGGGTTTCTCCACTGGGCCTGTGGTAAATCCTGGTTTGGGGCAATCAGCCTCAAATTAGGATGAAAAAAGGGGAAAATGGAAAGTTAGGGGTTTTGAAAGCATTTTTATATCTTGAACAGAGATTTATCTAGAGGAGAGGGTTGAGAATTTAAATCCTTTCTGTAAATAGTATTTATAGGCATTTTAGAACCCTCCTATAAATGTCTACACTTATGTCTTTCTTTATACATATAAGTATTTAGGGAAGTTATCTATAAATACTACATTTTATGTTATATATAATAGAATGGGGACAATCCCCATTACCAAGCCAGGCTGCAGGATGATAAGATCAAGACCAGCCCTGCAGAAGAGGATTTGGGAGTGTTGGTGGATGGATATGAACCAACAAAGTGCACTTGCAGCCTGAAGGCCAATGATGTTCTGTGCTGCATCAAAAGAAATGTGGCCAGCAGATTGAGAGGTGATTCTCCACACTCTTTGTGGGGTCTGAGGCCTGTCTGTTGTGGAATGTTGAAAGCACAATTTCCCTGCTGTGGAGGGTGTTAGAAGAATTGATTGTTAAAGGGTTGTGAGCTAAAGGAGCATACAGCAGCACCCAGGACAGCAAGAACTCTCCCTTAGTGTTGCAAACCCTTGGCTCAGCTCTTTCCTTTTTGAGAAATGCTTCAGGGTTTGCAGAGTGTTTCCTGGAAAGTGGTTTAGAAGATCAGGTTTTGCAGTTTCAAAAGCTAAACGAGCACTTTTGTGTGAGGCTTTCCATGCCTCATTTTGGGGATTGATTTCTTGCTTGTGTCTAAGGAAAGCTAAAGGAAAAACCTATCTTCAGCCCAGATCAAACCAAAATGTTTTTGGCTTGATGGCCAAACTGACAGATTAATTATTCTCAGTTCTACTTAGGCACTGAAAAGAGATTTATTTTCTTCCCTGTAAAATGAACCATGTAACTGAGAGATGCATGTGTTTTCCAGGAGACAGTGGGACTGGTCACACATACTCTGTATGCAAGCTGTGGTCAGTTGGATGAGACCCATGCTTTTTCCCCATTGTCACAGCTGGTGTTCTTGCATGGAGTAGTTTCAAAAGTCAGTTCATAGTATCATAGTATCAGTCAGGGTTGGAAGGGACCACAAGGATCATCTAGTTCCAACCCCCCTGCCATGGGCAGGGACATCTCACACTAGATCAGGCTGGCCAGAGCGTCATCCAGCCTGGGCTTAAACACCTCCAGGGACGGGGCCTCGACCACCTCCCTGGACAACCCATTCCAGGGCTTCACCACTCTCACGGTGAAGAATTTCCTCCTCACCTCCAGCCTCAATCTCCCCACCTCCAGCTTCATTCCATTCCCCCTAGTCCTATCACTACCTGAGATCCTGAGAAGTCCTTCCCCAGCCTTCCTGTAGGCCCCCTTCAGATACTGGAAGGCCACAATGAGGTCACCTGGGAGCCTTCTCTTCTGCAGACTGAACAGCCCCAACTCCTTCAGTCTGTCCTCATAGGAGAGGTGCTCCAGCCCTCTGATCATCCTTGTGGCCTGTCTCTGGACACATTCCAGCACGTCCATATCCTACAAAAGCTTGTGCAATGCACTGTTCTCAGTATAAGACACAGAACCAAATTGCAGTAAAAGTTGGGGGAGAGGGGGAAAGCTAACCAGGAATTCAGCAATGTATGGAGATTTCTTACTGGTGGTGGCTAACTGGCCTGATGATCTCTCTCATTGGGCCAGAGCCTTGACTGTCTGAACCAAGTCATTGCAGTATAAGACAATAGTTTGTAGTGTAAGCAATAGCTGGGGATGAGGAGGGTACTGCTTGAGGAATGGAATTCAAGCGTCCAAAAGCTGCGTGGCAATGGATAAGCTGAACATGATACTGGTTTTCACCAAACCTCCTGGTATTAAAACTAGAAAGCAAAACTAGTAGAAGGCCAATTTAAAATTACGTGTTAGAAAGAGCTGTTTTGGGCAGAGGCAGCAAATAGTGAGACTGCTGGTACAGGAGTTTGTGGAGACAGTGTCAGCAGGTTCAAGGAGGAGCTGGACAAATTCAGCGACACTGTGGTGGAATGGTAGAGTAATACTGCACCCAGCTCTGGTGTCCCTCAGCATAAGAAGGACACAGAGCCTTTGAAGTGAGTCCACAGGAGGGCCACAGAGATGATCCAAGGGCTGGAACAGCTCTGCTGTGAGGATAGGCTGAGAGAGCTGGGGGTATTCAGCCTACAGAAGAGAAGACTCTGGGGGGGAATCTTAGAGCTGCCTTCCAGTACCTGAAGGGATCCTGCAGGAAGGATGCAGAGGGACTTTTCATAAGGGTGTCTAGAGACAGGACAAGAGAGAGTGGTTTTAATCTGAGGAAGAGTAGGTTTAGACTGATCTTAGGAAGAAGCTCTTCAGTATAAGGGTGGTGGTAGTCTGGAACAGGCTGCCCAGGTAGGGTGTGGACCCTCCCTCCCTGGGGGTGTTCAAGGGAAGGCTGGATGAGACCGTGAGCAGTGAAATCTAGTTGAGAGGTGTCCCTGCCCATGGTGAGGAGATTGGAGCAGATGATCTCTAAGGTCCCCTCCAACCCTTGCTGATGTGCAAGGTGACAAGCACTGGCTGGAAATGTGGAATATATTTCATCTAAGGATTTGTACAGCTAAAGCTTGAACCTTTGTGTAGAAGGAACACCAAATGAAGGCAACTCTGCCCAAGCAGAATTCCTTCACAGCCTTCAAGGAAAATGTGTAAAGAAAACCTCTTGGAGCTGATCCATCCCTCAGCCAACACTCCACAAATGAGACTTTCATCCTGGCCATGAACTCCATGCAACCTGCTGTGCCATGGTCACATCTGCTGGGACTTGGCTACATCCATAGCTCACCACAGTACAACACTGTGAGTGCCAGCATCTTGTCTGGGCCTTTCTGTCCCTGCTTGGGGGTGGAGAAAGGGGCTTGCAGAGCATGGTGTGGGGAAGTTGTATAATGCTGCTGTGAGGGGGTTGTTCTTGCTCTTGCTAACCTGTGCTGTAGACTACATGTTGAGGAAAGACTATCCTTCCCCTTGCCTGTCAAAGTCCTTCACCAGTGCCATGGGAGAAACAACAGAGCCTGTTTTTCATCTGCCTGGGGTTATTTTGGTGGGTTGCAGTCCTCTTGTGCTCCTCCAAGAGGTGCCTAGGCATTTGAGAGTGAGCTATGGGGTGAAGCCAGGGTGAATAGACCCAGGTCTGTTCTTGAATAGCTGCAGAAAATTCCTTTGGAGGTGTTATGTGTACTCAGAGGCTATTGCAGGCTTCCTGAGGGCTGTTACACCTTTCCTCCTTGACGAATCCAGGGGGGTTTTACACATTGGATTATTACAGGGTGCCCTTTTAGCCCCTTCTAACACAACACCATTTGCATTTGTTCTCCCTCTGGAGGGAAAGAACAGTGAGATATTCACAGGCTTACAACCCCTGCACTTAACAGAAATGAAATGGGATCTCATGCCAACTGTGTGTCTTGCCCTCTCCTTGCTTTGTGCACTTCGAGGCTCTCCCAGCCAGTCTCTGTTAGGTGATTAATTCCACCTCCTGCTAAATGAGTTTACAATTAAAATGGGCTTATTCATGGCAGCCACTGAATTTTCACTTCTCTTTTTTTTAAATATGTAATTGAAAACACACCCAAACTAAAGCTGCCTGTAAGGATTCATTTTCATTTCCCCAGAATGCTCTGTCTCCAGGGTAAGGAAGGAAATTCCAGGGAGTTAGCCAAGACAATCAGGGTTAATGTGCTCTTTGAAAAGTGTGGTGCAAGGAGGACCCTCGATTTCTCATCCAGAGGTCAGGCCTGCTGCTGGGACACTGGTCTGGATACAAGAGGGAGAGGGCATGTATCTGGACCCCTGTGTGTTGTGTCCAGGATGCAGTTTGGGAGACCATAGACCATGTGCAGCAGCCATGGGAATGTCAAGGCTGTTTTTCAGGAGTAACGTGTGCTCCTGCACAGGGGAGCAAAGGCTGTTTTCAGTTGTGTGGGGGATGCCAGGCTGCATAGCATGAGTGATGTTGTAGCTGGGATTGCTTAGCCTGGAGGAGACTCAGGGATGACCTTATCACTCTCTGCAACTACCTGAAGGGAGGTTGTAGACAGGCAGAGGTTGGTCTCTTCTCCCAGGCAACCAGCACCAGAACAAGAGGACACAGTCTCAGGCTGCGCCAGGGGAGGTTCAGGTTGGATGTTAGGAAGAAGTTCTATACAGAGAGAGTGATTGCCCATTGGAATGGGCTGCCCAGGGAGGTGGTGGAGTCACCATCACTGGAGGTGTTCAGGAGGAGACTTGATGGGGTGCTTGGTGCCATGGTTTAGCTGTTTGGGTGGGTTGGATTGGTTGATGGGTTGGACACGATGATCTTGAAGGTCTCTTCCAACCTGGTTTGGTTTATTACTTATTATTATTATTATTATTATTATGTTAATTATTATTATTTATAATCGTGAGTGTAGGAACCACTTATGGGGCTGGTGCTTTTTGTCTGGCTCTCCTTGATACCCAAAATATTACATGTTGAAACCTCATTCAACCCAGCTTGAGCCAGTTCAGCAAGGGAAACAGAAGTCAAGGCAGTGATACAAGAGACAGCATGGCCTTACCATCATGCTAGTCTAGGCAATGGTGTGGATCACCCAAGGGCATCTCAGCATCCTGGATAGTGGCAGGGCTGACTTTATGGCTTTTCCTTCCATGGTGCACATGAGTTCATCTTGGTTTGTCTTAAGACTTCTAAAAAGCTCACCCACATGCATTACAGACCCTTCTCTGCAAATCTGCTCTTGCAGTGTCCTGTGTGTGTTCAGTGCCTTCTTATCATGCCAAGAAGCTGTGCTCTTTTCTTCAGCTGGAGACTGCAGTGTCAAAACTGTGTTTTGAAGAGCCCTAGGGCTCTTCAAAATAAAATGTCAACTAGTATTTTTTAATGAAAAGAGCCTCCTTTTCCTTCCTGTAACTACTGTAAGCTTGGTATCCTAAACACAGATGTGGGTTTGTGCATTGATATAAAAACCTCCAAGTGAGACTAACTTGCTGTTCTTCCACCTCTTCAGTTAATCAAATTTTGTGCCCTTTTTTGTGTGTCTTGCTCTGTTTTCCAGCTGGCTCCCCTCTCCCCTTTGGAAATGGGCAGGAACACCAAGTTCTGATTCTTTGATAAGCTTCATGGTCATTCACTCAAATTTCTCTCCTCCCTATCCCAATAGCTAAACTGCAGAGGAGTGCCAGGGCTTGTAAGAACATTTTCAGCTTCCCTGCAGATGTTGCAGCCAGCAGTGCAAGGACTGCATGAGAGCAATGAGGCTCATCTTTTCCTCTCTGTCCTCTACCTCCTATTAGTAATGAGGATAAAACAATGGATTTAATTATTTACTAAGTACTTTTCCCTGATGAATAAGCTACAGTAACCTTTAGGCTAAGATTCAGATCAAAACTCTGCTTAGCCCATAGGTCTCCATGGTAAGGGGCATTTGGGAAAGCATACCCTGCAGTGGCTACAACATGCAGGACAGTTTCAGGAACATGTCTATCAGTGCTAATTCCTTCCTGTATGTCCTCTACTACTTCTATGTTTGCTGGACAAAGAGTGAACAAAGAACAGAGACCTTTTTGAGACATACTTCTGAAAGAGTTTTTCAAAAAATAGGTTTTTTTCCTCATTTCAGTGTTGCTTTTGGGCAGGAGCATAGGCCCAGGAACATGAGACCCTAGCTAAAGTGTTGTTCAGGGGCACATCACTCCGTTTTGCCCTCCCTCCTCTCTTTTGCCCTCCCTCCTCTCTTTTGCCCTCCCTCCTCTCTTTTGCCCTCCCTCCTCTCTTTTGCCCTCCCTCCTCTCTTTTGCCCTCCCTCCTCTCTTTTGCCCTCCCTCCTCTCTTTTGCCCTCCCTCCTCTCTTTTGCCCTCCCTCCTCTCTTTTGCCCTCCCTCCTCTCTTTTGCCCTCCCTCCTCTCTTTTGCCCTCCCTCCTCTCTTTTGCCCTCCCTCCTCTCTTTTGCCCTCCCTCCTCTCTTTTGCCCTTGATATTAAATGCCATCTTCTGCACAAAGATTCACAGAGTATCTCCTTTTCTTTAAAATGGGGAGGTGAAGAGGTGAGGTAAAGCAGGGCCATGTGCAAAATCTGCTCCCCTCTACTCTTTCCTGGAGGGTACACTGCTGTGGATGCAACTGGTGAAGCTGGTTGTGTGCATTTGCTGTGAGGCTACTCTGGCAGCTTGGTCACTGATAATCTCATTCAGGGAAATTTTGTGTCACTTGGGGAGCCAGGAAAGAGCAGAGCAGCATGGCAGAGCAAGCATGTATTTACTGACATGGTCTTCAGAGAAAGGAATTCCTAATTGATCCAGACACTGGCCTCTTGGCCCCAAACACTATTTTATATAAGCACAACGGTAAAATTGGATAATGTTTCTATAAGGAAAATCAAATGGAAACATCCAAATTGCTAATCTCTCTGGAAAAATAATATTATTATCTTATTTATTCTTCCTTGATGCTTGCTTTTCCTTGAAATGCTCTAGGCCTTCTGCATTGAAAGTATATTGTTTGTGGGAGATCTTGAGAGTATGTACAGCTTACTGTATGTACAACTTACTGTCTACAACTACCTGAAGGGAGGTTGTAGCCAGGAAGGGGTTGGTCTCTTCTCCCAGGCAACCAGCACCAGAACAAGAGGACACAGTCTCAAGCTGCACCAGAGGACGTTTAGGCTTGAGGTGAGGAGAAAGTTCTTCACAGAGAGAGTCATTCATCATTGCAATGTGCTGCCCAGGGAGGTGGTGGAGTCACCATCCCTGGAGGTGTTCAAGAGGGGATTGGATGTGGCACTTGGTGCCATGGTCTAGTCATGAGGTCTGTGGTGACAGGTTGGACTTGATGATCTTTGAGGTCTCTTCCAACTTTAGTTATACTGTGATACAACTAGTGAGAAACAGAGGCTGTGGGATCTCTGGAGATCATTTAGTCCAACCTTCTGCCCAGAGTTGAAAGTACCAGCATTGAATGTGTCAGGATAGAACTGACTGCAAAACGTGCTACTGCCGTGAAGTACAAGGTAGGTGAACAGTGGTGACTCTGATTTTTTTCTGAACTCAGTTGTCAGTTTGAGGTGGTTTCAGTTTGCTGTGAGAAGCATTGGTGTGGATATGTGTGGGTGTGATGTGGCTGCAGTTTTGGGCAGTTGTAGCTGGAAAAGAAAATCATGGAATCGTAGAATCAATAAGGTTGGAAAAGACCTCAGAGATCATCAAGTCCAACCTATCACCCAACACCTCATGGCTACTAAACCATGGCTCCAAGTGCCACATCCCATCCCTTTTTGAACACCTCCAGGGATGGTGACTCCACCACCTCCCTGGGTAAAGCTGGGCTGGTGGGAGATGCCCTTGCCTGTGGCAGGGGCATGAGAGCTAGATGATTTTTAAGGTCCCTCTAAATCCAAACCATTCTATGAATCTATGATTCCAACAGTATTCTGGGAAGTGCACTTCCTTCAGCACAGAGGAGTGGTGGAAGTGTGTAGTGAGGCAGGCTCCAGTTCTGCATTCTTGCACCTTTAGCCTAACATTGAGACATTTGTGCCCTGTTGCTAACAACATCAAGATCTAACCCTTCTTAGCCTGTGCACTTTCTGATGCCCCTTGGGAGAAAATGCTGTGCCATAGAGAAAATGACTTTAGGACTTAGGGAAACTGGTACCAGCCAGATCCTTGTGCAGCCCAGGAAAACTCTGTTTCATGGTGTCAAAGCAGTGGCTACAGGCAAGTTAATTACAGCAGAGTAATTAATTTTTCTGCTTTTGCAGCAGCAGGTTTGATTAGGAGACTGGGGTATTGCTTTGACAATGGTGAATAGCAGAACTTTATTCCTTTTAGGTCTTTACCCAGAGCAAATAAATGTAACAAAATGCATATTTATAGAGCATGCCAAAAAGTAATTGTGCCTGATACTGAACTCTCTGTGACCAAAAAAACTATATATATAATAAAAATTCCAGGTAAGAAAAAAGAGCAATTGAACTTTATAAAGTTGTCATTTATATAGAGCCAGGCCAGGAAACTGTACAATGGGTAGGGTCCGACTGAATAGGACCAAAACCAAAGGAGAAATGCAGTTAGTGCACTTTTTGTGGTCTCCTTTGTACTGAGGAACTCAGCCCACTCTGAGGTTCCATCTTCTTTTAAACCCTTTGTCCTCATGAGGGTAGCCAGGACTTTGTATACCAGTGTGAACTAATCTGACACACACCTTGTAAAAAACCCCGTTTGTGTTTAGTCAGCCTGTAGGTTTACTCTGTTCAGATTCCAACTGTGCAAATCTTGCCATGGGAAAAGGCCTTCCCGTGAGAAGTGACATTCACTGCTGTGGAAGTCCTCCTTTTCAGAAATCCCCTTCAGCTGACTGGCAAAACCAACCCCCTCTTTCCTCTAAAACACTAACAATTCGTTCAGGTAACCCAAACCTTTCACCTCAGCACTGGCTAGGCCACACCTTGAGTACTGTGTCCAGTTCTGGCCTCTCAGTTTAATAAGGACATTGAGACTCTTGAACGTGTCCAGAGAAGGGCAACAAGGCTGGGGAGAGGCTTTGAGCACAGCCCTGTGAGGAGAGGCTGAGGGAGCTGGGGTTGTTTAGCCTGGAGAAGAGGAGGCTCAGGGGAGACCTTATTGCTCTCTACAACTACCTGAGGGGTGATTGTAGCCAGGAGGGGGCTGGTCTCTTCTCCCAGGCATCCAGCACCAGAAGAAGAGGACTCAGTCTCAAGCTGCACCAGGGGAAGTTTAGGCTGGAGGTGAGGAGAAAGTTCTTCACAGAGAGAGCTGTTGGCCATTGGAATGTGCTGCCCAGGGAGGTGGTGGAGTCACCATCCCTGGAGGTGTTCAAGAGGGGACTGGACGTGGCACTTCCATGGTTTAGTCATGAGGTCTGTGGTCCAGACAGGTTGGATTTGGTGATCTTTGAGGTCTCTTCCAACCTTGGTGATTCTGTGACTGTCATCCTTAGAGAGGAGATTTAACAAACTGCTTAAAAGCCTTCACAACAGCTGAGTTTTACAAAAAGCATTACCCCTGTTCATGTGCTGGGGTACAGATCAAGAGCAGTGTCTGCTGGAACCACCTCACAGAGGTGGTGTGCTGGTCAAGGAGAAACATAGTCATGTTCAAAACTTAAATACAAAAAGGAGCTTACAGGGGATGTTTGTTTCTGCCATCACACCTTGCCTTGGCTAGTTGAAAGCTGTTAACCAGATAGACTTTGCAAGGAACAGCAGTTTCTTTCATTCTCCAAATGGATATGGTTGAGGCAAGAAAAAAAGAGTATTTGTAAAGTGTCCCAAATGACTCCCAAGGACTAGGGTTGGAGGAGAGGCTGAGGGAGCTCATCCCAGGGTTGGACTCACGGAGTCAGATCCAGCAAGCCTCGGCAGCGGTGCATGGCACAGCTTTCCCAGGTCTCCCCTCTTCCTCACAGTGATTTCTCCTGGATGTCTAATTTCTGAGAATTACTGCAGAAGCAACAGGAATTTTGCAACTGTAAATTCTAGCTGTCACTGTGAGCATAAGTTCCTTGAGTAATAAAACATGATACTACAGGCCAACGTTAAGGGAAGATAGGAACAGGACTTGGGAAAATAGGGGGGGAGGGGAGGTGTGGAATGGTGATGCTGCTGCCTTCTAAAACAAGGGAATACAAACCGGAGCAAACCTCCCTGTCTGCCCCACAAAACTGCAACAGGGCTCATAGCAACTCTGCTAGCAGGAAAGAACAAGGGGTCTGGGTGTTTTTCTTTTACAAATGGCCACATGAACCACGTGTGTGAGAAAAGAAATAGCTGGAAAAAAGACAGCACACATATCTGCTTGCAAAGAAAGGCCTGTTTGTGTTGCTAGCACAGGGGAGGAAATTGTTGAATAACAGTTCATCCATGTAAAAATACGACCTGCACAAGGCTGCCAAGGCTAGTTATAGCTGAGCAGATTGGTCCTCTATATGCAGGTCAGACAAATTATTGGTGCCTAGGGGCAGCTTTCAGTTACACACACCATTTTTTCCTCCATAATTTATAAAACTTCTGGACAGCAGGATACAGGCAAATGGCTCATTGGGGTCCTGGTTACTCCTTCCTCTTTCAAATTCCTTGGCCTCTTTGTGGAAATGCCCTTGCTGTTGCTGTGTTTAGACTTGGAGCTCTTCCACTTGCAGATCCTGGGATGGGTTGGAGGAATAGAAGTGCTTTTCTGCAAGAGAAATCACCTTCATGTTCCCTTTTGTGGCTCTTTAGTAGGAGAACAAATGGTAACTTCTGAGGGTTTTGGGTTTGGTTTTTTATTAATGGCTTAGTTAGCAGGAAGATCTCACAGATTTGTCAGACTGTCTTGAAGTGATGTTTCAGTCATTTGCTCTGCCCTCTTAGATAACCCAAAGCTAATTTCTGGAGCAAACCCATAACTCCTGCTAGCACAACAGCTTCCTCAAATACGACCACAGTGTGAGAATCTGGGAGAGCAGAGACACCCCCCCCCCCGCCCCCAACCTTTTTGCAGTCCATTTGAAACAAACATAGCAAATTCTGAGATGATGAACCAAATTGTTTCTTGCTGTCCTGATTATAAGGAAGCCTGAGTGAATGGAAAAAGCTGTGGTGCCATCCTTCTGCTTGCTTAATTTGTGTTTTGAAGAGAGAAATGGTTTGCAGCCATGGGTTAAGAGTCAGAACTCCTGGGTTCTTTTCCCAACATAGCTACTGGCTCATATTACTTTTGGCAATTCATTTAACGTCTTTGCTTGGCTTTCTCTTCCATAAGAGAGATGTAATAATACTTCAGTGGCTTAATTAACTAAACCTTGTAAAGTACTTTGACATCTTTGGGTGAAATTGTTCTAAATGGTGCTAAAATATTATGATGGTAGAAAGAGCAGGATAATGAAGCACAGCATTTGGCAGACAGTGTGTCAAGCAGAGTCTGCCATGCAGTTCCCCCTCTCTGGAAGTATCCAAGCCCAGGTTGGATAGGACTTTGAGCAACCTAATCTAGTGGCAAGTGTCCTTGCCCATGGCAGGGCAATTGGAATTGTCCAACTCAACCCATTCTATGATTCTATGAAGGTACAGGAGATGCTTGTGAAGGAGGAGCCTGAAATGTTCACCTATCTTGCCAAGGATTCCTTGCCTTGATGGGTGCTGAATGTTGTATTTTTTGGAAGTGGGGAGCAGATGCTTTTGGAGTAAAGGGCAGCTTGGAAGGGTAAGACATCAAGATTTTCAACAAGATTTCCAGGGAGCAACTCACACTGTGATGCTTCCTGGCATCCATATTGCCTTGGATCTTACAAGTTAAAACAGAGGCCATGGGGTCTTTTAGCACTGATGGTGTGCTTGTGAGAAGTCCCACCATCCCCAGGCAGGATCATGGCCATACCAGATGGGCATGGGGGAAAGCCAAGTGTGTGCCTCCCCTGGCTTAATTTTTGATTTTGACAAGCAATCTGGCTTGCAGCAAGGAGGGAGTGAAACGACCAGGAGTGAGGAGTGGAGAGAGGGTAGGAACTGTGAGGCATGTGGTTTCACAGGTTTACTGGTTGCACAGCCACAGGGTGTTGAAATGTTTAAAGGGGTTTGAGAAATAAATCTCACCCTGGCTCTGTCTCAGCAATGCCTCTTAGCATAACTCACCATTAGAGCAGAAAGTAACCTGCTCTTTACAGGGAGAGTGTGACTCAAAATGGGTTAATCCATCATTCACTTCACCCCCTCTTGCCTTTGCCTTGCTCCAGCTGGGATCATTTCTAATCAGTGTCTGGATCCAGGCATCATCTCAGCAGCTGGCCCTGATGCAAAGGCACAGCAAGCCCTCCTCCTCCCGCCAAATCCAAACCACATCCATGCTTCAGTTACACCAGGAGCCAGCCTCAGCCTCTGCATGACAGACCCGAGCTGAGTGCTGCCCTCGGTGCCACATTTTGTCCCGGGGCTGCTGAATGACCTCTTGCTTTTCCTGATGCCCGCCAGCAGCAGGGAGGCTGAGCCTGACCCAGTGCCCCATAGCTGGTGAGCTGTCTCTGGTTTAGCAATTGGACATGGTCGGAGCCGGCAGTGAGCAGAGGAGTGGAGAGTGTTTTATTTTCCCGCTCCATGCTCCTCTTGGCAGTGTCAAGTGTCACATAAGCCCAAGCAAATATATTACATTAGTTTCAAGGCAAAACTGCCCCTTTGGGATGATTTCTTCAGAACTTACCTGTTTTCCCCTAAAATTCACATGGTCCTTCCTGACTTCTGAGGTGCTGCTGCCTCTAGTGAGATACCCAGGCTGGGTTGGAGGAGGCTACTCTGTGTAGGAGGATGGGACTTTTATGGAGGAAGGTATGCAAGAAAGCAGAGGAGCAGAGGTATCATAAGGAGCCACCAGTTGTGTAGAAGTTTCCCACCTTGCACTGCTTGACTCTCTCCTTTGGACAGGGGATGGGAAAGGAGACACAACCTTTTTCCATGTGATGTGTTAAGCAGCAGGAAGTGCAGAAGACAGGCCCCCTGGGCTCTGTGAATGGGTGGTTGTTCTGGCTGAAGTCATCTATGTAAAGCAAGTATCTGGAGAAGCAAAGGGAATGTATTCTGCACCTCATGCAGCCCACTTTCAAGGCTTCATTGTGAGCATCTCCCACTCTTCTCTTGTATGTCTCCACTGAGTCTTTCCTGTGATTTAGGAAGAAATTCAGCAGAAACCTCCAAACCCCAGTTCAGGTGGCCACCAAACAGCCCTCATTTGTTTTCTAATTATCTGCTTCAGCTTTGCACCATGCATATCCTCTAAGCCTCCTAGTCTGTGGTGGATCACTTGCCTTTTCATGTCAGTGCTCTCTCTACTTTAGGACAGGGATGCATTTCTTCACTTACCCATTGCCTTGTTACATTACCCTGATGTTCTGCGAGGCCCTTGTCCTGCATCATGCATAGGACTGGCTCATCCTCCTTTGGATGTAAACTTCTGTGCTTTTGAATCATTAGTCATCTCCTGGTCCTGCCTTCCCTGCTCTGAATGCCACCACATGAGTCATTCCTCATTTTTCTTGGCAGACAGACCCCTGAGGAGCAACAGTTCAGGCTGCATTACTGCTGAATGTGTCATATGATTGAAAGAGTGTTGAGAGATGCTCTGCAAGTCAGAAAAGGCTTTCCCAATGCATGCTCTGCTTCATTAGTGCCTTGCCTCTGTGGATGGTTTTATGATGTGGCTGTACTTCTTCCAGCACCAGTACTAGTTGGACATGAGCTTCAGTGGGGGATAACGCTGGTAGATCCAGATCCAGAAGGTGCCTAGACAGGACGGATATGTCTGAAATGTAATTTCTTCTCTGCCCTGTTGGGAAACAGTGTCCCAGGAGAAGACTTTCTCCCCCTTCTGCAAAATACTTGGCAAAGCCACAAGCTTTTCTTGGTTTGAGCTCAGTGATGGACTGGGCTCCCGTGACATTGCATTGAAAAAATTCAGGGTCAGATTAGAGAAGGCTCTGAGCAATGTGATCCCCACTCACTGCAGAGGAGTTGGACTAGATTAACTTTAAAAGTCCTTTTCAACCCAGAACATTCTATGATTGTATGGACTGCCAGCCCTTTAGGCACAACCATAGCCACATCCTTACCATATGGAGATGAGAATTTTTCCACTGCTGGTGCCACATGAATAATAACATTTCCTTCAGGTGTATCATGATACATCTGCAGCACCATTCACTTGGCCCTAACACTGCTTTAAACCTGGAGTGAACGAGTTAGTTCACGTGTAGGGGCTCACATCTGCCATAGCCCTCTTTCAGGCTTGTGTAAGAAGCACCCTAAAAGCCCTTCGGAGCCTGTGTGAAACTGTCGCTGGATGCTTCAGTTTCTAGCACATTTAGCAGGCAAAACCCACAGTCAGGCCAGTTTGTTGCTAGCCTGAAGAACAAAAGTCAAGCTGGCCAAAGGGTGGTGGCCTGTGGCGGCAGCTGGGTGGCTTCTGACGTGCAGAAGTCATAGAGATCCTGGAGGTTTAATGACACGATCTGTCTCTTTATTTTCCTGATTGGTTAGCTAAAAGACAAAGGTGGAGCCTGTACACACAGGGGATCCAAGAAAACTCTTGCAGGGCCACAGTTTAAAATGGAGCCCCTTGCTCAGTGCCACACAGTGGGAATCGTCCTTCTTGCCTCAGTGGAGTTGGAGAAGTCAATCTAATACACTGTTTTTAACCAAAGGCCCCCAACCTTACATACTGGGAGGAGTCCTGTTGCTTCTAAAGGGAAGTTCACAGACAATGAGAACCATTTGGTGTTTGATGTCTGGCCAAGGTATCTCCCTGCAGGACTGTTGCCTATGTATCTAAACGTGCAAGCCAACACAGGAGGGCTAGTGATCTGCTTTCCATCTGACCTCTCATGGGCATAGTGTCAGTGATGGTTGTAAACAAATTTTCTCCCATGAGCAGAGTTTGCTTTTTGTTGGGCCCTGCAGTAATATTATGTTAAGAAATATCTCAGCTTTCTTGCACATTCCCATGCTGTTCACACAGATCAGAAGCAGGTTGGCTTTAGGAAGCTGAATTTTTTCTTTTTAAGATAAAGAGCTTTATTTTGGCTTAATCTCTGTTCCCACTTATCAGTTTGAGTGCAGACTGTTGTTTCTGAAGTGAGAAGAACATTTCGACAAGGACATGACCCTTGTGTCTTCGGTCGCCTTTTCTTGCTGCACTCTGGTGGTTTTGTTTCTCCACCAAGGTAAACTAACTGTTTCTCACATAAAAATAGCAGATCAGTCTGAGAAATGTAGGCACAGAAATGGTCAGAAGGAAAAATGCTGCAGGGTTTAAAAGCTGGAGGACTGATTTTTGGTATGCTTGCAGGCGGGAAAAGGACTTCATGTGTTACTGCTGATATGTTCAAAGCAGTGATGCAACTCTAGAGAGGGACTTAACAGCAGTGGTCAGATGCTAGCAAAGCATATGTCTTCTCAAGAGGAGGTTATGTGCTTCAGTTGTAGTTACATGCTTTCATTTCAACCCACCTGAGCATCTAACAAAAGCCTTCTTCTGTTGTGGGTGATCCTAATGCAGGCCCAAGCTTAGCCTCAGAAAGCATATCCCTGCTCTTAATGTAATGTGCATGGGCGTTGTACACCACTGCACTACAGCATGGAGCAGTCCAAGCTCTTGATTGCCCATGTGGCAGATCACTGAGGGTGCAGCCCTACTGAATGACTTCAAAATCTGGACATGTTCCTGTGTCTCCTTCTGATGACAGACTTGTGCAAGGAGATAGTCGGCATGTTAGGAAATGCAGGCAGATTATAAGTGGGCAAGCTAGGCTGAAGTCATCCTACGCTTGTAAAACACTCCACCTTTGCTTCTCTCACTTTAGTTAACCTAGGAACAAAACAGTAGCCCAGTGCTGGCAAACATGTGTGTTTAACACCATCAGCCTGCTTCCACAAGGATCCTGATTTACTCAACATTTTAGGCCACTATAAAAAGACATTTTGAAGCTAACCATGTTTGCAGAGCTCACTACAGCCAAATAATTAGATATTACTAGCACAGCAAATGCTCACAGCTTGCAGGTCCCATACTCTGCAGTGTCTGAAATGCAGCTATTTTCCCTTCCTTGGAACATGAGATGATTTCATCCTTTCACACTGTTTCCTGTAGCAACATCATTACATGCCAGCTTGCTGCTGGGGACCGCTGTGAGCACAATTCATCCAGCACACCAGTGCTGCTGCTGACAATCCCTAGCACATATTCTCCCTGAAGCTGTGTTTGCTTAACTAGTATTTAGTGAAGTAGCTGTTTCTAATTTGTCCCTCTAATCTGTGCCTAATTAGATCCTTTTGAACTCATCACCCTTCACACCTACTTATGTGAAACGATCCTGCTAGCTGGAGAAATGTTGCTGTTGAAATCAAGTGAGCCACGCTGGTGCAAGTGAGTTCAGAGTTGGGTGTGATGTGGCAGTGCTGGAAATTGCCCTACTTTCAAAGGCCATGTTTTGAAACTTGGATTATAAACCATACTGCTGAAAAACAAGAGGATTTGTCAGTTAATTAGTTTTTTTTGTCTGAAGTCTAGGCTTGCAAATTCAGACCAGTTATTTCTCCACAGAGAGCTCTTTCCAAGATCACATATCCTTTTGCAGTTGTGTATCTTCATTTTCCTGCAGCAAAGGGTGGGTTGGGAACATCCAGTTCCCCATATTCATGATCCAGATGAGTAATTGGCAGCTGCTCTGAACATGTGTCCTCATGCATTTGTAGATATTTATGATCTTCCTTCGTAGAGAGATGAACATGTTTCATCTCTGAGGACTCTGTGGAGTCTACTCTCTTCTTCACTTTCCTATGGCTTTGCTCATCACCTACATGTGGTTCATAGCCACACAGCTGGCCAGATGGATAGAGGAGTATCTCGGTGGCACACTGAAGAGAAATGCTGAAGCATCATTTCTCCTGGAGGCAAGAACAGCAGGCTTGGCAAAATGGGGCCCTGCTTGGCAGCTCCTGCAACCCCATGACCCTCATTTCCACAGGTAATGCTGTTACACAACAGCTGAGCTGCTCAGACTTCTCCAGATCTCACTTCTTGACAGCATAAGAAAAAAAGCTTTTGTGTTGTGCTGGAGTTATGCAGGACTCCCGGAGAAGGAGTTCACAGCCTTTAACCAGAAGATGGCACAATGTAACCATCTTATAAACCTGGCTATTCCGGCGGCCCATCAGCGCTCTCCCGGAGCAGGGAGCTAAACTGCCAGATTCTTTCCAAGGAATGGATGGTGGCTCTCAGGTGACTGATTTTGCATTGCAGATCACGCTTCCTGGGTTCTTCTTGTGCTTCTGCAAATGCATGCTCTCATTTCTTCCCTCTCCCCACTGTGTGTGTGTGCATGCATGGGTGAGGATGTTGCATTTACATCCATGTGCCTGCATGAGTTCCTTAAGGTTACACCCACTTCTAGCAGGCCTGAATCTGGCAGGTGTGTTGGATGGCTAGCAGTGCACCTGCTTCTTTATCCCTTCAACCCACAGCAAACCTCAGACTCCCATAGATGCACGTGAGACCCCAAGAACTAATGTACTGGGGACCCTGAGCTGTCATCACTGGCTCACAGTCCCGGTCCCCCTGGCCTGTGTGGTTCACACCTGGGCTTGCTGGCAGCGTGGGGTCCCACGTGCTCCCCCTGCTGCATTCCTCTGCTCTCCTTCCTCTGAGCTTTGGGGACTTTGTACCTGCATTCACATGACTCTTGTGGACTAAACCTAGGTGTGGCCTCTATGCCTTTTAACAAAACTGCTGCATTATATTTGTACCAAAAGGCCTTTTAATGAGCTTCAGAAGTCAGGGAAAGGCAAGCTTGCTGAAAGGCAGTGAGGTAGACCTAGGTGATTCCACTGTTGTCATTTGCTCTAGATGGGTCCCATGGCTGGTGTCACCCTGTCCCCTGGGAAGGCTCCTTTTACAAATGGGAAACCAAGGCTCCTAACAAAATATGGGACTGGGCATGCAGAATGTGAGCACAGCCAAGGGCTGGAGTCTCCCCTCTGTTCCTTGAGCAGCTTTGACTGTCACCATAAACAAGTGCATAGCTTTATCACTGCAGATGCAGCTACTCCCATTGTGCCTCCAACCAAATTCTTGGGCACATTGCATTGTTTAAGCAGTTGGGACATGTAAAGCCCTCTCAGTGTCTTGTATGAACAGGCCCGTAGGAGTGTTAAGTATTATGCTGAGGATGGATTATGTTGAAGGCAGGGCCCAGCTAATGTTGTTGATGGTGATGGTTTGACAGGCAAAGGTTTAACAACAGATCCTAGAGACGTGGCTGTATCAGGGTGAATAAGTGAGCAAAGAGCCAGATACTCCTTTAACTTGCTTCATCTTTTAGCTCACTACTGACATCAAAGCTGCATCACTGGGTACCACCATAAGAGAGGTGTCCCAGTTTTTGCATGTCTCCAAGGGCAGAATCGATTCCTAAGGTTTCTTTGATTGCCACTGATCTTTTTAATTCCACCTTTGCACCCTACTCAAACACAAACCCTTTGCCTGTCTAGGGAGATACAAGTCCAAAAGAACTGTGGTGGCTAAGCCTGAAAGAAAATAATCACTTGCTTGTGTTGATTCTTGTCTGAGGGAAAGTTTCTCTTTGGTGTGCTTGGTAATATTTGCATTAAACTATATCCCTCTGACCAGAAGTTGTTGGGACTAATTTAGGTTTCAGGGCATAAATCCAGCTTTAGAAGACTATAATAATGTGGCAGCTCTTTGCCACTGAATTACATGTTAAGTGTCTTACAGTGGAACTGTAATTACATGCTCACTCCCAGCACTGACAAGTAAACATGATTATAACAGTGTCTGGAACCAATGTTTTTATGAATTCTTCAAAAGAAAAGAGAGACTTAAGGACACATATGGGATTTATTTTCTGGCTGAAACCATGTAGTTGTTATTTAGTGTTCACACACTACTGCTGCACATTGCAAAACAGAGGCTGTGCAGCACTTACCAGCTAAGAGGGATACATAGAAAAGAAGAAATTAAAGGAAATGTTGGCATTTTCAGTGTTTCCTTTTGCTCCTTAGCACTTCTGGATCTCAGGGGACTTATCCACATGTGGGATCTTGACAAAGGCTTTTGACCTGGCCCTGGAAATCATAGAGTTCAGCTCTCATGGCGTCAGGTGTAAGGAACAAAGTGCTGGCACGCTGTGTCTGATGGAGCTCAGATGAATGTCTGCACCACCAGGAGGGTTTAGCAGCAGAGGGATAAACCACCCATCTGTTGTTTACCCATAACTGAGACATGGTGGCATTTCTCTCTCCCTTCCTCTTTTGCCTTAATGCTGGGGTAAAGATGGGGGATGATTGGCAAAGGGTAGTTCCTACAGTCTAGAGAAACATGTAGTCTCCTAGAATATCTTCATGACAGACTAATGGCAAAGTTCAGATGTGTCTTCAAGCTTCTCTAAACATCATACTAACTCAAATTGATGAGAACATCTCAGGACAATGGGAGGGGAAAGGGAAGGTGTTGGGAGTGTCATGTGCTCGTGTAGGTGTTTGAATCAGGCACTAGAAACCAAAGCAGCAGATGTCTGACACTCTGAGAACTTCTGTTTCTAACTGGCTGAACAAGTGCTCCAGGCCCAAGTGCTCCTGAGCATTGGGAAACCTTGACTCAGAGATGAATTCTGTGGCTATGGCTGGTGTCTGATCAGTGTTTTGTCAAGCTTAGCCCTTGTGCTCATATTTGCTCTTTTTGTAAAGAGCACTAGCCCTACACTACTGCATTGTTAAGACATACTTTCACACCACATGTCTCACTCTGTGGTGGCATCCAGGGCTTCACCTAGGCATTTGCATTTGCAGCTCACAGGAGTGGTGGTTTGACTTGCTATAAAACAGGAGCCTGCATGTGGCTGACATTTGAACCGACAGTGAGGGGAAAAGGGCTGGCATTTCTCTTATGCATGCTGTGTGCTGAAGTTCGGATGTGTCCTTGATGGCAAGCCCTCCTCCAGCAACAGCCCTTCAGCTATGTTTCTCTGGAACCATGAGATCTGTCCTGCAGCATGTGTGTGGCAGGCATACTTTTCTCACACTTTAAACTGCTCTTTTTTGACATGGGTAGTGTCCATAATGAAGTACAAAGGCTTCTTGGGAAGGACTGGGTGTCTGAGCTCCAAAGGTGCAGCTGGCTGGCAGAGCTCAGCCAAGAGACTGAACTTGCCAGTGCAAGTGAGTGCTGAGGGAGCTGGCATGGGTGATCTCCAAGCCCATTTCCATCATCTATCAGCAGTCCTGGCTGACTGGGGCAGTTCCACTTGACTGGAGGTTGGCAAACGTGATGCCTCCCATAGGTAGGATCTGGGAATCTAACATAATCTGACCTCAGTGCTAGGGAAGGTCATGTCAGCTCTGAAAAGCAACCCCACAAATACTTTACCCACTTGGGTATTTACTGCTCATACATTCAGATGAGAATTAATGTTAAAGTCTTTCTCCCTGCTCTCTGCAGGCCAACCCAGGGATGGAGTCAGTCCAGGATCCACCTTGGATTATACAGGTATGAACACAATCAGAATCAGACTCTGGCTTGCAAAAAGACATTGTATCTTGCTTTGGTGCTGGAGAGATGAGTGCCCTGTTTCTCTTGCAGGATTACTGGGGATGCAAAGTGTTGATGAGTGGAGAGGAATGCTGTGAGCTTTGTATCATCCACTTCTCAATTTTTTTGCTAGGGGTTAGAGCCTGTGGAGGAAGAGAGATCATAGAATCATGGAATAGTTTAGGTTGGAATGGACTTTAAAGATCATCTCATTCTAACTGCCCTGCCACTGGCAGGGACAGCTTCTATTAGGCCAGGTTTCTCAAAGCCCCATCCAGCCTGGCCTTGATTACTTCCAGGAAGCTGCCTTCTCAACGACTCCACAACCCCAAGCAACTTGTTCCAGTGCCTCACCACCCTCACAGTGACAAATTTCTTCCTTACATCTAATCCAAATCTGCCCTCTTGCAGTTTGAAACCATTAGCCCTTTTCATGTCACTACACTCCTTGATAAAAGTCCCTCTTCATCTTTCCTAGGCCCCCTTTAAGTACTGAAAGGCTGCTATAAGGTCTCCCGAGAACCTCTTTTTCTCCAGGCTGAACAACCCCATCCTCTCCATGTGTCCTCAGAGGGGAGGTGCTCCAGCCCTCTGATCATCTTCATAGCCCTTCTTTGAACCCACTTGAGCAGGTCTATGTCTTTCTCTACACTGTGGGCTCCAGAGATGAGCACAGCTCTCCCTAACAATTGACTTTAGAGATAGGCTGATTTATGCCATAAGCAAATCATTCCCAGAGTGGGAATCTGCATGCTGAGTCTGTCAGGGGGCATCTAATCCTCCCAGCCCTCTCTTGCCCAGACACATCATGCTGCTGGCCTGGACAGAGCTTGCTGGCTACTCTTGTAGGATCCCCCTGTGCTAGGAAGATCCCATTACTGCCTTCAAGCATGCTCTTGACTTCACTGGAGCAGCATAAAAGGAAAAGGAGAGGTGAAACCAAGGACTTGACCTACCAGTCCAGGTTGAATTGCAGGGCTGCCAGTGAGGAACAAAATATTATTTCTGCTGCTAAACAGATTTGTTTTGGAATCAGTGAGGGATTACCCAGAGCTTACCCAGCTTTCTCTACACTTGTCTTAGGAAACCTGTGTGGATCATTCAGAAACTGGGGGCCTTCCCCAGCATGAGCCTGGCTCTTACAGAGATCTTGCCTCATTTATATATTATTTCTCTCTCTCTCTCCTTTTTTTGTTGGTACTGTTTCTGGTATGGATTTGTGGATGCTCCCAGAGCGTTGTCTGCTCCCCTCTGGGTTTTGTTGGGTTCTCTTTCTTGCAGAGACAAACATTTGTGTTCAGATTAGCATGGCCAGGAGTTACTCCATTATACTCAGACTTGACTGTTTACTCTTTAAAGCATGTCCCTTTTATTTACTCCTCCAGAGCTGCCTGTTTAATCCAATCTCTTTTCCACTGAATTACACTAGCACAATAACATAGGCCAAACAGGTTCAGCCTGGGGCACGGGTGGCAGAGGCAGGGGCTATATTTTTGTCAGATAATAAAAATGGTATTTAATGAGACTGGTGGATTTTGTAGCTAAAAAGGGAGTTGCTCTTCCCAGTCAGTATTTGCAATGGCTTTGCAGCACCTACCTTTGCAAAAAAACTAAGCAAATGAGCTGAAAATGAAGGTGGAGTCTAGCTGGGTTTTGCAGGAAGCCTGAAGTTTGACAAAAGCCCTGGTAAGCAGGCAAAGCCTGGTCAGACAGACATGGGACCTCTTAGTAGATGCAGGTCCCAATGCACACAAGAGCTCCACACCAAAACCCTGAGATGACATTGACCTGTCTGAATCATAGTCATGTGTAACATGAATAAAAGCACCCTGGTGAGCAGACCATGGGGATCAGAGCCAGCTCTGCACTGGGGCTGCACCTCACATGGCTGGTATCTTTCATCCCTCCAACCTTGGGTCACAATCAGCGTGACAGCCGAGGACATCCTCTTCTGGATTTATGGCACATTCCTCCCCTTTCACTGTTGCATTACAGCTGTGTTGCAAGATTTTTATGTTCTTCATTATTCTTTTTAAGTAGCTGATCCTTTTGTTCATTATTAACATTCCATCTTAATTGTTCTCTTAAGTAAACAGACATCTGCACTCTACAGAAACAGGAGAAGATAAGTTCTTTGGCCCATGGAGGTGAAGTTGTTATTTATTTCTATGATACATGATTTACTCTCCAGACATTTTTCTGGCAAGATCCATTGCCACCTTCGAGTTGCCCTGTATATATCTGCTGCTCATCAGGACATCAGCCAGCCCTACTCTGCTCCTGTTATTTTGGAAACCCAGAGCTGTGAGTTTCATAAAGGCTTGGTTAAGTAAGCAACAAATTTATCTTTGTCTAAAGATAAAAGTGTTTGGCAGCAAATGTTGGCAGCTCGTTGCATATTTCCAGGGCTCCTTAGAGTGCTCTCTGCTCTTCCCTTCGTGTGGGGATAGCTGTGGGGGCTGTCTTGCAGCACCATGTCCTAAGTGGATCCAGTGTGGTTAATATTTAACCCTGCCCGTGCCTGAGGAGGGTGGGATGGAGGCTCCACCTGTACTCTCTGGTGAGTCAGATCCTGGTGGATATTGTAGTCATTTTCCTTGGGCTGTGGGCAGTTGGGCTGTGATCCTCAAGTCCATCAAGGTTTGTCCTCTTGGTGCTGTTGTCCTCCCGCCAGCTTTGCCCTGTGCCTGCAGCTGCCCTGCCAGTGCTGTTGGTTGAAGCCATGGGCACAGCACCAGAGTAAGGAGAGTTTTATCAGGCAAAGGGTCCAAAAGGTCTCCCTTGATCTCAGGGGAAGCCTGTCTAGGGATGCCTCCCTTGTTGCAGCCCCCAAGTCCTGTGTCCATAGGAACCCATCTCTAGATGCAGTCAGTTTCCTCAGGCAGCTCATCCCCTGGCATGAGTAATGCCAAGGCTCAGCCCTCATGGTGTTGCAGATGGCTTAGAGCCATCCACAAGCTAACACCCTGCCTTCAGCCTTCACTTCACAAAATAAAATCATCTCCAAGAGGAGTGTCCTAGAGGAAAAACATTGAGGACATAGATGCATCTTCCAAGCAAACCCTATTGTTGTCCCAGAGCAACCCAACCTGGCTGGATCTGCATTTAGGGGAACCAAGGACAGTTTCACAGCAAACCCTGGGCAAATTGAAGCTCCTGCTGGTTCAAGCAGAAAGGAGCATGAGACTCCTTAGGACCCAGTACTCCTCTGCACTCAAGGGACATATCATCACCCAGTGATGGTTAACCCTGTCCCACTGCTCACTGGAGAGAGAGCAGCACAATCCTCCCACCTCATTTTTCCGCAGGCATCCCATTCCAGCCTCTCCTGTTATTGTTTGCATACAGATAGAGAAAAGTGAAGAGATTTCCTAGGAGGATTGTTTCCATATGGTTTTGCACATCAGAGTAAACAAGGCATATCTGTCAGCTATATGGTTAACATGGTTTTGGTGGTGTTCCTGTCCAGCAAATGCAGCTGCATTATATTCCTGATAAAGTGGAACTAATGTTCAGCTTCAGCAAGAATGATAATAAATGAAAGACATTTCAAACAACACTGATTGAGGCAAAGTGTCATTCCCTCCCACCCTCTCAAAAGGCTTTATTTTTTTCATTGCAGAGTTGCACAAACCCTGATGCCTGGCCTGGAAATCAGGAAGATCCTGCTCCTGGTTACACTTGTATGAATCTGAAATGGCTTTATTGCTTTCAGTGGGTTTGTCTGGGCCAGCACCCCAGTCACTGGGAGCAGGGGCTGCTTGATTGCAGGTTCTTCCTGCAGATTATTTGGTTTCTTTTAGTTACAGACCCAACCAGAAAGGAGGAGGTCATGTTAGCACCACCTAAATTTAGTGCCTCCAACATGAAGCATGTGGCTGTTGCCCAACATTCTATTGTGGACAATTAAAACACAAACATATAGTCATTTTTTTGGATGCAACTATACAAACATTTCAAAACAGTTTATGCATGCAGAGTTGTGTGTTATCAGAAAGCACCACACATGCACAGGGAAATGATGGAAAATGCTGAGAGATTTGAAAGGAAATAGTTTGGGAAGCTGTCTTACTTTTTGTGTTTTTGGAACATAAATCCCCAAACAGTTTCCCTGAACATTCCTCACGTCTCTGCAGCAATTAATATTTGACATTTCTGCTTTTCACTCTGTCTGTTGATCTTGAGGGGGGTTTGGGGTTATTTTTTTTGCATGTCTCCTTTCATGTTTGCTGCATCTGTTTTCTAAACCCAGCACAGACAAACCTCCTTGCACAAGAGGATGATGTGAGGTAGCAGTGAGAGGAGATTTAGGCCTTCCATACTGTGGTCACCTCCCAGAATGGGATATGTAGATTTGGCAATGCATGTCCAGCAGACAACCCACATTGAATAGTTGTTGCACAGATAAGTCTGTTGGCTTGATCAGGTTTTTGTTCTCACTTTCAGTGGTTCCAATGTCTCCAATGGGATTATTCTTGTACTAGCCAGATGTAAAAGGAAAGCAAAATCAAATCCTTTATATATCAGTGTCTGACTGACTCCAAGAAACCAGCGTTGAGTGATATAAAGGACAAGGGGCCTGATGAAGGATGTGTTTATGGAGAACATTTGGAAACTTTAACTACTTGTAGTGTGAGCAAAGGCTGAGTAAGGGGACTGCCTGCAAATGTTTAAGAGTGGATAAAAGGGCAGAGCATACACAAGTTGCTTGATGCGATGCAAAGGGATACAAAAAGGAAGAATGAGATACAGTTAAAGAGAGCAGAAGTAAAGGTCTTTTAAATGAATGGCAACCCAGGCTGCCATAAGCTTTTCATGCTCTATTCCTCCTCTTGATAGCTGAGCAACTTCTGGGAGTTTGGAAGTGATGTGCTGAATGGTAAATGTGGTTTACTCCTGCTCTGTAGCAGTCATGATGGTGTGGTCACTGGGTGAAAGGGAAGCAAACTTTGTTGGGAGAGGTATGTCTTAGATCTACTGAGAGAAGTCAGACAAAAAGCAGACAAGGTCTGGGACTTATGCATTCAAAACCTTCTCATGTCCTTCCATCTGTATTTCTTCTTCTAAACCCCTTGTGCATACTCTTCCTGCAAAGAGAGGAGAATTTTGCATGGATTGTAGTGGTTTATTATAATAGGACTTTCTTATACACACTTTGGGGCAGAGAAGTCTGTTTGAAGTTGTCACCCAGGGAATATTGGTCTGTGCTTCCCAGGGCTGACTTGGGATGCTCTGTCTCTCCCACACAAAGGAGCTTTGCCTTCGAGAGGAGAGTTCAGCTTAGCCTGAAGAGTTGTCCTCTGCTACAATTCATCTTAGAGACTTGAACTAAGCTGCTGAGCAGTGTGTCTACCATTGAGACCTTGAACTTCATTTGGCAGCCCCTGGGAAGGCAGCATGAGGGGACTCGCACTGCCAATGAGATGCGTTCCTCCTGGGCTGGGCTGGCTGGCATTCCTCAGGCGCTGCCCGTGCCATGCTCGGGGCTGTCACGTTTCTCTAGTGCCAGGGAGCGCTGACACAGCGCGCCCAACCTGGCCAAGAGCGACTCCCGGCCAACGGGGGATGGTGGAAAGCATTTCCTGCAGATGCCATCATGTGCAAATTTAGCATCAATGAGAAATCCAAGCACATTCTCCAGGCACAGAGAGACTGGGTAGTGTGTGCGACCAGTCCACAGGGGAAAGGTTGGGACCCCTTCCCCGATGATAGTTCAGACCAAGACAGAGACCACAAGGTAGCAAGGGGGATCCTTTGTGCCAGCAAAAAGCCTCAAAAGCCCCAAGGAAAGGGGCAGTGCAACCTCCCAGCATCCTGTACAGGATACAAAGTTTGGCTGATGGGACATTTAATTCGTGTTACCATCTTCTCTGCCTGACACTGATGTTCAAGGTTCATGTACAAAAGTTAACCTTATGCATGTGATGAACCATTTGTTTCTTTGCAATGCTGCTTAAAGCAAAGAATAGTCTGCGGGAACACAAAGAAATACCAACTTTTGTTACGAAAAAAATACAGATTTCAGGACTGTATCACCCTGGTTCATCTTTCCACCTCTCCATACCTCCTGTCTGAGTATTACCTAGGTTAGAGCCAAGTCTCACTTACCACAGATAGGGGAGATGGAGATTCAGCTCTCATAAACCACCACTTTCTCTGAAAAACACTGCTTCATTCTTAACTCTAGACCCAAACTGATCAGCACAGTGACTTTGGTGGTGTGCAAATGTAGAGGGGTGTGTTGTGCTGCTTGTCTGCCCGGCTGTGATATTTTCTGGGCCATCTTGTCACATGCCAAGTGCTTTATCAGAATGGATCCACCCCAGAAGTCTGCCCCGTTAGTCACATTACTTACCTTTCCCCATGTCCAGAGTGAGCCCCTCAGCCTGGCATCCTAGCAGATGCTTAGGCTGATCCCAAGCTGCGCCTGCTCCCCCTAATAAGCTGAGGAGAGCTGTACAAACAGAGCAGAGGGTGGAGGGAATGTGCCTAATCCTGGCCTTGCCCTTCCATCACCATCACATGCTCTGTCAGCTGTGCCTAGCCGCCCAGTCCTGCACATCTTCTGTCCTGGTGGCATGTTCCTGTGGACCTGTGCCATGGGCCCTTGTGCTCCTGCAAGGCACCATTGCCAACCCAAATCACTGGGATGGCCTCAGCCTGCTCTGGGGTGCTGAGTGTGATGGGGAAACTCAACTGAATGGCTAATGCCTACAGTTTGAAAGAAATCATGGCTGCAGGTTAGGAATTACAGCCTGGAGGTGTGGTGTCTCCCAAATCATCTGTAGGGAAAAAGGCAAACCAGTCAAGATGGAAGGCGGAAAAAGGAGCAAAAATGTAGTCTGTGATGATGGAGGTGAGCAGCTCCTGGGAGAAAAGAGGTAAGAAAGCTGGAAAAAGTCCAAGTCATGGTTTCAGAGACATGAAGAAAGTCGTTCTGGGGTTGGATGTTCAGTAGACCATCACTGCCACGCAAAATCTGAAAAGCCATGGTCTGGAAACAGTGCTTTGGGAACAACTGGGATACAAATGGGCTGTTAGGCTGCTTCTCAGGCCATGTGGAGACATGTATTTCGTTGCTTAGCATTCGGTTTTGTTTGTCAGCTCCAGAAAGCTGCTTTCCCACAGCCTTGTCTCAGGACCATGGGGTGCAGGAGCAAACTGTAGCTGTTGACTTTCAGCCTACTCAATCATCCTGCAAATTGCAGCCGGCCCAGAAAAAAAACACAGCTCTGCGTGTTCCTTATTTAGGTAGAAGTGCTGGGAAAACAGCATGAGATTTTATTTCTGATAAACTAGGAGCTGGTACAGGAATATTAATTGTTTTTGTTGTACCAATGTTTTGCATCCATTCCTCCACTGCTGTATTGGGAACGAGATGGACAAAGTCTGCAGTGTGGTTTCAGACTGTCTTTCAGGCACTCCCAAGCCCCTTATATATATATATATATTATATATACATATGAAAATGTGTGCAGGTATTTTTGAATCAGTAGGGGTTGTTTGCTGGTTATTTTAGACAGCAGTATGGAAGCTATGGGCTCTGTTCCCTGCCCTGTGTAATCCCTTTGCAACATCACTTAGAGCCAGACTCTTAAAAAGCTTCTGGATGCCTGAAGACCGGGATGTAAGGAGGATCTAAAGGTGTTCAGATACCTAAATGCTTTTCAAAACCTTCTGTACCACATCTGTACTCCCATTCTCCAGAGCTTCCCACTGCAGGAGACGTTTTGCTGCTTTATAGGTGTACTAGGAGTGTGTGGGGGAGAACTGAACTTTCTCTCACCACCACATAATGTGGCCATTAAAGGCACGGCCTAAAACGGTGACATAGGAGGAGAAATGTACAGTCTTGCAAATGTTGGAGCCCACAAAGGCACAAGTGGGATTTTTTCAGTGAGGAAGTGAGGATGGAAGAAGTGGATCCATTAGAGGGTTTTTCTTTCCTTCCATGTCCTACACGAGCTGGATGCTTGGTGCTGGGTTTGGGTATAGCCTGGGTTGAAAGTCTTTTCTTCCAGATTGAAGCTGATTCAGGCCCAGACAGGGTTCACTCCATCTTTAGGCAGGCTTCGATGAGAAAGCTGTGGTGCAGCTGGGAGCTGAACCTTGGTCTCAGTGTATGACCCAGAAAAATGAGACCATGAGTAGAAGCTCCTTGCTGGGGTCCCTCGTGGAAAACCATCCCATGGTGGACAGGCAGCCCACATCTGAGCCAGAACTGAGCCTGCTTTGGACTTCAGTGCGAAGAAGATCGTATAAATAGTTTTAGGGCTGAATCGCTTGGATGATGATGTCTGTGGGACAAAGACCTTGACTCCTTTGTGGTGAAATGGCTGGGAACTGTTACAAAGAGGTGTTTTACACATCATGCCTCGGGATGTGCCATGTGGCTGAGCTTTCTTTTTGGTGCAAGTTAAGAGTGATTTTATCAGAATCCATGGCATGACTATGACCACATAGGTCAAGTCCTGAAGGTTTGCTTCAGTCAACACTGTCTTTGAAGTCAATGAGGCTGAAGTTATTGCCTGATAGGAGGAGTTATCCATCTGGGATTTCTCAGATGAATGAACTTTAATAATAAATATGATGATATAAATATGTAAAATATAAAACCAGCATTGTCAGCTGCTTTGTTTCTGGTTCAGAGGGTTTATGTGTTTGCTCTTGAATGTTTTTCACACTGATTTTGTGTATCAAGATTTAATGCCATCAAGAACCACTGAGTAAAAATGTTTAGGAATAAGAGAGTCCTAGAAAACCAGTTAAGATGTATGTTCAGACTACTTCTTGGCTTGGTATAAGGGGTTCTCCTGGTGCCTATCACATGGAATTAATATTAAGACAGCTTCTTTTTCAAAGAGGCCTTCATGCTGGAGCAGATCAAATGAGAGATCTAACAAAAAATAACAGAGTAATTTGCTGTAGGAGCAGATACATCAGCTGAATCCTGTTTGAAAGTAAATAATAATCTTAACAGCTAATCTCAGGAACAAACATCTCCACAGTTTATTTTCCAGTTGGTTTGGTTTAGTTTAGTTCAGTCCAGTTTCTTTCTGGAATGATTTGCATGCAATCAGAGAGATCAAAACAGCACAGCTGACCCCAATATCTCTCTCACTACCTCCACGGTGGCATTCCACAGACAGGGCTCTCTCCTTGCCTTGGGAAGAGGGCTGGTTTGGCAGGGACAGGTGGTGGGGGTGCATGGGGGGATGCAGGGCTGGATGTTTTCAGACGGCTCCGTGGGCTCCAGGGAGTGCACTGGGGCAGGGGCAGAGACATTGCGGGGCACAGCAGGGCCCAGGGCTGGCACCGCTGCTCCCGGAGGTTGAGAGGCACTGGAGGGATGGCGGACGCTCCGATGCGCTCCGTGTCTCCACCGCCGTGGGGCGCGAAGGGGCAGGGACCGCAGGGCAAGCTCCCTCCGCTCACGGGGCTCCACGGACCTCAGGGCTTCTCTCTGCCGCTTCCGCAAAGGGTTAAGGGGAGCGGCAGCGCGGAGCGGGCCGGCGGGGAGAGGGCGGAGGCTCCCGGGGATTGGACCGAAGTTTGGAGAGGGGCGGCACCGTTCCGCCCTTCTCGGCGGCTCTGCCCCCACAGCCACAAAGCCCTGCAGGGAAAGTTGCTTTATCGCTTGTTTCTCTCGCCCCAGCTCCCCCCTCCCCTCCCCTTCCCCAACCCCTTTCCCCTCCTCCCCTCCCTCCTTAAACGGGATTCCGGCCGGGCGAGCCGCGGGATCGCATCACCGGGCATCCCGCGGCTGCGGAGCCTCGTCGGCTCTGGCAGGTCCCTGCTGTCCCTCCCCGCACACACACGCTCAGCCCGACCCGGAAAGCAAGGAAAAATAATTTACAAGGTTTCCCCCTTTGCTCAGCTCCTCACCCGTGGCTCTCCAGTGGAAAAGTCTCCTCTAAGGCCAAGCTGCGGGGCGAGGGAGGGGGTTACTAAAAAGCCGGTGGTGAAGGGGGAGGGCCGCTCCCTGGGAGGGCGCCCTGAAGCAGCGGGCAGCTCCCACCGTCCCCGGGGGGGGATGAGGTAGAGGCCGGCGGCGGAGCGCCCGGCCGGGCGCCGTGGCTGCGGAGGGCATGAGGCGGCGAGCGGCGGGGGTGGGCGCCAGCGCACGGTGCTAGAGCCTCGGCAGCAGCCAAGGTAAGTGCCCCCGCTACGACACCAGCCCCGGCCGCCGCCGCCGCGGCGGGTCCGGGGGACACTAACGCAACAGCTGGGAACCGCCGGTGTTGCTCCGAAGCGGGGTGCAGCACCAGTTGGCATCGCGCTGGGTGTCCCCCCCAACCTTTCCGTCCAACCCTAACTCGCGGTTACGAATATCTCCCGTTACCGGCTGCCGCGGGGCCGCGCCGCGGGGCCCCGGGTCTTGCCCCGGGGGAGCCCCCCTCAGCCCGCCCGGCCCCGCCGGCCGCCCTCCCTTTCCTCTCTCCCTCCCTCCCTCCGTACCAGCTCCCAGCTGCAAATTGGGAAGCTGATGGGAGAGCGTCCCTATTTGCTCTGCTGGATGCTGTACACGGGCTGTTGTGTGTCCTGGGGGCATGGAGTGTTTAAACCGGAGAGTTTACAAGGTAAGGGTGAGGAATTCAGACGGTGTTTAGAGAGTGAGAGTTTTGGGAGGAGAACAGGGTGTAATTAATGTAAACCTGATCTACCCCGGGTTTGCGTTTCACAGCAAAGGCATCTTCAAGACTCTGGATAATTAAGTGCGGTTTTGCTTTGGGACGCACCTCTGGAGCATTCGGAAACAAGTGGGGCTTGCAGTGGGAGGGCGCAGAGGAAAGGGAAAATCAGCGCTGCTCAGAGGACTTGTGGAGCGTAGGAAGGCGCAGACCCAGAGCAGCGCCCGTCTGAGGGGCACTGAAGCAGCAACACAAAGTTCTCTGAGCTGCTGATGGGAGAGGTAACATTCCCCCTCCCCCTTCCCCATGTTCCTCCACAAATTGTTAACCTGAAGTCTTGTTTTATGGCCACTTGCTAGAGTTTTGTTTGCCTTCTAGACTGGTTCTCTACAGGATACCAAACAATTATGCATTAACTGTAAACTTAGAGGAGCTTTTTGGCCTCAGTGGGTTCTTGATTTATATCAGGCTAAAGCAGAGAGAAGGGCAAAGTTTTACTTGCTGAGCACCAAGGAATGAATTATAAGTACATTGCTCTTTTATTTGCTACTCCTGCTCTTAAGTCTTTGCAATGGGTTTTAAAACTCTGTAAAGTTTTGGGTTGTTTGGGTTTTTGTTGGTTTTTTTCCCAAAGTAGTTATTTTGTTCTCTTTTTCCTCCCCCTCCCCCCCGACTCCAGGTCTGAGAGGAGAGCAGCCCATAGGATACGGAGGGATCTGTCTTTCAAGATGGAATTGCAGCTGACGCTCCTCTTCGCAGGGATAATTGCGTTTTCTGACTCGGCGAGAGGTAAGCAGCGTGCGTGCTGCCAACGCTCTGTGACTCGCACCCTTCCCTCTGCTCAGCTGGACTCCTGCTCCACAAACCCCCCCTCTGCCCTCAGAGGGACCCCGCAGGGGTTTTGCTGTCAGTGAGGACTCGTGCCTGGCACGTTGCTTATCTGTGCGGTAGTGTAGGCTTGTGTCCGTGTATTGTACTTACCTGCATCTCTTGGGGCCATTGGTTTGGCTGGACCGAGTGTGGTTGCCCCAGGTTTATTGGGATCTCATAGACACTGGGCTTGCAGGGGCTTTTCTCATGCATGTGTAAAAATACACAGTTTTAAAGAAAAGCAACTACAGTCCTCAGTGGATCAGAAACAGCTCTCCTCTTCCATACTACATCCAGCCCCATATATTCCTGCTAGCAAACTAAACAAGCACCTCCATTAACTTCCTGGGTGACAGACGAATGGCAGTTCCCAACAGTGAGAGCATGTTCTAATGCTGGGCAGCAGTTGATCAGATTCCAATAAATGGGTTATCCTACCAGAGTCAAATTGAAATATGCTCATCTGAGAGTGACAAGGGGGGTGAAGAAAAGAAGTTTCTCTATGAGAAGGTGCTTTAAGCAAAGCTCTGGGATCAGAGCAGAAGGAGCAGTGGCTCCGCTCCTGCCGGTGCTGTACCTCGGTGGGTGCTGTGCTTGGAAAGCCTGAATGAGAAACTGTGCTTTCAGCTCCCCTGCCTCTGGTCACAAAGGAAGGGCTGCATTGTTCCAGGACAGTGTGGGTATGGCTTTAGGATGCAGATTGCTCCATCTGCAATTCCCAACAGTATCAGAGTTGCATGAACTGTTGAAAGACCCTTAAATCACCCAGTGCCATGGAGTGGCAAATAAAAAGGTTTAAACTCTCCCTTTACCTGGGCTGAAACTTGCCAAAAGTAAACCTTGTGAGTGAGGGTAGGAAAGGAGAAGATGAGTGTTATTGTAAAGACCCCAGATTTGGTTACTGTGTTGCTTTATTTTCATTCTTGGCATTGACTCCCAAGCAAATATTTTGTGTAGGCAAAAGCACTATAAAATGTTTTGGCTGGAAACTGAATGAAAAAGAAAACAGTGTATGGGCTTTAAGTGCGGCAAGCCTGAACTGCAGGCAGGGTTTACAATGGAGACTCAGTTTAAGTTGTAGGCAGCAGGCAGCAGTGTGTGAATTAAGATGACCTCATGGATGTTCTGTGTATTATTGCAATGGACCTGAGAAGTTGGTGGAGTTCTGGAAAAGATCTGAAGTGGGCAGGAGAAGACAAGATTTTTGTCTCTGTTGTGAGCCAAGTGTTGTCTACTGTCCTGGCTGACCCTGTTTAAATGTGGTTTGCACTTGTCTTGCCTGTACTCCTTATTTTTTTGGTCCCTGGAAAATGAAGTGCTGAGGACTATTGTCATGTGAGCAACAAACTCACCAGTGGTAACTTCAGGATGTAATTGGTTTTGCTATAGGAAGGTCTTTTCTATGTGACTTTGTCAGGATCATGTAGATAATGGGGTTATTTGGACTCCTCTCAGAGCTGGAAAATCCATTCTGCACAGGGATGGAGAGGTGGTCCTGGCTATTTAAAATGGCATAGAAATAGAGTTTCAAAACCAGGGCCTAACTCATTAAAAATGTCATTCATTCATGTGTTGATATCAAGACCAGAGATGGTGAAGAAGAAAAAGATGTCGTTGCTGTGGGGATAAAAGGAAATAGACAAACCCCTAACCTTTAAATCCTGCTTTGCACCTCTTGAGTTTGAGAGTATTCTTGATAGCAGAGGACACAGGTGAAAGACCAACTTGTAAAGGAACAGAGGTGAGACTCTCTCCAGCATGTTGCAACTTTGTGGTGTTGAATATCTCATTATTGGGAGTTTATACTGAGATAATTTCAGATGCTTGGAAAAATGTGGCTGGTTGTTAAGGTGCCTGGGGATTTTTTCTGAATGTGTCACTTGGTGGGTTCTGCCACTGGAGATGTATAAATGTTACCTGTTTCAGGGTTTATAGACAGTCCTTTGACTAAATCTCAGCCTGAGGTCAGGAGGCTTTACTCTGGAGGAAGAAGGGCTCTTTGTTTTGGCCAAACAGCATTTAATATCTGTATCCTGATTGCAGATTAGATGTGTGTGTGGCCCAAAGTGTGCCAACACCTCCTAATCTGAGGTGTCACAAGTTAAATAGGTGGTTGCTGGATTACAAATAAGTAAGGTGACTGAGGAGGCTCTCTGTGAAAGTGCTGGTCTTTCTACTCAGATTAGGCAAAAGCATCTTATGCTGGTATTAGGATGTTGATTTGGAGCTGGGTGACTGTGTGCCTGTTTCCAGGGGAGGGCTGTGCCTAGTGCATTTGCACAAGGGGGCAGAGTTAAGTTGCCCGCGAGCTCCGGCTTTGATATTTCCTGACAGTTGAGTGCTCGGCTGCAATCTTGCATTAAATGTTTTGTTGTATTATTTATGCATCTTTATTTAGGTGATGCCTTTTAAGGCAAAGGGGTGACTGATTGGGCTAATGTGGTGGCTTCCCACCCCACCCAGCAAATGGGGACACCTTTCCAGTTTTGGAGCTGTGTCCGTTGGCTCTGTCCCTTCATGTTACCCAATGCGTCGCTTTGCTGATCCACAAAAAAGAAGGGATCTTATCAAACTAAGATTAGCCTTAAGAAAGGGGCAGTACCTACAAAAAGCAGAGAGCAGGTCTGATTTTAGAGGTCCAGGTGCAGAACTTGCTGTCTGGAGGGATGAAAGATGAGGTAGCTCTGGCTAAATTTGGACCGATGTTTTCAAGGCCAAAATTTAAGGGCACTTGTTTATACCTGTAAATGCACTGCAATAACCCTTTCAGAATCACTCAGTGACCAATCTTGTTCCAGGCTAAGGCTCCTGGAGGGAGCCTGTACCAAAAAAGTAATTCTTGGGAGCTACTTTGGTAAACATCCAAGTCCCTTTTCTTCATGGGAGGTGAAGACAAGAACTTCTGTGCGCACAAATTCCCCTGGTTGAGAGCAAAGCCTCTGTGCAGTGTTTTTGTAAGAGGCACTGTGCATCCCAGCTGATGGCCAATGTGTAGGGCAGGAGCTTCAGCCCAGTTGCACCAATACCTGGATAACAACGCAGGTCTAATGGCTCAGCCCTTGTCTCACTCCAGTCCTGTTCTTTCCAAGCAGTCCTATACTAGGCATAAATGTCCTCAATGTCCTCCCTTGGCCCTCCTCTGCAGGGACGAATGCCATCTTGGGTCACTAACCTTTGGTGACTATGTCCAGCAGCAATGTAGCTCCTACCAGTCCACACCTCGGGTCAGACACAGGTAATACAATCTGACATTTTCCTGCCTGCGTTATCTCAGTGACACACAATGCAATATTTGTTCCAAATCTGTCAAGTTGCCATTGTATTCACGTTGGTGACCGTATATGGTAACCTTGGGATGTGCCTGGCTTGGGCCCGTGGCTTAAACAAGATTTTGTATGGTATGTTTAAAAGTTTTTGGTAAGAGCAAGAACAACCCTCCTGTTAGTGAGTAAACTGATATTCTGCTGGAGACTAATTAGTTTGGATGTTGATTTCATTTTCGGTGCATTGCGTAGTGAGGGGAAGAATGGGACCTGAACTGCTTTCTGCTCTGGCGCTTCTCTGTGCAACGCTTTGCTTGCAAGCCTGGCTGATGCCCGCTTTACAGGGAGTTTTTGCTGGTGGGGCCAACTCAAAATAATATAATATAATAAAATAATATTCTGTGCCATTTTTGTTCCTCTGACTGTTGGAGAAAAAGGAATAGGACGCTAAAAGGTTTCTTTTTATTTCTTGGGAGATGAGTTCTTTCTGATGAACGTGTTTACCCTTCGGTGACTTTGGGGTTTATAAGAGTGAGTGGTAGCTGACATGGTGAAGATAAGTAATGGTAATGCAAGAGAGATGGTTGTTGGCTTCTGCTTTGCTCCTTTATTCTTGTTGAATGGTTGTTACTGTATAATAACAGCGAGTTTCTCACTTGTGAAAGAGAAGCATGTTCAGATCTAGCTTCCTGGTTCACATTTTGCGTAGTCGCTGCACATCATCTGGTTAAGTTTGGGGCATTCTGTGGATTGTTCACAGATAATCTGGCAGCTTGACTTGTACCTGGAGTCAATGTGACAATCTAAGAAAATCCTGGCTATTTGTTTAAACCCTGCTTCCTCCCTTCTTCTCAGGCTGTCAGCTGCTTTAAATTGTGGCTGAGTTTGAACATAAAATACGGCATGCGTCATACTGGAAAATCAGAGCTGAATTTATATATGTATATATAATTTTTTTAAAGGGAATATTACAAAACTCTTAAAACTGCTCAAATATAATTAGATTTTCCTTGAAACTTTTATAACTTTGTTTTCCAAGTCCACATGTTTCTTTGACCTTCATTAAAAGACACAAGCAGCAAATTAAAAGGCATCTTTTCCGTGCTGGACTTGTACGCAGAAGAGGCTGGGATCCAAAGTCTGAGGCTTAGCCACAGAAGAAACTTTCAAATGCCACGAGGTGGTGCTTGAGAAGTTACAGGAAAATGATTATTTCAGGAAAAAAAGTCACTCAAAACCAAACAAGGAACCAATGCTAGCAAGTAAGACCCCACTTTTCAAGGTCTGGGGCTGCTGCCGCTTTTTTGTTAGCTAACAATCGAGCTTGTCCTTGGACATGAATTGGCTGATAGGGAACGTCAGATCTGACGCATCCAGTAGTTCGGTTTTGAGCGGCTGGTACATCTGGGTCCAGAATACTCACTATGGAATGGTGTGAAAGCAGTAAAGATGGTCACTCTGTGGCTGTACATTTTGGGATTAATTATTGGAAGATACAAAAATTTCCACTGAAGGTGGAAAATAAAGAATAGAATAAACCAGGTTGGAAGAGACCTTCAAGATCATCGTGTCCAACCTAGCATCCAACACCACCTAATCAACTAAACCATGGCACCAAGCACCCCATCCAGTCTCCTCCTAAACACCTCCAGTGATGGTGACTCCACCATCTCCCCGGGCAGCCCATTCCAATGGGCAATCACTCTCTCTGTGTAGAATTTCTTCCTAACTTTCAGCCTAAACCTCCCCTGGTGCAGCTTGAGACTGTGTCTGAGGTCCTCTTGTGCCTTGTTTGAATTAAAAACTAACAAACAAAACCAACAACCAACCAACCCAAACCCTACAAAACCAAATACAACAGCCTTTAGTCATAGCTTTATTCAGTGGGAGTAGAACCAGTGCAGCTTTCTGATGTTTTCCTGGGATGTGAAACCCTTCTATGTGCAGTGACTTGTGAAGTGAAGCTGCTCAGAGGGGCTGTCCAAGAGTGTCCCAGCACTACAGGAGTCACTGGAAATGTCCTTTGTCCCTGCCTTTCATTAACCTGCTCGTTTTGTCTTCTTGCAAGGCATTTGTCTTCCTCTGTTTTCTGGTGAGCTGCTCAAGCTGAAATGCATTCGATCTTCTTTTGAACATCCAATCTCGATTTCTATTCCTTATCTTGTTTTCTGTAATCAGCCTTGACATGGAGCTTTCTCTGATAGTATTGCCTGCACTTGTATTTGTGTTGACATGTCCTGATCTTTTGCACCCCAGTGGAACAGCTTTGGTCATATAAGGGACTTTTTGTAAGAGTGGAGCCGGTGTGAATGTAGAAGTTGCAAAGACCACAGCTGCAAGCCTATTGAGTCTGGGGCTCATTTTTTAGCAGCTGTGGTAATAAGATAAAAGAACAATATTCTTGCAAGTAAGTTTGAATAATCTGATCCTGCTGCCCTGACGTCGTATGAGACACGTAGATGCAGCCCATGCCAGTTTTGACAGGTTAGGACCTGATTCACAAGCTGTGAGTGTTGGTGCCGTGACTCCTGCTCAGTCCCATGGGCTTTGGCTCTATCCCTGAAGGATGATTTACACAGATTATCTGTGGTATCAGCCTCTGCATGGATCCCTCCTATATGACAGCAGAAGAGATGTGGGCTAAGTGTAGTATTTTGGATCCTGACATTCACCTGCTCAACCAGAGAACTTGGACTCAGTTGTTTTTATTCCAGGAACACATTTCTGCCTGCTGCAAGCTCTGGCTGGTGGCTGGAGCATGTGCTGCCAGGGCTGAAAGCTTGAACTTTGGGTCCTCACAGTGATGTTTGTCCCCAAAGACAGGGTGCCACTCTGCAGGCACTGCTGGTAGGTGTGGAGGGGCTGGAGGCTGGCCTGAGTGTTGTTTCACAAGTTAACATATACTGCTTGCTGCTGAATCTGTTCACATCTCTGGATTTTTTCCCCTCTTCTGAGTCAAATAAACACAGGCTGTGTGAAGTTTGGTTGCCTGCCCTGATTACACAGTCTCCCCATTGTATCACAGTAGGAACACAGGATCCAGTAGTGCTGAGAATAACCTAACAGTTTTATTTTGTCTCAGTCACTCCAATTTTCAGGGGGAAATTCAGCCAATAACTCTGGGCTACTCCTGCCATTAAGTGTTCAAACTTAATACTGAGCTTCGCTACGGGAAGGAAAATGTAAACTGGGAAAAGAGGCTTCTCAGAGCAGGTCAATGTTTCTCAGGACTGCTGCACCTCTATTCTCAGCCCCTCTACGAGCAGCCTGATGGGGCCCAAAATAATTTCTCCTTATGTCTGGTAAATTCCATGAAAGATTTGCACAATCTTGGGTATCCTGTCAAGTGATTGAGAAGTGAGTAATGCAAGAGGTGGCATATCCTATGTTCCACTTGGGTGGTGTTGGCTTTGGTGGGTATTTTAGGAGCTGTCAGTATTTGTGCATGTTAGATAAAAACATGGCCCTGGCAGAGAACTGCAGAAATGGGGGCTTCATTTGTGGGATGGGCATTTTTTAGCTTTCCTATTGCCCTTGCTGGATCTGCTCACACATGGCCAGTGAACTCAGGATTCCAGAGTGTGGTGCTGGCTTTGTGCAGACCTTTCATGGAAGTTGTGTGCTTGCTAGCTCTGCCCAGAACAGGATATTCAGAAGGGAGTAAAAGCTGGAGAACATGGAGGGAAATGTAAGCATCAGCCATCCTCTAAGAGAAAATATAGGCTGGATTATTGTACTGCTGCTCTTGAGAACTGGTGCAGCTGTGGATTTAAATCTTCCTTTTTCTAGACAGAAGTGGACGGGGTGAGGCTGAAATCCCAGAAGTGGGGTGAACCCTAAAAGAGGGAGGAGGACAGTTTCTAAGGTCTACCAACCTCCCAGATTTGACCATACCAAACTGTTGGAGTTAGGCTGCTGCAAATGCTGATTGCTGTGGTTTATTTCCCCTTCTCTCTTGCCTTTTTTCTTCTTTAATAGCAGGTCTGTGTGAGTTGTAGTAACTGAGGAAGCTGTTTTTCTCAGCAGTTTTTTCACCTAAAAAGATCTGTTAACACTGGTTAAGCAATGACAAGTGTCTGACAAGTTCCAGGTGTATGAACTGTATGTCAAGGATGGAAGGATTAATGAATAACAGGGTAAACCTCTGGACATTGTGGAGCGTCTCCCCAGGGATACTGAAGGCTCTCTGGGGAAGGAATAGTGCTTGCTTGGCATCAACCAGTTGATGTAGAACTGGACCTAGAACTCTTTCAGTGTGTGAATACCATTCTGGGAGAGGGTCCTGTGAGCCATCACACTCACTTTCTGGGTGGGTCAAAATCTTTTGTGTTCTTCTGCAGGTTAACACAATACTTTGGCAATCACAGTGTTTCTTTACCCAGACAAGTAATGTTATTATCACAGTATAACTTAGGTTGGAAAGGACCTCGAGGATCATCGAGTCCAACCTATCAACACAGACCCCATGACTAGACCATAGACCCCATGACTAGACCATTATGAAGTGCTTAGTGTATTTTTGGGCAGTTTAAAGTGGGAGGAAGAAGAGTTGCTACCTCAGCCAGCAGAGATCAGACTCTGTGCTCTAGTAAGTCATTTCATATTTTAATATTCAGGGTTGGATATTGCTCTCCATTATAAAGGTGATAGTCCCTTGAGGGTCAGTGAGATGTGCCTGCGTAGGATTTGAATTCATAATCCTACCAAAGAGCAGAAATTGAGGCCTCATGTAAGGAGGCTGTGTTTCAGTTCTGTACAGTGTGGCACCAAGCCATGGGAGGGTTCATTGTGATCTGCAACAGTTAACATAAAACTAGATTAACAGATGAGAGCTGATGAATATCTTTCCTCCTCCTGATATTCACAGCCAATCAGAAGTGCAGTGTTGCTGGCGTCAATTTTGTTAAGGGCTAATGAGAGTGGAGCTTTAAACTTAATTATAGCCAGGGTAGCTGTTTACCTTTCCTTGGCAGGTTTGATTGACAAGGAATTGTAAACCTGTTAGGAATTGGCTGTCCAAAGCTACTTCCCCTAACTGCTAGATTTGTTATCTGAAAATGTTTGCCACTGCTCTCCGCACACAGCTGTTATTTCTGGCATACAAAGAGACAGAAAGGAGTGATAGAGGCTGGTCAGAGCATTTTGCTCAGGGGCTGAGAAAGCATAAGGTTTGAATAGGTCAGCATTTTATCTAGACCAGAGCAAGATTGTTCTTGTATCCCTATGTTAGAATGCTTTTCCTGGTTGCACAAACAGAGGGGGACATGGGATTTCTTCTCTGGAGGAGAGGAGGCTGAGGGGAGACCTCACTGCTCTCTACAGCTACCCGAAAGGATGTTGTAGTGAAGTGGGGGTTGGTCTGTTCTCGCTAGTATCAAGTGATAGAATGAGAGGAAATGGCCTCAAATTGTGCCAGGAGAGGATTAAACTGCATATTAGGAAAAATCTCTTTACTGAAATGTTGGTCAGGCATTGGAACAGGCTGAGCAAGGGGGTGGTTGAGTCACTGTCCCTGGAGATGTTAGAAAAATGTGTAGATATGGCACTCCAGGACATGGTTTAATGGCCACAGTGGTATTAAGATGATGTTTGGACTCAATGATCTTAAAGGTCTTTTCCAATTGAAACAATTTTATGCTTCTATTTGGGGAATTTCAAGCAGTGTTTTGTGGTAGTGATGTAGACAGGATTAATCTTGGCATTGGAAGTTCAGTTTGAAACACCAGAGTAGTCCTTCTTTGCGTTGTAAAGTAGACTTAGGATATTCCATTTGAAGCTTGCTAATTTCCTAGCAGGAAAAGCGCCACCACCTCTCAGTGCTCAACCAGTCTCAAAGTGGAGTCTCCATCCCTGGAACCATTCAAAACCTACCTGGATGCTGTCTTGTGCAACCTGCTCTAGGTGAACTTGCTCTGGCAGGGGAGTTGGGCTAGATGATCTCCAGAGGCTCCTGTCCAACCTCTATCACTCAGTGATTCTGTGAAGCTCAGTCTGGGACTCTTCTCCCCATGAATACTCCTCTTGGGAGAAGAATTGTAGATTCACAGGGATGGGAGTCTGTCTCTTTTCCTATATTTGACTACTGATGCCAAGGAAGAAAACAGTGAGGTGCTACTCCAAAGCAAAAGTAGTCACAGCAATAGACCTGTGTAATTAGAACAATTATTGCTGTTTATTGAGAGTTTCCATTGGAGAAAGCAAAACAAGGGATCCAAAAAGTGCTGCTCAGCGTAGGCAGCATTCTTCTTCCAGATAGCATCAGGAGAAAAAGCTTGTCTTTCTGTAGACCACAGACTAGCTAAGTGGAGTTGGAGGCTTATTTTCCTTTTATCCGAGCAAATCCAATAAATCCAGTAAATTCTTTCAGTGTGGTCTTCCAAGAGGTTTTCAACTTCGCCTGACTTGCAGATTGAGGGCCGTTGTAGACTAGGGGTCAAGCAAGTTAATTCCCAGAACAGTATGCTGCCCTGTTTTCAAACTGTGCTAATCAGGGGTTTGAGTCCAAGCACGGCAGTTTGCTTAGTGAAATTATTTTCCTGTTAGAACACTACAAATAGGCTCTGACTGTTCACGTTGGCTGCAGTCACCGGAGCGGTCGAATCACATGCGGAGCAAAGCCCCTGGGGATGGACTTGCTGTGGGTCAGAGCGCTAGTGGGGGCTCGTTTCCCAGTGTCTAAGACTGAACTCGTGAAAACAGGCTGAAAACTTATAGAAGGAAAGGGAGAAATTGTTACAGTCACATCTACACCTCCGGGAGGATGGAGGGAGGGCTGCGTGGAGCCCATCTGAGCTCTACCGGGGAATGTCCTTTCCCAAAAGAGGCATTTGATGGAGTTACTTGGTTACCCTCTCCCCCTCACCTTTTTGTAATTGACTCTTGTTTACTTTTTCCTCCTCCTTTCCCAAAGTTTATTACCACTGTTTAGGCAGAGGAAATGAATTAACATAATTTACTGGTTTGTAGAACAAGACACATTCCCAGCATGTCCGTATAGACACGCAGGCAGTCGCCCTCCCCGCGCCGTGCAGAGGAGAGTGTTTACAGAGTCTGGGCCCATTTAGGGAGAACAATACCCTGATTATGGAGGGCAGCCTTCTATTCCCAGAAACCAGAAGGAGCCATTTGCTTCAAGCCCCTTGAAGGTACAGGCAGTGTGAGCTGCAGGAATGGGGAATAAATCTGTTGTGGACACAAACCAGCAGCATTGTTCTCTGCGGAAGTTGGTTTAGGATGAGAAATGGGCTCGGGACAGACCAAGTGCCAAGCTTAAGATGCACCAGCATGCAGAGAGATGTGGTGACTTCCAGTTCAATTTCCAATTAATAGCTGTGACACTCTGGGGGAATTATTTGGTGCTTTCTGAGCTGGCAAGGTCTGGAAAGATTGGATAGGAGGAGGATGGCAACTGAGCCTCCAAGTGTTTTTGAAGGGGCTGAGCTGAGTGGAAAGGTGCTGTTACGTACGAAATGCTGGTCATTTCTAATTGCAGTCGTGCACCTGTGCCTGGTAGATAATGCTGGAGCCATGTCATATGGAGCATTTGCTTCACATGATGTTGGGAAAGGTCAAGCATGTGATTTCGGTGCTGCTAAGTTGGGTCATTAGCGGCACAAATAGGACCCCCCCCCTTCCACCGCCTGACCACAGTTGCTTGGATCCTGGCAGTAAATGCTTCTCAGGTGTGATCTCATGGCAACTGAAGATGACTGAACTTGACCCTATTACCATCCTGTCCTTGTCCTGCTCTGCTCCCAGCCTTGTAACTCCTTTGTGCCAACGTGAGAGCTTTTCTGATCTTGCTGTTGGGTGTTTTGAAGAAGTGACTTGATCGGGATGCCAACCTGGGAAAAAATGTGATGGACTAAATTGTTAGAGGAGCATGGCCTGAGCTCTTGGGATAGCACAGCATGACCACAGGCAGCAGGTCCTTTCTGTTGCCACTTATGGCAGCAAATGTCAGTACTTTGGAGGAGTGAGCATTTATGTGGCCATCCATAAAGTGACCCTTTAGGAATGTAAAATGCAGCAAGGTCCACACTGCAAAATGTAGCAGTGCCTGAGGCAGGGAATGTGAAGACTGGAAAAATTAGATTTGGATCCTGGGTCCTCACTCAGTGGATCCCATTGGCAAAAGTGTACTACATTGATACAAACTTCTCCTCCAGAAGTGGTTTGGGTTGCTCTGGGCAGGCAGTAATTACTCCTCATTAACTTTTGCTCTTGGTTCAGCTCAGTCAGAGGGTAGCACATTGCTGACCCTGCTGCAGTGGGAAATTCCAGCATCACACTTTGTATCACAACAATTTTCTGTTTGTCTCAGTGTTCCCATGAAATTTGAAGTACTTTATAGGGAAACAGGAATCTTTCTTCCTCTGTCTTCTGATTTATTTATTTATTGTTTCTTCTGAGCAGCTGGGAAATTTAGGTAAATGCAGCCAGCATTTGGTGGCCCTCCTATGCATTGCCTGCTGCAAGGAGGGAGCTGTTCAGGCAGGAGCATGGTTGGCAGCAAAGATGGGCTGCAACCAGCACTGCTGGTGATGGATGTCCCCCTGGTCCAGACACAGTGTGCATTGACCCTGGTATCAAGGTGAATGTGGGTGTCACCCAGGCCTTAGAGATAGCCAGGTCCCCCCAACTCTGGCTTCATCTCTGTGAACTTCTGACTATTGACACTGCTTCAGGGAGCTGCAGAGAAAAGAGCTTGTGCACCATCCTCCCTGTGGGTGAAAATATTTTTCAAGGGGAACAGACACAGTAGGTAAGCAGGGAAAGCTGCAGGGCTGCATTAACAATGCTTTTAGGGGTTTTATGGAGGGGGAAATGTTTTTGGTGACCTCTGAGATGTGCTGGGTGCATTCTGTCCTGGGATGTTTGACGCATGTCTGATGGGATGAACTGTGACCCTGCACCCCGGACAAACTGTGGCTTTTGTTTGCCTATTGATCCTTTCTTTTGTAGAGGGGGGAGGGTGCTGGTGCACGTCCCAGCACACAGATGAAGGCTGCTGGGGTTACTCTGTGTTGGAGGACTGAAGTGGTACATTCAGGGAAATCAGAACTTGGCACTAAATAATTGTGACTACACCAAGGCAGTACGGATGTATTCTTGAAAAATACCCTTCAAAATCTGCCAAATCTTAGGTTTGGATGATGCAAGAGGGGCAAGCACTGATTCCCATGCTGCCATAGGGACTGCAGTATGGGTAATAAGAAGAGGGCAACAAGAACTGCTCCAGAGGCCATCCCTATGTCTGAGCCGCTGCAGTGGCTTTCTGCTGCTGGTGTAAGGGTGTGCGGTGAGCTGTGGAAAAATGTGAATCTTGGCAACAGTCCCTGATTCAAAATATCTGGGAAACACTGACCTGGGAGGTTGAAAATATATCTTGGGGGCTTCATTCTCCAGAAGGAAAAACAGTGTCAAACTTCCACTGAGAAAGAAAAGAAATGTGCAGTGTAGAATTGAAAGGGAACAGCTTACTTCTCAGACACTAACTGAAATATCAGAGGGGCAAGCCTGGGTAAATTTTAATAGCCTCTTGATTTGGATGTTTGTGCTCTTGCAGACTTCTCCTTTGTACCCCTGCAAGAGTAATGCAGGTGCTGTACTCTATGCAAAAAAAAAAAAATCCAACCAGCAAACCCCAAAATTTGTCTGAGGGAGATGAAAAATGCATCCAAGTAATTGAATGAGTGTTGTGCTTGAAGTATTCCAGCCTTCAAACTGGAGCAGGACATGCTGTCTGTGGCATGTATTGGAGCGTATTTATCTACAAGACAGAGACATCAAGGCAGAACTGGAGGAGGACTGCAATGCCTAAAATATTAAATGTTGCTCTGGGAGAGCAGGTCAGCAAAAGACCAAACAGTTTTGGTTGATCAGCTTAAGGCAAAGTTGTCATAACAGCTGGTGTGATCAATTTATTATTATATTATTAGTATTGGGGTCAGTGCTAAGGAGTCCTTATTGTACCAAAGCCCTGTTGTTGTGCTAAGGGTTATCAAACCCAGAAGTGGCAGGCACCTACAGTCTTAAATGCAAGCTACTAGCAGCAGCCAGTAGCTCCTTTGGGAAGCCATAGCCATTGGGCAGCTGAGTTTGATTGCATCTGCATAAACCCGAGAAAGGTGAGATCTTGTATTTGCCTACAGCACCCTGTGCAAAGCAGACCTTGCCCTGATAAGGATTTCTTGCTGCTGCCGTGTTATGGGCCCACAGAGCTGATAATCTTCTGCCCAGACGCTGGGCAAGTGCCCAAGGTGAAACAGGTGCAAAGGTATCGTTTGTGCAGGGGCTGAAGGGCTTGTGCTGCAACCCAGCATGGTTTGGATGTGAGTCACAAGCCTGGTTGTCCCCTCTCTGCTGGATACAAACATCATTGCTGACTGTAGGGAGAGCTGGGCATTACTCTGTGCTTGTATTTTATGGAAACAACAGACAAAATTCTTCAAATGGAAAGAAAAACCCAACCCACACTGAGATTTTTCAGGCATTATGATCGTTGTTATTATGGTGCTTTCAATGTACGTTAACAAGATCTTCTAAGGGCTGTACCATTGAGAGGCTGAGGGAGCTGGGATTGTTTAGCCTGGAGAAGAGGAGGCTCAGGGGAGACCTTATTGCTGTCTACAACTACCTGAAGGGAGGCTGTAGCCAGGAGGGGGTTGGCCTCTTCTCCCAAGCAACCAGCACCAGAACAAGGGGACACAGTCACAAGCTGCACCAGGGGAGGTTTAGGCTTGAAGTGAGGAGAAAGTTCTTTACAGAGAGAATTGTTGGCCGTTGGAATGTGCTGCCCAGGGAGGTGGTGGAGTCACCATCCCTGGAGGTGTTCAAGAGGGGATTGGATGTGGCACTTGGTGCCATGGTTTAGTCATGAGGTCTGTGGTGACAGGTTGGACTTGATGATCTTTGAGGTCTCTTCCAACCTCGGTGATTCTGTGATATCCCATTGGAGCCCACCAAAGGTTTCTGTTCCCTCCTGGAAAAGCACAAAGAAAAGCCCACTTTACATCTGGGGGAGGGAAGGAAAGTTGACAAAAGCAAATTTTTGCACTAGCAGAGTAAAGGAGGTTCTTCCAAAACATTTTGTTTTGCTTGGAAAGGTTTGTGGTGGCTGTTGAAAGGGCATTTCAGCGGGAAAGGGCCAAGCAGCCCTAGGCAGAAGCAACACCCTCAATTGAGAGAGATTTTTTTTCAAACAGCAGTACTGTTAAGAAGTAATTAAAGTCAAATAAAACAAGGAAAATAGTTGTATGACACATCTATTTGAACTCATCCTGCTTTGAATCCACTGAAAGCCATGTAGCAGGGCGCTGGAGACGTGCGAGGGGAGGTACGAAGCCGAGTGTTGCAACACGCTTTCGCAACTGCAGATCTCAGACACCATCTCTGCCGAGTGCTTAAGCACATACTTACATTTATTTATGCAAACACTTGCTGAGGACCCTCTTACACAGGGTGTTATGCTTAATTGAAATATGGAGGACTGAGGCATAGGCTGAAGTGGTAGCAATTATTTTGGGAGGATTCTGACAGCAGGTGGTTCTTAAAATGATTTTTCTGGGCTCATGGCAATTAGTAACTAGCTCAACTTTCAGTTGCAAAAAAACCCCCCAAAAACCAAACCAAAGCTAACCCATGAGATTTCAGTCTTGATGATTTTGAAGGATATGTTGAAAATGTGAGTTGCTTTTCATCAGCCTTATTGGCTGGCTTCGACATCAGAAGGGAAAGAAAGCAAGCTTTCCATGACTCCTCTAAACCAGTCCTGTTTCTCTGGAGTCTGCTTTTGGATTTTTGGGCACTGGAGGGGTGGTGCCCCTAGGAGTGCTGTTGTGTGGGAGCCTGAGGCTGGTCGTACATGCTCCACCCTTGCAGTTCGCTTTGCTTCATCCCTCTGCCTCCCCTGCAGTGTTTTATTGGGCAAAACCTGAGAAGAAAAGAAAAAGTACTTTTTTGGGGTCCAGCTGAATTACTTCAGTTTTTGCTAGCTGTTGAGGAAGGTTTCTGAGGACTCTCCAGGGAAGAAAGGATCGAGTCAGAGGTAGAGAGCTGCTCGCCCTGTACTGGAGGCGTTTATAACGCCAGGGCACCTCCCTGGGGAGTGTCTGTCTGTTAGTCCTTAGCTCTGGGGCTGGCGAGGGGCAGAGGGCCTCGCCCCACCTGTTCCCTCTGTCAAGTTACAAATGAGACGCTGAAAAGCAGCCCTTGGCCTTGAGACAGCTCTGCTGTCTCTAGCTCCTTCTACCCATCAATTAGTGTCAAGCAAAGGTGTTTTATAACCATTTTATAACTTCTTCAGGAGTGGGACCCTCACACCCTTGTGAGGGGAAAGTCCAACTCCCATGCAAGGCTGCCAAAATCTGTACATGGCAAGTTATGTATAAGAGCAACCAAGACCTTTGCTGTTCATGGAGAAAGTGCTCCTTAACATGCAAACTCTTCCATGGAGAGTTTATCTGAAAAAGATGGGTTTGTTATAAGTGAGGCTGGGGAAAAAGGCATCTCTATCCTTCCTCCTCAGGTACTGGACACAAGCTTCAGTCATGGTCTTCTGTCTTCTTTCATCTTTGATGCGCTTTGAAACCTGGTACCAAGAACTGGTGGCTTTGCCTGGACTCCATCCATCCCTCCTGAGAGCAAGAGGCATTTCGAGTAACTGTTCCCCCTTGTAGCTCTTGGCCTGAGGAATGGGTGTGAGGTGTGAGAGTGAAATATGACAGAATAATTGAAATCCTGCACAGCAGCATATTTCCTCACAGAGAACCACGAGATGATGGCAGAGGCTTTCAGGCCATCTCTTACTCATTCATCCTCTCTTCCTGTATCAACTTCCAGCAATTTGGCTGAGTGTTTGCTTAGGAACCGGCTTCCACCCAAAGGCTACTGAATTTTTCTTAAATGCTGTTTTCCATCAGAGCTGATAAGGTAGCAGCCAGTCTGCAAAGATAACACAGGACATCAAGGCTTCTTGGGTTTGTCTTTATTTGGACTTTTCAGTGAGTATTTGACACATGCTGAGAGCTATCTGGAGACACTGTGTTTAGTGGGTTGTCCATGTCTGTCCCTGTCCCATAGCCCCCTCTCCAAAAAACCTTTTAGGGTGATTTGGGGGGGGGGGGGGGGGGGGGGGAAGAGAGGGGGGGAGGTGCTAATGTAGCTGATGAGTGAGTGATATTTTCCTAAGGGAGTGGGGAAGATGGGCAGCTGGTGCTGGATGCTGAGGGCAGCTCTGGGCCCTGCTCTTCTAATACCTCCAGCTGGAAAATTCTGCCCCCAAGCAAGGTGTAAAGGGGATGAGGAGACACAGAGTTGCCCAAAATGCTCAGTCACTGGCAAAAATGTATCATGGTGTAGGAAGGGTTGTGATTTATCTACTTCTCAGTGTTTCACCATGGCTGGAGCTATGAGACCAAACACCAAGTCCCATTTTGAAGCTTCAATGTAATTTGAGGGCATGCTTTAACTGAGATTCACTGTGTTGCCTGGAGGAACATGTATCATGCAGGCAACTCATGCAGAAGGTCAGGAGCAGCATTGGAACCCATGTTTTTGTTATGCACTTCTGCCCAGCAAGTCTTTTATGCTCTGTAGTGCAACCTGTCACATATGAAATTAATTTCCAACATGCATTCACTCACATAGTAGTGTTCTTCACACCAGAAATCCATAACAGTAGGAGAAACCACCACCAGATGTCTATAGGAAACTGGCACGTCCTGCCTGGCGATGACAGAACATTTCAGTGTATTTATGAAGTGCTCTTGTCATTTAAAATACAGAAATCCAGTCAATATCAATAGAACTATTCATCAGACAGTTTGCCTTATTTTTCATTTAATACTTTCTTTTATTTATTTTTAGCAGCAGAGCATTTTTCTTTACTTGATTCAGTACCAAAAACCAACCCCACCTAAACCTTTCCCTACCCTTTCGTTGTGGCTGTAATTTTCTCCCTCCCCCCAATTCCCAGCTTCACCAAACTCTTCATTTTAGAGGACCATCTCTGATTACAAAAAAGAAATAAAATCCTTGAATCTCCTGCAACTTTGGCTGTGCACTTCTACATCAGGCATTTTTGCTTGAGAGAGAACTGTTCACAAAGCTGAAAGAGTAATTTCCACTCTTGGAGTAGATTGAGTAGCATTGTCAAGTTCTCATTTGGGTCATTATCACACAAAGGGACTCACATTTGGATCACATTAAGAGTTGGGTTTGGATCAGAACAGATGTGCTGGAGGGTGCAGGAGCCCTGGCATGGCTGATGGGCGAAGTGTGAAGCCCATTAGAAATTGTGCCCTAAAGATAATTCAGTTCTGTTCCAAACCTCCTGTGTTAACAGCTGAATTGAGCCTCCCCAGTGCCTCAGTGTCAAGGTTTTTGCTCATATACTCGATGCAGATATTGGAAGGTTTTAAGAATTAAACTGTGCAGAGATGTCCACAGTCCTTGGTCAGAAGGTGCTTTTGGAAGCCAGGGATGCATAACCTGTCAGTACATAAATTGAAGGCTTTTAGTTAGGGGCTGTGGTGTGTTATGGTGACAGATGAGGAGCTGCACAGAAGCAGCAGAGAGCAGGGCTGCTCGCTGTTGGAACACAATTACTAATCTGTGCGATCTACAAATCAGGTTAATTGAGTTTGCTCAGGCTGCTGCTCACATCATTGCTAAGCACAGTAGCTTGAAGGCAATGGGAGTTTGGCCTCCCAATCTTTGCTGTGTATTTGTTTTGTACAGAAAATGCCTTTGATATATGCAAGTTATATTTCTGTGCATTACAAATGATAGATGCCTCCCCCGTAGCCTGTGACAGCCTTCCCTGGAGACAGACAGTCTGTGTTGTTTTAACGAGATGAGGAAAGATTAACGGGAAATGTTTTGCTGGTGTTTGCAAAGACTTTGAGCAAAAGGGAAAGGTTTGCATTGAGGATTTAGTGAGAATGAAACAAAAACATTTCTGAAAACTGCTGCCTGCACTTAGAACCATTAAGGTTGGAAAAGATCTTTGAGGTCGTGTGTCCAACCGTAACCCAACTGCCGCGACCACTAAAACTGTATCCTCAAGTGCCACATCTACACACTGCTTGAACACCTCTGGGGGTGACAACTCTACCACCTCCCTGGGCAGCTTGTTCCAATGCCTCACTACTCTCAGTAAAGAAGTTTTTCTTAGTGTCTGATCTAAACCTTCCCTGGCAGAACTTAAGCCCAATTCCTTTTGTCCTATTGCTAGTTACTCTGGAGAAGAGACTGTAGTGGGTTGACCCTCACTACAACCTCCTTTCAGGCAGTTGTAAAGTTTTCCCCTTAGCCTTCTCTTATTCAGACTAAACAACCCCAGCTCCCTCAGCTTCTACTCATAGGCCATGCCCTCCAAACCCCTCCCCAGCCTTGTTGTCCTTCTCTGGATGTGCTCCAGGACCTCAGTGTCTTGCCTATACTGTGGCACTCAGAACTGAACACAGTACTTAAGCTGTGACCTCATCAGGGCCAAGTACAGGGGCACCATCGATACCCTACTCCTGCTGAACACAGGTTTTGATCCAGGCCAGGATGCTATTTGCTTTCTTGGCCATCTGGGCACACTGCTGGCTCATGTTCCACTGGCAGTCCACCAGCACCCCCAGATCCTTTTCCACTGGCCTACTTTCCAGCCACTCTGCCCCAAGCCTGAATGTTCCCCCAACTCCTGTCTGCTGGGTGCTGGTGTCAGAGGGCACATCACAGTCTTCACTGGACAAACATCTGAGGACAGACCTGTAGTACCTTTTGTCCACTGTCAGTTAAATTTCTGTGTTTAGGAGCTTCACACACAGGCTAATTGCTCCTAAGGGTTTATTATTAGATGTATTTGAGGGAGGGATTCGTTTTCCTACCTCCTGGTGATCAGTTTGTACCCTGGAGGGGGAAGGATTAAAAGCTCTTGGGGCTTTCTCATCACCCTGCAGGGAATTAGCATTCTAAGGAAGGGGAGCTCAAAGGGGAGCTCAAAGCTACAACCTTGAGTGGTGTTTTCTTTGTGAAGGAGGGATGGGATGCACAGAAAATCAGTCAATCAGATCTGGGCAGTTCTGTTTGCTGGAAAAATTTCTCACTGACTGTGGAAGCATACATTTTTGTAAAATGTTAGGCATCCTAGCAGGGGGGTTGTAGCTGGATCCAGGAAGAGGAGTTGTGGGTGGTGGATAAGGAGCTGGAAGCAAAACTCTCTCTGAGTCAATGCCGCGAGTTGTGCCCTGGCCGATAAGGCTGGTGATGCGTGCGGAGGATTTGGTGGCCTTCACCATGGCTAGATACTGGGTTGATACCACAACTCCTGTCTGTGTGAAGCAGAAAAAGTGGACATGATGAGTCTGAGTCCCACTGCCATGGAAGGGAGCATCAAGTTGTGGCAGCAGTTGGAAAATCCACCAAGGGGAAGTGCTCTGTGCAGAGCCCTGACAGTCCCTCTAATAGCTCATCTGGCCTTTGCTATGCTGCAGACTTGATATGGTCTGTTACTGAACATGTCCTCGTGTAAATCAGGAATGGCTTCTTTGAAGTGGAAAGGAGAAGCTAATTTAAAGTCAGTAAACATGAATTCACCCTCAGGCTTCGGTGAGCGTTGGAAGGATTGATATGTGAACCAGCCCATTGCCTTACACAGGCAAAACTTTTCCTTATTACGTGAAATTCAGCTCATTGCAGAAGGCTCAGGTACCACCAAACCCCTCTCTTAAGGGCTTGTGTGGGAGGCCAAAGGTCTGTAGACATTATGCTGCCTGTCCGTCTGCACACAGAGAAGTGTCATGGTAAATGAATCCATTACTTAGGACTGTTGATTTAACACCCTTCTTCTACCACTGGAAGAAGCTTCCTTCCAGGTCCTAAATCCGTGTTATCTTCAGCTACCTCAGTGTAATTGGGGATTTGGGGATTAAGGGATGGGAGACAGTGTTACTGCTGCTTTTCTGTGTTTCTGGAATGTGAAGGAAGAGGCTGGAGGTGAGAGATTTCTCTTCTGTACAGTTTATTGGTGTGTCTTTGGTAGAGTTTTATTGCTTTGCTAAAAGATGTTGAGCTGTATGATTTATTAACGCTGCCTCGGAGACTGTATTAATGATTATTTCACATTCCGTGGGAGCTTAGTGAGTCCTGCCCATGGGAAGGTCAGAATGAAGGGGCATTTGACATAGTACTGCTTTACTTACAACAACAACTGATAACAAGCCTAGAAAATAAGTAAGTCTCTTTGACTGCAGGGTGCATTATCGTGCTGCAGATACCACCACAGCCTTCCAGAGAGAACTGTTGACCCTTTGCTGTGTGTCGTCAGATCTCTAAGAAAGCGCCATGGCAGATCTGCATGCACTCACACACTTGGAAGTGCTTTTCCTTGCTTAGGACCAGCCATCCCAACATCAGCAGCTATTCCTGGTAATTGCAGTACCATCTGCTAACTGTGTGGGATCAGAGAGTTTGGTTGGGAGTGACCAGGCTCCGATGACATGAAAAAGAGCCTGTAAACATTTGGTTTTCTTTTAGCCGTGTGGTGCAGCAGACACGCTGGAGGGAAGGGAGGCCATCCAGAGGGACCTTGACAGGCTGGAGAGGTGGGCACAAGCCAACCTCATGAGGTTCAACAAGAGCAAGTGCAGGGTCCTGCATCTGGGTCGTGGCAATCCCAGGCACAAATATAGGCTGGGCAGTGACTGGCTGGAAAGCAGCCCTGAGGAGAGAGACTTGGGGGTGCTGGTGGATGAGAAGCTCAACATGAGCTCTCAGTGTGCACTTGCAGCCCGCAAAGCCAATCAGATCCTGGGCTGCATCAGGAGAAGTGTGGCCAGCAGGTCAAGGGAGGTGATCCTCCCCCTCTACTCAGCCCTGGTGAGACCCCACCTGGAGTACTGCCTCCAGTTCTGGAGCCCCTATTACAAGAGGGATGTGGAGGTGCTGGAATGTGTCCAGAGAAGGGCCACGAGGATGATCAGAGGGCTGGAGCACCTCTCCTATGAGGACAGCCTGAAGGAGTTGGGGCTGTTCAGTCTGCAGAAGAGAAGGCTCCGAGGTGACCTAATTGTGGCCTTCCAGTATCTGAAGGGGGCCTACAGGAAGGCTGGGGAAGGACTTCTCAGGATCTCAGGTAGTGATAGGACTAGAGGGAATGGAATGAAGCTGGAGGTGGGAAGATTCAGGCTGGATGTGAGGAGGAGGTTCTTCACCATGAGAGTGGTGAGACCCTGGAATGGGTTGTCCAGGGAGGTGCTTGAGGCCCCATCCCTGGAGGTGTTTAAGCCCAGGCTGGACAAGGCTCTGTCCAGCCTGATCTAGTGTGGGGTGTCCCTGCCCATGGCAGGGGGGTTGGAACTAGATGATCCTTGTGGTCCCTTCCAACCCTGACTGATACTATGATACTATGATCTTCTAGTAAAAAGTTGCCATGGCCCACTTGGTACCTTCTGGAATGATGGGTCAAGTTCCCAAGCCAGGGCTGGTTAGTCTCAGATTTGTACCTGAAGTATTTTGTGAGTGGTTGGTTTTTGTTTGCAGGTTTTTGTTTGTTTCTGGGTTTTTTAATGTGTCTGTGTTTGATTTTGTTTTTTACACTATTTCTGCTGCACAGTTCAGAGTCCTCTGAAAAAAAAACAACCCACCAGTGTTTTTGACTGCCACTCTTACTTACATTGCTGCAGCAGCTGCAGCTTTAAGAAATTCAGTAATGATTGCAACTCTCTTCATAATAAATCAAAGCATCTACTGGGCAGAGAACTTAATTTAGGGTGATTGCCATCCATCATGGTAGACTAGTTCCTTAGTCTTCATTTGGCCTTGCAGATTTGGTTAGGCTGGCTTGGAATGACAGGCTGCCCATGGCAACATCTGTATAGGTAGAGATAAGACAGCATTCACACCCTCTGCTGGCTCTCCTCAGCTTCCAAAGCAGATTTTATAATGTTTTGTTAATTTTTCACAGGCTACTACTGGCCAAGCAGATACGTTCCTTGTCTGTTATTCATGGGCAGAAATGCTTGATTAGGGCTCCTCTTCCTGGAAACATCAGTGAAGCTCATGCCCAGGATCCTATTTTGCAGATAAGGTTAAGAGCATTGAAATCTGCATGCTTCTGGCAGTGGTTTTGACTGGCTTAGGGTGGTAATTGCAGAGAGGCCGTTTTTGAGGATGATGAGACGTTTTTCAGGAGCTTTGCCATATCACTGGTCAAGCCCCATGTGCTAGTGAATGTTGGGAGCAGAGAGCTCACCTGGCTGGGATGGGTTTTTTCATTTCACACTGTTTCTTTGGCAGGCAGTGGCTGTGAGGGTTGCCGCTGTGAAGGCAATGAATCACTTGTCTGAAGCTGTGAAGAAAGGTTTTGCTGTGTTCCTGTTGATATTAAACATGAAGCTGTGATGTTGGTGGTTTCCTTTTCTCTCACTTTCAGTGTATTTGGTTTTCATATCAGGGAGGTCAGGAATTCATGTTTGCTGCCTTTGAGGAGAAAGGGATCGTGTGAGTCTTTAGCTCCTTTTGGCCGCCTGTCCCTGCTGAAGCGCTGCAGAGCCTATCAGCTGGGGGATATTTTGAGCTGCTGCTGTTGTGGGGAACCTGCCTGAGCTTTCAGCCTCACAGATCTATTTTCCTTCACTTATTTATATTAAAGTCACTGACCAGTGTAACCCTGGAGAGCCACTAGGCTTTATTTCGTGGCATTACCATTTGAAGGAGGCAAAGATCAACGTGTACCATTAGAGTGGGTGGACTTTCCTGCCTGGCAGAGATGGGAACTTCATCCATTTAGTCTCTTATGGGGGCACAAACTTGTGTTTGATTAACCCCATTCCAACATCTCTATATATTGTTATTTCCTTGCAAACAACTAAAGGATAGAGGTGAGTCTCCACCATCTGGTAGCATCCTTTTAATAATCAGAAAAGCAATTTTCCCAGCTTTTTCTTGGCAAATCTCCTGAACTTTATTCCAGTGGGATTTTACTTCTTTAAGAGTCTTAATTAGCAAAATGCTGAAATGAGTCCTCTGGTGTAGGACTGGTCCATGAGAAAGCTGTTCCTGCTGCTCCCCAGTGATATGACTGACTTCCTCTGTTTCATGCCCCACAGGTAAACTTCCTGCAGATGGAGTAGTCGCTTGGGGACATAGATGTGCATGTTTAAATGAAAATATGAACCCCAACTATTGTCTCCTAAGGGCTTCTGTTAGCAGTTGTTTCTGCAGAAAAGCTGCAACAGCAGATCTCACTCTCCAAGTAAAATCTGACCCCTGATGTGCACATCTCTACCTGACATCAGTGGCACTCCCCAGTTCCTCCATCATTTTCACTTCTGTTGGATCTGTAATTAAAAAAGCAAACCCATCCCATCCTTACCCCCACAGACATCATATATGGGGCTGGCTCTATGGTGGATGCAAGTCCAGCTTTTTAAAGCAGAAAATGTATCTTAGATGGAAAGGAATGTAATAGCCACGCTCTTTGAAGGAAAACATCAGCCTGTTTTGCCCTCATGGGTCTGGAAGGGATTTTATCTTGTGCAAAATGCATTTCCCCCTCAGCCCTCACCTGGAGCTCTAAGTCTGCTTTTGTTAGACTGGTGTGATGCAGCTAAAAGTCCTGGAAACCTAATTTATTCAAAGTGTTCTGCACACATGTAAATGGGTGAAGCTGAGTGACAGCTGAGTTCAAGTATCTCTTTCTTCTGCATAACAAGACACTTTTGATGAATCTTTCAGTCACTGGCTTTGTTCCTCAGAGGGGTGAAAAGAGCTTGCAGGCAGGGTGGGAAGGTGCTTCTGGTGTGTGTTGTGTGTCTACACAGGAGCAGATTTGTGCATGCAGAGTGCAGCAGCAGCACCTCTCCCCACGCATCCATCCCCATTGTGTTGGAAGGTGTACGTGGCACACAGATCTGGGCACATCCTCGACAGAAGGAGAGCTGCTGTGGCTGCGTGCTTGGGCATGCTCTCTGTGCGCTTGGTCCTTTGTAAAGCTCCAAGAGGCTGTATGTCTGCCTTTAACCGTGTGAAATAACAGTCCCCAAAAGGATCTTGGTATTTGTGTATTAAATTCCAAGCACACAGCAAATTTAGCTGGATTTTCTGCTGCTTAAGCACTACTCTTTCCTCCTCCATGCAAGGCCTTGAATTAGCTAATTAAAATCTAGTGGGGAGAGGCAACAGCCTGCAATGTAGTGAACTCACCAGATTTCTGAGGTCATTGCTGGTACAGAGTTCCCTCGCTCTGTCCCATGAAAAGATTTTTAAGTATTCATTGGAAATCTCCCATGGATTTAACTTCTTCCTTTGTTTTGCTTTGCAGTAAAAGGTTGATTGAAAGTGGCTGTGGCAGCAGTAATGCCTGGCTGAGTTTGGAGAAAACAAGCTCGAGACCCATTTAGACGTTTCATTTGAAAGCAGCTTTCATTATCTCCTATTAGGGACTGTGGTTAGTAAGTAGCAGGGCGAATGTGTGTGTGTGTGTGTGTATCCATCCATCATGACTTCTTTATCAATTTTATTTTTCAGGAGAGGTGGGATGATTATTTTATGTAGGTAGTTAAAGCCTGGTAACCCCAAATCCAGTTTTCTAGGGGTAAGTTTTGATGAAAGACCCTAGCAGTACATTAAGCCAGCTGGTTCCAGAGTTGCAGTACCCTTTATTTTCTTTACATACTGGGTTGTATTCTATCCATTCATCTCTTTGAATTTCTTCTTCACCCCACAAAAGGAATCTGAAGAAAATTTTGGGTCTTTTTGTCCTTCCCCCCCAAAAAAAATGTAAGAGGAGAGAAAGTTTTTCAGAGTAGAATTCCATGCTGGAATTTAAGGTGTTAACCTGATCAAAGCTGCCTCATGTTTTATTCCACATCTTGTTTTCTGAACCTCAGTTAACACAGATGACACTTGGAGGAGAGGAGTGGCTCTGCTGGGGCCCCAGCAGCGCAGCACCACTGACTTCAGTGGTACTGGATGAAGATTTTGAGTTTGCCCCAGCAAAAGTGGAGTAAATCAGTGCAGGAAACGGAGCACAGGGCTGGAAATGTTTTGTGTGTTAGCACAGAGCAGGTAGGGCTCATGGAGGCAGTACTGGCTTCTGCAGCACTTGCCGAGCAGGGAGCTGGCACGAGGGAAATTCTGCCTTAGCAGCTCTTGCCTGAAGCATGCTGTCTGTGCTGGAATAAAGAACTATTTGTCAGCAGAGGCCGTTTCATATTAACAAAAATTGGTGCTTTCAGGTGAGTTTCATTTTGGAGGCCCTTCTCTCCCCACTGCTGCTGGCTTGCTGCTGCCTTCTCACACTGGCTCAGTTGAACTCATAACACAACTGAAAAAAACTAATGCAACAAAACGTTACCACATCAGTGCCTAGGGAGTGAGCACACTCTGAGGACAGGAAAGAATCTGTTCAGGATTTTTTGTGCTTTAGCTTTGCTTTGGATTTAGGTCTCTCCAAGTTCATAGCTGAATCCAAATGCCTTCCTGATGCTGATGGGCACTGGTTGGTTTAATCTTTGCAATTTGAGCCTGAGTTTGGAAAAGCTCAGGGTTAGGTCTTCGAATTCTTCATGGAAGTGAGAGGTCTGATTCTGTTGTGCCTTGTGCTTTCTATTTTTGGTGGGCTAATGGTAGGAAAATGCTACTTGCTCTTAAGATTGATAGGACTAAACAGCGCCTAAAAATACCTGTTTTGTGAGGATTTTTCCTGGCTGCTGGAGGAACATCAGAAAGACTCTGTGCTGGGAGAGGAGCAGAGAGTCCTCAGTGAGGACCATCCAAGTGTGTGGGGGAAACATGGTCAGTCCGTACTCCACTTTTACAATCTGTCCAAGGGGGTGGGAGGGAGTAAGATGAATCCTACTAACCAGACTGTTTCAGCCCAGTGTGCTCTCTTTGTGAGTAGTTGTTGCCATGAGCAAAGAAGGTGAAGTTGGGTATTATAATATAGATGTTAGATTCACCTTGAGCAATGCTTCCAGGGCAAGATGTAAGCAGGTGAAGACCTTTATGTTATACAGCAAAGTTATATACTCTATCAGAGGGTACATATGTCACATCTTAATTGGTCATTTTCTACTGGCGTGTGTGTAATTAAGGCATACAATAGGTTAAAATAACAAGCCAGTATTTTAACACATCCAACCAAATTCTGCCTAGTTTCTCTCCTTCAGTTACAAAGTGTTTACATTCCCCTCAGAGTCAAAGACAAAACATGGCTTTCTCTGATTCGAGCAAAGGCAAATCTTCCCTACAGCCTTCCAAACCCGTCTGTAAACAACCTTTAGTTCAAGATCTGTGAGAATGTAATTTTGTAAGTGCCATTCAAATATTCCAAACAGTAAATGCTGGTTTAACATCTCAGTCTTCAATTGTTTAAAAGTTAAACATCTAATCTAGGCTTATTGTTTAGGTTTCATCACTAGAAAGTGAAGGTAGAGAGGAACCTGTAACATTGACTCTATCCTGACAAAGATGTCTAATAAAAATTCTTTTTTCTCTCTTGAAGTATCTGCCATTCTTTCTCTATTACAAAGAGAATGAAGGTCACTAGCTTAGATGGCACAACAAGAGTTAGGCTGACTCTTCCCACAGTTGGGACCATATTAGGCCTTGTTCAAAACTCACACAAAGATTCCTCGAGTTGGAGGCTACCTTTGAAATGGGTAAGTATTGCAACACACTGGATGAAGCGGGGAGCATTGAGGAGGGGTAACAGGCAGAAGGACCTCTGAAGCCTCTGGGATGGATGTTAGTCCTTCCCCGTGATGGGCAAAAAGGTGGCTGACTTTCATCCAGTGTGTCTGTCTTTGGGATGCTTTCAAGAGTGAGACTCCTGGGCTGGCCAAGCAGTGTGCTCTGAGGATTAGTTTTAAATTAGCCAATATAAAATTACGTAGTGGAGTCTTATTCTTGGAGGGTGTTGGTGTTGTCAGGCTTGGGCAGGACCTTCCCAGTGATTGCACTGCCTTCTTTCAGCTTTATGAGTGCAACCATGAAATTAACCATTTAACCATGTAATGACTTTTAATTTTATTTAATCTCCCCAAACTGCCATTTCTGCAAAAGCATTAGGAGTGCTGGCTTTTCTAATGCAGCCTTTCTTTGGCTCATTTCCTGCCCAGCTGTTGTCTTCTCCAAATCCCTGTCTCCTGGCTAGGCAGTGGTGTAGCCTACAGCTGTGCAGAGGTCACACCTGCAGCTCTTCGATGACCACCTCAGGGAGTTGAGCCTGTGACCATCCGGGTCCTGGCTTCTTCAGCTGTCACACCCAGAGTTGGCCCAGCTGCTCTCCCCACCATCAGGAGCTTTATCTCTGCACCTTGTGTCTGATGAGGCCATCATGGGGCAGGAGCACTTACTGGAAAATTATTTATACTAATTAGATGGCTTGGAGGTTTCTTGTGGAACAGTAGGAGGGAAGACACAGAGGTCAGTTGTCTTTATTCTCCAAAAAGCCATCATCACCTGATAAAGATTCAACTGCCCTAGGTTTTGAAGAGGATGTTTCATGCTGCTTCAGCTAAAACTGGGAGTGAAGACTTCAGCCTTGTGACCTTTGTTCTCTAAAGAGTGTGTCAAGTTTTGGCTGTGCTGCTGGCTTTGACTTTTAATTGTTGAAGAGGATGTGAGATCAGCCCCAAGCTTTTGTGCTGCAGCTTACCCAGTGAGAGAGAGGAAGTGTTGTGCTTCTCTGCACACCGCTGCCACAATTCAATTTGAAAAGAACATAACCAGCCCCCTCAAATAATGAGCTGCCTTCTAACAGCAAAAAAATTAGAACAAAATAGGAAAAATATGACTATTATTTGCTTTGTTTTCATGTGTATTTTTCATGTCAGTGGTTGTGTTTTCACGCAGATTGTTCCACCATGATGCAGTAGGGGTTTGCCCGTAATTGGGGTTGTTTTCAGCACAAATTCCATCCACATTTGATGGGCAAGACCCCCATTATCTTCCTCAGTGGTCATCTCCCTCCATGTGCTTGTGAGGTATCAGAATTCAGCCTGACAAAGCTGCCTAATCCCCCTGATGTCCCAGAGCCTGTTCTGATCAAAGCTGATGCAGCAGGTGCTGCAGAGGCAGGACACAGCAGCATGGACTTGCTAAGGGCCGGAGGACCCTTCCAGAGCCTGGGGAAAAGGACCTTGTTCTGTGGGTGGATCAATTCTCATCTCGGAGGCATTTCTCCACCTTGCTGCCTGCCCATCTGATGGGAGAAAGAGACTCCTGGTGATTTGCAATCTCCTTTGGAAACATGGCTATAAATGGGGTGCCCTGCGGACCATGTAAGGCTGCCCACTATTGCTCCATGACTCTTCAGCGTGCCAACCTTTGGTTACCTGCCCCTCCTGCTGATGTTTGCAAGGAGGTCCTTGGAATGTAGCTACTCTGTTCCACTGTCTTTTCTAGACAGCACAAATGATTTATGACCCTTTGGCCCTCTTACTTGACATAAAAGTGCTAGAATGTGACTCAAAATTTCTGTACTTCTCTGCAGAAAAGAGCCAGGCCCAGGAGGTGTTTTCTCCTTTTTCCCTTGGCATGGCACTCTTGGTGGTGGGCTGCTGTTCTTTGGACTCGCCTCGCAAGAGTAGCCCCTGCTTAACATCTTGCTTTTGGGTTGCTGAGGTTTGTTCTGTGGGAGATGTTGCTCAGAACTGTCTTTTCTTTTTCCTTGACAAATGTCTCCTTACCCTTGCTGCTCACGTGGGTGATGTGATTTCCAAGCTGGCCTGGAGCCTAGAAGTGAACTCATAGGCCTCAAGGAGCAGTAAGTGCTGCAGCGTTGTGCAGAGCCCAGCCAAACGCGGTGTGTGTGCGTGTGTGAGAGCACTTTCCAGCAGACTGGCTATCTGCAGTGATAACCCTCCTGGCCTAGCTCCATTCAATAGTGGTATCAGCTGCAATTCTCTGGTCCCATCAAAAATCCAAGCCAAACAAAGACAGTTCCTTCTGAAAAGAGCCTGTTTTAAACTGCACGAGTGTCAGCTGTAGGTATGTGTGAGTAGAAGAAAGCCTCTCAGTCTTAGCTTTGTGTGACAAGCAAATGAGCTGCTGGGAAAGCTGAGATCTGAGCTGGTCCCTTTGCATCAGTGAAGGTGTGTGTGAGGTGATCAATCTGCCTCTGAAATCGGCTCCTCTCGTTTCTCTTCCAGGTTCTGTCATCTTTGGAGGGGTTATGGCAAGGGGGTTTGAAGGCAGTGAATATGGAGGTTCTCTAAGCAAAGCTTCTAACCTGTGGGTGGAAACAGTCTTTTATACTTGCATTGTGCCTGCCTATAATTGGCTCTGGAGATGCTAGGCTGGCTCCTTTGAGAAACCAAGGAACTTGTAAAGGTCTTGAATTGTTCTAGTATAAGCTGAAAGGAGCTCTGAGTGTTTCACAAGCCCATCAGGAGTGAAAAGCCTGGTTTAGGGTACCAAAGCAGCTTTGTGTCTGGCTAGAGCCCAAGAACAGGAAGGAGAGAAAGGCAAGTTTATGCATCTGTATTTTCCAAAGGTCTGTTAGAGCTTCAGATGATAGTACTGATGAAGCCTTTGATTTGGGGCCATCCTTGTTTTACCAGATCTGTGAAGAGCCTGCCAAATGGAGTGTTTGCAGAGAGCATGCTGGACTATAGACTAGAAAACCTGTTGTGGGAGTAATCAGATCTGTTCTAAGTGTCTGTATTACCATGATATGACCAGAGTGTCTGTACTTGTGGTACAGAGAGCTGATGGGAACTAGCTTGAATGTGGGCAGCTGCCCTGTGGAAATCTGGGATACTATTTAGTTTCCCAAACACAGATAACCAGTATGTGTGGGCTCTTACCAAAGGCTCTGCTACTCCACAAGAATGTGGGCATCTCCTAGGTTCAAGTGTCCTATCTGCCAGTTTCATATGGATGACCTGGGGCATCCTATGTTTAGCGTAACTCAGGGTCTCCAGTCTGGAGAGCTGTGTCCCATCCCTGTGTCTATGCATGGCTCTGCTATAGATTTATCCTGGTGTAGTGACAATTCCTGTAGTAATTACTGTTGGCCTTGGTGTGTTTCCCACTTTAATGACCATTTGAGAAGCTAAGGACTTCAGATTAGATGTAAATCCTTGATTTAATAAAGCATTTTTTTTTTAGCCCTAAAACTGCTCTTTCCCCTCTTCAATGGGATGCAGTTCAAAAACGTAGTGGAAAGGCTGGAAAACATTGTTGTCATTTAGACTTCCAGATTTTCCCATTAACTAGGACGAGCCTGCCCTGACAAGCCCTTGAGCCATCACAACTTTCTCTCCCAGCTTCCTGACAGAGGGTGACCACCATTTCCCAGCGAGATTTCTACCAGAGCCAGAAAAGGAGACAGTGTTGCTCTGCTCAGAGTTGTCCTTGTGCTTTTTCCTCCCTCTTGTTACTAAGATAAGGAGCCCGTGAAAGACTGTGCAAAGCACCGTGTCAGTTTAATCAGCATATGAGGGAGAAACTAGATATGCCCTGTTAGAGCAGTCACAGTCCAAGCATGAAATTAAGTGAAGGTGGGGGTGGATGGGATGGAGAGAGATGCTGTCCATCTCTCAGGCATGTAGCTGAGGGTCCACAGAAAGGGAGAATTGAGAGAGTACCCTTGCAGAAAGCCTCTTGGAGACTGGCAGACTGGAGCTGCTGTGCCTTGCAGTTGCTGCACGTAATAACCCCGAGTGGGTCATGCTGCAGTTCTGGGTGGCAGAGTTCAATGGCGCTTCGGGAGAGCCTTTGTGCTGACTACAGCTGCTAAGGAACAGCATCGCTTTAAGAGGGGTGAAAAAGAAGTGAGAAGGAAAAGGTTTTCTTTGTGCCTTTGGGAAGGTGAGATCAGTGGAGAGTTTCACTCAGCCCAGACATCAGAGCCGGAGGCTGCGTGTTGACATGGGATTTAATGCTACCTGTCGGCTTAACTGCTTCTCGAACCCACAGGGCTGTCTGCTGTCAACTTACCTCCTAGCCTGAGTTACTGCAAAGCAATTCTGTGCGCTACCAAATGCTTTCTGTCCTTCAGCCCAGAGCTGGCCATGTGATTACATGTCTAGCACTGATACTTCCAGCTTTCACAAGCTGCTACCTTTGCTGAGAGAAGTGGCCCTGCTGGCCTGATGACCTGTCATCCATGCTCTGCTCCTCCTTTAGTGCTGCTGTAACTAGTTGTAATAAACTGATGAACTCAAACCCAATTTCAGCCACAGCAGTGATTTAAGTCAACGTAAATTGTGCAGTTGTCACCCTGCTTTCCTCTCACGGTTGTCTCGTGGATGCAGGATAGAGTAGAATAGAATAAACCAAGATCATCGTGTCCAACCTATCATCCAACACCACCTAATCAACTAGACTATGAGGCTAGATGAAGGAAATGTGGGCTGGGAGCTTAAGTTTTTCCTACTAAGAACTGAAACACTGCTACATCCCTCTTTGCCTGGCATGGGGAAATTCACCAGGAAGTTGGCACGTGTTGGGGTTTTACTGCCTGTCCTGTAGAGCCTCCCAGAGAGATGGCTAGAAGCTTTCCTCTTTATAAAGTCTGCTGTTGTGGTCTTTCTCTTCTTGATGCACATGAGGGGCATGGGAGCATCAGCTCTGAGTGGCTGCAGGCAGGAATGGCTGAGCTTTTCTCTGAAGCAATGCACAGATCCTTGCCTTTCCTTGCCCCACCACTTCTCTACCCAGGCCCTTTGCATGCCATGTGGTTGTGAGCTACATGGCTGTGTAGAGTGGTCTCCCTGCCAGACACTCGGGCGTCCTGCCAGCTGCTCTGCTCCCTTGGGCTGGGAAAGGCTGGGCTGCTGCGGGAGGAAGCCTGTGCAGCTCCCAGGGGGGAAAGGAGGGCAAGCACTTTGTATCACTTGACAGGAAGGCCTCTGCTTGACAAAAGAACGCTGCTGACAGGCTCCAAAAAGCAGCCCGGGGCTTATATTTCCTGAGCCAGCAAGACTTCGGGAGCCTTAGTGCAGAGGGGTTAAATAGGTAGGAGTGAAAGCAGTATCCTCTGGTGTTTGCAGACCTTGGGAAGTGGGTTATTGACCTGTGTATGGCTCTTGCTTCCCAAAAGATGAATTTTCCACTCATCCCTTCCAGCCTGTTTGCTGTGCAGCATTGGGGGATTGAGGATGCTGGCAGCTCGGGAAGTTCTGGCCAGATTTTTCACTTCCCCCTCTGCTCTCCCCCTCCTGAGGCTCACACAGCAGTGAAGTAATCTGTGACATTCAGACAGCGGGAAGGGGAAGCCACTGCAAAATAAAATCACAGCATCAGGAAGCAACGCTGCGCTCTTTCCCGCTCCCAGCTGGGAAATGACAGCACTTCATTCAGCAGCTCAAAGCCTTTTGCTGGTTCAGCTTTTGCCGAGCAGTGCTGGCTAATAACTTCCCTGGCTGCTCCCTCCCAGTGCTGCCTGCCCAGTGTGCTCAGGGGTACTGGGAAGATGAGAAGGGCAAGATGCCAGCAGAGTCTTTTTAACAGCAGGGGCTGCACAATAACACCTGGCAAAACAGTTGCTGGGGTTTACAGCTTCTGTGAAGACCCTGGAGGGCGTTTCTTTTACATTTTAATTCCAGCTAGTTACATTTTACAGGAAACCCGGAGTCCCCCTTTCCTTTTATGGTGGCTGTTACTTTTACAGGTGTACTGCAACCCAACGTTTCACAGCCCAAATCCAGTGTGCAATGTGTCAAAGCGAGACTGCCAGAGGCAAGCTAACTGCTTGCACAGGTGCTGTGTGCGTTTGGAGAGAGGTCTTTGCTTTCCTCCTCCCCTTCTTACTGCACATCATCCTCTGGCTGTGAGGTACTGCCTCTTTAGATGGATGCAGGAGGCTGGCCCTTTGGTTTCATCCAATCAGATCCTGGGCTGCATCAGGAGAAGTGTGGCCAGCAGGGCAAGGGAGGTGATCCTCCCCCCTCTACTCAGCTCTGGTGAGACCCCACCTGGAGTACTGCCTCCAGTTCTGGAGCCCCTTTTACAAGAGGGATATGGTGGTGCTGGAACGTGTCCAGAGAAGGGCCACAAGGATGAGCAGAGGGCTGGAGCACCTCTTCTATGAGGACAGACTGAAGGAGTTGGGGCTGTTCAGTCTGGAGAAGAGAAGGCTCCAAGGTGACCTAATTGTGGCCTTCCAGTATCTGAAGGGGGCCTACAGGAAGGCTGGGGAAGGATTTCTCAGGATGTCAGGTAGTGATAGGACTAGGGGGAATGGAATGAAGCTGGAGGTGGGGAGATTCAGGCTAGATGTGAGGAGGAGGTTCTTCACCATGAGAGTGGTGAGACCCTGGAATGGGTTGTCCAGGGAGGTGGTCGAGGCCCCGTCCCTGGAGGTGTTTAAGCCCAGGCTGGATGAGGCTCTGTCCAGCCTGCTCTAGTGTGGGGTGTCCCTGCCCATGGCAGGGGGGTTGGAACTAGATGATCCTTGTGGTCCCTTCCAACCCTGACTGATACTATGATAGTTTCTTTTTAATATGGGAGGGAAGGAAAGTCGATGAGCCTTCTCTTGTCATCTGCTCAAACCCACAACCAGCTGAACCGCAGCTCCCAGGCAAGGGATGCAGTTTGTTTCTGTGCTAACATAATCCTAGAAGGAGAGGCGCTTAGTTTTGTGGATGCTCAGATTTGTTAGGCTGGGAGGTGGAGGGTGCCATATGATTGGCTCTTCTCATTGGCTGGCAGGTTTTGGAGGGTGGTGTGAATGAAGTTTCTGTCTGAAAGGGTATTTAAACAGGATGGATGTTTGATGGAAGCAAAGTATTGCCTGCCAGTGACTCACCAAGACAGCTTTTTAGCCTCAAATGCAGTTTGTCTTCTAGAGATCCAGATTTTCCATGGGTTATGCACTTCTTGGGATTAAAAATACAATTGCTTTTGTTCTTTTATTTTTTTTATGGTTTAAATCACATCTCTTCCATTGCAGGAACCAGCAGCTTAGGAATTTCTTGGTAACAAAGTTATGCACAGGATCCCTGCTAGTTGCCCCTCCATTTTCCAGTCCCTCTCTTTGCAAGCTGTGACTCGATGGTATTACCCAAGAGATGATGTCATCTCATGGCTGTGGGGTTGTTACTGGACATGTGGAAAGGAGCAGACCTCTCCATGGCTTGTAGGGTGCAGCAGGGCTGTGCATCCTGGTTAGAGTTAGAACAGAACTAATTCTGTTCAGTGATTTTGATTTTCAGCTGAGTTTCTTCTAAGTGACTTCTAATACCAAGCTGGTCACACAGTTTGCTGAAAGGCTTAACCCAGCGTAATTGAGGCTCTTCCCATCCACTGGCTTGCAGGATTGTCACTTCAGCCCTTCAGATGGTTACAGCCTGAGTGATTACCCCATCTGCAGGGAGATGCCTGCTGCTAGCAAAAGTATGACATAAATGTCTGTGTTCCTGAGGGGTGGTTTTTTTAGTTCCTTCTGAATGTTAAAGCCATTTTGTGTCCTGCACCTGGTTTTTATCACTCAGGCTCTACCACCATCAATCCTCTTGTGATTGCTGATTTTTAGTCTTCTTGCTGGATGTTTCTTTTCCTCTGTCCCTCATCAGTCTCCCCAGGCTTCTCATCCTGCAGTACAACTCAACCCTGAGAGCACTGGACTCTCCAGCTGCATCCCAAGTCAACACAAAATGTCTGCAGTTTTTCTTGGCCAGGTGCTCTAAGTAAGCAAGGGTATTAAATGATGTCAGCATCTACTGATGGCGCTGGATGGGCTACAGTTTGCCACAGAAAGCAAGAATGCAGCTGTGAGCTGTAAAGAGGAGACCTCTGGTCTGTATGTCTGGGCTGGTGGTGTGCCCCAAAGCTATGCTTCCCTAGACAATGAGCCTGATTTAAAAGTTTCTCTTATGGTTGTGCAAACCTGTGTGAGGGGTGGTGTGACCTGCCCTTGGGATGATTCTTGCCTCTGCAATCAACCTGCTGTGGAACTTTGGCCAGCTCACTTCATAGCTCTGCTCATCCTTCTGCTTTCTGTCTGGTTGCTCCATTTGGACACGCTCTGTCAATTTGTGTTTGCATCATGCCTCATTTGATTCAGGTTCTGGTCCTGACTGGGACCTTGGGAGAAGGGCCATACTGTAAACCCCTGCCGTGTCGATGTGACAGGGCTGTAACCCATCTTGCGGAGCTGTAAGTGACTGCCCTGGATGGGGCAGAGTGACATGTACACACTCATTTTTGTGTGTGTAATTACATCAGTTCTGACAGAGAGAGTAAAAAAAAATCAGGGAAAGGAATGATTTCCCATCAAAAATCACAGTCTCATCCCATTGAAATGAAACTGCCTTGGAGAGTTGTGTGGGCTCTAGTGAACTTCAGACCTAAATGATCCTGTGGAAAATAAGACTTTCTCTTAAGACCATTTCCACACTACATGTGTTGCTGCTGCTCCATGGCAATCCTAATTTCAAAATCTCTGAAACTGTAGGTGAAGCAGGATGCCAAACTTCTGTGCCCACCACAGCCCAAGGAGCCCTATGATCTCAGACATGTTGTCTGATGTGGTGCAGCCTCTGCCTTCAGCCCAGGTCAGCGAGCTGCATCTGCAGATAAAGAGCTATTCTGGTGAAGTGTGCTGAGAGGAGGATGTGGAAGTGCAGTAACAACTTACATTTGTGCACTATATACCCATAACTGGGCCTCCTCTCTCCTGGAACAGGAGCTTCCAGACTGTTTTGGAAGTGGTCCTCCTTAAATTACAAAATAAGGCAAGGCACCAGTAAGTAAATGGATTGGCATGGAGGCAGCAGCAGCTCTGCTGTGGGGACACCCAGTGCATTGCAGCAGATGGGGACACTGTTGCCACTAATTGCTCCAGTTGGTTAATCTGAAACCACTGAATACCAGTCTTGGGATGGTTTTTAAATAGCAAGTCAAGAGGGAAGCCATGCTGGCTGTGAGCTGAGGAGGGAGCCATGCCTGACAGTGCTGCTTGCCGGAGCGTCTGCACAGCATGGACAGAACGACCTTCTCTTGCCATCGTCCAGACCCCTCCACGGGGCTCCAGAGGTGACTTTATTTCAGCTAAATGCCTACTGCTGTGGAAGTCAGGGGAGGAAAAATTCACAGCTGAGGCAGGGAAGGGCCTGTGCTTCATTTTTTTTCTGCTTGAGGCAGTGGTCCAGACCTGCTGCAATGGCTGCCACGAGGAGCTGGGTTGGATGGTTTGGTGGGTAGGGTGTGACCTGATGGAGGTAGCACAACATGGTAGGTAGGGCACAGCAGTGGTAAACTCCTGAGGTGGCTGGTGGCCCTGATGCCTGTGGGGAGGGCCAGAGTTGGTGGTGAAGGAAGGGAGCAAGGCAGTTTATGACAGAAGGAAGAGAGGGGAAGGTCCTGGTGAACCAGGAGCTGGCTCTGGGGCTGTGGGCAATGAGGACACCAAGGTTTCCAGGGGAAAAGGGATATAAGTGGGGGTGTTTAGGAGGAGACTTGATAGGGTGCTTGGTGCCATGGTTTAGTTGATTAGATGGTGTTGGGTGATAGGATGGATGCGATGATCTCGAAGGTCTCTTCCAAGCTGGTTTATTCTAAGTGCACTCAAACAGAGGTAAGCTTTCTGAAATGCAGCCATTAGAACCTTGATGTTGTTGTTGTTGTTTGTGGCTCATTCAGCTGTCCAGGGCCAGCTCTTTGTCAAATCAGGTGTCCTACACTTTCTCTTAAAGGGTGTTTGTGGGATTTGCCTCATTTCTCCAGCAGAAATTGCGCTGATGATTGAAGTCTCAGCCAAAGCAGCTTCCATGAGGCCAAGGGTGTGGCATCAATCCATGTTTCTGGAAAAAAACAACAACAACTGAAAAAAGGTGGAGGAACCCTCTAAAGCAGCCCCTTTCCAAGGTGGGAAGGGACTGTGGTGATCCCAGTATCCTAGCTTCCTGTGGCCCTTGAAAGTTCTTTTACTTAATCTAATCAGTGGCATTGTTCACCCTTGGGCTCCCTGCTGGCTGGGGGTTTAACTGGGAGATGCAGGTAAGGCTAAGGTGGGTGCTGGAGCTGATACCTGTCACAGTATGGAGAGGTGTGGTAGTGGATCATCTGTGTGGCAGGGGTGCCTTCATGTCCTACTGCTGGCTGCAGTCTCACTTGTGTCCTCTGAGATGTGAGCTGTACCATCTGAAGTATCTATCCATTTCCATGTACCTATTTGGACCAAGCAGATCAGAGGGAAAGCCTTCAGCTGAGAGTGCCCCCCTCATTTATTAGAGTCTTGACAAGTTAAATAGTGGCAGAAGATTAAATATGAATGGGACTGATGTTGGAAAGATTAACCTTAGAGACATTAAAGAAAAGGAAGTCAACAGGAAAGTCACCTGACTAAGGGGAGGAAAATCTAAGTAGGAGAGGGGTGCTCTTGGTGGTCTGAGTCTCTTGCAGAGCAGAGGAGCTAGGGGTAGGACAACTGAAAGGTGCCTGACAGATAATGGCATTGCCCAGCTCAGGGGGGAGCTGCTGCCACGAATAAGCACCATCATTTTAAACCTGCTTATCATTTTGTCCTTCTGAAAAACAAACCAGTGAAAGCTGTCCATTTTTGACACTTAGATGCAGTGGATCCTTTCCATGTGCTGACAGATTTCGTCTGCCTGCCTGCTTTCAGTTTTCAATTGCTTAGGCTGGTGAGCACCATTTTCATTCATTATCTTTATCATCAGTACTTGTCTAATGGTATGCAGAGCTCTCAAACTCAGCTAAGTATTACCAGCTCCTGGCAGTATTATTTGCTTGAGAACAGCCTTCTGCTGCCTGTTTAAACTGGAGGGAATCTGCAGTCCCATTAATGACAATTTCAGGATGAGTCCAGCTTTGTGTCAGCGTAACAGCAAAACTTAGACTAGAAGCTGGTTTTTTTGCACTTGCATGGAAAGTTTTTGCTCTGGTTTGGGGCTTTTGTTTCTGTAATTGCTGGTGCTTTTTGTTGCCTTTTCTGAAGTGTGTACTGAAGAAGTGAAGGCTGCTTTAGGACTGCTTCTTTACCAAGGAAATGTGTTATAAATAGGAAGCAAAATTCTTCATTTCGAGAAAGCACTGCAAATCTGGACCACATCTGCTGACTTCAGCAGAGTCACACCGGGTTTACACAACACACACATTGCAGCTGGACTCATCTGTACTTAGAGACTGAGTTAAGTCACCAGCAGAGGTGATAGAACATTTCTGTGAAGTGAAGCTTGCTGCTGCTAGTTATCTGAAGGCTTCATCTACTTATTGCTGAGCAGATGACATCCATCACAACGCTGACCACAGTGGTCTGCTCTCTAATCCTGACTCAGATGGGTTCTCATTCCTTGAACTCAGGGCCAGGATGACCTGTTGGTCCCAGAGACCACAGAGCTTGTTTGGTATCTCTTCCACCACTCTTTAGTTAGCAAATGACAGAGAAGCAAGTGGATCTCATCCTTCTAGGTTGAAGCATAGGGTAACTGGGCTCTGCCACAGGTCCCCTGAGTTGCTTTGGGAGATAGGAGTGTATCCGGGTTCTTTCTTAGTTTATTTTCCTTTTTCTTTTCTTCCCCCTAACTCCCTTTTATTCTTTTTTCCCCCTTTTTTATATTTTTTTCCCTTTTTTTTTCCTCTTTTCCTTTTTTTTTCCAGGCAGGATCCATCCTCCTGCCTTCTCATCCCTGACCATCTCTTCCTGTGCCATGTTTTTTTGCTGCTCAGGTTGTTCATGTTTGCTTGGCAGACAGGATCAGTGAAATGAACCAATTAAATAACAGCAAACAACTAAGCAAGCCCTCAGATAAAAAAGATGGCAACAACCAAGTCCTTGAGAGCTGATAATGCTTCCTCTGCCCTATTGCTTTTTCTCTGTGGACTTTTAGCATGGCAAGGCAGGGGCTGTGTCTCTCTGGAGCACAGAGGGCTTCAGATCTCGCTGGTGTCCTTGAAGCATAATGTGTTATAAAAACAGGAAGGGAAAGGGGAAGAGCCTAAGCCTAGCTGGTCCAGAGCATGTGTCTGTTTTTGTGGACAGGAAACCCTACCAGGCCCAACAGTTTGGAACCTGGATGTGCTTCTGAGAGGTAGCCAACCTTTCCTAGGAGTAACCTTTTGCACCCTTGCTGTTGAAATCCCCATATTGACATCCTAACCCTGCTGGAGTGCTGCTTTTTCATTTCTTGGATGTGCCAGCAAGCTTTTTTTTCCTTTTCCTTCCCTCCCCCTCAAGTTGCTCTATTCAGTTGCTCTTGGAGCAGGCCACCCTGTTGGGACATTCCAGTGCAATTAGATATTTGGTGTCAGGAGCAGATAATGGGCAAAAGCGTATCAGGGGAGATGGCACTTAGCTAATCACTGACTCTTTATCTTACAGGCTATTTTAGGGGGGAAAAAAAGGAACAATGTAAGAAAGCTCCCACTGTAGCATCTGTGGCCGGGATTGGCTGCTGTTATTTGGGGTTGTGTTGGCATTTCCGTGCTGGCTTCACGTGATGCTTTCCCAGTGGCCTTGTTTTCACAGCTGCCCCATGACCAGGCAGGAGCTGAGTGGCAGATGAATGTAGCCACAGCTATTGCAAGACCTCATTATTGGCACATCTGTCTCCTGCTGGGTTGCTTCTGTGTTGTCTTGTTTGTTTCCCCTGGTGAACCAAGAACCTAGGTGTGGGGGTGTATGGGAAAAGGAGATGAGCTGTTGGGGTAATTAGCATCACCCATGAAACGTCTACATTTTATGTGCCTGTTACATCAGGAGCATTTTGGGTTGAAATTGCATCTGCAAGCATTTCAGTGCATTTCAGCACTTGACTCTGAATCTCCAGCATCAGCCTCATTTAGGTGTCTTACATCATCTTTCTGGGATGTGTTTCAGCAGCAGAGAAAAAAGTATGTTGAAGAAAAGCTAGGATGGCTGGCCTTACACACACAGATATTTTCTAAATAGTCTTTGTCTGAAAGTAATTACCTCATGCTAATTATCCCTTCCTAAGTGGTTAATTGTTGGGGAAGCAGCTGTGGATGTTGTCAGGCTCCGAAGTCTAGCTCCTGGTGGAATGAGAACCCAGTTGAGCCTCTTCAGTTTATGTGGGGTTTGTTATTCTGAGGACTTGCCCTGAGTACCCCAGCTGTGGAAAAGAAGCAGCAATGGAGTCAAAAAAACCCAGGAGAAGCTGTGTATGTGTGAGAGTTTGGGGAAAAACAAGTTAAAGAGACATGGAAATGCCATTTTCCTGCATGCTACTGTCCCATGCAAAAAAGAAATTGCACCATGTAACTCCTTCATTGCAGGAATTCCTGGAGTCCCAGCAAACACTGTCTAATCTCTCCCAGTCCCCCATGTATCACCTCTGAATGTTTGCAGTGAGTTCCCAGACCTCGTGCTTTCTCACTCCTGATAAGTGGCCATTGCTGGGATGCCTGAACCACTGCACTGCATAGTTCAGCTATCAACAAAAATATAGTGAGATAAAGGGGATGGTTAACACCAGAGTGTCTGTGGTAGTGCAGATGTCAGAGATAGTCAACTGGCTTTCCCGGAGAAGGTTTTTAAGTGGGTCAGGTTACTTTGGGAAAATAGTATCTAGCCCTGTTGACAGTGTGAGCACCCATAAGAATATGATGCAACCATTTCCTCCTGTTGAGGAGTTAGGCAGCCATCAAATAGACCCTTAGTACTTCAGAGTCTTGGCAAAGTAATAACACCTCCTTTGGGACTTTCCAAAGATAGCCTCTTGGGTGCTGAGCATGTTGAAAAAGCTCAGAGTCACAAATGAAGATTAAAAGCTGGCCTGAATGATGAGCAGTAAGATCTTTTGAGAGCTAATGCAATAAAAAATGAAATCTGAGAGAGGGTTTGATGGATTTATTGAAATAACTGAGCAATTGTAGGGTCTCAGGTGCCAAAGAGGAAGAATAAGGCTATCGGGCCTTCCTGCCTGGGCAGGACTGTTCCCTGTAGTTTCCAGTCTAGCAACGTGTTCAGTTGTTTGGAGTGGTAGTTTCCATTGCTTCCCTTCTGAAACCATTGCATTTCCTGAAAGGAAAACTTAGCAACAGTGAGACCTAACTGCCAGGTTAAATGTTTCTTCTGTTTAATTGCTGTCTGATGTTCTTGCTAATTCTAATGGGAAGTATATACTCAAAGTGGAGAGAAGGGATCCCACGGGAGCCCTTAGATGGCGTCCCATTCTCCACGGTATTTTCACTAATGCATCACTGGGCTGTACCTCTTGGCATATGTGTGTTCATGTCTGTCCATATCCAGTGGGTGTGATGATTTGTTAGGTGAGACAGTTTATACAGCTTGTTGTCAAGGACGATACCAAGCATGTTTTGAGTTGAAGTCTATGGCCTCAGAAGGTGAATAATGCAGGAGTGGTGGTCTTGGTGTTGAAACTGGTTTCTGGGAGCCAGGATGAGTGTCATCTCATTCTGACTTTGCTAGTAGCTTGGGCAAGAGTCCTTAACTTATGGTGAACTCCTGAGTGCAATATGAGTTTATCCTTCCTGATCCCCATCAGAGGGATACTTTGTCTCTTTGCAGCTGAAATAATGCTGTGTAAGGCACTCCTGCCTGCATCAGAGCAAATGTGCTCTTGGCATGTGAAAGGTGCAGGGCAGAGTGTGTCCGCTTAGTTTCTACTGAAAGACTGTTGAGCTAAGATATTGCATTTGAGGTGTCTGTAGAGCGCTGTTGTCCACTAAGCAGTGGAGATTTGGTGGTGTTTGGGAGTTTATAGCTGCTATGGGCAAGGTCCCATAACAAATAGAGCTCCTTGTGCTGAAGAAGCTTCAGGGAAGTGCAAAAGGCAATGAATACACCAGTGCAGGATTTTATCCGTGGGTCTTGTGTGCCTTTGTACTCAGTAGGGGAGGGAGAAGTAGGAAAGAAGGGACTGCAGTCATCTCCTCTGTTCATGGAGATGCTATGCTTTTCCATTTATGGAGGGAGATTGGCCTCAGCTGTGAAGGCAGCTGCCAGTCTGCCCCTCCTGACCGTTATTTAATGCTTGTTAAATGAACACAACCTTTAGTTTAGGTTCAGCATTTCACTTGATAGCTCTCTGTGCAGCCACTGGGGCTGGGAAAAATGAGGGAAGAGGAATCCCAAGAGCAGAAGCAAGACAGAGGAGAATAGTAAGGGAAGCGAAAAATATAAGGACATTGTTTCTACTAGCACTTAGTGGCCTAGATTTCCCTTTCACAGCTATTTCAAAAGTCTGCTTTATTGTAGATCCATTCAGCTTTTACTGGTATATAGTACACTGTGTAGTAGCAGCCACTGTTGTCTGCTCAGCCCTTAACATGATACTCTGCCAGATGGCAAGAATATAAACCTGCATTTGTACTCTGGGATTGATCAAAGTTGGTTGTGGGTTGGTGTTTTTTTTTTTGCTGTTGTCACCCCTGTAACATTGTCACAGATGTAAGGCTACTACACCCTGGCTCTTCTCCCTGCAGCCTTCCCGTGTGTAAACTCAGTACAGTGCCCCTTTTCATAGTAGTGTAATGCCCACATTCCTTACATCCCAAGAATAGCCCTGTGCAGGGGAGGATGTGTTGCAAGGTTTCACCAGGAGTTTTTCAGGCAGGGCTTGTGCACGAGTGAGCATAGGGAGTGAAGTTGGCTGGGAGGAGGGTTAACCTCTAGTAGATGTAAATCAGCAGCTCAGTTAGAGTAGCTAGGCTGATTGACTCCAGTGGAGAAGCCAGCTTGGGATCTCAGCAGGAATCTCCCAAAAGACAGGCATTTGGGAGTGATTAAAAACCAACAAACAGACTCAAGGCAATGATTGTTCAGTGGTTTTGCATCAGGAAAGTCTTGCAGAGGAGAGAAGCTGTTTTGGAAGGGGGCATGAAACTGTACATCTATATGGAATAAAGAGAAATTCCACCCTGTGTGAGGAGGAGGTGCTGGGGAATGGCAGAGTTTACTCAGGACAGTTTAACTGGTCTTTCATTCATCCTTACTTTCCCATCTGCTTCTTTCCATCCTTCCCTGTCTTTCACTTTCTGTTCTGACATCCCTTTTCTTGCTGAGGACGTGTGTGTGCCAGCACACTTGTGCAAAGATCCATGGGCTGGACTCATCTGCTTTCCCTGTGGTAGGAGAGGCATGGTATCCTGATCAGCCTTCCTAGCTGCCATAGGGAGAGCACTTACACTACAGCATAAAAATAGAGGGACACAGTCTTTGCTCCAAGAGGAGGAGAGTGTCCTGTGGCCAGAGATTGCATACCTACACCAGCCAGAGGGAAGGAGATGGGAAGAGAGGGCATCATGTGCAATCTCCTTCCCCTTGACCTCTGAGGAAACAACTGATAATTGTGAGGAGGAAGGAGGGGAAAAGTGCTGTCCAGAGGTCTGTAAGGCTGCAGAGAGCAGCAGGCCCTAGGTAGAAAATAGAAAGGGTCTGAAGAATTTAATCAAATGTCAATACTGAGTCTGTGGTGGTAGAAGTCTGGGAATGCTCCTTTAGCCTCTAACATTGGTTGGTTTTTACAAGACTGCTCTGTTGTAAACTTAGCTCAGGCTGCTGGAGCAAGGCCTTGTTCTGTGGCAAGGGGAGATAATCCCCTTCAAGGTGAATCTGGGAAACTGGTGCTGCTGCATGTCGTGAGAAAGGCAAAAGCTGCCTGTGTTGTCCTCCTGACATTTCATAAAGCTGGCAACTTTCTCTCCTCTTTCTTTTTTTAACCAGTTTGGGTTTTTCTTGTGTTGATGGGGAGGAGGGGAGAAGCAGCCTGCCTTGGGATGATTTATGGCTCCAGAGGTGGCTAACTTTCTGGCGAACCTTGTAGGAAGAGCCCCTGGAGCATGCCAGCTGTAATCAGCTGAGCTTTCAAGAGATGCAGGGAGAGAGATAACGTTTTATTTATCCTTGCACAAACAGACTGATGGAAAAGGTACACATCCCAGACAAGGGAATTCTGCCTCCTCCCTTTGCCCCCTTCGCCCCTGTTCAGGCTCCCCAGGAGCAGCTGGGCTCTCTTATTCCTGCAGTCCCCAGCAGCTTCAAATTCACTTCCCTCAGCGCCTTCAAAGGAGGTTTTGATAAATGCATTGCACTTTGTGGCCAGCCAGGCTCTAATTGCCAGCAGGATTACGAGAAGCTTTTTTCTTGTTGTTTCAAAACAATCTGGAGGACAGCTTGCCCTCCCTGTGCAGAGCTCCCTGAGCCAGGCTGCAGCCAGGCAGAGAAGAGACAGCAAGGTGCCATATTCACCCATTACTGCATTATACTGGGGGCTGTTTGCTTATGTCCCAGCTGAAGCCTTGTAGACTGACACTCACTGCAGACCTGCTGGTGACCTGTGCTTGACAGGAGACTTGTGCCAAGGCAGCTTCTCCCCCAGCTGCCAAGCGCTTGGCACCTCTGGGCTCTCGGGACTCCAAGCACCGGCCCTGCCTCATGGGATGGTGAAGTGGAAACTCAAGAGGTCTGTCAGCCCCTGGGAGCGATTTCCTTTCTCCAGCCATGGAGTTATTTCACATGTGTGGTGTGAGTTTTTTTGTTTAAAGGACGCTCCTGCTCCTTTGCTGCTAAGTTGAATGACCATGGTCTGGCTACAAAACAATGCTGTGAAAAACACAGAGCTGCCTTAAGTTGTGATCTAAAAATAGGGAAACCTACGCCATTAAATTGAGAGGATTTAGAAGCATAACCATAAAGCCAGGAGGAGACTGCCAGGAGCTATCAAGTGTCAGAGATTTCAACTCCCTGCTTCTTCTATTTTTCTTCTTTTAAAGGTGAACCAAACAGGCTTAAGTTACTATTTTTGCTGCATTTGACTGCTGTAGTTCAGGGAGTTCCCACTGTGATAGCTCTTAATAGAGTTGCCTTTGAGATTTTTATTGATTTTGTTTGTCATGTATTTCAAACTCTTCACCACTAGTAGAGAAAATTATTAGTAAGCCCTGTTTTAACCCTTAAAAGTTCTACTGTGGGATCAGTATGGCTGAGATGTGTTCCAGATGAAGAGTCCAAGGACATGTAACCTAGAGGGAAGAAGGACTGGTGTAGTGGTTACTGTTCCCATCTGGTATTTCATGAGCCTGCAGTGTGCCCAGGCAGCCAAGAGGGCCAATGGCATCCTGGCCTGCATCAGGAACAGTGTGGCCAGCAGGAGCAGGGAGGTCATTCTGCCCCTGTACACTGCACTGGTTAGGCCACACCTCGAGTCCTGTGTCCAGTTCTGGGCCCCTCAGTTTAGGAAGGAGGTTGACTTGCTGGAACGAGTCCAGAGAAGGGCAACAAAGTTGGTGAGGGGCTTGGAACATAAGCCCTATGAGGAGAGACGGAGGGAGCTGGGGCTGCTTAGCCTGGAGAAGAGGAGACTCAGGGGTGACCTTATCACTCTCTGCACCTACCTGAAGGGAGGTTGTAGACAGGTGGATGTTGGTTTCTTCTCCCAGGCAGCCAGCACCAGAACAAGAGGACACAGTCTCAGGCTGTGCCAGGGGAGGTTCAGGTTGGATGTTAGGAAGAAGTTCTATACAGAAAGAGTGATTGCCCATTGGAATGGACTGCCCAAGGAGGTGGTGGAGTCACCATCACTGGAGGTGTTCAGGAGGAGACTTGATGGGGTGCTTGGTGCCATGGGTTAGCTGTTTAGGTGGGTTGGATTGGTTGATGGGTTGGACGCGATGATCTTGAAGGTCTCTTCCAACCTGGTTTGGTTTATTCTATTCTAAATAAAGTTTATTCATAAAATCATAGAATACCAGGTTGGAAAGGACCTCAAGGATCACCTTGTCCAACTTCTCTTGGCAAAAGCACAATCCAGACAAAATGTCTCAGCACTCTATTCAACCAAGTGTTAAAAGAGTCCAGTGGTAGTGACTCTATCACTTCCCTGGGGTATTATTACAATGGCTGATTGTCCTTGTTGTGAAAAGTCTTCCTCTCATGTCTAGTTGGACTCTCCCCAGGAGCAACTTGTGCCTTACACCTTGTCTGTTCCAAATGACTCCTTATAGAAAGGGAATTTCCATCTTCTTTGTAGCTGCTCTTTAAGTATTGGAGCATGCTGATGACATACTTTGACTAAGAAATGTTGCTTTTGACTGCATTCTCTTGGCTACCTACCTGCTCTGGATTGCCCAAGGTTTCAAGGGAGTGCTGTAGAGTACTATGATTGCGTTCTCAGCTCAGATGACAGTGTGTGTGTGTTACTGTTGCTGTGTATGGAAAAAGAGCATCCAGCAGCTTGCTGTCGAGGAGGCCTTGTTTACCTTATTTTCCAGACAAGTCTTTGAGTCAGCTGGGGTCTGTTTCTTTCTCAGATGCCTTGAGTATGAACAGAGCTGTCCAGTAAGCCAAAGGCAGCATAACAGATGAACAAGGAAGCATTCAGGGAACTCTGAAGGTGATGAAAAGCAAAGTTATTCTAGATAAGCTCTGGAACGTACTGCCATGAGATAATACCAGGGCCACGTGCTGGTTGGGATTAAAAAATATGTAGATATGTTGATAATGGGAATGTCTGCTCTCATGTTACTCAGTTTTTCTTTTTTAAGGGATGTTAATCCTGATGCTTTAAAGGCATATGCTGAGGATACAGCTATTTAAGGAGTGCTCTGCTGGTATAAGGGTGTGATTCGCAGTCAGTGGCTTCCTGGTGTGAGTAGAGCTGCCACCAGATGAATCTGCTCTGGTCCACACAGCTGAGGCATCCTCTGAGAACCTAAGATGCTGCTGATTTTCCCATATATATTGTCTCCACTGAAGCCTCTTGGGATGACTCTTAAGCAGCCTTGTCCTTAAGGAATAGCACTCTCTAGGATAGCCCCTTCCCTTCCTCCCTGGCCCTGTCCAAAACTTACTGTTTATTCCTGGCTTTCTGGAGGCAGAAGCATGGCTTTCAGAGTTAGTGCCTTGATGGTAGTCTGGCTTGCAAAGCTGTAGGTGTAAGGCAGTATCTGCTTGTCTTATCCATCAAACTGCTGTGCTTCTTCAGCAAAGCACTGATCATCCTCATGTCCATTTACACTCACTAAGAGTGAGTGAGCTTTGACACACATCTGGAGGGAGGCGTGATGGCATTGTAGTGATGCTGTGCACGCTGCTGGTCTGGGCACCAGCTCTTTGTCAGAGAGGACCTGCAAGGGGCTAGAAGAGGATATGTTGGAATGTGCAAGTCACTGGTTTTAAAAAGACCTTTCTAGCCTCCATGCTTGCAGCTGGCTGCTCTTGGGTCAATTAACTAGAATTGAGCTAGCAGGGAAAACAGATTCAGTTATCTTAAATATAAGCTGCTGTATGGGCAAAGCCACCACTGCATGCATGGGTGAAGTGTAGGAGTATTTTCAATCTGCTGTAAATGAATAGGAGATAGCAGAAATAGCAGTGTGGCTTGGCTGAGTGTTCTGAAGTGTGCTTCAGTCTGACTTGGGACCTCTAGCTTTGGACAGATACGTTCTGCGCACTTCAGAACTGGATCAGAGATGTCAGAGGAAGACTTTCTATTGATTCAAAGGGAATTGCATCTATATTCTGACCACCAACAATCTCCCTAGGGCTCATCTACCTACTCTCTCATTCCAAAACAATCCCATTTGTTTTTAACTCCTCATCTCCATAGCCTTCCAGTTTATTTAGCAGATGTTGGCCCAAACTTTTGAAGCAAGGGTAAAGAGAGCTAAGGTCAATCTGAGAAACACAGCACCCCAGGAGAGCTGCTGCTTTTCCCTGCTGCTGGCGAGCCTGTATGCAACAGGAACTGGGGGGAGTCTGAAAGGACATGGATAGGATTAGTCTCTATGAGATTAGCAGGGTCTATATATTTAAAACAAAAAAAATCCCAGAGAACAAGAGTGTGCAACCTTGCTGTGAACTGGGTGAAGCTGTACCCTTCTCACGTTTCCTCCCTTTGAAGAGCTTGCGTTTTGTATTCACAGCCATTACCATATGAATCAATGATTAGAAACACCCCCCCACCACCCCCCAAAGCTAACATCTTGATAAGAATCCAACTACACTTTACCAGTCCATCCTATAAGGTAACGAGAGCGAGTTTCTTTCACTCTGGCCATTGTTGGCAACACAGATTATGTTCTTCAAAGACCGTCTGTCTCGTTCAAACACAAGGTCCATATCTTGGCTGAACATTAACGTTACCTGATAGGCCCCATGTCCAGCTCCACCTTGCCCTTCCCAGCGAATTAGGCATTATAGCACAGCCACAACATGAGCAGAGGGAATAAAGAGCTTTTGTGCTCCTGCGAAGTCCATCCCCTGAAGCTGATCAGGTACCAGGATTGATTACCGGGCAGGTAAAGACCTGATAACCTACTGAATCTCCATGAAGACCTCTTTCTGATGAATTCTTCCTCTGATTTGCATTTCAGGCCTCTGCCTCACTTTAGAAATTATTTTATCTGTCTTTCACTACAGTGCAAACTGGAGGAAGCTCCTGAGAAGAGGCAGCATGGAGACTGTAAACCTGATGGCTACTCCTGTAGTACCATACAAGTAGAAATTAAGGCCGTATTTATTGTGCATTGATGATGAGCTCAACTCCTCTGCTTTGTAAGCACTAGGAATTAGCATTCACTCACCATCCATTAAATGTGTTTATAAATACATAAAATTAAGTCAAACAAGTTGTTTAATGTATTTGATTGGCCTTTTTTCTGCCTTGATTCAGCTTGTGTATGCATATACCAAATCATAGGATTTCTCCTTAGTTGTTCCCTTACTGTTTTTCCTCTCACAAGAAGGTAGCTACATGTAGTAGCATGGCAAAGTCTTAGCCCAAGCAGTGCTGTTTGACAAAATCATGAGCAATTAAACTTTTGTCTTCACTGGTTTTAACAACCTGTTGATTCTCACCAGATTCACATAGGCTGGTGGCAGCTGTTAAGTATGGAAGCCTCGTGTGTAATTCCTCAGTTTCTTTTGGTTGGGATAGTGATAGCCTGTGAAGAAACATTGTGTGGAAAGGGTTGGATTTCCTCAAAGTGCTGTTTCTTTTATGGATGTCCTGGCGAATAATGATGAAGTTTGTTCCATGGCTCTGCTCTGCTCTGCTGGTGAATGATGGCTCCTAGAAGTGGGTATGGTTTGTGCAAAAGGCTGTGGAAGTGGCACTGTCCTCCGTGCTATTTGTGCCTGTTTCTGCTGGAAGGTTCATGCCAAAATATGTGAAATACTCCAAGTAATTGTCTTCTCAATTGTCTCTATGGGAAGGGACCCAATGGGCCCCAGAGCTCTTATTGCTGCATTACAGGAACTGTGAGGAAAGGTGAAGACTCTCTTGCCTCAATCGAACATTTACAAACAAGCCACTTAGCCAAAATCTAGAAGGTGGTATAAATGGAAGTATGCCTTCCCTTAGGGTGCTCCATCAGAGGAGCCATTTCCCTGACATCCAGCCCTGGGGAATAGCTTGCTCTTTTGTGAGCAGCTCCTATGGGAGGTCTGAGGAATGCTGGGGCTGTCAGGCTGTAATACCCTGGGCTTTAGCTTTTTCCAGAAAGCAGAGTGTTTTCCAGCCAGCGAAGCCAGATTGCTGGCTTAAAGCTGCTACATTTCACCAAAAGAATGCTGATTATTTCACAGTCATGCGAGTGCCTGACTGGTAAAATGTGTGGGAAGTCTGTTGACTTTTTTTTTTCCCCCCCTTTTTCCTCCCCCCCTGTTTTTTCACCAATTTGGCTTCTTAATGCAATGCCTGAAGACCTTTTGAAAGGGCTGGAAAAATCTGCTGACAACTCCCGCAGCTGATTTGACCCAGAGCGCCTGCTTGGCTGAGCAGAAAGATGACACTGCAGCAAAAATGTTACTTGAAGGGAAAAGAAAACAGGCAGAGTGCTCCTGCCATTGTTCACAGCCTCAGTTCTGGTGCCAAGCTCTGCACTTAGGAAAACACAGAGGTAGCAGGTTTTAACCTTTCGCCTGTTTCCCGCAGGTGTTATCTTTTGCTCTGAATGGGCAGAATGAGGTCCCCAGTCCGTGTTCCAGCCTCTAGCAGCCCCACAGGCTACAACAAGACATCTTTCAGTGGGTTTTGTAGGGAGGGCTTTAACAAGATTCTCAGCTAAAAGTGTTTTCTTCTTTCTAGTGTTTCGGTGTAGTTCTGGGTGAAGCTACTGGTGGATTCTCTTGCAGCTGTGGAAAAAATAATGGAGGCGGTTTGGCACTGGGTTGTCCAGCCGCTGCTGAATAGGTACTGGGGAGCATGCAGGTCTCTCTGTTTTTGTGATGTAACTGTATTCTCTCATTGACAGAAGATTAAAAAAGAATCTGAACGGGCTTTGGTGAGGCTCCTGTATAAATAGTTATTGTTTTGAGTGAAAATTGTTTGTGGAAGGAGAGCAAAGTGCTCTGACTTCAAAGCTTGTCGTTGTAAAGAAATCTGATGGTGACTGGTCACGCATACCTGAACGTCACTCCTACTGCAGCAAAGCCAAAAGTGCTGGCAAGCAGCCTGGTCATGTTCCCATTAAAGTCAGGATGATAGATCCTCAGCTGGTGTAAATTGTGATAGCTGTGTTTAAGTTGGAGATAATTTTTTTTTGGTTAAACTTCCTGACATTAAACTTAAAGACATTGAGGTGCTGGAGTGTGTCCAGAGGAGGGCAGTGAAGCTGGTGAGGGGTCTAGAGCACAAGTCTTCTGATGAGTGGCTGGTGGAACTGGGGTTAGTTCAGCCTGGAGAAAAGGAGGCTCACAGTATCACCAAGGTTGGAAGAGACCTCAAAGATCATCAAGGGAGACCTTCTCACTTGCTAAAGCTCCCTGATAGGAGGCTGGATTGAGGGGAGTGTTGGTCTCTTATCCCAAAGCAACAGGCAATAGAACATGAGGAAATGGCCTCAAGGTGCACCAGAAGAGGGTGAGATTGAACATTAGGGAAAATTCCTTCACTGAAAGGGTTGTCACACGCTGGAACAGGCTGCCCAGGGCAATGGTGGAGTCACCATCCCTGGAGGGATTTAAGAAACCATGTAGCTATGGTGCTGAGGGACATGGCTTAGTGGTAGACTTGGCACTGCTGGGTTAACTGTTGGACTAGGTGATCTTAAAGGTCTTTTCCAGCCTAAACAATTCTGTGATTATATAAAACTTCATTTGGGCTGGGTTGAGCCCTTTATGAGCCTGTGGCAGCTTCTTAGAACCTTTTGACCCTGTTATTTGTTGAAATCTTAGCAACCTCCTTTGAGACAAGAAAATTTGGTATGAGATGAACAGGAGTTGCTGTATTTTTTTCAGTTTTCCAGGCTGCCTTGCCTGTCATGGTGCATTTTACAGAACATTGAGAATTGCCCAGGTGGACTGTTTGTGCCCCTCATACCTGCTGCAAGAAGCTGGAACTGCTCATTTAAGCCTGCTGAATGGTCATTTGTTTGGAAGACCTACTGTCCACATGCCTGCACTTCAGCTGAGTGCCAGCCTGCAGTGTTGGGCCAGGGTGGTCAGATTTCATCAGTGTGTGTCCCTGTAATATCTGAGCAGTCCTGGTGTTCATCTTGAAATATGCAGGCCACAAACTGCTTTTCTCCCCAGCAGACACATGTGCAAGGTAACAGTCATGCACAGCCCCACCCTGCAGATCAGGTAGCTCCATCATGCAAGGATGATACCTTTTGCAAGGATATTGCAGCAGTGATGACAAATGAGTACCTCTAAGTGTTTGAAAGGTGCCTGGAAGGCAGACAAATTATCTCAGAAGCACCTCAAGCTGATCCTGCTCAAGAAAACCAGTTTTACTTAGCCTCTAATCTGCCTGCTGAAACTCAGGTGGCTTTGGCGTGTCTTGTTTTGGAAAGAGTGGGAAGTTAGAGGACATAAAAACCAGCAGTTCAGGTCTGGAGACTGCTTGTTTGTGTCTGGGTGTGGAAAATTTGGAAGACATTTGATATTCATTGACCAGTAGCTACTCTTAGTGTGTTTGTGAATATCCTTCTGTGCACTTGGACGTGATAGGTGCTGATGAAAAGCCATTCCCACAAGCACTGCTTGCTGATATATTATTTTTGTGTTCTGAGGGAACTGTGTATTTTTCTGCACTGGTCTTTCTTTAGGAGGGCTTTTAAAGGATTCAAATATTACCTCTTGGCCTCTGTTTTCAGCATAGTGTCAACAAAAGGGTTAGAAGTGATGTGCACACAACTGGGGAGATATTACAGGAGGAAGCTGTGATTACAGCTGTCCAAAAGATGGCAAATCTATCTTCCACTGCTCTTCTGAGATAAAAAACCTCTACTGTTCTGCACTGGAACAAACCCAAAATGTTTTAAATTCCACCCCCCCCAACATGGAATGTCAACAAAATATCCCTTTCAGACTGAAAATCTTCAGCTTTTTCATTCCTCCTGGCCTCTGTACAAGTTTACTGAAACATGCAGTCACTTAACCACGCTTCTTCATGAACAACTACGTGTGGCCACCCTGGCAATCCAAGGGTCAGCTACACCTGTGCAACATTGCCTTGATCTCACTGAACCCTCCTCTGATGGCAGTGAGGCTTTTGTGGGTGAAGAAGCTGTAACCCTTTTTTATGCAGAATCTCTTTGCTTGTGGATGAACCCATTAACTCTCACTGAAACCCTCACCCCTAATCTGCAAATCATCCTTTAAGTAAACATCAAGCTATTTCCACACACTCCCACCCCCCCCAAAAAATAAAGGCAGCTACAGCAGCTGGCTCAGCCAGGGGTGCTGGGTTTGTCACTGCTGGATTTGCTGTCAGCTCATGCTAAGCTGACCATAGTTTAGTTGAAGAAAACGTGGGGCCAGTTCTTCAGCTGAGGTTCATGCTGAGTTGCAATTGCTTAGCTACACAAGTTTACTTTGAAGGAGTATCTGTGACTTTGTACAGTGATCCAAGCCCTAAGGAAACTGTTTCATCAAACACAGGCTCTCATGAAGTCCTGGACCAACCTGTTGGAGAGGGAGGAATGGAAAAAGGAAGAATAAGAGAGGAAAAAAAAAACCATAACCTGCCATCTCCTGGGGCTCTCTGGTGATGATGTTGCCTAGGACTGTTTTGGTGCTTTCCTTTAGTGAAAATTTAACTACTTCATAGAAAAAAAACCACAACCACCCAAACCAAACCTGAGAAGATAAATACCACCAGCTCCATTATACAGATGGGGAAATGAGGCAGAGAAAGATGAAAGGACCTTTAGTCTATTCATCCCACCAGGAAAACAACAACATCCAGGCCAGCCAAGCCCCAATCTTTGTGCTTTGGTCCTCAGGCTGTGGCTCTCTGGCTGCCCTGCACCTGTGCAAACAGGGAGGCAGGTGCCAGGCCCTGGTGTGCCAGGCCCCAGCGTGCTGAGCCGCAGAGCAGCGGCAGCAGTCTGCTGGAAGGACATCTCTGGGAGCTGTCACTGGGGGTGTAGCCCAGTAGTGTCAGCCTGTCCTTCCTCAGCTCTGCTGCCTGCCCCAGACAGCATGGCTTGCTTCTACCCTGCCAGTGTGAGAGCATGTAGTCAGCGCAGAGATTTCATGCTCTGTCTCTTGAAATCCAATATGAAGCAGTTGCCTTCTCTCCATCCCACAGACTCATTACACAGCTCTGTGTGTGGCCTCTCCCCATAATTAACCTGAGGGGGCTACTTTCCTTTTCTAATTTGTAGGAAGTGGCTCATGACATCTGTTGCAGCCCCGAGGCTCCTTCCTGCAAACCTTTAGCTGTTTTTCACTGAAAGAAAAGGCAACACAAAGAAGTGAAACAATTGACCTACTGGAGTCCTGGCTTTCAAGACAGCATCTTCCAATTGTTGAGTAAAAGCTTACTGAGAGCAGAAGAGGGTGAATGTAAATTTGTAAAGGGAACTATGGACTTAAACTTTGTAACTAAATATCTTCATTTGTTTTTAGATAACCCTTAAGGGAAAACAAACAAACAAGAAACCTTAACCAACCTAAGAAGTGTTTAAATGTGTTTTGCTTTACTTGTTCAGTTTGTTTCATGGTGCAGAGTTATACAGTTCTCTTCCTGTCTCATCCATTCCCCTTTGCAGGTTTCACTTACCTGTTTGCATCTTACCTTGACTTAGATTTGGCACTGCAGGAAACTCCCCTATAAAAACCAGTACAGAGTTTGAGCCTAAAACTTAAGCCTTCTGGAAGCAAGAAGCATTTTTTTTAGACTTGAAAGGCAAAAGGAATCACTTGAATTCTCTGATCATGAATAGGCCTTTCTGCTTTTCCATTATATTTTGCAGTTAGGTGATGTTTTGGCAAGGGAAAACGAGACACAGTTGAACCAACATGTGCAATAGGAGGGATATCACTGGGGCAGGTGGGAAGCTGGTTCCCTCCAGACTGGCTACTCTTTCATGACACTCTCCCAGTCTCACTCCTTGGAGCTCTTTATTATTATAAAGTCAGTGTTCCTTGGGCCAGGAAAAGAGGAAGGCTGGAGAGGTGCATCTGTGTGCACTGGAGCTGTGGGAATATATGTAGTTCTTGTTCTCGCTGCTTTATTAGAGGGCTTGAACTGAGATTTTTTTTTGTCGTGTAGGCTGTGGCTGTCCTGGGAAACAGAACTTTCCATCCTGCACCAGTACAGCCATTTTGCTGTGCTTTCATCCCAAATTGGTGCTGTTTTTCAAGCTGGCATCTTCTGGCTGACAGGCAGGCAGCTGGAAAATGATTGTGTTGTAATCTCATCCGAGCTCTTGCGTAACTTGCTTCACAAAATCTCAGATGGTATTTTCTGCATTGTTCCTGTCGGACACAGAACATATGTTGTACATAGATAAAAGACCTTTTAGAAAGCTGTCTACTTTGTGCTTGCAGCAGGCAGTTGTAGCATGAGTTGGGCAGTTTTGACTTCTGCCAGGGCTTGTGATAACTTAACAACAGTTGTGTGCGTGTGTGCCGTGGTACCAGTGACTGAATGAAAACGGCTTTGAAGTTCCCGGCTGGCTGAAGAGCAAAAGTCCTTTTGTCTTTCAGCACTAGTCATGCTTGCCAGGGCATCCAGCACTGCTGGAAGTCCCTCTCCCTCTTCCTGATTGTCAACATAATGAAGATGGCTGATAATCAATCCCGAGCACAAATACAGGCTAGGCACTGAGTGGGTAGAGAGCAGTCCTGTGGAGGAGGACTTTGGGGTACCGGTGGATGAAAACACATTGGTTTGCTGAGCTGACTCTTCTGGAGAGTGGTAGTGATACACACATCACTGGGAGCCACAGGAGCCCCCTCTCTGCAGATACATGTCTGAAAAGACTTAAAGAGGAGGGGGAATCTCTGCTGTGTCCCTCTGCACGTGGCATACTTTGCTTTGTAAGCATCAGAAAATTGTTTTGTGAGTTCCTTCAGAAGTGACTTGCTTATGTTTTGAGAGGAGAGGGTTAGGATGGGACAGTCAGCAGACAGTAAGAAGTATGGTGGATGTTGCCTTCAAGTGACCTGTGGCAGCTTTAGCCGCTAAAGCCCTGACCTGCCCAAATGCCCTTTGGTTGACCTCAGGTTCACACTGCAGTGGCTGTGTCAGTATAGTTGGCCTCTTGCTAAATGAGCTGCGCTTGGGGACCTTGACTAGGAATTGCTGAGAAACACTGCTCAAGCCTCCTCCTTTTCCTCTCCTTACATTAGCTCCTTCCAAAGCCTGCCCTTACTAAGTGTTAGCTGTCACACTGACACTGCTCATCTCTTTCAATCTCCGGTTACTCTACAGGCAGTAGAATACCCTCATAATGCTGTGTTGAGACCAGATTCAGACCTACTTTATAGGAAAGGAATAGCTCTAAGAAGTTAGGACCTAAGCCTTCAAGCTCCCATATTTAATGATAGATGCTTAAAGCGACTTAGACACCTAAATGTGCTGCCTTGTCCTGATCCATGTAGGTTGGTAAGCACTTGTAGTTCCATTAGTGTAATGCCAGTTTGCATCCCCTGCTGCTTGCTGAGGATCATCCCCTCCACAGAGCAGAGAGAGGCTCAAACCCTCTGATTTCATCCTACTCAAGTCCTGCAGCTGTAGATGTAATGTTGCTCTTCCCAGAACCATGACTCAGTCTCCATCACTCAATAGTGTAAGGTATTTTAAAGTCCCCTTCTGGGTGCTTGTTACTTGTTTTCTGGCTGAGGAGTCAAATTCTCAAGCTTTCCACCAGCTTGTCACCACAGCAGCTAAAAAATTCCTTAAGATTCATCCTTTTGTGTTTATTCCATGACTCCAAAAGCTGGGACTTCATGAAAACATACTAAATATAATTAGCTTGGGATCGAAAGAGCACACTTGGCATCTCACTTTTCCATAGTGTTAAGATTTACAAGCCTGGCTCTGCTCTGGGAAATGCTAGGCTAGAAGTGGTACCACCACCACCACCTTCTTCAGTTAGCTTTTTTCAGGAATTTGAAGTCACAGCACAGCCAGGGGAGGTGAGCTCACTCCTTGCCCTCCTTGTGCCTCATCCACAATAAAAACACATGAGCATTGATTGCACATTTTTCTTTAATTAGGTGAGATGGCTTAGAGAGAACCAGCTGTTCCTGTCCTCCCCAGAGAAGCTTTTGGGCTGACATAACACAGCAGCAGGGAAAGTGGCTAGAGGTGGGAAGGGAGGAGAGCAGGTGTCAGGTCTCACACCTTCCCAAACCGAATTACATGTCTGTGCTGTCAGGTCCTGAAGGGGATTGCTCAGAGGGCAGCTGACATAGGTTAAGCAGCAGAAGTACCATGGCCTTGCAGGTCACAGGAGGGATGCTGTGACAGCCACCCCAGTTGTGCAAGCTCAGTGCAAGTGTCACGCTGTGGGGCATTTCTTTGCTCCTCCTCATATCTCACCCCTCAAGGCTCACCAGTGGAAATGAATGGACCTTTATCATGCTGGAATCAAAGCATGACTGTGCAGTAACCACAGAGCTTGGCCCTGGCTAAACCCTTGGTGGTTAGCAATGAAATTCAGGAAATTCCAGACACAAGTTCGTCTTCATCTCCCTCTGCTTTTATCTGAATCAGCAAAGTAATTTGTGCAGAGGAATGGAAGATCCTGAAGGCCATGCCAGAGAACTTGCTGTGCAGGGTGGCCTTCCAGATGGCTTGCAGAGAGTAGGTCACTTTGCAAGCATTTCAGTGGCCCTGGCAGGAAGTTGGGAGATGGGGACACACAAGGGGGAAGGGGTACCGTTGCTGGTGTGTTCGTCCCTCACTGCATGCAAGTGTAGTGATGAGGTGTATCTGGAATGAGGTCTTGGTGAGTTTCTTCCTTGGTTGCAGACCATGTTTTCCATATCAGGAGCAGCTGGCTGGGCATTTACAGTGTCAGGAGTTGAGCAGGTTATTCACAGGAGGACTCAGGCTGGGCAGGCAGCAGTGGTGCTGGTGCTGTGTGGGTGCAGCAGCAAAGGTGTGTGGGCACTAATGACATCCAGAGCACAGTGGATCATCCTAAAGGTACTGGGAGGGTAGGTCAGAAAAGTGATGCTCTCTGCCAGGCTTGGTTTCTTTACCTTGGACACCAGCCAGCGGTCTCCCAAGGCATGCATTTTAGTAGCTAACCTGTGCAGAAGCCTCTACCAGCATGCTTTGGTGGGTGTCTGTCTTCCTGCTCAGTTGAACCTCACAGCTGTATGATTTTCTGAGCTAAGCACAGCCCTGCACTGCCTTTTGAAGACTGGAAGTGCAAACGTTCAGCATGCACAAGGTTTGGAAGCTGGGTGTGTTTCTCACATGCCAGGCTTGCAGCATGACACAGGCTTACTCACTATGAACAGCGTGTTCACACAGGAGCAGAGCAACCGAGTCACTTCTGCATGAAACCCTGAGTCCCATGGGTTATATCCTTAAGACTGCTGCACAGTTTCTTCCAGCTCAGCCTGCTGTTCATTAACCCAATATGGCTCTGCTCAGAAGCTGTTAAAATAGAGGATTTCTTGTTCCAAACCAGCTCTGAGCTAGTGGCCTTAGTCCAATACAGCTCCCACACTGGCCCACTGGAGTTGGCACAGCAGGCACCTACTTTCCTGAGCTGTTGGGCTGCAGGACACACCAAGGCTATTCTCAGCACTACTGCATGGGTCTGAAACTCCACAGTCCTGCATGGCTCGGGACCCTGAGCTGGACAGGGCTGACCTTTCTGTGCCCTCCTCCTCTGTCATACCCAAGGACAGATTCCCCTGTCATGGCAGGGACATGCAGTCTGCTGTCAGTGTTGTGAGTTCTGAGTACTGAACCATCCTAAAATACCTAGAGAGTAGGCTGAGCTCTTGTAGTTGCAGTGTCACACAGCATGCAACATTGTTCTTGCTCATCTTGTAAGACTGAGTGTTTTTTTCACATTGCCTTCCCTTTCAGGGCAAAACCAGTGCTGTACCTGGAAGTTGCAAGGCTGCAGAGCCAGACCCTTCCTCCTGTTAGTACATGATTATCTGCCTGAGGTGGTTCATTTAAATCACAGAAGATTAGGTGTGTGAGCAACTCGGTAGTGAAAGAAAGGTTCACAGTTCAGTCCCGGGGAGAAAAAAAGGAAAGGGGAAAAAAAAAAGGCAGCTTCACATGATTCTAAAAGTCACTGCAAAGAAATCTCTTTTACTTGTATAAAGATTTCTTCTTCTGGGACAGCTCTCTGCAATAGCTGCCCTCTTCCTTTGAGTGGTTGCATGTTGAGAATGTGATATCCTGACAGAAGAGCCTTGATTGCTCTACTTCAGGCTAAATGAACTGAATGAAAAAGCAGCTTTATAAGATTGGGGCTTTCTGCTAACTGTTACACAGGGAGACTTTTGCTAGCTCTAGTCTTTGTGCCAGGTCAAGAATCCTCACCACACAGCTGTATTTCTTTCACACTGCTGTGCTAGGAGAGTGATTTCAGTAGTAATGCCAGGACTGCTGCTCCTCACCAGCTCTGGAGGTTTTTAAATGCTGCATGGATGTGGTGCTGAGGGACATGGGCAATGCTGGGTTAACGGTTGGACTCAATGACCTTAAAGGTTCTTTCCAACCTACATGATATGGCTTTGTGAATCAGAAGGAGCATTGTAAAGTTTGCAGGGGGGAAAAAAAAAGAAGAAAAAAAAAAAGGAGAAGAAAAAAGAGTTAAATGTGACATTTTGCATCAACCAGTCTTACAGGCATGGCTACATAAAAGCACCTCCACAGGCCGAACCCTTCATGCTAAGGTAGTCCCATGTTGAACTTGTGCATGTGGAGAGCATTTTCTAAAGAGGGGAAGCATCATCACAATGTGTGGTGGGTCACAATTGATGTGGCTGCCATAACCTTGCAAGGCAGCCTTGACAAGTCGCTCCCTCTCTCCATGCTGGGCTGCATTGCATTTACAATGCAGGTAATGTAAAGTGGGCAGAGATGGCAGTAGGGATCCTGGCAGCAGTCCATGTCATCCCTTGTGTGATGCAGATGGACTCAATCTTTTCTCCTCTGTGAAGTGTGTGAGAGTACCAGACAATCACTGTGAAGCCTTTGATTCATAGTGTCCTATGTCATCCTTACATTAATAGGTGACTTTGCAAAGCATGGTTAGTCTTGATTCTTGTGTTCCTGAAGGGAATAGTGAGCAAGAGTCTCTACTGGAGAATTTCCCATGCATGAACAAAGTGAACAGAACAAAACTGTTCACCTTCAAGATGGTGTATCACTTTCTGCCTGAAATGCTGGGTTTTGGGGACCTTAAACCAGAACTTTTGTTTTGCCTTAACCTTTCTATTTAAAACCCTGGAACACTATACCTCCTTTGTGCTGGATGTGCTTCAGTCGAAACAATCTGCTTTCTGCTTCCCTATATTTCCTTCTATGGTTTCAGCTGAATGTGAGGTTCTTCTCTGCTCCTCCATCACAGTCTCAGGCTGCACCAGGGGAAGTTTAGGCTCAAGGTGAGGAGAAAGTTCTTCCCAGAGAGAGTTGTTAGCCATTGGGATGTGCTGCCCAGAGATGTGGTGGAGTCACCATCCCTGGAGGTGTTTAAGAGGGGATTGGACATTGCACTTGGAGCCATGGTTTAGTAGCCATGAGGTGTTGGATGACAGGTTGAACTTGATGATCTTTGAGGTCTTTTCCAACCTTGTTGATTCTATGATTCTATGATCTAAATTGCCCTGTGCTGTGGAACAGCTTGTGTGCTCCTCCCTGGAAGTGGCACCATCTCGGTAGTGCGTGAAGCAGGGTCTGCATAATCCCTCGGGATCTTTCAGGCTAAAAAGCTACTCTATAAATACTGCATCATTTTCATTGTCAGTCTGGATTCAGGAGTGAAATGATCCCACTCAGTTAAAGGAGGATGAAGTGTCTATTTTCATATTTGTTTAATTGAACCACTCAGTGTGTCTGATAGTAATGGCTTTATTTGAAGCATGTGGTTCTTATGAGCTGCTAAGATACCAATAGCATTTGGATTAGTCTTGCTGCCGAGGAAGCCAGGTCAGTTCTTCAGGAAGGGGGGAAAAAAAAAGGCAAACTTTATTTAGCAGTGTCTTGAATTTCACTTTAGGTTCCATAAATATTTGTCAGTGTTCCTTTTGTAAGACCCATGCAAGCCCTTGGCAAGACATGAGGTCTATCTCCAGAACATGGAATATAAATAAATTCCCTAAATCAGGCTGGAGAGCTAAAGGTAACATTAGCCTGTGCAAGAGACCTGCAGCCAAGTGAAGGGCTGATCATGGTTCTTGAATTATTATTTGTATAGAGGAGAGGGCATGGGGGTGGGGGAAGGAAAAACACAAGGAGAGGAAAATGCAAACACTAGTAGAAGGTATGTGGGAACCCACACCATCCTGTATGAAAAGTGGAGGGTAGTTATCGAGGTAATGAGACTTCTGCTTGGATTCCAGCTGCTGTCTGCTGCTGATGTTTCCAGAAGAGTTAGTAATATGTTCTTGTGGCATAGAGGAGAAGGGAGGAAATGTCACATTCTTGATGAGGTCTGCTAATGCCACCTACCTCTGAGGATCATCACTGCTAATGCCACCTACCTCTGAGGATCATCACTGCTAATACCACCTACCTCTGAGGATCAAGCCAAAAAAGCACTGTGGAGCCCCCCTGTGTGCCCCCTTCCCCCAGTTTCCTCTGAATACTTTTGATACTGAGAAATTGATTTTCTTCTGTGGTTTTCAGAGCTATAGCTAAGGGGGGGAAAAAAAAAGCTCATGATGATTTCAAAGTCTTGCTTATAGTTAAGTACTTAGATTTAAGAGCAAGCCCTGGCCTTTGCAGTTGATGGGGGGAAATAGCTGACATTTTATCCTGTCCCCAACCACAGATTGAGATTAGCAAGGCAGTACAAAAGTGGGGAGCCAGGATGAAGGAGGTGCATTGAGGTAAGCGGGACCTTGGCTTCTAGCAACGCGCTTTGGCTGCTGGATCAGCTCCAATGAAAATTTAAGTTCAGCCAAGCTGAATGCCTCGTTTGTCTGGTTGAGGGGAGGAAGGTGGGGATGGGTGAGGTTTTTTCCTCTACCTCTTAATGTTAAAATAATGGTAGTAGGCATGTGAAAGATATATATGCCTGAAGAATGTACTGTTGTAGTATCAGATAGTTAGCAACTGTTTGCCTTTATTTTTTTCCCCCCTCCTCCTTTATCTTCATAAGCTGAAAATTACAAAGCATGGATAGAGGGAGACATGTGAGGGGGTTGCTGGAGGAGTACCCTTTTTATAGTGAGAAGGGAGCCTACATCTCCACAGCTTATAATTTCCTACAAAATGCTGGACAACTTTGATCTGCCTTTAACAGGAATTGAGAGCTGCTCACACATCACAAGACCAAGCTGTCTCTTTGCATGCGGAATTTCCAGTAGTGATCAATAATCTCTCTGCCAGTCCTCAGTTGTCTGCAAGTAGTGGAAGAGAAGTATAAAAGAGCCATTAACCCCGTGTTTTCTGCTTTCAGACAGCTGTCTGGGGCCCTGCAGCACTTGATACTGTAGAGCTTTTTATTCCTGCCACGCTGTTCCTGCATATGGTTTTGGGAATGGTGACTGAGGTTTGCTAGCAGTTCCTTCATCTGGCTATTATGGATGTTAAGGGGAAAAAAAATAATCAGGTAACAACCTCCATCTGCAAAACTACTTCTGATTTTTGTGACTGGGCTTAATGCACAGTGAGCAGTCAGACAATGTTTTATTTAGAACTACCCTCTCTCCCTCACCAGAACAGGAAGCATCTTTCCAGGAATGCTTGGGGAAAATCTTTGACCTTTATGCCACTGAGATAACTGGAGAAAGTATTAAACTATTTTAAAGCTAGCAAAGGTTTAGCCAGACAAAACTACTCATCAAACTCAGTTTTTCCCTTCTTTCTAATGTGAGATGGGTTTCTCCTCAGTGTATGCATGTGCATCTATCCATGGCTACATGAACAATTAGACCATGAATGATGGCTGAAATGTGGAGTGTGTCCCTTAGGAGCAGCTGCCCAGGATCACACCCTGATCCTATGACACATGCCCTGGTCTGTCCAGGGTACCATACCTCCTGTCTATGATAGTATACATAAATTGAGTTCAAGGCATCTGGGGTGTTGCAAACTCATCCCCCATCTTTACTTGTTGTTATCTTAAGAATAAGAGAGGATATTTTCCTTCCCAGGTGTCCTGGGTTAACACAGCTCACTCTCATAAGCCCCTCTCCCCTCACTCAGACAGGAGGGAAAGTGACACAAAAAAAAGCCCTTTGTGTTGAGATAGAGATAAAGAGTTTTACTGGAAATGATGCAGTGCACACTGCCCTGAGCCTATCTGCAGAAAAGCACAGCACAATGCAGAAGCAGCAGCAGCAACCACTGACCTCCTCCCACCACCCCACCCAAAGCTTGCCCAGTGGAAAAGCTTAACACTCCAAATGGGGAAACAGAAGCAGCCGCTGGAGCAGGAAGCCTCTGATGTTACACCTGAACTCCAAGCCCCATGATACTTTGCTCCAGCCAGCACTTTGAGTTTGAGGCTGTCATGACAGCAGCGTGACATTGTGTAGCAAGCAGCAGCAGATCCAACTCAACCCATCATCCCAGGGTGGGGTGGGTTCTATTTATTTTAAAACCAGTGATGGAGCTTCAATTATTCTTTGCAGCTCCTTAAAAGTTGCTAAAAAAAGCTTTGCAGCCCGTTTCTTACCCTCCTCCATTACAGAGCTCGTGCCAACACTATGGTTTGACAACTGACTCTTCACCTTTCTACACAATGTCCAAGAATGCTCAGAAGGGGCAAAGCCACAGTTGGTGGAACCTGGCAGGCTGTCTGCAGGCACCTCTGCCTGTTCCTGAGGAGACTGCAGCATGTACAGGAGCTGCTGCTGAGCACAGGCTCCTGGCTAATGAAGGAGCAGGGGAGGGATGCTCGCTTCATTCCTGCACTGAGGGCTATGGTTGACACAGCTTCTTTGTATTGCACAGGGTTTTTCCTGCCCTGCAGCTTGACTTGCTCTGTGACAAATTATTCCTTAATTGCTGTATGGCAAGAGAAAAGCTTTGCAGCCCTGAGGTTATTCCTAACAAATCAGGTTACAGAAGCCTTGAAAATTATATTGAGCAGAAAAGAAGCACCATGAGGTTTTCTTGAGTGCTTGAGCTGTGGTAAGCTTGACTGAAGCAATGTGCTAATGAAGTTTGTTCAAATGCAATTAATTTAATGCTGTGGATTCAGAAATGAGGATAATCAGTGGAAAAGTGCTAGTGAAGCTCCTGTGAATAGAGTGATCTGTGTGTACCACTACTGTGCTCAGGGCTTTCACCCCACTGTGTAAGGTGTTTCTGAACAAAATGAGGCTGTGTCCATAGAGCTGCCTCGGGGTATGAGATGAAGGATGATGGCAGGAGATGGAGACATAGGTGGAGCAAAGCAGCAGTGTCATGATCTTGAGCATGAGGACCAGCATAGGTGTCAGCCTTAGGTGCTGGCCAGTAATGATGGGTGTCTGGTGAAGGAAAACTTCAAGGAAGTGCATGTGGGTACAGGGCTGGTGGGGAGCTGCTCCCACACAGGGCAAGAAGTTTGGCAGAAGTCACCTATGATTTTCTTTGAAGAATAAAAATAAGGAGGGAAGAGCCTGGAGTTCTGGGCCAGATGGAAGAGGATGAACCTGTTAGGGAAGAGGTGATAGGACCAGTGAGGAGAAGCCAGGATGAACCTTGACAAGTGAAGAAAGGTAGCAGCTGTTTGATGTGACAGGGAAAGAGAGAGCTCTGCATGCAAAGAGAAGCAGATGTGGCCAGAGCAGTGCCTAGGAAAAAAAAGAGAAGGAGGCAAGAGTGTGCTTCATCAAGGCTGGAGCTGAGGAGCTGTAATGAAAATTGATGGAAGCCTGGATGCAAACTGCGAGAACTGGATGGACAGCCAAGGCTGGGGCTTGCAGCAAGCTGCAGGAAAGACTTTGTCTTCTGGTCTGAGTAAGGATATAGAGAGCTAGAGGGGAAGATGAGTGAAAAAACACTTGACTATGGGCTTGAGTAACATGGTGGTGATGTCTGCAGCAATTAAGGAGGTGGAGAGGAGGAGGAAGAGCTCTGAGCTTGAGCTGACAGCTCGACATCCATAAGATGTCAGGGAAACAGGCAAGGTTTTTGTCTGGACAGAGAGAGACAGGCCTGGCTGATCAGATCAGACAACTGGGGGACTGATTTATGTGAGAAGATTAAAAGAGCTGCTTGTAAATGTATGTATAGCTTGGCTAAGTGACACCTGAGGGGACAATAACTGTCTACAAGTGTGTGAAGGGATTGGATACCAGAGCCAGGAAGAGGAGGGGGAAGAGTTTAGGAGTGTAGATGAGAATTTTGACAGGAGGCAGTGGAATTAGGTGGAGCAAAGTGGGCTGTATTGTCTACTTAGGGAAAACATCTCCCCTGCAAAACTGGGAAGATTCTTCAATGAGTCTTAAAACCTGCATATCCATCTAGGTACCCATCTGCACCCCTGGGCACCATCACATGGTGCCTGCCAGTCTACTGTTTGTCCTCACAGCACCCCATGAAAGGGACATGTCCCTCTGTGCAGTTGTGGCGCTTTGGTACCCTGTGTGACCTTTGCTGTGTGCCTTGAATCAAAGACCTAAGAAAGCATCTTAATCATCCTGGTGCCTTTCCTTTCACTTGTCTGTTTAAAGATTCAGTCCTGTCCATAGTACAGTGAGATGCATGGGAAGGAGATCTAAGGGGGCTCCTTCAATTTACAATTTGTGTGGTCTTCTCCTCAAGTTACTTAAAGGTTTTGGGTTTTTTTAGCTGTGTTTTAGTGGTTTAGCACTTCAGCAGACATCATAGGTCTACTTCTTTTTTCTTTCTTTCAAGGAGTTCATATTTGACCTTGGCAGTCTCAGTTAAAAGCAGAGCTTCCTTCCTTGACATTCACTTCTGTCTGAGCAGGACCAAAATCTGTGGGGCCTTTTTTGACTATTTCCCTCCTCACCCAATGTTGCAGAAAATGAGCCTGAAGTACTGACAGACAGCAGCACACTCAGTATTGTAGGAATCCAGCATAAACAGACTTGCTGGTTGTGTACTTGGACATGTTAAACGAGGTCTCTCCTTTGATCTTCCCTGCACTATGCTAAAGCCCAGCAAGCAAAGGCTAAGTAAACAGACCTTTGATTTCAGGGCTGTTGGGAGCAGAGGTCTTGTAAAACTTTTATCAATGGCAGAGCTGAGCTACTGAAATCCCTCTTGGACTGTAGGTGCTGCAAGAGGAGCAGTGTGGTTTTATTGACCCTAGCATCCCTCTTTCTCTCTCTTCCCGTAATGACAAACATCTGGAGCGTGAGCCAGCTTCCTGTTGACTGTAGCATACCAGTTTCCCTAGGAGGAGGCACCTGCTAATAGTCTCCTCTCTGGTGAGTGGAGCACAAGCTATACCAGATCCTGCAGCTATTGGATCCCACAGCCAGAGTAGCATTTTGTTAATGCATGCCATAAAGATGCTTAAATAAATCCCATGGGACACATGCATGGGAAACACTCATGTTACTAATCCTGCGTGTTCGACACTCCTGGGTCAGACCCCAGCCATCCAGTACTCTGGCTTAAATAGCATCAGTGTTACAGCAAATTGGATCTTATTTATTTCCTTCCTGGGGTTAGAGCATTTGGTGATTCCCCATGACCACAAATGTCACAAATTGTCTTTCATGTTCAAACAAACAGGAAATTCTTTATCTTCAGGATTGTGCCCTCAGAAAAGAGACCTAAAGGAACAGATACCTAACAGAACAAGATTGAAAAACCAGAATTGTGAATACTGGCAGATTCTCTTCAATGGATGAAATGTAGGAGATAGCTTGGGTACTGCTTTCTGTTAATTGAATATTTTTTACTTTCTGGTAGGTTATGCAAGGGAGGCTCTGGCTTCCTTTCTACCCACTGTAGAAAAGTGATATGAGAGTGAGATTCTGCCAAGATACTTCATTTTTTATAAGCATTACCAATTCTTCACTGTTTTCAAAACTAGGAACCGATGTGCTTAGCAGTGATGGAGCCCAGGCTGTTCCCAGTGGGCCAGAGCTGTGGTCCTAACTGCTGAGGCCATATCAGCCCAAAGCTTTGACTGAGCTCAGGAACAAAGGTTGGAGCGTTTTACTTAGCCCTACCAATTACTGTTGCTTCTTGTCAAGATGAATACCAAATGAAAAATTCACTGGCCAGCCACTTCATGCCAACACTGCTGCTGCTGTCCCTTCTGGAAGCAAAGCTGAGATTGTTGGCTGAGCTGAGCTCCTAAATGGTGACTCTAAGCACATCCAGGCTCTCTTTTCTTTTTTGTCCTCACACTTTTATAGCATGGCAGATGATCTTTCCTGCACTACTGTTTCCACCTTGGTCACCAGCTGACCCTTTACTGCATGTAAAACAAAGCCCCCACTCTCCCTTCACAAGTGAACTTTGTCTTTTATCAAACAGTGAAATTCACTGCTAGGTAAAAAGTGTTTTTACTAGCCCATTATTTGTTGGCATATAACGGTGGATCTTCGATCCCAAAGTGGTCTGTGGTGCTGTTTGGCATACACAGTAAATTGCTTTTACACGTTTCCAGCACTTATCAATGAGTCTTCCAATGGGGTTTCATTGTAATCAGATTGGAGATTACCATGGCATAGCCATTGGGAAGGGATTGGAATGTACATGCAATAAAGATTAGAGGATTAACAGTTGATTAGGAAAGTGCTGATTTTTCCAGCCTCAGGGTGCAGCCAGCAGTCTTGAGTGTCTGCTTTCTTCTGACCTTGGGTTTTGACCTCTTGACTCCTCACTTCAAAATGCCAGCGTGCAGCACAAAGTCATTTCTGGTGGAGCTTCTCTCAGGAGCAAGTTCAAATAATTGCAACAGTGAAAACTGCTCTTTCTGTGAGCAGAGAAGCTCAGGAATCTTAGCTGGGGTTGTTTAGCCTGGAGAAGAGGAGACCCAGGGGGAGGATCTTATCACACTCTACAACTACCTGAAGGGAAGCTGCGGTCAGATGGGGGCTGGGCACCTGTTCCAGGCAACTTGTGACAAGAGGAGAGGGCATGGCCTGAAGCTGTGCCAGGGAAGGTTTAGGTTGGATGTTAGGAAGCACTTCCTTATGGAAAGGGTAATTAGACACTGGAATGGACTGCCCAGGGAGGTGGTGGAGGCGCTGTCCCTGGAGACATTTAAGGAAAGATTGGATGTGGCATTTAGTGACATGGTCTGGTTGATGTGGTGGTGTTAGGTCATAGGCTGGACTTGATGATCTCAGAGAACTATTCCAGTCTCAATAATTCTGTGATCTTCATGTGAGTGGACACTTTTCTGTGGTGTGCATCGACCAGGACAGGCAGAGCAGACAGGCTGTGGTTTGATCCACAGCTAGGAATTCCTGCTGACAGCTGATGCGATGTGCGTGTGTTGCGATGGGGGATGAAGCAGCTAGACAATGTTTCTCAGGCACAGCTTTCCCTCCATAGCTGCTACGTTCTCCAGGTTTCTCTCCACACACACAGATGCGGGAGGGTAGCTGAGACTCCACATTACCAGACTGTGAGGTAATAGGAGTGCACATTAATTGATATTCCAGGGTAGCTCCAGCTACCTGATGGCTGCGTTACACACCAGGGTGCAGCCTGCCAGAGGAACGACGTCATTGAAACTGCAGAGCAGTCCATGTCAGCAGAGCTCCCATGTGCTCTGGAGCTGCTGAAGCTTGGGCAGCTCACATAAAGCAACCATGCTGACAGTGACAGGCTGTGCTAATAACAGTTATTTGCCTGTGTGTCAGGTAGTAATTAGCATCATCTCCTTCTCATGCACATTTATAGAGATAAAAGGCAGGCACTAAGGAATCTCCTGCAAAGGAGAAATATTTCCAAATCCTCTGGGGAATGGGAATAGATTTATGTTTTAAATATTTAGTGTTTCAATTTAGGACCACTGTTAGATGCTGTTTTGGTAATAGCATTCATCTGAGACATGCCACGATGGTGTGCAGTAGAATGTACAGGAAAGCTACATTGCCCCGGATGAAGTGAAGCAGCTTTTAAGCAGCAAGGGCTGCAACATAGCTTCAGATATACCAGATGAAATGCACTGATTTTATCTGATCTTAAAAACTGAACAATCCTGCAATTGTTCAGAAAAGCATCTGGCAATACTGGGCACAAAATGTGGTGGTGCAATGGGATATAGTAAGCCTAGCAAAACAACAAGTCTTTACTATCTCCTACTAGAAGAACTAATCAAGGCCACTTAAGAGTGCACTAACCCTGTTGAGCAAGCCAGTGTGTAGAAAAGAAGGAGCAGAGGAAGTGGATCTACTTGAAGCTGTTCCAGCTGCAGGCAGGCTGCAGCAATCTGGACTAGCCTCTGTCCAAGGCACCAGCTGAGTCTTCAGACTGTGCCAGTAACTGAAGTGTTCATAGTCAGAAGGTCATTTGTGCATGGACTTTTGTAGGCATTATTACATCTTAGCACTGTGCTGTGGCACCAGACCAGGGTCCGTCCACTTGAAGAAAATGTGGCTGCTTTCCTCTGAGTGTGACCTGGAGCTGAGGCTGTTTCCTAGATGTGGTCTGACAATATTCTGCAGATCTGAATTTCAAGCATGAAGAAGTCCAGAGCCCTGCTAAGAAGGAACCTGGTGTGAATGCCATAAGAGTTCGGTGATGGTTTCTGTGTTTACAAACGCAGGAGTCTCTGGAGTTTAAAAGTAAGCTTTCACTGAATCAACCTTGGGAACACTTTCTTTCAAAATGCACTTAAGTGTTTTCCCTTCCTTCTCCTGGAAGAGATGTACAGGTGTGTCTAAGTTAACTTGTAGAATGGCACAACAGGAGCAAATCTTTCGAGTGAAATATTTGGTGCTGTGGAGATGATGTTCACACTTACAGGCATTTGGGGAGTTTATTCTGGATTAGATCCAGTCTGTTCATGTAGATTGAGGGCTTGTTAATGGAAATCCAAGAGCACAGCTTCTGCTTTGGTTTTACTGGGGATCCAGATAGCAGTTCCAGTTCAGCCTGCAGAAGTGAGAGCTCTGGGGAGACCTGATAATGACCTTCCAGTACCTGAAAGGGGCCTAAAGGAAGGATGAGAAAAGACAGTTTATGAAGGCCTGTAATGATAGGATGAGGGGCAGTGGTTTCAAACTAGGGAAGAGAAGGTTTAGATTGGATGCTAGGAACAAGTTCTTTTACCATGAGGGTAGTGGAACTCTGGAAGAGGTTGCAGGGAAGTAGTTGAGGCCTCATGCCTGGAGGTATTCAAGGTGAGATTTGACAAGGCTCTGGGCAACCTCTTCTAGTTAAGGATGCCCCTGCTTAGTGCAGAAAGGTGTTTTGGGGGTTTCCCCCCCTTGTAATTATTTAATATATTTTAACTGATTCCTGTCCCAGATCAAAACTGCTTCTGTATTCTATGGATGCATCAATCTATTAAGAAAAGATTAGAATTGCTTAATCAATGTGCTTTTTTGATCCCAACTGTTGTGCTTGTATGCGTTGCATTTTGATTTGCCAAAATTGTGATGTGAAAGATCTGTCGGGCTGAAAAAAGGAGGACTAGAAGAGAAAACTGAACAAAGTCTTGGTTCTTGCCAAAACCATCATTTTCTGATAGAAAAAGACTTCTGCAAAGCATTCCATACCAAGGCTGCTCTCCTGCCACTCAGCTAGAAGCACTTTCTGTTCTAGAGGAGCCTCCAGAAATACCTCCAGTTCTTAAATACCACAGTGTTTCTCTCTTTGTGGTCACCAACAAACAGCTGTTACCACATTTTTCTGGTAACCAAACTTAGAAGCCCCCCAGTGACAAGGGCAGAGCAAAGAAAGGGCTGAGGGTAGCCTTACCACACAGAGTAGTGCCACTGATTTCCCAGCAGCAAAAGGCTTCTGGAAATTGTGGCAATGTCTCCTGCTCATCAGTGAGTGTTCAAGATCTTTGTTTTCCGAGCCCTTAATGCCCTAGTCACATTTTTTCCAACTTGGGTCTTGGGAAAGGCCAGCAGGAACCAGCATTGGACAGAACAGTTGAAAGTCTTCTCCAGTTTCATCCCTTAGAGAGAAACTTTTTGAAGATGTGAAAGAGTATTTTGAGGAAAACCAAATTCTTGGGTGCAAATGGAAAAGCCTGCTGTGTCTGTGTATGGCTGAAGACTTGCTGCTGGGGACTAACAGGAACACAAACCAACTGTTTAGAGATCTTCATTCACATAGTTCCAGAATATGGCATGGCATCAAGCACCGTGGTTTCTGTTTCCCTGCAGACACAAACAATGACACTTACAATTTCCTGCTGCTGCAGCACTCACACAAACCCCTGTCTGGGAGGGAAATGCCTCATTATTTATTAAACCTTGTCCTGTGCTTAGCCTGGGTTAAATATTGACTACCAAAGTTCAAGGGGAATCTGTCACCAAACATAAACTTGGGCATCCCATTTTCTAGGAGCTTTTTGAATGAACTGATTGGGTGACAGAATGCTGCTCATAGGCAAGAGGAACAAAGAAAGGGACAGGAACAAAAAAATGGACAAAAATGGGGGCAGATTGGCTCAGGAGTCTGAAGCCTTGGGTTTTGGAACATGGTTGCAACTGGTGGGTCAAAGAGGAGTTTTGCCGCAAAATGAGTGACTTAAACTGTGATTTGCAGAGTGTCTGGTCTGTTTTGCTGGAAGTCTTGGAGACGGTGGGTGATTTGGCTAGGAAACCCACTGGGCTTGTGAACCAGGATTGACATGGTTGGGAATTAATTGGATGGTGAGAGTACAATAGTACTGATGTTAAAATTAGGGTAGATTAACCCCAGAAGCTAGTTCAGGTCTGCCTGACTGCATTGTTTCCCAGAGATGATGGTAAGCAAACAAATGCCTTCTGTTGGCAGCAATGGTCCCTGTCTGACTTGTGGTGGAGAGTTGAGGGTTTGGGTTAGGTTTGGCAAGAGCAGGTTGAGACTGTGGGGCAAGATTTTTTTTCAGTTGGGCTCTGGATCCTCCTGCCTCCTTCACACCAGAGGATTTCTAGCTTTCTTCTAGCATTAGGCAGTTTGTCCTTCCTGGAAACAGGAGGCAAAACCCAAACCAAACCAAAACCTGAGAGTGTCTTTTCCATTTCAGAACCTTGAAAACATGATTTAATGCCATTTATTTTGAAACTAGGAATGCAATTATTCAGGTGGGCTTGCCTTCTTCCATGTGAATGAAGGAGGTAGATGGGATGGGTATGTTCCAACACACCTTTGTTGTGCTTACTTCTTCCCTAAAAAAAAGCCTCCTGGTTATCCAGTGAGCTGCATACCTGGACTGCCCCATCACTGTTAAGTTTTTGCTTGAGAGTAGAAATATTAGTCCTCTCTCTTGGCCCACACTAAGCCCTCTGGCAGCACTTAAGAAACAATAAATAATATCTTCTCTCCCACACTAGGAAGGAAAGCTTCTAGCAGACAAAGTCTGTTTCTCCAAAAGCAATTTGAAGTAATCCTAACTCTCCTCTGCATTTTGCTACCTCAGAACCTAAGGGATATAAAGTTACTGTTTCTTGCTGCTGAAAAAGTGTTCAGCAGCACTTGAAATTAAATGTGCACGGATGACATTCAGTAAGATGGCAATTTCATGTTAAATAAATACCAACTGATTATTGAAAACAGATGTTCAAAGGATTTAAAAACCCGTGTCAGAGATGTGTGTCTCATCTATTTATGCTGAGCTGCACTAAGTCCATGCACCAATCAAGTGCCACTTGTTTAACAGACAGTAACTATTTCATTAAATCTCAGTGAAGTGTGTGTGCAGGGCACTTAATTCAATGCAGCATATTCCCAAATACCCTAATTTTCTTATTTTTGGAACATTTAGAGTAGAAGATTTACTGGCAGCCTTCAGCCAAGGGGTTAGTTATTACTGCTGGGAGAATATGGCAAGCTCTTCCTGTGCTATCAGTAAATACCCATGCCATAAGGAAAGCAGCTCCTACCACTGAGGTAGGGGAGAAAGAGAAAGGATGTCACTTCACTTGCTGCAAAATGCATCCACAAAGATGTTTTCTCCGTTAGGTTGTTTGGCTCAGCTGTGCAGCCCAAGCCTAGAGCTTGCTCCTGCCGTTCCCAAAGCCATGCCTGATCGTTCATCAGGGCTGGTCATCAAACACTTGTGGTGTTTTCCTGTGCCTCTCTGAGGAGCTTTGTTCTACAGAGATACTGTTGGTTTTTTCTTTAATCTTTTGATTGCTTTTGATAAGCATTGTTTTTGTCTGTGGTTGCTTGTGTTTTCAAGCCAGGAAGGATCCATTAGCTCATCTAATCTGATCTCCTTGTGTCACATAGCAAAGCTTTGGGCCTAGTTTACCCCTCTGCTGACCCCTGCTTTACTTGACTGAGGCACAGCTTTTGGGTACGCAAACTGTTTTGGTTTGACCATACTAAAAGGTGTTGGTTTCACCAGTCTTTTGAACTGCTTGTTCCAATAGGTAATGTGGGCAAAACATTCATCCTTTAATCTCTGTCAAAAAGCATTTTTATCAGTCCTGCTGTAATGGCTTCCCACTGTGCAGAAAGCCAAAAGTTCCTTTCTTGCAGGAACACCTACTCATGGTAATGGAAACTCTTGTAACTGTCACTTTCTAAGACCTACCCTGTGGAGTTTGCTTCTCTGTAGGTGTTTGTCCAGGTCACAGCACAGCAAAGTCTCTGTCCACAGATCCATAACTGCATCTTCAGTGCCAATACAAATGGTCATAATGTGTGGTGAGTCTGAGTGTATAATCCTCAAGTCAGTCTTGCAGAGAAGGTTGAACTATTGTGGAAAGGGTTGAACTCCTGCTGTAGCATGAGTTGTCCAGCCCAGCTTTCTAGCAATGGATATCCCAAGCTAGCCAGTTCTAGATGTAAGTCAAAAGCATGGCTTTTGGATGGTCCTTTCCAGCCATCCGTGCTCATTCTGGAGTATGGGACAGATGCGAGGTGAAAGAAATCATCCTGGACATGAACCACCCTTGCAGTAAGGACTTTGGAAAATCAGGTTATGTAGTGATGAGTGTGGTGAAGGCCAAATGTTACCTCAAGTGTTGGTGTTAGAAATTGTTCTTGGTTAGCAGCTGTTGTCCAGATCCTTCACTGTCACCATGAAAGATTTCTGTGCTTGGCTGTATTCTCCTCATAGGACACACATCAGCTGTGGTCCCCCAGTCCCTGATGGTGCATGCATTGATGAGTTGTTCGAGTGCTCCATGGTAAATGACCTTCGTAATTTACTAACACAGCACTTCAAAAGAAACCTTATCTCCATCGAAAGTGAGTGTGGTTGGTAGTAAAGAATAAAATATACATAACCCATGGGGCTCTTAAAACTTATTTAACTCCTTTATAAACTTTACAATACAGTACGTGGATATCGTAAATTACTTTCCATTCCAAGAAACTGTCCAGGTTGGTTGACCTTCCTTGGAATTTCCTCTTTGTAATTATGTCTAATGTGTTAATAAAGTTCACTTTGAACTGTATCATGGCAAATGGTCTCATAGGATGCGGGTCAGTGCTGGTGTGTTCGCCATATGTGAAGTTTGACATTAGTCTGCAGCTTAATTGAAGGAGTAACAGGGCTAAGCCCAAACAATCGTGGAAGCAGTGTCTCCTCCCCAGGTTAGCAGTAAAAGGGGTTCATGGAAAGTTAGGAATGTGGAGTGGGAAATGATTTAACTTTCACTGCTAGGTGTTACTAAATTATAGCGCTAGGCTGGAGTCACTATCAAAACACCATATATCTACAGGGCTTTCACACTCGGCTGTAAATCATGTTTACTACATGCATGAGTGGAAGGAGTGCATGAACTTTGCAGGGCAGACCAGGAAAATATAATTACATGTGTGTGTGTTTGGACGGTGAGAAATATGGACAGGAAGCTCCTGGCTGTTCAGTGTTGTGTCTTAAAGTCACTTCTAGAAATTGTTTTTGCTGCTTCCCGGAAAGAGCTAAAAGCAGGGAGGTGTCTGTGGGCTTTACACAACTCCCTTGGCCAAGAAGTGCCAACCACCAGCCTTCCCAAGGCGCTGTGGGGCAGAGCAGGAATGCTGGTGAAGCAGTGTCAGCAGCAGAGCAGCAAGTGGGGCTTCTCTGTGGCATAGGATAGTGGATGAAAATTGCCCAGCTGTTCAGTGAGACAGGTGTGGGGTTTGTCTTCTGTATGATGGAAGAGAATGGAAAGTCCAGTTGCTTGTATTCGTAAATGAGGCAAATAAATCTGCACACTTGTCTGCATGTACATGAGCAGAAATACTTAAAACAAATGAGGTGATCATGGCATTTCCTTGTTCGTGTTTGACTGGACTTACATGATCTTGAACAGAAAACTTGGCATCTGGCTGGGATTGTTGGTTTCTGTCTGGGTGCACTTGCATGTACTTGCAGATGGGGAAACTGCAGGCAAGAAAACAGCTTGGTGGAAAGTATAGGGTCTGGATTGTTTGAGCTGTATTTTGAGCCTGCTTGCACGCTGGCCCTTGGAACTTCAGGCATGATCCCTTCTAGCAACTAAAATGATCTGAATGTTATGGGGCAAAGTTATATTTAGGTTGTATTTGGAGAAAGAATAACAGCCAGGCACGAGGGGAGGCAGCTGCATTCTTGTCACTTCTTCCCAAGTCACATCCATGGATGTCAAACCCCACCCTTCCCTCCCAGCCCAAATACTATGAAATGATTCTCTGACACTATTGGATTGACAAGAGGAACTGAAGGAAACCTGCCCCTTCTTTGGGGTTTGGGTCTAGGCAGGGCTTATTGTAATAGCTCCTTGGGCTGTGAAGTGAGCTCCATCATCTCCAGCCTGGAGTGGTGTAAAAGCATGTTCCTCAGTGGTGCCCTGTGGCCATAGAGAGCTGCTTTTGCCTGATGGTAAATTGCAAGAGTGGAAGCAAGAAATTCCCCTCTCCCTTCCTGACTATAAAAATGTGTTAAAAAAAAAAATAAAGGTCAGCAATTTTGATGGAATATCTTCCCTTGCTTTTGGCCCCTGCTCCCACATCCCGTGGTGAAATTGTGCAGGGAATCATCTCTGTCTTCCAGGAGCATCACAGGTTGCATCTTCTCAGCACTTTCAAAGGCTGATCTTTTTGAAGCCTAGTTACTGCCTAATGATCAGTCTGGAGCACTGGCCCCTGGCTGCAGGCACAGGGCAATTGACAGGATACTCCTCCTAGCCAGAAAGGGTGTATATTGACATGGCAAAGAAGATAGTGTTGCTAGATATAGAAATTCACAGTTGTAACAATCTGACTTAACAAACTGATTTCAGGTTTTGGAGCAATCCTTTCTGGTGTTGTTACCGTGCTCTTGTGGTGTTGCCCCAATGCATAACCCACAAACCAGGCACGAGCAAGCAACCATAGGCTATTAGTCTCAGAATACTTTAGGTAATTTCTACTCACGTACAACACAAAGCCAGAGTCTGGGTCGGGGGCCGAAATTCTGGTGCTGGCTGCTGAAGGAGTAACTGCACCTGCTTTGTAATGCCAGCCCACAGGGAATGGGGAGTCAGCAGCAGCCAGAGTTCAGCCTGTTGGTACCTTGCTGGCAGCTGCAGGTGAAGCAGCAGGTGCTTTCCTGGGATTTTGCCTCTGGAAGCAGCTGCTGGGCTGCGGGGCATGCCCTGGGCTCTTCTCCTGTGCCACCACACTCAGTGGGAGCAGCCGCTAAGGGACACCCCCAATTCAATGCCTGGGGGGGGCTGGCAGCTGTCAGGCACTCTGCTCTCAAGGCCAACCCTCTGGCATGGCATGAGCCAGGTCTGCAAGGTCAGGAACTCCCTCAGTACCAGTGGTGCACATGACAGATTTGAGTGCCCAGCATCTTTTTACTGCATCTTGCTCTATTCCTAAACTGGAGGTGCTACAGGGAAGCCTTGTAAATTAAACTCCAGGGGAACCAGCTTGATGTATGATTCAGAGGAAGACTTAAGTTTTTCTCTGGATAGTGTGGGATTTCCACAGTACATTGCGCAAGGTGGCTCTGTCAGCAGCCAGGGGAGGTTGGAGAAAGGCCTTTCAGCAAAACACCCTTCCCCTTCTGCACTGCCTCCCCTCCAAATACTGGCAGCACAAAGTTCTGAGGTGTGCCAGAGTGGATCTTGACTTGAAAAGCATTCACCTGTCAGTGTTGCAGTCCCAAGGCAGGGCTGTGCAGATATGCAGTGAAATAAGGCCCAGAGCTTGTATATTAGAAAGAGAGGAAGGGATCCTTGATAATACCAACGTTTTATTCTTGCTGTAGCCATCTTAGAGGAGGTCCAGCTGTCATTGGTTTGCCAGGCCCTCTGAAGCCTCCAGTGTATGCAGAAGCACTGATTCCAGAAAGTACTGCTGGGAAGTCATCGATTTAAAGATGATAGGTAATAGAATGGGAGTATTTACAGGACCAAATTGAGAGGAGCAAGGTTTTAGCATCTCTGTCCTGGAGCTGTACCTTATTGAGAAGTTCACAGCAAGAAAAAGAGCGTGTGTGGGAAATTTGTATTCCTCATCCTGAGAAAGGCTCTGGAGGGGCTAACAAGGAGCTGTGGAGTGTTTTTCTTTTCAGGCAGAAAGGCTCTAAATGTCACAAAGGTCTGCAAATAGATCCTGTGACAGAGAGTGATCCAGCAGTTCCTCAGAACGAAAGGTCAATCAAAGGAAAATAGCATTTAGGAGGACCAAGCTTATTGCTGACCTACACATGTGACAGATCCAGAGGCAAGTCTGGTGCCATCAGGAGAGAGGCTTGTGCAGCCTGCCCCAATGAGGCACATGACATGATTGGGAAACTATCTGATTCCTCCAGGTCTCCAAATTCATCAGGAGTCAACCTGAATGTCGGAAGGAAAGGGATTTTGAAGGAGCTACAGCAGGTTTGCAAGCACTGTCCCTGCTTGCCCTGCACCAAGCACTTTCCCTAGTGCTAATTTTAGATCTGTTTTTGCTATTTGAATATGCATGGAGTAGAACCCTGGCTCACAAGTCGGTTGGAATGACCTGGTTTTGTAGGGCTGTAGGTCAAGGAGGACCTATCTAAGGGCCAACCCAGAATTTCAGCACAGCTATGGACTCGTGTGGACATTTCTGCTCCTTTATACTGAGTGAGATGCTGCACTGTGTAGGGGAATGTAGCAGAATTTGAGGTTGAATCCTCTTCTGGTATTGGGGAATTCTACTTTATTAAAGCCAACACACTCAACTCCTCCAGGTGAGTGGGTTTCTTTTATACAAGATTCAGCAACATGACTTAGGTCAGGTCAGCGTCCAGATGATCTTTGGATCATCTCTCTGTCCACAAAGCTGGCTGGAGTTCTCCCAAGGTAAAGAACATTAGCAGTGTGGTTTGCAGTGCTGAGAAAGACCTGGATAGAAGGATTTCAAATGGTGTTGTGCCAGATCACTTGGAGTATGGGAGGGCTCCAGCATCTCTGACATGCTGCCTCACAGGAGCCTGCAGAAGGTGTGCAGCGCTGGGTGTTTGCCAGGGACTGACTTCACCAGAATGAGTGCTCTCAAGAGACTTAGTTTGGGTTTTCAGTAGTTCTTCGGAAGCTGAGTGTGTCTAAGACCTATTGATTTAAGCAGGCTCTTAGTTTAACTAATTAATGAGTTTCAAGTTAGTTCATGGCTCTTTTCTCAGCAGTGTGGTCCACCAGCAAAGCTGCAGAATTTGTGGGTGCGATTCAGCATGAGTAACTGCGATAGCAGCTCTGTAGTCATTCCTGAGCTGGACTGGATGTGCTGCCTTAGTCATGCTGGGGGAAATTCAGGCAGACACTGGAATAATAGGAATTAGTCATGAGGAAGTGCAAATATGAGCTCTGTAGCTTGTCCCATGTGAGTCCAATCCTGCAAAACACTAGCAACAGGAATAAAATATGAGGGAACAGTTCCAAATCCCACAAACATCTTGTGGGTTTTGGGTGCAACTCAACATTAGCAATCCTTAGCAAAACATTTTGTCCTTATGCAAGAGCAGGGCACTTATTATCACACCCATTAATAGACTGTTCTGGGAAGAGTATTGCTGTTGCAGTTTGTGTGGAACTTGTGCAAGGCAGAAAAGGCAGATGCAGGGGGAAAAAAAGACTCTGCTTCAACTTCTCAGAACCTTGAGGAGAAATTCCAGTTTGGATTCATCTTTGGGATCATTCCCACTCTTGGACTCTTAATGAAGTCTTTTATTTACTTATCTACTTACTTATTTATCTGAGTATTGGCTTGTCCAAGTGGACACGATGATCTTGAAGGTCTCTTTCAATCTATTCTATTCTATTCTATTCTATTCTATTCTATTCTATTCTATTCTATTCTATTCTATTCTATTCTATTCTATTCTATTCTATTCTATTCTATTCTATTCTATTCTATTCTATTCTATTCTATTCTATTCTATTCTATCCCTGCCCGTGGCAGGGAGGTGAGGTTGGCACTAGATGATCCTTGTGGTCCCTTCCAACCCTGACTGATACTAAGTGCATCCTGTTGCTATGAGGCGTATAGGGACACTCTGTTTTCCCTGAAATTATCAGTGTTTACAAAGAACAAATATTTGCCAGTCAGGGTAAACTGGCAGGGCTGCTGAGGCAATGTATAAATATACCCTCTTGTACTATAATCAAGGCTAGCATGTCATGCTGTGCAGCATCTTTTAGTGAAGCACTACCCAATGAATGCTTTATGTCCAACAACTGCAGGCTTCTGCATCTCAGATAAAGCCCATCTGGTGGCTATTAAAGGGAATTACTGTACATACAACATGAAAGGATTCTAACATTTAGGGGGTGGGCAGTGTTGTTTGGGTTTTTTTAAGTGCCAGTGCTGTTACTAATTTTGTCTTCAGGATAAGTGTTAAATTTAAAACAACTCCAGTTGCTTTACTAAATACAGCTGGACAGTTTGCATGTTGGACTCCTCCTTGCTATAGGAAAATGGAGGGGCTTTGGAAAATTAAACTACGCTCAGCAGCAGGCCTCCCTGGGGGGTTAGGATGAGCTGCTGCTGCTGGCAAGGCTACAGCTTCCAGCCTTGCAGAAAGCCAGTATCTCTGTTGTATCTGTGTTTTTAGCCTTGGCTATAAGGGAGTTTTGGTAAGCACCTCTGGCTGTATCTTCAGTCACTCACTGGTCCGTGGCCTGTTTGATGACTCATCTTTAGACCCGTGCTGTCTCACTGGCAGAAGTAATCACAGCTCCTCCTTTCTCCTTTCCTAGGGCCCCCCAGGATTTCTGATAAAGTGATTCACCGTCAGTCAGTGAGGCTAGGGAGGACCATCAAGCTCCTGTGCCCAGTTGAGGGCGACCCCCCACCTCTCACCATGTGGATGAAGGATGGACGCACCATCCACAGCGGCTGGACCAGGTTCCGAATTCTTCAGCAAGGGCTGAAAATCAAGGAGGTGGAAAGTGAAGATGCAGGAACCTACATTTGCAAAGCCACCAATGGGTTTGGCAGCACCAACGTGAACTACACCCTCATCGTGATCGGTGAGTAGAGCTGGAGAAAAGCCAGGCTTCACCTGCTCTGGGAGGGGAGAGAGAGCCGGTTGCTGTGTGGCTGTCAAGTGATTGCAGATTTGCTTTGCTAATCATTTACTGACCTCCATTCTGAACTGGCCCTTTCCAGTGTTTGAGGATTGCCAGAGCTGGCTGGGTTGCTGCACATCTTCTGCTGCAGCCGGCTGCAGGCAGATAAGATTACACAGTGCCAAAGGTTACAAATAAACAGAAATGATGCAATAGTTACTAGGGTCCAGATCACAATGAATTCCACACAGGAAAGGCTGTGTGATAAGGAGAGGTCACACTGATCTTCATGTTTGCTGTTGGATCAGGGCAGTTCTGAAAACAAATGTTAAGGCACCCATATGAAAACACAGAACTGGAGGATCCAGGTGCTGAGCTTCTGCAGAGCGTCGTGTATTCAGGACTCATAACATTTAGGATGAAAAGAAGCTCAGAGCTGGCATATGACCCAGAGAAATCCTGAGAAATCCCCTGGGTGGAAGCAGGATTTCAAAAAAAGCTTCAGATGCTGTCTTGGTGACCATGAGTTTGCTGGCAGTGCTTTGGATCGGCTTCAAGGGCTTGCTTGGCTTGGCAGTGGCATTTTGGGGTCAGTTCCTGGGCTGAGCATTCCTGAAGGCCCCCAAAGACATTTCTCTAGATAGTCAGAGATTCCTCTGCTGTGGCTGCCACAGATATATGCTCATTGGTCTTTGTCTATGAGAAAGGAAAGAGTTGGCTGAAATTCAACGTGCTGGAGGATGCCAAGAGAGCAGAGGGGAGGGTTACAAAGCAGGGGGTGAGATCAGGTACCTTGCTCACTCCATTGCCTGATCAGCACCCCAGATATATTGTCTACAAAGTTCTATTTCTCTCAGCCAGTGGAAGTGAGGACAGAGTTTAGGGCAGTTTCCTGCTGCTGCTGGTTGGCACTTGGCCTGCTTTTGTTCTGTTTCCTCTTCTTCCCCTTTACAGTAGGAAGGCTGCTGTGGACTCAGAGCATGTTGCAAACACTTGGTGCTGCTTGGTGGAGGATTACCACCCGATAACAGGGTGACTCTTGGAGAATGCTCTTTGCTGCAGAACCAGTATGGGGGAGAGGCAGGAATGCAGATGTCTTATCAGGGAAGAGATGCTTAGGTGAGGGAAACACTCTTGCAATATAACTTCTGTGGCATCAGTGAGATGGGGCCACTACAGCCATCTTACTGTTTCCACAGTTTGTGGATTTGATTTTCCTTCTTCATCTCTTTCCTATCCACATCCATCTACCTTTGCTACACTGAGCAAATAGGGGGAGGTAAAAATGGTCTCTAAAGAGTCATGTCTATACAGACTTCTTTTGGATGTGTTTTCCAGACTGGCGTGGAGAAAGGAATGCTGTAGGAACCTGCTTCAGCCTTGCTTGTCCTTTTGCAGTATGTGAAGTTTGCTGAGGTCTTCTATCTTCTGTGATATCCAGTATCTTCTAGAAAAGCTTAGGGCCCAAGCCACCTCCCACTATTCCAGGACAAAGAGACAGTGACGCATCCCTTGAGTCAAGGAAGGCTCTGACTGTTCCTGGTAGCACAACAGAAATAAATGAAAGGGAAAATCAGGAGACACAGGGCAAAAGTTGAACTAGAATTCAGGAAAGACTGAGGCAAAAACTCTGAGTTGCTCAGGGAAATTGTATTCTCAAGTTTAACTGTGTTAAGAACAACAGTGTTCATTATATTTGGCGGTGAAAAAGTCGTGGCCGCAAACACTACTTGTTTAGCGCCTCGTCAGGCAGCTATGTAAGGAAATGGCAAGCTCCCACTGGGCTCTGTGGGTGTGAGACTGAGCCCTATGCAAACAAATATTGATCACCAAGTGCCAAGAAAAGAGGAACTAAATGAGTGGCAGATGTATGGGCTGAGTTACTGTTCATCTCCACATATCCTTGTTGAAATGCTGGCTAAAACCAGTGCTCGTTGCACTCTTTGTGCCTGCCTTCCTTTTCTCGCACTGTGGCCTTGTGCATTGTTGTTGTTCCGACCATTTTTGGTGGTCACTGTCTCCAGTAGTACAGATGTGTTCATTTTGAACCAATTGCTTCTCAGTATGACAATTTTCCCTGAAGATGAATGTGTCCCCCAGTGTCTTTATTGCCAAGTGAATGCAAGATGTCACTGACTTCCTCTTTCAAGGGGCCCAGGCATTTAATGTGTTGGCCGGGTGTTTCTGGTCATCTAGGTGAAAATACTTCTGGTTGAGGGCAAATCAGTCCTTTGCTGATTTTTCAGAAGGAGGCAGTGATTTAAAACCAACTGCATATCAGTTCTGAGGACGAAGATCAAACTGTTGGAGCTGTTTTGTTTTGTGCTCCGGAAATCATAAAATTCATTAGAGAGAGAGTGGCTTTTTGAACCATATGGCCTCTATTGCTCCACTCCTTCAAAGGAGAAAAAGCCTTCTTATTCCAGCTTTGCTGCTGGTGCCAAACATGTAAAAACATGCAGGTGTCAGACGTGGGCAAGGTGGTTAAGACGTTAAATCTAGAGCAGCATTTAAATGATTCATTGAATGTTGTGACTTGAACGAAAAGAGTAATTCATTTTGACGTGAAAACATTCTGGGAATTGAAGCAGTAATATCTGGAATTGATACAGTGGTTTATTGAAAGGTTTGGGAGTAATGCTGTATGTATCCTTTAAGTGAGACCTGCCACACCACTGGCAAGTTAGGACCTGTCACTGTTGTGCTGTATACGTGTACACTGCAGCAGGATATGGTGATTGTTTATCCAAGGCCTTATAGAGAGCTGAAACTAACATTTAGCAGCCTTGAATCTCTCTCCCTGCATTCAGTACTATCTAACTCTTACTGCTGAGTCTCTGCATTCCAGTACAGTATAGTCTCTCTACATTCCAGTACAGTACATTCCAACCAAAAGCTGTGACATTGTATAAAGGATTAAAGAGGGCAGTGAATTCTTCAGCACCAGTGGGTGCCAGCAGACATGGCAGAGATGGGCTTCCATGTTTAAGTTGCAGGTTGGTCTCTGTGAGGTGTAATAATTTTGGTATGAACCTCTCTGAATGTCAGTTAGTGGCTTTCATGATGGATCTTGCTTGCAACCAGCCACCCTGGTGCATGGGCAGTGCAAACACAGATCTGCCCCTACACGTCTGCAGACAAACAGAGCTCAGCCTGCAAGTGTGGATTAATAGGATTTTACAGATGGCAACAAAGGCAAGGAGAGACCAGGTGGTTAGTCCAAGACCACATAAAATATGAGCTGTGGCTCAGAGTTGCGTCTAAACCTCTTAAATCTCACCCTCAAAGACCATTCCTGCTTCCTAACACTTTGCTGAAGTCTTTTCTTCCTAATTTAGCATCTTCCTGCCCCTGTGTTGGAAAGGGAATCTTTGCTTATTCTAGGTTTTTGATCTTCCTTCTCCGACAAAGGTTTTGCCAACCCAGATGGTAGCAATTGGTTTCTGCCCTGCTTACTTCCCCATCTTTTCAGATTGCGGGGCCTGGATCCCAAAGATCCAAGGAATCCTGCTCTAATTCACCCCTGAGTGAAATGTAAGCCAGTCAAAGCAGATAACCAATATAAGTCAAAATTACAATTTCCTCTCCTAGCCGGCCTTAATAGTTTCTGTGGCTTACCACAAGATTTGGGATGCCAATTACACTGCAGACAGATTTATAAATGCTGGAAGAGGAACTTCTCTTTAATCAGTATTAAACCAACTTTGCAGTTATTAAGTGGAATGATTCCTTATTGTGGAGAATGATCTGTGGCTCATCAAAAGGAACGTGCTGTACCTCCTCAAAAAGTTATTTGTACAATGATGCCCTTGAAAAAAAATTACCTTTAAGGTTTTATTCTCAGCTGAATCAATTCTGAAGAGCTGATGTATAATGTACAGGTAAAAAGTAGCTTCTGTTTTGCTTGGTTGGCATGTGCTATTTCTTTACTGCAGAATCGAACTTCCTTGCCAGTATGCTCTAAAAGGAAGACAGAAAGAGGGAAACAAAATGTTGACTAGCTGTCTACCTTGTGTGCATGTGATGGTGTAACTGAAATCTTCATCAAGTTGTGGCCAGCTTGGAGAAGCTGTGAGGTTGCACATGTGGGGCTATTTCATGCTCCAGCCATCAGGCCCTCTCTGGGTAATCTTCACCCAAATAGGTGAGATTTGCCTGGCTTAAAAGCAACCAAACCCAAAGTCTTCTAACAAGGAAGTGCTGGACAGCCTCCCTTTCCATCTCTCTCTGCAATAACAAACAGTATAAACTTGTTCCAGAAGTCTGGTCCTTCTGTGTTTGGAAACAGCTATAGAGGGAGTGTTAGGAAATATTGATGCTGTAGCACAATGACCTCTTTCATTGATACACAACACAGAGGACTTTTCACTTGCAGAAGTGTTCTGGGCTAAATTCTGCAAGGTGTGCCAGCATTGCAACATGCAGGGCTGTTGCTACAGGTGCTGCCAGTAAATACTTCATCTTGCATCAGTTGCTCAACCAAGTGATGAAATAGCAAACTGCCTCTGTTTTTGCATCTGCATGCATGTTTCTTGTTACCTTCTGTAGCAAAGGAAAAGGAAGCAGCAACAACAGCAGAGCTGGGGATTGTCTCTGCACTGCTTCACTTGGGAGTTTGTAAACTGCTGGAGACACATCTTGTTTGGGTGCACTCAGCACATAAAAGACTGACATTTACTCCAAGGAACAGCTGTTCCAGTGTTTCTCTTCTTGCTGAAAGAGGCTCTGCCTGCTTGCAACTCTTTTTTCCCCTTCTTTGGGTTTATCTAGAGGAAGATTTTGTTGAAGAATTCATCATCCATGCAGTTCATATGCCTCACTGGTGCCTGGCCCTCTGAGTGACCAAACTGCTTGACCCTATTGCACTGTGGAGTAGTAAGGTCTTGATGTAGAGAGCCGGAGGAAGAGTGCAGCTTCTCCTAAACCTCTGGTGAGCTGTTCAGAAGTTGAGCTCCGTTTCATTTTCAAACAAATCAAATTTGCTATTAAATGTCTGCTATCTGACTGCTGCAATTGATTGCCTTGAGAATCTTCCCTGAGATCAGATGATTTATCTTTAAAGTAGCTTTCTCCTGCTGAGCCAGCTGCTATTTTATGTTGGGGTTTGTTATGTTTTTTCCCTTTTTGCAGCTTGTCCAAAGACAGGTCTCTTTGATAGCAGGCATCTGTGAACAATTTCCATTAAAATAACCTTTGTTTGTTTGTTTGTTTTTAAACATTCAGAATAAGATCCTGGGGAAAAAAAAAAAAAGGCAATATCTGAATGGATATGTATTCTAATGTGGTTGGGTTTTGGAGGGGTTTTTTTCTCTGCTCATAGTAACAGCAAATACTGTGTGAAAAGAAAAATCAAGTGCAGTAAAATATGGTTTGCATTACAGTTCTCCAATGAAGTCATCAATCCATGTCTCAGAACTCATTTGTAGTGCAAAAGCTGAGAAAACATTTGTAGCCCAGAGTCAGGTGCCACTGGCCATCTCGGAAGAGCATGACAAATTAATGTTGGGGGTTTGGCCTCTTAATAAACCCTGGGGACCAGGGAGAGATGTGCTTAGCAAGATGGGAATCAGTGCTGAGTCAGCAGTGTGTGCAGTATCACAGTATCACTAAGGTTGGAAGAGACCTCGAGGATCATCCAGTCCAACCTGTCACCACAGATCTCATGACTAGACCATGGCAACAAGTGCCACGTCTAGTCTCATCTTGAACACCTCCAGGGATGGTGACTCCACCACCTCCCTGGGCAGCACATTCCAATGACAAATGACTCTCTCAGTGAAAAACTTTCTCCTCACCTCGAGTCTAAACTTCCCCTGATGCAGCTTGAGACTGTGTCCCCTTGTTCTGGTGCTGGTTGCCTGGGAGAAGAAACCATGCCTGGCTACAACCACCTTTCAGGTAGTTGTAGAGGGCAATGAGGTCACCCCTGAGCCTCCTCTTCTCCAGGCTAAACAATCCCAGCTCCCTCAGCCTCTCCTCATAGGGCTTGTGCACCACGGGACTGCTTATGCTGAGCAAAACCTGAAATTAGTCACCATTGAAAACCAAACCAAACAAACCACCCAAAACAACCAAAGAAAAAAAGGTGAAGTGTTTGCATTTGAGAGCAAGGTGGTGGAGCTTGTGCTGGTCATGGTATGGAGTTAGCAATCCGTCTTCAGCGCATTTCCTTCAACCCAACGTGTGAAAGGCTGTCCATCCAACGTGAGACCATTAACACAATCACAGGGTATATAATGGTGACTAATGATGATTAGTCAGTTGTTACATGGAAATGAAGAATTTCTTGTGACAATAAACAGTAACAAAGTTCTTATGCTTTATTTGTCGAGGCCCCAATCCAGCAGCTGGATCTACGTTGGTGGCCTACTGCGCGTACTCAGCGTGATTAACACCAGATGAGGATCTGGCCATAGTCACTGATGCTTAGTAATGGTTATGTTGCTAATTAAAGCTCAGATTGTTTTGAGCAGAAAAGAGGAGCCTTAGTTTACTACTCAAGGCCCAGCAATTGCACTGATTGCGCAAGGACTTTTTGCCCGCGTGTGGTATTGGGTCACTGGGTCACAGTAACCATTCTGGAGATTCAAGTGGGGCTTCAGTTCATAGTAAGATCTGTCTCACTAGTGTTGCCCAGTGAGGGGATCCTGTGTGCCAGCCTGTGGGAAGAAACTGTCAATCTGCACGAGCTGATCTCACTGACTAGAGGAGTCAATGAAATGCTCAGTGTGTAACATGAGTGTTTTCATGTTTTGGTGCAAAGTCCTAGCTAAAAACTGATCACTTGGAATTAAAGCTCCTTTTCCACTGGAAGTGACTCATAATTGGCTAATGATGCTCTCACCCAAACCAGGGTTCTTCCTTCTGAGTGTTTATTAGCACAGGCATAAAGACACACACCCTGACCAAATTTAGTGCAGCTCAGGGGCAGCGCAGGCCTGTGAAAAGAAGTCTAAAAGCAATTCCAGCAGGGCCTCCATTTTTTTCATTTGGGGAATCCTGCTCAGAGTCCAAGAAACTCCCTGTGCTGAGGTGCAGCAGTTTGACTTCTGGCAAATGCCTTCTGTCCTGGCAGGGGAAAAGAGAAGAGATAAATAGCCCAAAATGAAAAGGTGACTATTTCTGGATTGCTGTAGAAAACCCAATTTCACTAGTTTAGCCACTTTGATGAGTGCTACACTAGATAGATATCACAACAGCCCATAATAATTTGCTCTTGAAAAGCTCTTTCTCCATGAAGAGGTGATGATGTGAGTGCCAGTATTAGCTGTAGCCATCCTAGAAGTGACTGATCAAAAATGTAGCACCAAGTGATTTAATTGATGGCCCTTGTGAACGGGTGGAAAAGGCTGGACAATATCACAACCAGCTCTAGAGTGTAACTCAGTGCTAATGCTGTATAATGTCCACAGTTTTTACAAGATCTTTGCTAAGTTTCATTAGTTGCATTTGATTTTATAACAAACTTTACAGCATGCTTATCAATACCTCACGTTGTGGCTAACAAAAGCCTCACTGTTTCGGGTGCATTTTTTTCCCCTTTCCCCTTTGTGAAGCTGTAGCATAGAAGCCAAGTTAAGAAGGTGACAACACCTGTTCACAATTTAAAGGAAATGAAAAGATTTTTTTCCATGGATGTAAGCATGAAATTCATACATGTATGTATGGATATATAATTTCCCCTCATACTCCATCCTGTGGTAGACTGTGGCAGCCCAGAACTGCAGCCAGCGCCAATGGGAGGCGTGCAGGCCAGATGGATGCATTTAGCCCACAATCCTCTGCAGATGCTGCCGAGGGGTAGCTGCTGCTGCACCCATGCAGACTGCAAGCTGCAGCTCTGTTTGCTCCACCATCATTGTTTGGGAATGAAAGCAATACACAATGCCAGGCAGGCTGAGGTTACAGCGTGTTTGATCTGAGCAATTTATGGCTTCCTTCTGTTAAATGATATTAATAGAATTAGCCTCTGAGCCCAACGAGTTTGCAGCATACACGTCGGATTTCTTCTCGTCACTATGTCTGAGGCTAAAAACATCTTTGGTCTCAGACTTTATTAATCAGAGTTGGTTTTGTTGCAGTCCTCCATGCTGGAGAATCTCAGCCTGTGTTGACAGTTGAGTGTTGATGTGCTGATTGGTCCACATCCACAGATCTATAATGCTTAGAAATAGCTGCGCTTGTGAGTAAAGCCAAGGCAGTCCCCGGTCCAAGCAGATGATGTATGGAAAGCAGAAGGTAGTCTAGATTAACAGCCAAGGTATGCTGTGTCTGCAGAATATCAGTGAAGAGTCTTTTAAATATAGTGTGCCAAGTAATGAGAAGCCATCATGCTAATTGCAGACCTGGTCATCAGCACTTTTGAGTTATCTACCATCTTGCCAGCCATTCAAGATGACCATCTTCCCCACCTGTCTGTTAACTTTCCTGTGACTACTACTGTCCTCTTCTTTTCTTGGTAATTTCCTTGACATCTCTGTTCCATCCCTTTTCTTGCCAAACACTGGGAGTGAAGGACTTAGCATGGCCTCATTGGACTCAGTGGACCTCCGAAGCTGGGTTGAGTTTCCTGGACAGAGCGTCTCCACAAGAACTCTGCCAGAGAGCCCTGTGCCCCATTCTCTAGGGCCATCATACAGCTTTGCTGTCCTCAGTTTGCCCAGTAAATAGCACTGGTAGTGACTTTTAGGCAAATGTTAGTCCCTTGGATATCAGTTAACTCAGAAATGCACAAGAGACACACTTGTAAATTAAGGCACAGTGTATAGTATTTCTTATAGAAAGAACAGCACCAGGCTGGGCTAGTTTATAAGGTGTAGCTTGAATGTTGATTTTGGAGACTCCCTCTTCATGTGTAAATGTGCACATACAGCACTGATGGCTCACATGCAGCTTCTTGGTCCGTGCGTGTAGGTATGCTGCCTGGTAAGGTGTGTGGTTGTTGAGGAGGTGGATTTAACATTCCTGTAGGGTCTGGGTCTCTACCTTCCCTCTGATGTCTTTGGCATCCAAGTTAAGAAAGAGATGAAGAAAAGGAAAATGCAAACCAAACAAACCCCACTCAACAGAATTTCTGGCAATCAGTGCAGGAGCCTGTTTTGAAATCCAATTTATTTTTGTTTGATGAGAGAAGGAACATATTCTGTGTTGTGCTTGATGAATAATCACATTGTGCTACGACCCTCTGTTTCTTCTTACTTCATAATAACGTGGGTTTCATAGTCAGAACTGAATATTTACATTATACACTTTTGGCAATAAATTTGGAAAGGAAGAGGGGAAAAAAAAGTACTAATCCCAGGAGTTCTGAAGCCTATGCTCCCTCCTGAACGTACCCTGTTAAAGACATTAAGTCCCTTGCAAACATCCATCTATCAGCAGCTGAGAGTTTGTAAAAGGCCTACTTTGTTCTGAACTCCCTGCCCTACTGATTATGCACAGTTCTTTTATTTTGTGACTAGGATGACGACCCCTTAGCCTGGTAATGATGACAGATTTATGTATTTTAACACCCAGACACTGCTGTATTTGTTAAGGGCTGCCAGACTCCAACAGTGCTGCAACTGTAGTTTATTTTCATTGTCAGTTTGTGCTGCTTTTTAAGGTGTTCTCCAGCCACTGGAAGCAATGCCACTGCTGCTCTCAGAGGTTGAGATGTCAGGGTGTTAAGAGCATGAGCCACCATCCTTGGACTGTTTCCACTCATAAAACATCAGCTTGACTCTGGTCGCCTCACGGGGTGGAACCTGCTCCTTGCACTGAAGCCAAGGAAAAGAGGGGGAAAATAAAACCCCTCTGAGCAGTAAAAGGAATCAGATAACACAGAATATATCCCTTCACTTGCTACTCCCATGATGTATTTTGCAGCTCTCAAGTTAATGTTTTAAAGAAAGCCTTCTTTTAACGTGCAGTAAAAGCGAAGAGCATAAACATCCCTTGCAAGCGTAGCCGGTAAAGCGCTCTGTGGGTCAGCACATCTGTCTTCTACGCAGCGCCTCTGTCTGTGAGTTCTTTTGGGTTGTTTTAAATTACTGCAAGTGGCAGAACAATAGGGAGACAAATAGGAAGAACAATGCTGTTGTTTAATAATGAGCTAAATTATTAACAGGCCTGTACAGAAAATATCTTAACGTAAATTACAGGCAAGAAAAATGGCTTTATTTTCCATTGCAGTGATCCAGCACAACAAAGGCAGTTGATGTCTTTCTTCTTTTAGTCTTTTCTTTCATCTTGTTTGTTCCTCTGTGTGTATACAGTTTTCTTACAGACACACTACAAAGGCTACAGGGCCAAAAAATGCAGAATGTGGCTGGTTTTCTGACCTCTTCATACCAGCCAATCCACTCAATCTGAGTCTACCCCAACTAATTGTTTTCCTGAAATATGGTGTCAAGTCAGTTGAAGTACTGAATTGGCTGAGTTTTCTGCTTGATTGTAAGCAGAGGGCTCGGAAAGATTTGGCATTGAATCCTCTGTTGCGAAACTCCTTTGATTTGGAAAAAGCACCACCACCAAATTCTTTGCTGAGTTTTCTGTGGTCCAATATTAGATGTTCCTCCTCTCAAAGAGAAGCCACGTGAGTTGGCATGTTGGGTTTGTATTGCTGTTTTTCATGCTAGAATAAATTAGGGGGAACTTTCTGCTGAAGTAAGAAAGGATCTTCATCTCACCTTTCTTGAGTGTGCAGCTGACAGGAGAGAGAAGAGCTGGTGACCGTCCTCCTTGTTCGCTGGCAGGGAATTTGGGAAGGGAGCTGGATCCACTTCAGGTACAAGCTGGGATTCCCAGATCTGCCTGCTTCTTTCTCCAGAGCAATCCCAGGGATCTTGTGTAGGAGAGGGATGGCACCTCCCCAGTCCCCAGCCCAGTGTTTGTGCTCTGTTTGCAGTGCCTCCCAACAACTGCAAGCCCACAGCAGCTTCTCCTGGTAGCTCTGGTGTGTGCTTTGGCAGCAGAAACTCCAGCCAAGGAGAAAGTTGTGGGAATTCAGCATGAATAAGGTTGTTTCAGCCAAGGTGTCTTGTGAGCTGCTTTGGTTTGAGTGTGGTTTTGTTAATTCCTTTCCTTCAAGGAGGCTTGGAAGATGCAGCAGCCTTCACTTGTGGAAAGTGAGTAACATTGAGGGTGAATTTTGAGAAGCTGGTGTGCGCCTTTGGCCTGAAACGCAAGCATGGTGCTAGGCGTGCTCTTCCCATCCTGACAGACTTGCTTTTGTGTTCTTAGTGAGGGAAGAAGTGGAGCCCACTTAGAGGTCTGTAATTTTAAAGGAGGATGGTAAACCCAACTTAGAGCATTTCATCTCTGAGGCCATCAGAGATGGGAGATAAAGGGGAGGTTTTCAAAAGCGCTCAGCCGAGGCTGCGTCAATCCCTTCTGAAGAATTCCCATGAACTTCCACGGGGTGAGCGTTACCAGCACTGAAAGCTTTTGAAACCCTACCCTGCCATCCGGTGACACCTCTTGAAAAATGTGTGCCCTGAGCACACATTCCTGGGAGAATGTAAGGAGGGTGCAGATTTGTTTGAATGCTGAGGTGCTTTCTGAGAAGCAGGTGTTCGAAAGGAATTTGAGACAAAGGGGTTTCTCGAGCAGGTTTAATGAGCTATGGTCTCTGCCTAGTTAGGAGGCACACAGCACTTCAGCTGAAGATGTTTCTTAGCATAGTATCGTCTCCTGAAAGTAAGGCCTGGCCAACAAGTTGGCTGTGGCAATAAGCAATCCCTCTAACACCAGTCCAACACATTCAGCTGTTGTGTGAAGGTAGTGGAGCACAAAACGATTGCAAGGCCTTCTGATGTCTAACTTGAAGCTTGTGCAGTGCTTTGGGGTTCAGAATGTGAAAGACATTGCTGTTCCACCTCTGCATGTGAGCTGTAGCTGCTCTAACAGTTAAGTACAAATTAATAGGAAAATGGAAGCTGGAGCCTGAGACAGTCTGGAGGTTGCAGCAATCAATTTAAAACTCCAGGCTCAAGCATCAGGAACTCTGTTGTTAGATGCAGTCCATGCATGCAGTTGCTGTTGGCTGTGATGGGAGATCAGTGGAGTTACTCAGAAGGAATGTATTGGAATGGTGAGCAGGGTGCTCTGCCTAAGCTGCAGAGTAACATCTTGATACCTGCCCTTACTAGCTTTAGGGCTCCTAAAATTCACTGGACTCATCTGAAGGGGAAGGGCTTGTCTTGCAGTTCTACAGGGAGAAAATGAAGGAGAGAAGGAGCAAAAGGAGAAAAACATCAGGAGTTTAAAAAAAAGACTTCCTTCTTTTTGCATTGCAGACACATTAAGTACTTAATATTTTAAGAGCATCTTCTTACTTAGCAACACTGGCAAAGATGAGGTTCAGTATGAGTCTGCCAGATTGATTTACAAATCGGCCTTATGAACTCCTGCTGCTTAAACATCCCAGAATGCGACAATTAAAGCCAACATCTGGAATTCATTGGTGGAGCTGATCCTAGATAAACATTAAATGAATGTCCATTTCCTTAGCATTGGATTTCCTCTGGCTACCACAGTGCTAGTGTCATCCTATCAGATAGGGCTGATGATGATAGCAGAGCAAATGTCAAAGTCATGAGCAAGATTTGTTCCGTCTTTTAGCACTGAAACTAGGTCTAAAGCTGTGCTGAAGAGACACCCGCAGTTATGGGTTTTTTTCGCTGTAGGGGTAGGTTCCTCACCTCACTAAACTGGGCTAAGCTGGCCATGGAGCTCCTTTTCTCTCCTGTCAAGATTAAATACTTCAAATAAGTTAGGAGAATCTTACTTTAGGAACTTTGATTCAATAGGGTTCCTCCTCTCTCTGTTTTCCAGATTTGTCAAGGTTACTGCAGTCTTCCTCCCATCTCCAAATCCAGGGAGGGACTGTTCATTTGTTAGAAACAATCAACTAATGAATCTGAGACATAGTCCTAAATTACATAAGTGGAAGCCAGTCACAGCAGATACCCATCTGTCTTCCTTTGTCACAGATCTCGTCCTTGAAGCTTAGCTGAAGTGGAGGGTGGTCAGTGCTGGCCCCATCCATGGTGGATGACATGGAAAGCCCTGGGGAGTGGCTTTTTTCAGGGCCAAGAAGGGCTTGCTATACCCTGAGAAGAATCAGATTTCTTTGTGCAATCTGACCTAACCATCACCACAGAGGAAGTAAAAAGCACCTTTTGGATTTCAGTTGAGCTTGGATTACCCTATAGTCTCTGACAAGGATCAAAAGATGTGATGGTCCCTGGGTGGTTTTATTTGCACAACCTTTGTATCCCCTCTCTGAAACTTCTTAGTCTTGGATCACTGAAATGAAGATGAAGAGAGGTGGGCAGGCACTTTGGAAGCAAAGCACCTACAGGGAAAGAATTCCCTTTCATGGAAAGCCACATCCACTTTCAGAAGTGCCACTAAGGCACACATTTGCTCAGGTCTGCACTTAGGACATCATTCTTGCCTCTGATCTGAAGGAAACTGGATGAAGTTTGGGATCTTCAGGAACTTTCTGGGAATATATCAAAGTGTCTGGTTTCATCTGTCTGAGGCACGAGGCTTTGCCCTCTAGCAAACAGACATGGACTTTCCAGACAGCTCTTACAAGCAGCCACTTTCTTCTCTGTACCATGCAGGAGCTATATTGAAAGAAGTGAACTTACTGCTGTTGCAAGGGTCATCCTTCCAACCTTGAGAAGATCTCCAAAGTCTCTGTTAGTGCCTCCAGGAGAGCGGCTCCTTCTGCAGGTTCCAGCTTCTACTTGAAGCACGATCTCTCTCTCTTGGGACCCCAGTATTCAGCTTCCTCCCACTTTAATCACTTTGACAATCAGAGTTCCCCTTCCCACCTCTTACCCAGCATTCAGCTTCATGAAAGCATTAGTTCAGCACCTTGGTTTCTTTAGAGAAAACTGCACAAATCTTTAACTTTCCTTCCCTCCCCTGCTTTCACTCTGCCACCCCTCACTTTGTGGAGAAGATGCATCCGTATGGATCTTCTCAGCTTGGGGCATAGCTCCTGTGAGGCACCCAGGTGGCTTTCAGGAGGTGTCTGAGTTTGCAGTCTCTTGTTCCTGGCTCAGCAGGCATCAAGACCTATGCTTGGCACACCTCAGTGCGCACAGTGTCACAGCAGTGTGTCAAGGGCTGATGTGTTTCAGAAGCAGAGCATGGAGAGTGTCCTGAACCATCACCAGGACTTTCTGCACAGAGCAGGTCCCTTCTGTCCTCTGAAGGCCCCCAGGTTGGCTCAGTTGGAAGGATGTGGTGGCCCCACAGCGAGGCCAAGAAGCTGGCATGAGGCCCCTACAGCCCCTGTGCTTTGCAATCAGATGGCACAGAGGTGCTGGAAGGGACAGCAGCATTTCTCTTGCTGCTTGGCCCTTTTTTTCCTGTGGCTCTAGGAGTGTTAATCTGCAAGCAGAAACTGTAACATGAAAGAGCTCCACAGAGAGAAAGGATTCAGGTAAATTCACAGTTAAGTTATTTTGCTTTGGTGACTTCTGCCTGGTGGGCTTTCCACAGCAGCTGATAAATATCTTTCTCTATTACAGTTCCAACAGTAGCCTGAAGTCCCAATTTCCTCCTGCAGAAGATAGACCTTCGAGGTCTATAAAATGTATACGGTATACTTTCTGATTTTTATTAGCCTAATAAAAGAGATCATATTTTGTGTGCTTCTGTATCTCTGGCAGTTATGAGGGGGGAATTATTCCTCAGGGTAGCAGGCTGAGTGCTGTGGTTGAAAACACTGATTTATCTGAGCTGTGACAGCACTAGACTGAGCAGATAATGAAAGTCCTTGAAATGCTTCAGACATGCACAGCCATTTTAGAATATCCCACAAGGGGGCTATGGGTTACATTGTCATTTAGTTTTGAGTTGTTGCTAATTAGTTCCACCTAAATACTGATTTCCCCAGCCCATTCTTCATCTCTCAGTTGTAACACCCCAAAGAGTGAGTCTTCTGTGCTCTCCTTGTGTTTGAAAGTGGTTTTATGGTGACTGGGCTGTTTGTGGATGTGCACTGAATTTAAATGCTTTTAAACCTGCAAAGATTTTTTAGTAAGTGTGCTTCCAGGCCCAGCTATGAGAGGGAAGAGTAGGGCACAACAGAAAGCAAGTCCCAGACTTTTTAGTCTAAATAGATGAAGTTGATCAAGGACTGATGGAGGTACAAAACAAGGAAGTTTCTAACCCTTGTGCAGAACATTGGTGCCATTAGTGGCCTTTTTTATACCCCCTGTTAGTTTCTTCTCTGCATTGTTTTTCTTATCTTTGCAGCTAAAAAAAGAAACAAAGCATTGGCCTGGAAAGCACATGTTGTTAATAGCTTCTGTTCCTATTCAAACACATAATTTGTACCAAGACTGGCTAAATAATTCTGCTTGGGAAGAGCTGGGCTGGAATGAAAGGCCTCTATAGGTACACGTAACTTCTCCTTGCAAGGTCAGCCAGGACTTTTACCTTGATAATAAGGAAAATGGCTTACTTCCAGTGAAGGAAAAAAAAAGGTAAAAGGAATAAGAGGTTTTTTCATTGCTTAGCTAAGGCAGAGATATTTTTAGGTACACATGTTTAGTCAGAATAATTTGTTTGCTAGTAAGAAAGCCTCCTTTTGTCAATACCCTGACACACGTGGGAGTGGAAGGGGTCAGTACAGCATCACTTGCATGGGAAGTCAGGAGGAGCAGTCCCCACTGGAGGACTCCTACTCTTTCCTGCAGGGAACTGATGGCTACTGCACAGTCTAGACACAAACTAGCATTTGCCTCCTTTTATTGTTTTTACTTCTTGCATGTGAAGGGCAGCTGAGCACAGAGGTGAGGAGGCTTTAAAGCTGCACTACCCACGCACAGTGCCTGAGGTGCTGTCAGGGGCAAGTGCCACATCCTCCTGGCCACCTCCTTCCATGCAAACCCCCACTAAATAGTTGGGTCTTTGCCACAAACATAGGTGAGTCCCCCTTACCACCACTTTGAAGATACGACCAAGCTCTGTGGCCTTTCATTCAGAGAAGGGCAGTGGAGGGTAAATCTGAGGTGACTCTGTTACCTTCTGCATCACTGTGCCGACCTAAAAATACCAGTGTGGGCCCTGCAGTTGCCATCGGGGATATTTAGTGCTTCGGCCTTTTTTTTTCACCCCTTCTCTTTCCAGAACATTAGTGCTCCTGAGCAGAAGAACTGCCCCATTGTGCAAGCCCAAAGGAAACACTGCATAGAAAATGTGAAGAATTTTTAGGCCATGATATGTTTGGACTAGGAAGCAGGGGACTTGGAGGAATGTGGAGTACGCTTCCAAAAATATTCCTTGCAATAGCACTCTTGGTCAGTAACAGTTATTTTTGTTGGCTTGCCAGCCCCCTCAAGCAGAGGTGATGTCATTCCCAGAGAGTCAATACAGAGAGTGCCCTGTGGTTCTGCAGGGCTGAGGGAGGACAGCTGAACTAAATGCCTTCTGTCTCAAATGCTTTTTCTGTTGTGAAAAAAAAAGAAAAAGAAAAAAGAGCTTTTTGTGGGGGAGGGTGAGGGTGGCTTTAAAATAATTAACAGCACTATAGTCCTAGCACCTTCCTCCCATGTGAGCTCCTTTCCTCTTAGCTCTCCTTCTTTTCCCTTCACAGCAGTGTGCCTGCTTGGGGGACACCTCATTGCTCTTTACAACTACCTGCAGGGAGGTTGGAGCGAGGTGGGGGCAGCCTCTTCTCCTTGTGACAGGGGACAGGACTAGAGGAAATCAGGTAGTGATAGGACTAGGGAGAATGGAATGAAGCTGGAGGTGGGGAGATTCAGGCTGGATGTGAGGAGGAAGTTCTTCACCATGAGAGTGGTGAAGCCCTGGAATGGGTTGTCCAGGGAGGTGGCTGGGGCCCCGTCCCTGAAGGTGTTTAAGCCCAGGCTGGATGAGGCTCTGGCCAGCCTGATCTAGTGTGGGGTGTCCCTGCCCATGGCAGGGGGGTTGGAGCTAGATGATCCTTGTGGTCCCTTCCAACCCTGACTCATACTATGATACTATGAAATGTTGACAAGCTGTACCAAGGGAGGTTTAGGCTGGATATTAAGATATATTTCTTCACTGAAAGGGTTATCAAACATGGGAATGGTCTGCCCAGGGCAGCAGTGGAGTCACCAGCCCTGGAGGTGTTTAAGCACCATGTGGACCTGGCACTTAGGGACATGTTGACCCTTCATTGCTGGACTGGATGATCTTTGAGGTGTCTTCCAAACAGATGTAGTCTGTGATTCTGGGATATAAATGCAAAGGTTTCCTAACCTTGAAACTTAACTTTTGGGTTGATAAAATCCATGCAAGGCTGACAGCTACACAGTGGCAGGAAATTGTGAAAGGTGTCAGGTTTTCCATTTTAGTTCCAGAAAAACTCAGGCAGTGAATTTCTGTGCAAATGCTGTTGAAAAGGTCCCACCTTCTAAATTGGAAAGATTTGCAATTTACCTTGTCTGTTAACTTCTTGTTCCTCAAAAGGTTAAGCAAGGGAAATTTCCCTTTCTAACATTGGTAGATCTTTGACTGAGTTTCCTTAGCACTGGGTAACATATGAAGGATTTCTCAGCAAATGCACCAGTGTAATGGTAAAGAAATATTTGCTTGCAGGTTATTTACAGAGGTCTTAGACAACTGCTTGTGTCATATAATTTGTGTATCTCTTTTAATTGTCACTGGTTTTTAAAGTATCCTACTGGAATAGTGTAGAACAGCAAAGACTAGACTAGACTGGACTAGAATTAGAATAGAAATAGTAGACCATTTCATTTGGAAGGGACCAACAATGACCATCTAGTCAACTGCCTGACCTTGCAATACCTGAAGGGATCCCACAGGAAGGTTGAAGAGAGACTTCCCATAAAGCTGTCTAGTGATAAGACAAGTTTGAAGATGAGGGAGAATAGGTTTAGACTGATCTCAGGAAGAAGCTCTTCAGTACAAGGGTGGTGGGCCTCTGGAATAGGCTGCCCAGGGAGGTTGTGCATGCCTCCTCCCTGGGGGTGTTCAAGGCCAGGATCGATAAGGCCTTGAGCAGCTGAGTTTAGTTGTGAGGTGTCCCAGCCCATGGCAGGGAGGTAGGAGCAGATGATCAATAAGGTCTCTTCCAACTGAAACCATTCTGTGATTCTGTAATTCAGGGCTGATGAAGTTAAAGCATGCTGTTAATGCCTTTTAAATGCTGATAGACTTGGGACATCAACCACCTCTCTAGGAAGTGTGGTCCGGGGTTTAACCATCCTCTTGGGGTGCTTCCAAAGATCCAGTCTGAACCTCACCTGGCATCCACTGAGGGTGGCTCTCCCCAGGCTAATCCACATCTCCAGATTTCTGTCTGTAACAGTTAAATAACCAGCTGCTTCTTTCCTGCTTGGTTTAGGCAACTTAAAGAACTTAGCTGTGTCTGGGGTTTTATCAGATCTTCTTTGTGTATTGGCTTATCTGCTGACTGTGGAGCAGGCATGGCAAGCTGCAGGCAGGCTATGGACTGGAGAATATGTAAGGATTAGCAGGCCAGCCAGTGCCTTGATTAGCTCTACCCTGGCAGCTGCCTAGTAGCCAGCTTCCAGTATAAATAATCTTACAACTCTGGGGCTGATATTTCCACAGCTTAAAATATGAAGACCATACTGTGCTCTTTCTCAATATCATGACCTTAATAGGTTTCCAGTAAGAGCTGTAAAAAATATCTGCACACCCACTCTGTTTTGTGACTTGAAAACATCTGTGCAACAGTGCATGGTTTACTGTCCTGGGCAAGACTGAATGAAACCCATTGCCTAATTGGGAGAGGAAAGGTCTTCAATGTGCCCCAGATTAAAGACATCTAATAGTCTCTTTAAGTAGTCACTGAAGTATATTTGTAGTTCTGAAGCAAATTGTATCAGAAACCATTAATGGTCTTGGCTGATTATGAATGGAATGGAATGGAATGGAATGGAATGGAATGGAATGGAATGGAATGGAATGGAACAGAAAGAATATTTCAGTTGGAGGGGACCTATAAGGATCATCTGGACAACTACTTGTTTTAGGGCTGATCAAGTTGTAGCATGTTGCTAAGGGCATTCCAGATGCTTCTTAAACAATGATGGGCTTGGGGCATTGACCACATCTGTTCCAGCGTTTGACCAAGCTCTTGGAAAATAAATGGTTCCTAATGTTCAGTCTGAACCTGCTCTGGCACAGCTTTGAGTGTTTTTTCTGTTCTTCAGATAAAAGCAGTTAGATGGCTGGGTCTGTTGGGACACATACTAAAGGAGAGAAGCAGGACAAAGGAAGCAGCAGCCTATTTTACTGCTCTGGGAAAAACAGGTGGAGAAAAGGGTTTGTAGAAGGTGATGGTCAAAAGGTCACAAGTGCTAAGGAACTCAGTAGGGCACATTATGGACACCTTACACTGAAACCTAGTGCTCAGGTTTTTATTCCTACACCCTTTCGTGGTACCAAGTGCCATCAAAATCAAAATGAGGTTGGACAGAGGCAGCTTTATGCAGCTGACTGGAGCATCAGGGGATTGTAAGTGACCTTTAGACTTAAGGAGTCCGGGCTCTCATGACAAAGATGGTGAAATGGGACCTGCAATAGTTTCCTGGAGAGGGAAAGTTGCAGTATCACAGTATAACTACGTCCCGTTTGTCTCCTGGAGCCTGGCTATGCTATTGATATGGGTTGTTGAAACAGGGTGTTCCCAAAGCCACTTCCTCACATTGGCACTGCAACACTTTCTCCCAATAAGACTCCTGCCTTAACTTTGGTCATTACCAGAGTACCAGCTGTTGCCCCATGGGGCTGTAGCCCCTTGGGTTGCTCTGCAGGGCTGGTCATATGCTGCCAGGACCCTCTTCTAAGGAAAATTTCTCTCTCTGGATTGTAGGGTGTATGAAAGCCAACAGTGAATGCTGGATTCATTTTCTGTGTTATTGTTAGAGTGAGCTCTTTATAGCCATTCAATTTTCTTTTAAATAAATCCCATTTGGAAAAACAAATCCTGCCCATAAAAGCAGCTCTCTGTGCTGGGTTAGTTTTCAGCATACCATACACAGCTGTATATTTGGGTTTATGTCTCCAGGCTAAACTCTCATTCCTGTGTGCAACCAGTGTATTCATGCCAGAGTGATGGCAGAGCTGTTTCATGAGGCTCTGCGGTTTCATTTGGTCTAATGGCATTAGGGAAGATAGAAGAGAATAAGGTGGGAAGGCCAGTAAGCCAGAGAGTTTATCTCAGGGACCCTTGTGTGAAAGATCAGAGAGGGCCCAAGTTCATGCCTATGAAGTCTATGATGGTAGAGATCCTTTTGTCTGCTTTTCACCAGCCTCCTGGGCATTGTGTGCATCCTGGCAGCCTCTCTCCCAGGTGTGTGTTTGTTTGTCCTTCATCTTCCCAAGTTCCTTGTGCACCACAGAGATAAAACTTCCCCTCTGACCACATGCAGAAGTAGGAGGGATCTCTAAGAAGGGTGGACTCCATCCAGATCACAAGTGGGAGTTTTCTGTGAGGATGCTGGGAGGGCTGAGCCTGATTAATAATAGAGGCAGGGTTTTGGCACCCAGGACTGCAGTAGAAACTTCCTGAGAACATTGCACATTCTTCTATTCATTATTTTTCATTTAATCCCAAATAAAAGTGTGTGACCAGAGTATTCATCTTCCCATGGAGCAGAGTCCTACAACATGGCAAAAGACATTCCAGAACTCTTACCCTGGGCACCCTAGCTGTGTTCAGCCACATGTGAATGCTATGGGGAACACGTAAGAGGACTCTCAGTTTTGCAAAATGCTGCTGTTTGGGTTCATCCATAGCAAACCCCCATTCCCAAAGGGTCAACAGCAGATAAATGGCTTAGACCACCTTGTATGATGATGCTCTGACCAGGCTGTGAGCTCTAGCAGGGGGTGGCAATCCCACTTGGGATGTCCTGTGGTTCGTCTAATTGCCAAGTCAATGCTTTTGCAACTTGAAACCCTTCTTGCACACACCTGTGGGCTGGGGGGTCCAAGTGATGTTGTGTGGGTAGCATTTCACTGTGTGAATCACTAAGAGCCCTGTGATACAGGTCCACTGCCATTCATTTCCACTTCAGCTGGTGCAGTAAGCAACCTGGATACTGTGGTGTGCTGCATCTCTCCAGTTCCTTAAGCCTTCCACCTCACAGCTTCATACTCTCTGAAAATGTGCAGCTTATGCTTTAAGCCTCACTGCTTCATGCAGGCTGTCTCTTTAAGCTCTTTTGTTTGTTTGTTTGGTTGGTTTGGTTTGGGGATTTTTTTGTTGTTTCCCAACAAGAGGGAGATGAGAAGAAGGAATTGTCCCACAATTGTTGCCAATTCTTTGCTGGCTGACACTTAAATATAAGAAAAAGTCAGCAAAATATAGAATCTGTGAAGGGGGAGAGAGAGCTCCAGAGAAACCATGGGAATTGAGCTCATTTGAAACAAACCCACTATTATTCATCGTGGGCTCCATCTTAGTAATTCCAGTGTGTAAGGCACGGCAGACCTCCAGTGCTGGAACACAGAATGGGAAATCTCAGCTGGAGTGAGAGAGTCATCTGAAGATGTAATTCTGCAGGAGCATGAGGCACCCTCTTCCTTTCCCTTCTCAATACATCTGGAATTATTTCACACCCTTGTTTAATCTTGCTGTAACCATGATACTTTGCAGTTCTCTGATAAGGTTTCAAAGAACATTGTTAGTGGAGAGTCACTTTAAAAGTTGTTTTCTTTTTGTTTCTCTCTGTACTTCTTGAAACAGGGTAGTTTATTTCTGCTTCTGTCCATGCTGGATGTGAGGGAATTCAAAGACCTCTTTCTGGGTTTTGTCTTTGCAGGAGGTTTTTGGTTTGTTTTGGCTTATTTTCTTGCAGTGATCTTTGAGTGGCAGAGGGAAGCCTGTTTTAACACTTTATCCAGAGCACAGGATGAAATACTTTAAAGCTTCTTGTAGGGCCTACGTGCCACTGTTGAAGAGATGGGGCAGGATCTTTGGCCACTGAAAGAAACCATATTGTTCTGTACAACACAGAATGAATTCCTGGTGGCACTTCCTGGTCCTCAGCACAAAAAGTTGGCCAAAGGCGCCTGTTCCTGCATTGCTTTTGACCTCCTGTTTGTCCTTTCTTTTATGAAACAATGCAAGAGCCATGGGAGAAAAGCTTTACAGTTCCTTTGGCTCTTCACAGCTTGCAGAAGATTCAGCATTTGTGTAGCTGCTGCTAAAACAATTTCCTTGCAAAAATAATGTAATGGAAATAGAAAAAAAAGGTCCCTTTATTTCAAGTCGCAGATCTCAGGCTCAGGCAAAAGCAGCTGAGTTCAGCTTCTCACTATGATTCTCCTGTCTTAGGAATTAAGTGAAATGTGGGTTCTGGTAATCTGAAAAGTTTGCATGGAGTGACTGAATCAGAAGAGACAGAGAGAGAGAGAGAGAAGGGATTTTCAGAGTCATGTCTTCTGTATTGCTGGAAGCCTGCGGCTCAAGCTTGCTTTCAGGTCAGACCCTCAGCAGCATTTCTTCAGCAATTCATGTCACACCAGCAACACTTTGCTTTTCCTCAAGTAGATGTTTTACTAGCTGTGTTCATGCCCTTGGGGAAAAATAACAAGTGTGTATGATTAGCAAGGTGATTTGATAGGACTGAAGAGAAAAATGGCTCAAGATTTTAAACTGAGGAAAATATTTATTGCTTATGTCAGTTGTGCATACAGCATTTGATTTCCTCAGGGCTTTAGCTCTCCTCCCTCCCTCTCCACTTACCTCCTTCTGTCACTTACAGTTTTGCATGACATGGGAGTACCTAGTAGAGGCTTATGGAGTGGAGACTTTTGCAGACCCTTGATTTGAAGTGTGGTGGCATGAGGGCCAGAAGCAGATAGTTAAAAGCAAGATGCTGCCTTGTGTGGTCTGTGGACTTGAGCATAGCCTGAGTTTGTTCATTTGCCTGGGAATATGCCAAGGCTGAATTTGATTCTCCACTTTTGAAATCTCTCTTCTTTCTGAGGATAAATCTTGCATATGCTTTCTCAGGATCCAAGATTTAAGCCATAGGAGAATAGGGCTTATGGCATTATCTTCTCCATGTCCTTTCGTACCTATCCTGTGGTGGCTAGCAGCAGAGGAAACACCAGGAAATAAATGTATCCTTTGGGTGAAGGGGGTGGGTGATGTGATGAACCTTTGGTGGAGGATTAGGGAAAGGGTATCCACCAGGCTAGCAGTTACAGTGAGGTGATGTCATCTGAGGTGCCATGTCATGTAGGACAGAGCAGGAGCAGGTGACAGAATCCCCAGTAGCATCTCAGAGTGGTTTAAGACAGGAGCTGCCCAGCAGGAATCCAGAGCTCCTGTCAGCTCCCATCCAGCTCTCCTGGATAGCAGCATCTATCTGCCAGATCCTGGGAGTCTATGACACTTTTCTAGCTGTGAACTCTGCTTGTCCCACCTCAGAACTGGTTTTCTTTTTGATTCTTTTTCTTTTACTGTGTCATTTGCCTTCCTTCATTGCAAGAAGCAGCTTTTTGTTTCCTTCTTATTTCCATTTTTCTTCTTTTTTTTTTCTTTTTGTGACAAGCAGTTTGTAGATAGTGTTTTATATCCACTTGGGGTAAATGACTGCACAACCTTCATGAAAGTGAAGAATGAAGGTCATTTCCTCTGATTAGAACATCCACTGGGGTAATGCTTCTGTGATCCAAAGCAAAGGGAGGCTTTTAGATAGCGGCGTAAGGAAATTGCACAAACGGGAATTCGGGCTGGAACAAACAGCTTTGCTTCTGTGAAAAATGCAGTGAAACTTCTAATGATGATGAATGGTCTGGGTTTATGTTTTGGCCAAAAGAGGGATGAATCATAGATGTAAGAGCTGGAAAAGACTTACAGAAAGAGATCATCTAATCATCCCCAAGAAGGCAGGATCACGTTAACGTTTGATGGCTAAAGATGCTTGAAGAGCACATCAGTAGTAGCAACTGAGCTGTCCTGTTCACTTGCATCTCTCCTCATGCTTCCAGGTTTTCTTTCAGTTTCACCACATTCTTGCAAAAGAAACTCATCCAAAGCCTTTCTCATGGCAGATGCTAAGCAGCCATAAGCCAGATTCTGCCCAGAAGTCTTTCGTAACTGCCAACCAACAAAGAATTCCGTCGTTTGAGCACTTCACAAAGATAACAATCACTGCATCAGTCATTTGCACAGTGCCAGGGAAATACTGTGGTGTCTTTTACTGGGCACAAAGCTGTCATTTTCTCTGCAAGCTTTTTAGGATGGTTTAATTTTAGGAGGTAGCCCGGTCATCCTTTCTCCTTTAAAAAAATATGGTATATGGAAATAGCTGAAAGTGGGGCAAATAGCTGTAAGATGACATCCTTTTCTAGGTAGGACTAAGAAACCTAATTTAAAGGGAACTGGTTTTGGACAAGATCATCTAAATATAGCCTTTAAATTAGCTCCTCTGGAAAGTGATGGCAGCTCAGACTTTCAGAGTTTTGCCTGAAAGTAGATGTCTACAGGAGGGACCCTCAGGACTTAAAGAAATACTTAGCTATCAACCCAACCTTATCCTCTCTTTTCAGAGTTCCTGTAACTGTTTCCTTTTCTACCATTTGGATTAAGGACACTTAAATTGCAGCAGACTAAGGGCTGTGTTGACAGAGTTCCACTCTCTTGATAGACACATTTAGTTTTCCCAGCATGGAGCACATGGCAGCTGATGCCTGTTTGGAACGCTTGCTTCACTTGACTGTGCAAGAGCGTTACTATGCCCACAGGGGGACACATATTTTGACAGAGCTGTGGTTCTGCCAGCCTGTCCTGGGTGTCCTGAAAACCTTCTTCCTGTGTCCTGTTTTTGTAAGCAGGGTTTCTGAGTAATTTCTGAGCAGGAGACGTTGCATCATGGGATGGTGTTAGGAAAGTTGTCTGAACAGCTGCAGCTGGTGGACTTCAACCCTGATGGAGCAGGGAGCACCATGTGCTGGATGCTCATCCAGGCCTGTGCAGGATTGCCTCTCTTTAAGGGTCATCAAAGATACCTGCAGCAGCTCCAGTGCCTCAAAATATGTGGAGCTGAAAGCAGCAGAGAATCCAGCATCCAAATATTGCAACCAACTGTTCTAAAAACCCCTAAAGATAGTTAAGTCATTTGCAGGTACAGAGATAAACTTGTTGGTGACTTTCCCTAGAGCCTGAGGCAAGAGACAGTTAAGTGCCTTAACAAGTCACTGAACTGGGTTTCTGTGAACTGTCTGAAATGACTGAATGTGTTTTATTGTTCAGGAGGACAAATCCTGCTGAATGCTGTGTTAACAAGTATGTTTGCTAACAAAATGCTTTTCTCCTGTGCAGATAAGCATATTGTGCCAGGCAGCCAGAGAAGGGAGTTGTGTGTGTGTCCTTCTAAAGTGGTCTGAGTTGCTTATCACTCATGGCTAGGCAGGTGCCAGGAAGGATGACTGATAAATTGCATCTTATATTTAGTTAGCTAGGAAGAAAATAATAACAACAACCCAAAAGCTGCAAACTGGACCTAGAGCTTGTTTGCATGACCTTGTCACCTTGTACTTTGTCCTCCTGAATCTGTGTCTGAAAGGAGTCACTGAACAATAGCTAGAGGATAAACAATAAATAACATGGAAGGCAGTCATTGCAAGGACTGTGATTCTAGGTTGCTAACATTTACAGGTTACCCCAAATTAGTTCAGGAATGAATAGGGAAAATAGTTACTGCCATGCAATAATTTGTGTTATCCTGTGTTCTAGCCCAATCATCTTAACAAAATGGAAACCTTTCTTCTGATTTCTGAGACAGCACTGTGGTTTCACTGTCTGTCTTCTATGTCTGTCTCACATGGTAAGGACCTTTCATTGCCAGAGTAGGACCCTGCAGGGCTTGTGGCAGGGATCTCTCAAGATACTCCTCTGTGTGTGTGTGTTTGCATCCAGGGATCTTGTTAATTTGGGGGGCTTACCTCAGAAAATTAACCCTCTTTGTTGTTGAGGCCTGGAAAGTGAGTCAATGATTGGGTCTTCACTGTTACACTTGATGTAGTTGCTTGAAAATTGGAAAATGTATTGCTCATTTTAATTAAAGGCTCTCATCAAACCCTCCTGGGGTCTTAGTGAGACACAGGAAACCCATGAGTGACAGAGCAAAGTGCTAATGCACCTTGCAGTCCTAACTGGTAGCAGGAATATTTCCGAGGTCCTCTGAGCTGCACTGGAAACCCAGAAATGTTGTAGAATAAAGGAGCTGGATCATACATCCTCTGCTGAGAATAAAGAAGTTGCCTTCAGAATAATGATAAACAAAGATTTGGGAAAGGTTGTTAAACTGTGTGGTGTGGTTTAGTGCAAAAACATGGCCTGTCTTGCTGCCTGGGTTTTTGGTGGTTTGAGTTGTTGGGGGTTTTTTTCTTGGTTTTTTTTTGTTTTCATTCTCCCTTTTTGAGGATAATCCTACTGTGTGCCAGGACCAAGCCTGATTTCCCTACCTTTTGGGAATACACCATACATAGCTCAGCCTCTTTGGTACAGTCCATGTGAAAATACACAACTGGTGCACTGGCTGCCTTCCATGCCAGCAAGCTTTTTGCAGGGTAAAGTGAAGCACAGGCTGAGATCTTGTTGATGGCATGAATAGAGCCTGCTGCCATTCAGCACAGCTTCTCCAGGGCAGATTAGCCAGCCAGTGTCTGAATGTGCTTTCAGCAGAGGGAGAGTGCAGCAAGGGGACTGTAAACATTCACACTTGCTCATCTTCAAAGGGGTGGTTCTGCTTTCATGACTTCCCCTCTCTCCTCTGCCCAGCTCCAGCCCTACCCTATTTAGACTGGTGATTTACTGGGCTTCCTTGAACTCTGACCTGTGTTAATAGGACCATGATGTAAACATCTTCCTGTGGTTACAAAGCTGTGACCTGTAGAAGCAGGTGGGGGATGAGAATGGGGTTGGGGTGAGATTTGTGTCATGTGTGCAGCCCTATTTTTGAATCAGGGCCTTTTTATGACGACCACAGTTCCTTGCTGTCTTTCTTTTGCAAAAGCCAAAGCCTATAGAAGTCAGGAGTAGGCTTTTTGTTGACTTGAATGATCTTTGGGTCAGGTCTTATGTTTGCTGTGCAAACTGAAAGATAGCCCTCATAAAGCCCACCAAGTAAAAGGGAAAGATCTCCCTCTGGGCACACAGAGGTCCCACTCTGTGGGTGACCTTCCTTTGCAGATGGAAGCAGATAGGCAATCCCTTGTGCTGCACAGCAAAGGAGAAGCAGGCACTGTAAAAGCCAGCCAGGCAGGAAGGTGTCTGGCTCCAGACATGTAGCACTGCTCAGCACCTAGCTCAGGAGAGTGAGACGCTTTGTTTTGTTCTCATTGGTGCCCCTGCCACTACCAAACTTCCTCCATTTTGGCTCACGTGGTGGGTGAAGGTTTAGTTCAGCATTTGTGCTTTCATTTGTAGTAGATAACTGATGGTATTTGCTACCTTACCCAGAAGAAGGCTGAGGCAGGAAGCTGAGCCTGAATGCACTTGTATTTTCATGCCAATAAGGACTTAGTGAATTTACAGCTAAATTCAAGCAACCTGAATTGTCTAGGTTTGGGTTGAGCAATGCTGGTGTGGTCACCCTTTCATGAACTACACCTCATCAGCTGAGCTGTGGTAGCCAACGTGGCACTCTTATGCCATCGTGTTTGCAGCAGTTGAGATTTCCATGTTTAATTTGCTCTTGGGCAAGACTCAGTGATTATTTATGTGACAAATAGGTGGCTGCAGTAGAATCAGCAGCTCCACTACTTTGGTTGTGATCCCTTATGCTAAATGAGTGCACGGCCAGAGTTGTCTTGGAGCTTCCAATATTCTAAGTCATAAGCAAGGCGCTGTGTATGCAGAAGGTGAAAAGCAACTGGGAGTGTCACAGCCTGTCAGTGTCAAGATTATGTGTCCCAGTGGACTCCAGCATCAGTAAATCCTCCCAGAAGAAGCGTGTGGAAGGCATTAGAGGTCTGGGACTGGGAAGGGATTGCAGACACGAGCAGTCACATGGAAAGCAGCAGAAAAGCAGCGTGACGGAGGGACACAAAGAAAGAGAGCAGGCAGACGTGGTAATTTGGTGTGAAGAGCAGAGGCATTTCAGCTAGGTGCACAAGTGGGGCTTGTTCACCCTTCCTTGCTTAAAGCCTCCGCTGGGGTTTGGCAGTGTGGCAGGAAGATGAGAGTTTGCACAGACTCCTGGGGAAGAGCAACTGTTTGGTGTGAAGGACACTGGAATCTCTGGTGACCTAGAAGAGGAGAGTGCAAGTAGCATTGTACTGACGTGCTCAGCTTGTAATAACAATTCCTTGGAGTCCTGCATCTTTATTGGTTGGATTTTTTTGCCTCTTTCTCCCTATCTCTATACTGTAGATGAACCACAGCTGTTGACAAGGAAAAGATGCAGTTGCTCTCTGGCAGCAAAAAATGGACAAATAAATCATCCTTCCTCCCAGCCCCTTCTGTTACTATTTACTTAATATCAGTGATGCTAAGGTTAAACCCACACAGGCTGCATACATAAATGACGAGGAGTTTGCTCTGGATTACACACTGCCACTCTTGACAGGCAAATTCTCTCTTCTTTCTAATTGCATTCCCCTTGCAGTCAGCTCAGCTTTATGGCAGAACTTTGTTTCAGCAAAGTTCCTCCTGTTTTGTGCCAATGTAACATTCAGAGAGTATGGCTCCAGCAGAAGTTTTGCTACAAGAGTGGTGAGAACCGGACGTTGGATTGATTGTCTGCAGCAGAGCTCCGGAGAGTATTAATTGTCCTCTGTGCAACTGAGGATGGAATTTGCTCCTCGAGATGCTTAGTGATTTTTGTGCCAGAGCACTCCCTCTGCCCCTCCTGGTTCTCCCAGCAGACACAGCTCCCCAAACAAACTGGAGCAGATAGTAAAATGTGGTCCGGAGGGCATGCATATTTCTGTGAATAGATCAGATGTGACCAAGGGCACAATTTTGGTTTGTCATGGGCAGCTCTTCCCTTGGTTTATGCTATAGATGCTTCTGCTCATTAGTGGAGTTACATTCATTTACACTAGCTGACAGTGCAGCCCTGTATTTTAGATGACTTTTGGGATATATATTTTTCCCCTTTTTTGAAGCCTTCTGCCCTCAGGCTCCCATTCTGCCTGGCAAATGAATGTTCCAAAAGGGCATCCAAAGCTAATCTCTGTGTCCTGTGCTGAAGACAAGACTGACTGTGTTCATTCTTACTTGTCACTCATTAAAATATGTCTTCCTGATTAAGTTAGTGGACAAGAACTAGTCACACATGACAATAGAAAACAAAGAGTATAGAGATGCATATTCTGCTCCCCATGACCTTCCCTGCTTCATGATCACATTTTTTAGGGTTTTGTTGTTGTTGTTGTTAAATACCTTCTGACTTGAGAACTTCTTTTCCTTTGGCTGATCCTGCTGACTTCATTGTGAACAGATCAGATGTGAGCAAGGACAGAATTCCAGTCCATCTTGCACGGACAGCACATATTTCTGGTTTGCTGTAGCTGTTTATAGCAGACTTTGCCCACAGAGGACAAGTCTGGATCCAGCACAGGACACACTGTACAGCAGATATGCTGGCGTTGGCCTGCATTGCCTTTATTTGCCTGTTAAGCCTTTGAAATGACACAGCTTTCAAACCATCTAGTCTCCACTCTCCAGCAGGAAGATTGAAACTAGATTATAGGATAACCTCAGATGTCAGCACAATTGCTACCTGTGCTCCATTAGTTCCTCTTGTTTGGAAAAATGCTGGGATTGTTTAGCCTGGAGAAGAGGAGGCTCAGGAAAGACCTTTCTGCTGTCTACAACTACCTGAAGGGTGGTTGTAGCCAGGAGGGGGTTGGTCTCTTCTCCCAGGCAATCAGCACCAGAACAAGAGGACACAGTCTCAAGCTGTGCCAGGGGAAGTTTAGGCTCAAGGTGAGGAGAAAGTTCATCCCAGAGAGAGTTGTTAGCTGCTGGAATGTGCTGCCCAGGGAGGTGGTGGAGTCACCATCCCTGGAGGTGTTCAAGAGGGGGACTGGACGTGGCACTTAGTGCCATGGTTTAGTAGCCATGAGGTGTTGGGTGACAGGTTGGACTTGATGATCTTTGAGGTCTTTTCCAACCTTATTGATTCTGTGATTTGGGATTTGGTAATTTGCTTTTTGCTGCTAGACATTGCTACCTTCTGAGTTCATTAAAAATTACAAGTTTAGGAACTCATGGAAGATTTGCTGTGAAAAAAAACCCAAACAACAAACCAATTAACTTCTTCAGTCCCCTAGTAGAGCTCTATGCCTATGTATGCATCCAAAAGTGTTTACTCAAGGGCTTGAAAAAGCTGTTGAATGAAACATAAACAACTGTCCTGCTACAAGTTTTCCTTTTTCTTGTGCTGACTTCCCTCACCAGTCACTCTGTGTGGGTGTGTGTATATATTTGCCTAATGTGTTAACATTACTTCCACACATTGTTTTAGCCAAGACACTTCTTTTTGTCACTGGGAAGTTCAGGCTGAGTGGAGTGCTGAGGTAAATGCTCAAAGTAATCTCTGGGTAGCATTTATTTTAAAACCAAAAATGTTCCAAACAAATACAGCAACAGCACAACCAAAACAATAAATAAACAAAACAAGGCCAAAAGCCACAAACCCCACACATGTCATGACTAAGACAAGAAATAATGGGCGCAAGCCTGAGCATAGAAGATTTCACCTCAACATGATGAGAAATTTCTTTACAGTGAGGGTGACAGAGCTCTGGAACAGGCTGCCCAGTGAGGTTGTGGAGTCTCCTTCTCTGGACACATTCAAAGCATCTGGATGCATTCCTGTGTGGATCCTGGGTGATCCTGCTTTGGCAGGGGTGTTGGACCCAATGATCTCTGGAGGTCCCTTCCAACCTCTGATGTGCTCTAATGTGGTACTGTGGTACAGGCTTAAGAGCATAGGACAGGCTGAGAGAGTTGGGGTTGTTCAGTTTGGAGAAGAGAAGGCTCTGAGGAGACCTTATTGTGGCTTTCCAATATCTGAAGGGGGCCTACTAGAAAGCTGTTGAGGGACTTTTTCAGGTGTTGAGTAGTGATAAGACTAGGGGGAATGGATCCAAGATAGAAGAGAAGAGATTTAGATTAGACGTTAGCAAGAAGTTCTTCACCAAAAGGGTGGTGAGACACTGGAACAGGTTGCCCAGGGAAGTGGTGGAAGCCTCATCCCTGGATGTTTTTAAGGCCAGGCTGGATGTGGCTCTGAGCAACCTGATCTAGTGGAGGATATCCCTGCCCATGATGATCCTTGGGGTCCCTTCCAACCCTGACAATTGTGTGATTGCTAATGGCAATAGGTAGTCAGCCAATGGAAGCAGGTGCTTTGTCAAAAAGCTTCATGGTCAGTCCATGCTAACCTCATTGGACAGAGCTGGCTGTAGATAATGGTTATAAATTTCCCTTTCTCCTTCACATGGTCTGGAAATATTTGGTTTGTTGTGCATTGCCCACTGCAGTCTGGCATAGCCATGATAAACTCCCCAGACACAGCTTCCTCTTTGGGGGATAACACAGGTTTAACTCAGCAAATTCGATGAGGAGTGTGACTGCTGGCTACTTCCTGATCACCCACAAGTTATCCAACATGCATCTTCTTCTATATCTTTCTGTTGACTCAGGAGGTACAGAAACTGGGATCTGAAGCTAAATGTGGAAACCACTTTAGGTCCATAATTTGTTAAGAGTCAGACCTTTAGTTTGTCTATCCTTGACCAGAAACTAGGAAGCCATAGGTTAGACCAGTCAAGTTCACAAGGTACATTTGTTTTCTACAAGAACACAACTTTCAAAGTGAAATCAGCTTCTCCAGCTTGTAAAATGATTGCCTAGTGTGCCTTCTTCACACGCTTCCCTAGCTGTGCTGTGGTGGTGAGTAGTTAGGATAAGAGAACCCTGACTGGTCTCAACACAATCATGGTACTTTAAAGTTCAGCTTCATGAATGATGTGCACCCAGAAGTCTGGCTTTTTGCATTTACAGAGCTGGGAAGATGCAGTTAACTTCCCTCATCCTCAAAAAAGAACTCCATCCATAACCTTTTAGCTTGACTGCACCTGCGTGTGACATCCCTGGTTTTGATGCAGTGAACTAAAAATAAGCGCCTGATGTTCTTTAATGAGGAAGCTGACCAAGGTGTGCCTGTGGTTTTATTAAATGTGCCATGCAGAAAGGATAAAAGGGACCAGAGAGGAGGAGAGTTTTGCTGGAATCATGGTCCAGTTGTTAGGCCAGTGGGGCATGCTGTATTTTCCATTTCTCACGTTGCCAGTAGGCACATGAGTAATCGTGTGGCAAGGGAAAGAAAGGAAGGCACTGAAAAGAGTGCAGGGGGGGAATGTGTCAGGGTTCAATGAATGCCAAGCTCCGGTCCAGGTGGTTGTTCCCAGCAAAGTGTCCATGTGTCCCTTATCATTTAGAGTTGCTAACACTTGCTGAAGGTGCCAGAAAATCAAAACAGATGCTGACACGTAGTGGGCACAAAATGGGGCTGCAGCGGCGCAGATGGGAGGTTGGGTTTCACGCTTCGGCGTTCGCTAGCGTGGCACGAGGGAGATTGGTTTCAGAGAGGCCGACTGGGCTGCTCTCCAAAGGAGGCGTTCCACGTGGTTTCACATCAAACAATCACTGGAGTGACACATTTGTTGTTTCCACTCGTGTGTAGTGCAGCAATGTGCTGGAGCATTCATCGAGGATTTATTGATCGGGCTGCTTTACTAATGTGCTTTAAGCTGCGGCATTACAAATGCTGGATGGCGCATTACCGTGCGGCGCTGCCTTGGAGAGGCGCACGGCAGCCATCCGTCCTGATCAGTTACTGTCACATACCTTCCCCCAGGCCCAGAAAATAGCTGCTCCTCTGAAGGAGTAGGTGTGTGCCATGGGAGCGAAGCTTAGCACAAAACAGATTGCTTATTTGCCTGTCTATGAATTGTTAAGCCACAGGAGCAAAACAATTTGGTGGCGTGTCGGTGAAGTATGAGAAATCAACCTGGGGCCTCTTCGGGGTGTTTTCATAGTAAATTTGGTAATTGAGCCATGTTCACTAAAGCCTTGCCAGGAGCAGGAAGCCTTGCCAGCTTCTCTCATGATCCAAGAAGAAGTTCTTTATGTGGCAGTGCAAGAAACTTCATGACTGTAACATTGACTTATGGCTGGGAGATGAAAGCAACACGCCACAAGAAACCAGAAAAGCTGTTACAAAATAAGGCAACGAGGCTGGAATTTTTCTATTATTTAATTATATTGGTAACAGAATACATTTCAATCCCAACACACACTTGGACTCTGTGATACTAGCCACTGTGCAACAAACAGAGAGGTGATTGATGCCTCAACCAGGAAAAATGTTTGCAAACTTGCTCCTGGTGTGGTTTTTCTCATGGCAAATGGAATTTCCATAGAGTTAATGACATAGAATTAATTCTGAATTAATATTTGGAAAGCTTCCAAGATTATGCAAAAAAATGTTTGTTCTTCTTGTTGAGAAAATGACCTGACATTTTTTGTTTGGCTATGTGTGACTCAAATGGTAATGTTTTGTTTTACTGACTCTGGCTTAACTTCCTTTGTTTTGAGTCAAGTCAAGAAGCCATTAAGATGCTTCTATTAACACAGCAAGCACCTCCTGGCAGTTACACTTTAGCCTCACATTCTATCCCCTGGGCTGTTTTTGAAATGCAGCACCTGAACCACTTGTCCAGACTTGCTGAACCCATTGCAGGAATCAGTTGTTCTGCACAGCAGTCAGAAGATGCTGTGGCCAGGAACTACAGCTCCCATGAGGCAGTGTGCAGGAGGAGGAGAAGACAACCTGGTGCTGACGTAGCAGGTAGTGAAGCGTTTCAGGTTTTTTGAATACATCCAAAAGGGGCATTGGAAGTGTTTGATTTGACAATGTGAAAACAGATTGTTTTGGTCTGTTAGACAAATATGAGAAGGTGGCAACATTTTAGAGTTGGGATAAAAGAAATGTTGAAATGTCAGAACTTTCCATAAAGTGGAAATTCTGCATTTTGTTCCCTGTGCTCTTTGGTTTGCTCTGGTCTCAAAGTTGTCTCAAGAGCTATGTTAGCCTCTTTTGCATACTTTAGGCATACATCTTGGTAAAGCCACTGGGTTACAGTAATCTGGTTATTTATTTCAAGATACTTTGTACCTTTCTTCCCTGAATTTTTCCATCTTCATTTTTTTAGTTCAATGAACTGACAGGTTTGCTTGTGCTTGCATCAGGAATGACACCCAGCCAGTAGGGAAGTTCTAGAGACATTGAGCCTGAAGGAAGGACTCTGTACTCTGCTTTGGTTAGGCTGCACCTTGAGTACTGTGTCCAGTTCTGGGCCCCTCAGTTTAAGAAGGACATCGAAACACTTGAACGTGTCCAGAGAAGGGCAACAAGGCTGGGGAGAGGCCTTGAACACAAGCCCTATGAGGAGAGGCTGAGGGAGCTGGGATTGTTTAGCCTGGAGAAGAGGAGGCTCAGGGGTGACCTCATTGCCCTCTACAACTACCTGAGGGGTGGTTGTGGCCGGGAAGGGGTTGGTCTCTTCTCCCAGGCAACCAGCACCAGAACAAGGGGACACAGTCTCAAGCTGTGCCAGGGGAGGTTTGGACTTGAGGTGAGGAGGAAGTTCTGCACTGAGCGAGTCATTCGTCATTGGAATGTGCTGCCCAGGGAGGTGGTGGAGTCACCATCCCTGGAGGTGTTCAAGAGGAGATTGGACGTGGCACTCAGTGCCATGGTCTAGTCATGGGGTCTGTGTTGATAGGTTGGACTCGATGATCCTCGAGGTCCTTTCCAACCTAAGTTATACTGTGATACTGTGACTCTGCTAGAATTTCTGATTCAGATGAGGAAGGAGTCCCTAATTTCTGTGTTGCAGGGTTTCCTCTTGATATGTTACTGAACATTTGCATTAATTCTGTTGGATTGACAGCCTGAGTTTGTTCAGAGCCTGGCTTTTGGATTGGCCTAATCTTGAAGTAGATCTCTACTTCATAGAAAGGGGAGTACAATTTATTTGTGCTATGTACATAGGGGAGTGCAATTTGTTTGTGTTATATATGTAGGGGAGTACAATCTGTGTTATGCATGTTAAGAGCCATTGTAATTCTGAGTTTGTCAGCTCTCTTTAGTAAAGGGAGGATAATGTGTCTTTAAGGCACAGAGCAGAGATTAACTATTTCTCATATAAATACCTGGAAATTTGAAAGATTCTGTAGTATTTGAGTGATAACACTGCTGTGATCAAACACTTGTGGTTTTGTGTTTAAACAATCCCCTTTCTTTGTGATCTTGCGCGATGGGTGTGACAGTGAAAAGAGGGATTTGACGGTAAAATCCATCTCTGAAGGGAGGCCTGTCTTCTAAGGCAAGGCTTGTGAGCAGAGCAAGTAGGGGCAGTGATTAGAATCTGCCCACACTTCTTTGATGGGGAGCAGGGTAGTGTTACAGGAGGGGGACACACGAACCACTGCAGCAGTAGATGAGGGGAACCTCACCCTTTCTATCAGCAAAGAAGACAAATGTTTAATTTGTCTCCTGAGAAGTGATTCTTTTTATTTACATGATTGCGAAAGCAACACAGCTACTAAATTCTCTTTTGATGTAAGAAGCCCTTTATAATTGGGGGTTTAGTCTAACAGATTCCTTTTGCCTTCATTACAAAGAACACTGGCTTTAAAAAAGCTTTGCCAGCTCTGCTAACTTAGAGACATCAGTCCTCTGCCATGGATGGAGTCTCTCCTTTTCCTGCCTGTATCTTCTGAGTGTCAGGGTGTAGCTCCAGCACCCCTGTGCACCACAGGCTTGTCTCTTCTCTGCCTCGGGCTGGAGCATGGATGTGGAGGCAAGAGAAATCACTACACTTAGTCATGGCTGAGGGGTTGCATCCTGCCTGCATAGCAGCTTTCGTGAGGCGTCAGCCTGTCTGCTGCTAACGATGACTCCCATCCAAATGGGAGAAGCCAAGCCAAGGTGAAAGTCCTGGCAAGACCAACAAACAGCATCTGCCAGACCTGGCCATAGCTGTATGCTGGAAAAGGAGAGCCTTCACTGCATGGGGAATGGCACTGCTTCAGCAGACGATGGCCAGGATTTGGCTTGGCCCCATCACCCCTGACCTTTGTGGCAGGTGGGAGGACAGGCCAGCATTTGCCTTGGCTGGTCTCATCAAGGTTTATTCCTCATGGAAACAAATCCTGAGTGTTTCATTTCCACAGCTCCCACTGTGCATTGGTGGGGTGCACTGCATGGAATGGCTGGCAGGATCTGACCTGCTAACCATCCCCCAAGGCAGCAAGTGGTGTCATGTCTTGCTGCTCTTGTCACCAGTCTTCCTGGGAAAAGCTTTAGTGAGGTGGCCTGTGTGCCTGATTGCTTTGTGTGCTTGCCTTTTTCTTTTCTTCCCCCACCCACCCCCCAGCAAAGTCTTATTTGTTTTAAAAATGAAATGTGAAAATCCTGGCTTTCTGAGCACCTGTGCTAAGGGGAAATGGTTGTTTTGTTTCTGTCAAATGAAATCATTTATCATATATATATATATATATACACACCTCACTATATCTATCTGTGGCATTAAAAAGTTAGTACTGAGCTTAGACATATTTCACCACCTTGTATTTGCCCTCTATATCAGGGGCAACTCCCTCAGTGGTGACTGGACTTCCTTCATCAGTGTGGGGCAGTACTTAGGAGAGAAGATTCCCTTTTGCACTCTTTTTTTTTTCCAAGGAATTTTGTGAAGATACTTTCTCAACCAAACAAGACCATGCTGAGGCAAGGGTGCAGTTCTGAAGCATGTGTAGGTGCTGTGTGCTGGAACTCCAAGCTACTTGGAACTTTGCATTCTCAAGAGAGACTGGCTATTCTGTGTTGCTGTGGTTGGAAGATGCTGGAGCAGAAAGATCAACATTTGATTGGACTGACAACTGGAGTCCTAAATCTGTGCTGCTGTAAAATACTTATTTACTTTGATTTAACATTTGGCCCTACTCATTAGGACCTCTTTGGCCCAGGTTGAAATCTATATCAGTAAACTTTATATAGGTTCAAGTGGCAGATTTTTTTCCCTTCACTCCTGAAAGACAAAGGTCATAAGAGACATTTTTCTTTGTGATCATAAGCCAGATCCTGATCCACAGCTAAATATCTGGAATTACAAAATGTGTTTAATAGATTTGCTTCAGCCTCAGACCCCTGGCCATGTGAATGAGACCATGAAGGACTCTCCCATCCCATTTAGCACAGATTGCACTGACCCACTGAGTTGAATTACAGGCTCATGAAGGAAAATGTGCTTTCAGAACTGCCTGTGCAAACACACTGGTTCAGCAGGGTGGTTACAGTTTGCTGCCATTTATTGTCAGTGTTTCATCAGTTAAAGCCAAGGACAGAAGCTGATGCCTGGACATCACCCAGTAAAGAAACTGTATCCCTCTGCAGAAGGCACTTGGAATCCTTGGGAGAGCTGCAGTGATAAATATGCATGTATGCACATTTGCCTGTCCTGATACAGTAGATCTCCCAGGCTTTCATCTAACTTTTGCTCTGGAAAATACCTCTGGACATGCAAGGGAAAGGCTATATCCAGTAAAGTCTGCAGCCTCTCTGTTTGCCCCCTGTAGTTCATGCTTAGCTGTGTTGTCACCTCGTAGTTAGAGATGCACTCACTAGCTGCTGGTAGTTAACAGGAATTTCACTGAGAACCATTTAACAGGAGGGTGTCCTTGTGAATGAAATAGTTTGTTAGACACCTACTGCACGCTGAAGAGCGCTGCAGTGCTCTTCACTCTCAATAGCTGTGCTGCAATCACTGTTCTAAGCAGTCAACAGCAATGATGATTATCTCCCAGAGGTACATCACCTTTTTATCAGCACTTTAGGAGAAAAGTGTTACCCTGCAATGGTACTTTAATGGTAGAATGCTAATGTATCACTCTGTGATTATACCCGAAGACAACAAGGATAGAAAAGTAAGAGAGAATTAGTGGCTCACCTCCACAGAAAAGAACAGAGCATAAGCACTTTAGAATGCTCAAAGCTCTCCCACCACAGGTACATTTCTGCATGAAAAATCTTAGCACATTGAATCCTAGTGGCCAGAATATAGATGGAGACATGGAGAGTTCAGCACACTGCACCCCAGGCTGTGCCAAAGGGCAGAGAGGGAGACTCAGAGCTGTCAGAGCTGCTCCAGTTCTACCTGGTTAGAATACATGAGTGATCTTTAAAAAAACCCAACCCAGAACACAAGCAAGTGATCTGGTTTTGGTGTTTCCTTCTAGGAAATGCATAGCCTATGGTAGTTCTTTCATTCTCACTCTTCTGTAAGCCCATCACAAGACCATTACCTGCATCAGTTGTATTCTGGTCTCTGAAGCCCAGCTCTTGGTATGTTCAGTCTGCAGAAGAGAAGGCTCCCAGGTGACCTAATTGTGGCCTTCCAGTATCTGAAGGGGGCCTACAGGAAGGCTGGGGAAGGACTTCTCAGGATCTCAGGTAGTGATAGGACTAGGGGGAATGGAATGAAGCTGGAGGTGGGGAGATTCAGGCTGGATGTGGGGAGGAGGTTCTTCACCATGAGAGTGGTGAAATCCTGGAATGGGTTGTCCAGGGAGGTGGTCGAGGCCCCGTCCCTGGGGGTGTTTAAGCCCAGGCTGGATGAGGCTCTGGCCAGCCTGATCTAGTGTGGGGTGTCCCTGCCCATGGCAGGGGGGTTGGAACTAGATGATCCTTGTGGTCCCTTCCAACCCTGAATGAAACTATGAAACTATGTTTTGACTAGCTGTGCTGGTGCAGCTGCACTGATTCACAACAGCAACACAATCAAGTAACTTTTTCTAGTAACACATTCATAAAACATTTCTATCATCTGCTTTCTCCAGCCCTGGCAGGGTGGAGGCCACACAGGCAGATTAGATCTCTGCAAAGCCTGGACCCTTCCTGTTTCAAGAATGCCTAAATTTTGATGTCCCTCACTACAATTTTTTCTCTACCCTCAAGTCCATAATCTCAAGCAAAGCTTTTCAGACAGACAGTTGGTAGCAATTTCTAATCTGCTGCACCACCATCTGCTGCTTTGCTTCAATGCTGAGTGAGTCTGGGGGCCCAGCTATAATATGCCCTTGCTGGTACTTAACATTTGCTAGGAGGAACAGTTTACTGTTTTGCATTTTCCACTCTGTTTCTTCGCCTTCTTGGCTCCATTCCTTTGTCTTGTTTTTGCATTATTGGGCATGGTGTCTGGTTTCTAGTGGAGTATTAATAATGTAGGAAAAATGAATGCAGTTGCAAAAATACCACACAAAGGACTCGTATGTCGCTTTCATTGCTTAATCCGCTTGCTGGGAATAATTGAATGGGATTCCTTTTGTTTTGTAGCTGCTTGTTTTGCTGGGTAGAAATCCCTTCCTCTCATGCCTGACCCTGCAAGTACTGATGGGCAGACAAGCTTGAGAGAAATGAGAACTGAAGCCAGCCCTTTGAAACTAAGCTTGCTCTGGAGAGTCAGAAATGCATGGTTGAAGGTACTAATACCTGTCACTTCTCGTGTCCTAGGAGCTTTGCAGACATAGCAAGGGCTCACTTAGTCTGTGGTGTGAACTCTGCTGCAAGTTGGTAATGAGCAGCTCCATGTTACTTATTCAAAAGCCTGGAGAGGGCCAGGAATCAGGGGACTCTGACACTGGGACAAGGAGACCCACTCGTGAGAGCGCCATAATTCAGTGGAACAGTAGTGGGAAATCACCCTCCTGTAGATCTCTTCTGTCAAAAATGTGTTTTCCTGATTCTGTATAGCTGTTACAGTTCAATTTAAAGCCTTGTTGGTCCAAATGTGTGGCATCACTCTTGTTTTAGATAAATGTGGTGGTTGAAGGTGGGCTGAAAGCCGCACTGCCCCTGTTTGCACCAATAGGTTTCAGTTTCTCTCTCCTCTAGTACACAGCAATGTGAGGTCTCTTTGCAAAGCTCTGATCATACCTGTGCTCCTCCTTGTCATGTCCTCAACTGCTTGTGTGTGTTTTGAATCTCTTGAGAGCCCAGGCAGAAGTAGAGAGACAGGAAAGCAGAGAAGGAGCAAGAGCTGCTGGGAATCCTGCAGGGGAAAATGAGTCTGGGAGTTCTCAGGCTCTGTGGGCTGGTGACCTACCCAAACCTCTGGGTATCTACAGAAGAGCCTGTTAGGAAACTGCAGTTACTGTTGTGGTGATGTTCTGTAATAGAACAGGCAATGCTGCATCTGTGATGCCTGAGAGACATGCTCCAGGTCTTATTTGATCTGCTCATTGATGTAACCTTCTCCATTGTGAACATTTGGCCTTAATTAATTAACATCTGCTCATTTAATCCACACAGATGTTTCCCCCCCCTTTTTGAACTAAAATAACTGGATGTGAAATCTACTGAGATGTGGATTCAGACTCCAGTATTTCCTTATAATGGGATCATGAGAGAAGCCTGTGTCCCAGAGCTCTGTGTTGGGATATGTTTGGGAGTTCTTCCTTCTCCTTTGCCTTCTAGTCAAGTTCAGTAATGAAATACTGTCTTGCAAGCAAGTTGACATTTGCCTTTTCCCTCAGCTCAGGTGCAGAGCATAAGTATCATCCATCCCTGCAGGAAGGCCAGAAAGGCATGTTTGTCTGCTGTCTACCCCTCTGTATTTGTTAAATATGACTGCATGTTGATGTGAATGATGCAGAGGGACTGGTGTGGCCTCACTTGCTGGGAGCAGAAGGTTGTTTTGCCACACGAACAGCAGCGGCGAGATGATAGATGCTGCAAACAGCCAAAGGGTCCATTCATGCAAAAGTATGCTGACATATCAGGGAGGCTGTACAAAGTGCCACCAAAATGTTGACAGGATGAAGACTGGGCCTTAAAGAACGATATTTAAAGCTGTAAACCTTATCAACAGGAAGACTGAGAGGTGAGCTAATTGCAGTGTGTACAGTACTGCATGGTGGAAGATACAGGACATTAACCAGCTTGTTGAATTTAACAAAAGAGAGGCATGAGATGAGATGAAAGCTAAAAGGTGAGTCTGGACAAAAGCAAGGTAGAAACTAGCCAGGCAGTGGAGGTAGAACCCCCCTGGGACAAACTGCTGAGGCAAGGGATGGATTTTCTGTCTTTTGATGACTTCAGCTAAATTCTGGAAGATTTCCTGGAAAATGTTTTTGCCAAATACAGCAGCACTGACTCGCTGGAAGTTCAGATTAGAGGCTCACACAGTCTCTCCTTGCTTTAAAGTCTGTACATCTTCTTGTCCCACAGCAGTGTAAGATAGAGGACATTGCTCTGAGGTGAGGCTTGGCAAACCAGGCACATTTCCAGCTCTGGTACTGGTATATTTTACAGACTTGGGGAAATGAAGTTTGAATGTTCATCCAAAAAAATCATCCAAGATTTAATACCCCTACAGTGTTTGGAAGGTTAGAGACTCAAACAAATGGCCTGGTGTCATTGTTGTTTTGCAGAAGTGAGAAATGCAAAGGCCTCCTGAAATCAGGATAAATAATTTGGATTGTTATAAGGATAAATGAAATTTGGATGCTCAGCGATTTGGTATTCAATGAGATAACATAGCTTCCTTTTCCTGTATGGAACTGGCAATACCTGAGCTCGTCCAAGGCTTTGTGAGGTAATAAATAGTAAAAGCCATTTTGGAGGCAAGCTGATAACTCTTCCCTGCAGTGAGCTGTTGTACAGGACTCGGCACAGGCGGTGGCAGCTTCGCTAGGCAGCCATGCGGCATTCCTGGCAGTGATGGATGTGTGTGGAGAGAGAGCGAGCAGGAGGTGATTGTTCCACTGACAGAAGAGATACAGACAGATGCACAGAAGCATTCTGGAACGAAAATGGGGCTGCATCCACTGAAACAACAGATGTTGCCCTGTGAAAGTATTTCTTCCATTATAGCTCCAATGTCATCTCCCACTTATCTCTTAGAAGTGCAGAAGGAGCTCATTTCAAGGGTACCTATTCTTGCCAGTGGCATTCCTCCTGCCTCAAAAAAAAAAAAAAAAAAAGGAATGGGTTTTTAACAGGCATCGTGGTGGGGGGACCATTTGTCTGCGATTAGGCCCAAGAAAGGAAAGAAACTTTTGTGTGAGTGAAAGGGAAGCTTGTAGCTCATTAAGCGGTGCAGGGATTAGCCTTGTCGAGGGCTCTGTTCTGAGAAAGTGCTGGAGAGGGCCTGGGGAGGGGAGCGCTCTCTGTAAGAACTTTCTTCCTTTTCTCTTCTATTCTGCAGGTCTTTAATGGCTTCCCTGTGGTGGGGCACGGTGTAAGTAGGGGATCCTGGTCTTATTAGCGAGCTTTTGGGCCCCCACATCCCTCCTGCCCAGCATCTCTTTATCATTCTGCCAGTTCATTATGGGCCCTGGCCAAGACTTTTTCGGCTTGGGACTAAACTAAAGAGAGAGAATGAAAAGGGGGTGGTGGGGGGAGGGAAGAGGATGCAAAGCAATTAATTTGGAAGCATTCAGGCCTGAAAATGTAGGCCACTCCAGAAGAAATAGACCCTCCAAAGAAAAAGGAAAATACAAACCTTTAACAATGTTTTCTTTCAAGGTTTTGGCTACTGTTGCATAAAACTCTCCAGAGCTTTGATTTTTTTCCAGTTCTAATCTGCCCGCACCAAGGAGTTTCTGCATAGAAATCTTTCCCCTTCATTATGAGCTTGCAGATTTCTCCTTGATTCCCAAATGTTTCTGCTGTGGAGGCAGAGAGGCTTTCTTTTGGGGTTGTTTTGGTTTGGGTTTCTTTCAGGTATCAGTAGTCTTGTGGAGCCAAAATGTGAAGTTTGTGTGCAGGTGAACTCCCTCTCTGTCCTTGCCAGAAACCTCTGTTGAGCATGGGGCATTATAACAGGCCAGTCAAGGCTCCAGGCTTTGCCTCCTGCTGTTCCTGTGGAACATTCCTTTTGCAACCAAAATAGTTCTTGTTCTTTCAGAGGAGTACAATCAAAAGCAGAATTACTGCAGGTTTAGCTGGCACAGAGCTGTCTAGGGAGCCTGCTTATCTTGTTCTAATGCCTGGAAATTCTGGAAAAGGTATCGTGGCATAAATTAGGTTTTAGACATCAATTCTGGAGTGCAAATCCCTCCTTCCAGGGATCTGAGCTCTCCATTCATTCCTCATCTGGACTGAGATCTTGGGAATAAGGATATTGCCATGAGGCTGATGGCAAAAGAGTTACTCCGGAACCAACTCCAAGCAGAGATGCTCTGTGAGCTATTTCCTCTGGAGCAGTGGGAGTTTTGGTGGGCTAGGAGGTCCGGTCTCACTGCCTCACCATGCCAGCCTGCATTCATACAGGCATCCTAATCATTTAGCTTGATGAAAGAGCCACAAATGACTAATATAAAAACCACCTCCAATGAGGAGCAAAAAATCTCAAGTTTCAAAGTTCCAGTTGTTTGCTCTCACCTGTGTGTACTCTGGTGATTTCCTGGGCAGCAAAGGCACAATAGGGTGCACAGCCCTGTGGCCAAGGGGACCTGCAGCTGGCCATTGGTCACTTTAGGCATTTTTCAGAAATATTTGGGTAGATGGAGGTGGGTTAAAGATGAGGGAGTCTGTCTGAGATGAGACCATCTGCACCTCCTGAAAAACCAGCCATGTGTTTCTCTGGGCTTGTGTTTCTGTGCTAACTGCATTCACCACATCATTGGCATACTCAGCATATGCTGCCTTTCCACTCGAGTTGAGCCACAGCTGAACAACTTGTCTGTCAGTTTGACTGCAGACATCTGAGCTCCTTTTCTGCTCTCTTGTCTTCTGCTTTTGGGTGCCAGTGTGTTTGCTGTAATCTGTTTGGCTTCCTCAAAATACATCTGCCCAGCTGCCTGTGGTCTTACAGGGAGTAGAACAGTGTCTACAAAGCAGTGCAGGAGCTCTCTGGGAGAAATCACAACTCAGGTGTTTCTTCTAGACAAGTCCCACAGTAACATGCTGCCATTTGATTGCTGACAAATGTAAAGAGGTTGAATCGAGAAGGGATGCAGACACAGGGTGGGGAAGGGCATCCACACTGCGTTGGCATGGCTTAAATCTGTGGAATGGGATGAATCTGCAATGGTCATGAGACCCTTAGATTGCCAATAGGAAAAAGTCTGGAAAGGTTGGTACGTCAGCTACATGGCTGGCATCTTGTTCTGTCAAACACAAGCAGCTTTGAGTCACACCTGGAAGGCTGCAGATAAACTCACTTGCCTTAAGAGACTGAGAGGAACTGATTTTGCTGCTTCGTGCTGCCTTCTGTGCTCTGCCAGGGCTTCTCCTGGCCCACTCTGAGCACCCCTGGGGCCCAGCATCATTCAGAAATGTCCTTTCCAGTACTGTTAAGGGCAGCAACAGTGATTATCTTTGCAGTGACTTGTGGTTAGCAATACAGGTGCCACATCCTTTGCGTGAGCATTTGTTTAGCAGCAGAGTCACCTGTTTCTGAGGGCAAGATTTGGGCACAAACCAAATACATTATCAGGAATGCTGTCTTCACTGCTTCTCTTTATTTCCCTTTTCACTTCCTTTTTGGCCAAGGTTAATTCAGAGCCCTTGTGGGTTCCTACTAGAACGACTGGAGTGTGTTTCTCTACACGTTCCAAACTGTTTTCCAGCAAGGACTGCCAGTATGAGGCACCATAAACACCAGCACGAGGCTCATACTGGAAGTCAGAGCTGCTGATTGCCAGTATCTTACCTCAGGGTGAGCCATAAAACAAGGGGTGGTGGGTAAATTGAGAATAAAATTGTGGCTGGTAGAGCTGCAGGCAACATCTGCTTTTCCCATCAGTGCAAAGGCAGAACAGTTACCCTTTTTATTTTCATCCATTTGACTCTCAAGCATGTGACGTTCCACTGAATAAGAGGTGGTCAGTGAAATGGATGTTTTGGCAAATTGCTTTCCTCCTGAAGTCTGATCTTGATGGAGTGAAGCTGAGCTGTGCCCTGAATCTGAGCCCATATCCCCTCCTGGCCTGTCTCTCCTGTGTCGTTCTCTGTTGCATGTTTTGATTTGTAGCCTGTAGGGAGATAAGTTGGGGTTTAATTATGGATGGAGTTCATCAGCTAGACCAAAAAACAGCTCAGGTTTTAGCACAGAAGTCACACTGCATTTTTTTTCAGTGATTACAACCCAAATCCTCCCATTTCTCTCCTTCCCACCCTTAGGTGTATTCATTGGTGCTTCCGGGCTTTGGTCTGGTCCAAAAGCAAAGCTGCGGAGCAGTAATAAATATCAAGGTTAATGCACCATAATCTTGAGTCAAGTGACTTGTAAAAGTCCTTGCTTTAGTTTCTTTTAGTTCACACACATAAGGCTCAGAACTTTTTCCAGCAAGAGTTGTTATTGCAACATGCTCTGATTATGACAGCTTTTATTGTTAGAAGTGTTGAGAATCTCTTTGGATACTAATTTTGGGTTGTCTGCTTAAGTATGCTAGAGCTTTGTAATTGCAATTATTGCACACATAGTTTTACTGTAATGCTGCTCTTATTTCATGCCATGGGTTATTTTTTTTTTTTGAGTGAAACTCAAACATATAAGCCATTTGTTTGCTGATGTATATATTGAAAAAGCTTGGAAGCAGGAATCTAAGAATAAAATAGAATAGACTTAACCAGGTTGGAAGAGAGCTTTGAGATCATCAAGTCCAACCTATCAGCCAACTCCATCTAATCAACTAAACCATGGCACCAAGCACCCCATCCAGTCTCTTCCTAAACACCTCCAGTGGGGGTGACTCCACCACCTCCCTGGGCAGACCATTCCAATGGTCAATCTCTCTTTTCATGAAGAACTTCTTCCTAACATCCAGCCTAAACCTCCCCTGGTGCAGCTTGAGACTGTGTCCTTGTGTTCTCGGTCAGAACTCAGTGTTTATCAAGTGAATTTATATTCACCTAAGGCATCATTTACCCATGGTAGTTATTTGGTATCATTTCACATAGATCATAGAATGAACAAGGTTGGAAAAGGCCTCAAAGATCATCAAGTCCAACATGTCACCCAAGACCTCATGCCTACTAGACCATGGCACCAAGTGCCATGTCCAGTCCCCTCTTGAGATACTCAGACTGGGTCCATACATATTTGTCAGAATTTTATACAAACCATAAAGAAGCAGTTAAAGTGTTGAAGCTGACCCTCTGAAGAGGGGAGATGCTTTGCTCCATCCTTTTTCTGATCATCTGCCCCGTTCTGTTTTGGGTAGATCTTCTCCATGCATCTGAGCTGCTGAGCCACGGATCGGGGCAAACCACCTTGCCTGGTTTCTGACTCTTTATTACCGAGAAGATAACTTCTATTTGTTATTTCAAATTACCCAGTTGCTCTTTTCCTGTTGGGTTTTTTTTTCCCTTCACTAAAATCTATATTCACAAAGCTGGTTGTCACACTTTAGAGTCCAGTGAAGGAACACATCAACATGCCTGTGATTATGTGACTGCTCCACAGCGGAGAAACGGGTTATGAGTTTGTGTCCAAGTGAGAATGACAAGGGCTGAAGTGCATGGAAACACTTTAATCTAGTATGTTAATGGTTCTTTTCCTGTCTTGGGAATGCCCATTCTCTGCTTGAGAAAAGAAAGAAAATGGGGGGGAAAACAAAGGAAAAAAAAAGAAAAGTTATGAATACTTTGTAATTGAAAAGTCATCTCTGGTTGTAGATCTTAGAGCAGAAATTAACCCTGGCAGCTGCTACTGGAAGGTTTTTCTCAGTGCTATTATCCAGAATGGCTGCCATGAGGAGCTGGGTTGGATGGTTTGGTGGGTAGGGTGTGACCTGGTGGAGGTAGCACAGCATGGTAGGGGGGACACAGCAGTGGTAAACTCCTGAGGTGGCTGGTGGCCCTGATGCCTGTGGGGAGGGCCAGAGTTGGTGGGTGAAGGAAGGGAGCAAGGCAGTTCATGACAGAAGGAAGAGAGGGGAAGGTCCAGGTGAACCAGGAGCTGGCTCTGGGGCTGTGAGCAATGAGGACACCAAGGTTTCCAGGGGAAAAGGGATATAAGTGGGGGTGTTTAGGAGGAGACTTGATGGGGTGCTTGGTGCCATGGTTTAGTTGATTAGATGGTGTTGGATGATGGGTTGGATGCGATGATCTCGAAGGTCTCTTCCAACCTGGTTTATTCTAAGTATTCTGGAAAATGCTGTTGTTTTTTTTCCCTGGTAGGCTGCTACCAGGACCAGTTGTGTGTTGTTGCCTGAAGTCTATTGCTTCCATTGGTTTTGAACTTTACACCAGACATAGTCTATCATGGAAAATAATCACTTGTCTTGTGACAAAATAAACCCTTCCCTTGCTTTTTTTTTTTCTTTTGAGGCACCTCATTATCAGCTTTGGAAGGAAGTTGAATTTATAAAAAGATAAGTCATGTAAATAAGCTAGAAGAAAACTAATGAAAGTCCTTTGTCTTCTTTGGCAAGCACGGCTCCATTAAACTGTGATTCTCCTTTGAAGCTTCAATTACCTGCCTTACCAGAGCTGGAAGAGGGGAGGGATGGCTGATACTTTTGCACAATGTGCATGTGTGCATGGAAGGGGAAGTTATTACCTTTTTGTTTTTGTTGCAGGGGATGAAGTCTGAGCACATTTACAGATTGCAGTTTTATTGTTTTGGCCAGGTGCTTAAAATCACAGGATTAAAGTTGTCCCTGATGTGTCTCCACCAGAATCAAGCGGAGGAGCAAGGGCCAACGAACTCTGTTTCTTGAATAACTCCACTGCAGCAGCACCAGAGGTGCATGGGCTCAGTTCCCTTTCTCCCATGGCCATAGGTGCACATTGGTGCGACTCACACTTGCATCCAGTCATGCCCACCTGTATTTGAGTACTGTGTCCAGTTCTGGGCCCCTCAGTTTAAGAAGGACATCGAAACACTTGAATGTGTCCAGAGAAGGGCAACAAGGCTGGGGAGAGGCCTTGAACACAAGCCCTATGAGGAGAGGCTGAGGGAGCTGGGATTGTTTAGCCTGGAGAAGAGGAGGCTCAGGGGTGACCTCATTGCCCTCTACAACTACCTGAGGGGTGGTTGTGGCCGGGAAGGGGTTGGTCTCTTCTCCCAGGCTCCCAGCACCAGAACAAGGGGACACAGTCTCAAGCTGCGCCAGGGGAGGTTTAGACTCGAGGTGAGGAGGAAGTTCTTCACCGAGCGAGTCATTCGTCATTGGAATGTGCTGCCCAGGGAGGTGGTGGAGTCACCGTCCCTGGAGGCATTCAAGGGGAGATTGGATGTGGCACTTGGTGCCATGGTCTAGTCATGGGGTCTGTGTTGATAGGTTGGACTCAATGATCCTCGAGGTCCTTTCCAACTTAAGTTACACTGTGATACTGTGATTTGGGTCTCCAAATGCTGCTTGTGTTGTGTGCATGTCAGAAATGCCTCACACTGCCGCCACACTGGCAGCAATGTGTTGCATGGGGTCATCTGGTGGTGTTCTTTGCCACCATGTTTATGTCAGTTCCTCCCAATTCAATGTAAATGTCAAGTTCCTCTTGCTGGTTTTTGGGTATGCCTCCAGTATAGTGGAGTGTAATGCCTCAGTGTAATGGAGTGATGACAGATGCAATTAGACTAGATATCATGGAGAGCAGCACCCAGCTAGCAATGGTGGCATGAAAATTTGCATGTCTTATCATACTCTTAGGCAGAGTAAATCAGAATAACAGGGAAATCCTGAGCATTTGAGTGAAATCACCCTGGCTACGCTCTGTGGTGCTGCAACTAAATTGCTGCTGGCTGGAGAGCTTCCTCTAGACTCAAGAGGACTGGGAATTACCACAGAAAGGCATGAGACTTGCAAGTAAGACCTGTCTGCCATTCCCAAATGATGGAGCCACACACTTCCTTACTCTTCAGCCAAAGATTCAGCTGATGCACCAGTGAGCTGTGTTCATGCAGCTTGCCATGGATTTCGTACAAATGTTTTTAATCCTTCTAAGAACCCCCCATCATTCTGGGTTGTATAAACAGCCTAAAAAATGAGGGCTAAAAACATGGATTTGCTGTTCTCCATTGGAATGCTACTCTGGTGTAACTGAGAGGAGAATTTGACCTGCTGTATCCGTTTTTGCAGAGTTCAAACCGTAATTCCAGGCCAGATTCTAATCTGTGCCTCTCACTCATATTTCACTGAAGCTCTCAAAAAAATACACATGCTGTGGCCTGCGGGGCAGTGTTGCAGGCAGGGAGTGACTATTATCTGGCATGAAGGGTCTTCTGGAAATAAATAAATAATAATGGTGATCAAATTGCTGAAGTGAACAACTGAGGGGTGCTTTAAGTCTTTAATTTGTTTTCCTTTGCTTGGAAAAGCAGGCCACGTTTGCCTTGAGAGCAGGAGGTGGTTATTGATAGTGCTACTTAAGTGAGCAAAGTAAAATGCTTGCAATGACAGTTATCAGAGGTTAGGTCCCTGGAGATAAAGAGCTTTTGTGTGCATGTGCACTCCAAACCAGAGCTTTCTGTGGGTCTCCATAATGTATACAACAATATGCTTCCCTTCTGAACTTTTTTGGGACGTGGTATGGAAAGACTGTAGCAGTCTTCATGAAGTCAAATCCCAGATGGGTATTGGTTTCAAAGGGAACGATGACTAGCCAGTATGTTAAATATTTTAATTCAGTAAAGCCTCCTGTTCTCCTTGATGTTTGCTAAAGTTACGTTCAGCAGCTGTAGAGGAGAATGTGCACAAGAAACTGAAGGAGAATCCTGTGTCCTCTCCTCTTGCCTAACCAATAAATTTTAGCACTGAGTAGGCAGGCACAAGCCCTTCTCACCTTGGCCCATGGGATTGGGAGACAAGTAGTGAGGGATTTAGATGGAAGCGGAGCCATGAGCAGCGGGACCAGGTTCTGCTGGTCCTCTGAAATGTCACGTTAAAGACTATTAACATAGTAAAGGCTTTTGAAGGCTGCTGACCTGTTTGTAGGATAATCCTCCTGCTTTTCTCCTGGAGCACTCTGCATGTTGTGCTGAAAGACACTTGTGCAGATGAAGCCCACCATGCCTATGGCTCTGGAGAGGAAAATTGCAATGGGTGCCTTAATGGCATGGAGCTGCAGTTAATTACTGGTTGTGCTCTCAGCCTGATGCAGGCAGTTGGGTCTCACCTGCCTCTTTTTTAGGTAGGTTTGCATTTTCCTGGGCTCTAGGGACTGTGCAGAGCTTCTTCAGAAATAAGAAATTATTAATAGTAGAGGCAAGGGGCTTGGGGGTGAAGGTTTGTCTCAAACTTCTTCACATTGCCAGTACTTTCCCAGTGTCAGAGAATAATTGTTTCTGCAATATTACTTGTTGGCAAACTAATTTTGGAGAAAGGGACTGCTTTTGCAGTCAGCCTTTTCTCCAGAGCAGCTGCATTGTCTATTGGCTTCTGTAGCATTTGTCTAATCTTACCTTGCTTGAACTGTGAATCACTCCTTAGATCTGTTAGATTAACCCAGCAGATTTTAAGCAAGTCTTGATACGTAGCTAACTTGTCATTGATGCCTCACTTCTCTGACTTGGCTTTGGCCTGTCCTGCCTGGCTAGACTGGAGTGAAGGAGGCAGGTAACTACTTCTCATGCTGAATATGCAACAGTTGAGGCATACTCAACTGTTGTCTTGCTATTTGTGAGTCTGGTTTACCTGCTGGAAACATTCTCAGCTGAGACTTTGCACTACAGGTGTCTCTGCTTGTATGTTCTGTAAGTTATGAGGCATTCAGCTGATTTTTCCAAGAGCATCTCCTTTGCTTTTCTGAAGGTGAAACTCAGCTGTGTCATTGTGCACTACACTGTGACTGGTTAAATCACTTTCTTCTTAACAAGGTTTTTTTTCCCCCCCCATCATTTGATCAGCTTGTTTCTTTTCATTGTCACTCATTGCCAGCTATGTTTTCCTTGCTTAGAAGCAGTAATGTAAGACATAAAAGCCAGCTTTCCCCACCCTCTTGGGCTATGCTTGTCAACTGTGTACACTCATAGCTGCTGCCATTTTAATAACTAGTTCCTGCTCTTAGATCTTGAGGATGTATGATTAAAAAACACAACAGCTGAGCCCCATGGTGAAATGCAGTGAGCTGGAAAAGCCAACCCTTCAGCTTCTCTTCCATCTTAGGGAAATGACAAAGGTGGAATGTGCTACCCTGGTTGTCTGGTCCTCTCCTTGTCTGGAGTAAGGCTGTCTAGACAATTGAATTCTCACCTTTCTGAGACTAGTTGATGCCTGCTCAGTTCCAATCAAACAGCATTTTACCTATTCCCACTGGAACCTTGCCTCCTTGTCTCTGTTGCAGTGTTGTCATCCTTTTATCAGGTGAATTGTCCATGCTGGAGTGGCTTCATACTGTTCACCATTCCTACAGGGGATATTTGTTGCTGAAGGCAAAGCACTTGTCATTTTCTCAGCTCTGGCAGTCAGGAGGATTGGATAGGTTCCTGAGAAACAGGCTTTGTGGCCATGGCAAAGATGGGCGACTTGTTTTAAGAAATCACAAGTGCAGAGAAGCGCTCAGGACCAGGTGGTGTTTGTCCTACATGGGGTAGTCCCTTTCCCACTTGCGTGTGGAAATGCACTTGGGTGCTCTCTGGTTTGGTAGATGATGTTGGAAGCTTGTCTTTAGGTTAGAAGACAGAAGCCCAAACCCGTGTCTGCCTGTATACCGTGTGCAGAGAAGCAATAACATGTTTTGAAAACCTATCTCCCTTGGAAAGTAATAAGTGTTCCCTAAGAATAAGATCTGGCACAAATTGGTAATGGGGCCTACTGCTAGTTCAGATCAAACACCCCCAAGGTGCAAATCAACCCAAGTATCAAGCAACTCACACAAACAACCAACATATTGTATGTTATCCCAAGGCAACGTGGTACTAAACAGATGGTTTTGTATCTTCCACAGCACTCTCTGCACTGGTGCTGCTAACTGGGTATTTCACCTTCACCCTCCAGTAATACTCCTGTGCAGCAAAGGTGTGACTTAGGTTTGATTTCAGGAAGAAACTTTGAAGAGTGAAGAGGGTAACTTTATCCAGGTGTTTTTTCCCAAGTGACTTGTATTGTTCCTCTTACTGGGACCTTCAGCAGCTTGTGCTTTCCCTCCCTTTTTATGCAGTATCTCTGTGTGTTTTCTTTTTCTGTGCTATTGCTTCAATCTTGTTGATAAAGTCCATTAATATGATGGAGAACACTTCAGCCCTTCAGGGAGATGCCACTGGAGAACAATGTAAAGTTGTTGGGTCTTCCAGTGTTGTTCACATTAATGCCCTTTATCCATTGTACTTTGAAGCCAATGAAACATTTTAATTGACTTTAATGTGCTTTGATCAAGATTGTGATTGTTGTATGAGGTTGTTCTTGTGCTGTAGGGGTTGTTAAAAGGAGTTTGCACTTAGCCTTTCCTCTGAAGGAATACCAGTGCTGCTCTTAGCTGTTACTAACCCTTTGTAGTAGGGTCCTGTTGCACAACTTGTGGACAGTTGAGCAACCCTTGCCCACAGAATCTGTAATCTTACAAAGAGCAGAAAAGGCAGAATTAATGTTACCACAGGCAAAAATCTGAGGCAGTAAGAGGTATAAATAACTTGCTTTCTTTTCCTGAGAGGCACTGGGCAGAGCTGAGCAGAGAAGCTCCTCTGTGCCTTATACCTGTGCCTTATCCTTCCACCAGTCGTTACTCCTGAGCACAGCAGCTACCTCCATTTCAGACCAGTGGAAACAGTGCATGTATCTGAAAGTACTTCTCTGAGTCGGGACTTTCCTGTAGGAATCAATTTGCCCATTGCTATGGAGCAGCCACAGAGAAGCTGTTTAACAGCACAAGTGCCACATTGTGTATGAGATTAGGACAGGAAATATGGGATTGCAAGTTGAAACTGCGTGGTAAATTTAAGTGAGTTATACACACTGACTAGAACAACATGCCTGTCTCTCTGCATCTATGCTGGTACCAGAGAGGCCCACAGTTTGCCTGTATCTATCCTCATATTACTCCCAGTTGGTGGGAAACTCTTGCTCCCCATTTCACAGATGAGGTCCTGGGCCATCAGCAGGGGAGGTCACCTCCCTGGTGGTGGAGGAGGGCATGGAGCCTGGCTAGTGCCATGCTGTCTGCTCTGCTTTTCACCTCTGAAGGTGAGGAAGAGGAAAGGGGCTTTGACAGCTTTCAGGTAACAGTCTCCTGCACAAGAGTCCTGTGGTGTTCACCTAGGGAGCTTCATTGGCTCTACATTAGCTTTTTAAAAAACAAAGAAATAATCACTAGCTAAAAATATTTTTGCACTTTTTAATGCTTTTCCTTTTTTTTTAAAGGTTAATAGAGGAAAAAAATCTGCCATCAGAGGTCATTTTTTTTTCTCTTTTGATAAGATTATCCCATTGTTTGTAAAGCAGAAAACAGCACCATTTTTCCATCAGGGAAGCAAAACCACAATTGCTGTAATGAATAATGGGTAATTAACCCTTCTTGTCTGGAGGAGATAACACATAAGACCCACTGCACTACTTTCCCTGTGAAATAAAGTAGCAGCAGTATGAATCCAAGCCAAACATTGAAGCTTTACAATCAGCTTTATTATTATTGCAGTGGTAGTGTTTTTATAGTCAGAACAGAAGGCTTTTGAAATTAAGGTGATATTTAATCTTCTTAAGACTGCTGGGCACCAACTAACCACTTATGCTACAGAAAGGAGATAGAATTAATGCCACACCTCAGTTTCTGGATAGTTTCCAATGCACTTTTCATTTGGAATATCTGATCACTGGAGTAACTTGTAGCTTAGAAACAAAATAGAAGCAATTTTCTGCTTCATTTCAAACATAATCCAAAATTCTGCCAACTTCAGCCTGGCAATGCAAGGGAAAGGTTTCCCTATGAGGCTTTGTGATTGAACATAATATTATGAAGTCTGCTTTGCACCTCTGGGATGTTGACTGACAATGTGGTTACATTAACTCTTCCTTGTGAAGGGGCAATGTGGAGCATCACCTGGATAGCTTCCCTGGAGAGCCATCCTAGCAGCAGGTCAGGCAGTGGACCTTGGCCAGGCTGTCCTTAGGGATCAATGAACTTTATGTAAGTTGGGACAGTGTGGGCAGGTTGAATTCAGGCAGTGGAAGTCTGCTTGCTGAGCTGAACAGACTGGGTTGTACAGGAGGGCCAGCTGTCTCTGCTATGAGAAGGTCTTGTGAAAGAGACTTTTGCAGTTTGAAATGCTGACAAGTTGCTACCTCAGCCAGAAGTCAAATGAAGAAACATATATATGGAAGCTAATATAGTTTTCCAAGGGTATAATTTTTGAGTGCTCAGAGAGCAAAGCCGGGACAGTTCAAACCTGTTTCCTGCTGTGTTATCTCAAAAGAGACTTGCCAAATCACCTTGACTTGCCTGCCCCTACATGGGACTCCAAGGGAGTATATGGCAGTAGTCAGTTGGGGCTGTTGCTGCTGCAGGTTTCAGGGCATATTGGTAGTGGGGTCTCTAGCTCTGAGAAATTCATCAGGCAGCAGATCTTAGTCCAGGAGTTTACTGTAAAAACAGTGACTAATCTCTGCCCAGATGTGGCTGGTTTGGAAGTACATGGGGATATGTAATCAGACTGCCATGCAACAGGCTAGTGACTGTTCAGTGAGATCCTGGGCCAGGTTGTTACACGTTGTGCTCAAGTGGGAGAGTCCTGATTGCCTTCAGACACTCAGACATCCAGTGGCTTCAGCAGGCAAATGTAGTATTTCATTAGATGGATCCCTACCATCTCAAGCAGAAATACAGATGAGACTATATGAAATCATTGCAAAAGCATGGCTGTTGTTGTTTGGTTTGTCCTTCTCAGGTGACTTTTGTGGACCTTCAGAAGTGTCTTTTGTAGACCTTCAGAAGTGTCTTTTGTAGACCTTCAGAAATGTCTTTTGTAGACCTTCAGAAGTGGTCGATCCACAGACCACATGTTGAACATCTTCATGGTGTCAGAGGGTTCAGCCCAGGGGCGTGCTTATTCTTGCTTATTCTTTTGGATACTCTGTTTTTATTGAAAATATTCCTCTCCTTGGTTGCTTCTTCCTCCTTTCAGTGCATCTTCAGAGCAGCCCCTCTCCAGCCTTCCTCGCATCCCACTGCCATCCTGCTGCCTTCATTCCTGGCCAGATTGCTGGAGGCTTTCTCCTTCCCCGCAGTGCTCACGCGTCCCGGCGCAGGGCTTACCCCAGGCCCCCCGTTGCGTAGGCCTCTGTACTGCTGCCAGATGATCCTCACCGTGTGTGCTGCGGGTGATTCTCTCAGCCTCTGGAATGAATTATTTTATTGCTGCCAGCTTGTCAGAGAAATCAGCTTGAAAGCTGAGCCAGAGAGCGGTCCTGGGAGTGACCAACTCAAAGTGGAAGCAAGTCTCACCACCGAGCAAAATGAAGAGGGGAATGCTTAGCTGGGTAGTGTGAGCATTGGTTTATAAGAGATCTTCAAAAGAACCAATTAAGCCTCAATAGGGAACCAGGTCTTATATTTAAAGCTTGTAAATATCCAAATCACGATGTTCTAATTAAGAGTGGGGTTTTTTCTTTCCCTAGGTTTGGGTTTTGAAGGGTATGGTTCCCTGTGTAACTGCTGTGCTTGTAAAGATTTGGCATGGTCCGGGGCACTTTTCACTGCTTGGTTGCCTCACAAAGAATTTGCATTCCCGCTCTTGCCTGCCCTTTAGCATGCGTGCTGCCACTGAAAAGGCTGTGAGCCACAAAGAACAGAACAATATGACCACAAGCACCCCTGCAGAGGAAGAAGAAAGGCATGAGTAAAATAATATGCCAGAGAAAATCATAAACCAGATAATTTATCTATCCTTCATTATTTCTGAACCAGAATAAGATCCCTCAAATAGTAAGAAAACAACTCTTTCCCCTCTTTCCCTCTTCCCCAACCCCCCCTTTTGTTTTGTTGTCTGGTGATTTCAGGCCATTGGTGTGTTACAATTTGATTGAATTTTGGTGGGCTGTTTGGTAAGGAAAAAAAGCAGCCAAGGTAATTTGTGAAGACCACAGAGCCAACTGCGTGTACGTTTCTGAAGCAGAAAGACATTTTCACGCGTTTCTCACACTTTCAGCCATTCAGACTCCGATGTCTTGAAAGAAAACACGTCTCAGGTGTTACATTAATCTGGTTGGTATGAGATTGTGGCTTGCAAATTGCTGATTTTGGATATGGATGTCTGGTCCATCTAAATTGCTTCAGCATAAACAGTAATAATAGACTACAGTGGCACAGTCTTTCAGAAGACGAGACAAAACCCTGTGCCTGTTAAAACAAAAAAGATATCCCAGAAGCAGGAAATTTAATATTATTAATGAAAACAGAAGGAATTATTAGGAATGTTTTCACACAATAGAGTTCCTCATTCAGGATGTATGACCATGGGGACTTTACCAAGGGGTCCTGCTTAATCGTTTTTTCCCCCAGAGCGCCTGCAATGCTGTGAGGGTTCCTGGGCTGTAGCCCATGATGTATCTGTAACACTTGTGTGTCATCTGTCAGGCAGGGCCTCCGCCGCAGAGCGTGGGAGCTTTCGGCCCGTGGGATTTGTGAGGCTGCAGATGCAGAAGTTGGAGTCAGTCAGATTTGTGGCATGGGCAGGGGTTTCCCTGGTGTTACAAGAAGTGGGGACTCAGCCCCGAGTGCGCTGCAGCCTGACTGTGCACAGGCCATTCTCACAAGGTTTCCACTTTCAAGGTTTGGATGCATTTTGGCAATGGAGTTTTCCTTTTAAGCCGATGCTCTGCAATTTCTCAAGGTTCACCCACAAGTCATAATTACCCTAGAGGATAACAGCACATGGATGCAATGAAATGCATTCATAAAAGTGCTTGGTTTTGCATTGCTGGGGCTCTAACTGCTTCTTGTCTCTGAACACGATTTAGAGGGACACAAATGTAGCATGGCACCTCAGCCTTACACGTTCGTAACTCCTTGCATCAAAACATCTCGAAGCGTGTTACACACAGATGTAACTAGATAGCATATCCTGTTGTCTGTGTGGCATCTCCAGCGCTGGTTATCACTCTAAACCATATGCCAGGGTCTAGAGTATTCCCTGAAGTATTTTACATGGGAGGAACACAGGCAAACAGAGTATCTTGTAATCTCTGAATGGTTCACAGGATTTTAATCAACTGCACCGTTTTAAAATTGGCATTTAAATCCTTCTCACATCTGCTGCTTAAAGTAGCCAGCAGCATGGGGGGAGACATTCAGTATGCAGTATTCATATGAGTATGTTAATAATAGTTTACATTATCACAGCAAAGAAATAAGGTGTGTAACTGCAGAGTGAGTTTGTAGAGGCTTTTGAGATTAATAATAAATTCTTCCCTCTCACTAATAATACTGAAATATATTCTCTGTATTTCCAGCAGGGGACTTAAATGTTCTGTATCTTCCAGTGTTGAATTCTAAGATAATCTTGAATTTCATGAGTTTTCTTAGGTAGCTTCTGTCTCTGAAATTTTTTTAGACCTGTGCTGGTGGTTGTTCTGCTCTACTGCTTATCATGTGCTAGAACAGGCATTTGGGGGAGGGGGAGGAGGGGCAGAGGGGGGTGAGGAGAGGGCAAAAAAACACAAGGGAGTTTAATCCCATCCCACAGGAATCACACTAGTCATTGTTTTGAAGCATTCTATGGTTTAGGAATTTGTAATGACAGCTATGGAATTCTAGAGTTAATTGTGGAGCAACCATTTTTACAGCTTGCGTTTTACCCCACATGGAAAGCTGTAATTTGCTCCGAGTAATTAGGCCGGGTTTAATTTTGGTGAGACACAGGCCCGTATTATCCCGTGTAATGTACTGTAATCCTCATGTTAGGTAGGGTGCCAAGTATTCCGTTTGTTTTGGGAGCCAGCAAAATTGCCACTTGTCCAGAGTTGTTCTTGGACAGAATTGTGAAAGTGGTAATGGTTTGCTGCTTGTTATTGGTCTCAAAATGACCTGGAGATTTGTGTGTCATTCACTGAACATTACAGACAAGGGGTATGGTGCTTCACTAAAAATGTACCTCTTTAACAGCCTGTGAGAGAAGTGTTGAAAGGCTGGACACTGAGGATACCTTTTTTTTTCACGACTGGACCCCAAAAAATCTCCTCTTCTTTAGCTTCTTGTCATGCTATATGGTGGTCTGAGAGATCACACCACTGCCATATTGCTTTCACACTGCTGCCTAGAAGTTTGTCTAGAAAATACAAAGTTTAAGAAGTAAGCTAAAACTTGGGTTTCAAATGGCTTTTCTGTACTTCCTGCCACAGTGGTTTACCAGTCCTTCAGAAGGTCCATTTATCAGAAGATATTTCAGCATACAGTCATAGGTTGGTGTCTGCTGAGGGGCCCCCAGCTGCAAATGATTATGTCTTTTAACCCATGGTCATTACATATATAGACTGTTTTCTGAAATTATTCTCTTCTGAAACCTGAGAGGAAGGATTCCCTGGCCACGTTTTGTGCCCTACTGAATATAGCTAACATCTTAGACACTGAGGGTTTTTTATAATGTCCCACTGAAAGCTGCCAGCTTCTGTGGATTTCTTGGCACTTCCACCGCTTGTAAGCGCTGCTATTTCTTGCAATCAAAGCTAAAACCTCGCAGGCTAATGATGGATCTTGATGAGGTGTGATTTTTTGCCTCAAGCAAACACACACGCACGGGACTCACTTTTCCCACTAAAGATGTTGAGCAGCAGTCCTCCCCGAGAGTTTGCTTCGCTTGCTAGTTGTCAGGCTGCATAAGACGTTTCACTCGCTTCCACAGGAGATATTTTTACTTTTCTGCTAGAAGGCTCTGAAATATGTAAGCCCATAAAGAATGTTACAACAATTTTTATACTGGTGTTGAAGAAACAGCTGGATCCACATTCCTGTCTGTAAAAAAGTCCAGTATTGCAATTCCCAGTTCCTCAAGATGGATTGGGTAATTCCACACTAAGGAATTAACTCAGTCTTTGGAAGGGACGGGATTGTACAATTGATTATTTTTGTTTTATGATAAATTGCCTCCACAAAGAATTCCTGTACTCAGTCACTGACCTATATGGCCTCTCCTCCTCCAACCCCTCTGGAAATTTCTTTGTCCTGGCTATTGTGACCATGTGAACATTCAGGGAGATGGAAGACATTATCAATGATGTTCCTACACGTCTTGGTGAAGGAAATAATGGACATTGATCAGTACAGCTAGGAAGGAGAGTGATAGAGGTGTAACTTCATGGGGAACAGCAGCTGTGTAGTGGTTAAACTAGAAGGCTGAGAGCCAAGTCTTACCAGTTTATCCTTGGCTCTACTGTAATCTTCTTCTTATCATTAACCTTGCATTAGTCCTTTCAGTGGCATGCCTCCCTCCCCCAATCCTAAGTCATTTAGTAGGATTGTAGAAGGTGGAATTTTGGCCTATGTTCTTGGGTGCAATGTTCATACCACCTTGCTTTTGACACTCATGCTACATGGCTTAGGTTCCTCCCCATCACCTCTTGCAATCAGCCAAGAGGGGTAGATGTCAACCTGACCTTCTTTTCATTCTCACTCCTGACTTGGATACTTGAGTTAGGTTTCTAAAGTAAGGACTATTTCAGCCTCTTGATTTGTCAGGTAACAGTTAAAAATCACACAATTCTTCTCAGTGTTTATAAACTTACTCTAAGTCACTAAAGATTTAGTATAAACACCATGAAATGGTTATAAATCCAGATAGGCTGATGGGTGGTGAGGCTTTACTGCTGAACTCTGTGAAAGTACAGGAATGCTGTCATTCCCCCACCAGGCCAAAATGGGTGGATGCTAAAATATATGTTTCTTGAGGATCCTTAGTAGATGTGACATCCACTCCAAGCCTGCTGTGTGAGCAGCTGGTAACCTGCCCCAGAGAAATCCTTGATACTATCGTGGTGCAAGTGACAGTTAAATGCTGGGAAATATTAGCAATTTGTTTGAGACCTGGGACAGCTGGGAATTGCTGCCTTCTTGGCACTACTATTTTATGCTCAGAAAGTCCTGGTGACAAGGCAGAAGCCTAACCACTCATCTTGTTCTCTGATTTCTTCCTTTCATCCTCTCCAGCAGCGGATCAAGAATATAACCGCAGACTGGTGCCTGTGGTGCAGAGCTCTTGGAGCTACTGTCTCTGTGTCCAGGGCCATGCTGATTAAAAGAAAAAGTAACCTCAACCACAACAACAAAAAGAGGAAGAATTGTTTTCTTGCCCCCTGTGGAATGGAGGCCCAAAGTCAGGCAGTATGTCTTGGTGTCTGGAGGAATTGGCATGGTGGAAGGCCTGTGATTGCCTTTGTAATGTAATTGCTATAATGGTAGACCAGGGAATTGTAGTCATTCAGTGAAAAGCTCCAGCAGTTTCTCCTTGTGGTTCTTTGTGTGGCTACAGCAGGAGATGAAGCATTCGAGTGTGCAGATGTGCCATGACTGAGAATGTGTGTGAGATGACTTTGTGAGATGTAGGCAGTGACAGACCACAAGACACAAGGGAAGAGCTGAACGTTCAGAAGGGCTTCTCTCTCCACAAAGTGATTGGGGAAGGAGAGGGAAAAAGAATTATAAAGTAGGTGCAGATCTCTGGACCAGAGACAAAATTGTGGGGACAAAGAAGAGGAGGTGAGAGGTGAAAGTGATATGCACAGGAATCACACTACATGGTCTCAGAGGAGCATCAAAGCTCCTCTTTATAGAGACAGTCAATAGAGAAGTTTCTTGTGTTTTTCAGGGACTCCATTTTCATGAACATCCTTCTCTGCTGTGCTTTCAATTCTTTTTGATCATGTTCTATTCACAGTAGGAGTGAAGGAGCTACTAAAACTCTCACTGGGAACTCATGAGCCAACTTTGGCAAACAGATGTGTAAAATGTCTAGTTCAGCCATAGTTAGACCATTAGAATTTTTAATGCTCTATAGACTGACTCTGGAAAGATGCAGGGTTGGGAAAGGACCTTGGATGTTGGGCAACAGCTGAGTATGGGCCAGCATGTGCTCAGGTGGCCAAGAAGGGCACTAGCATTCTGGTCTGTATTAACAACAGCCAGCAGGACCACAGCAGTGGTGAGGCTGCATCTCAGGTACTGGTGAATGACTGCAGTAATCTGCAAGAGTATGGAGCAGGGGCATGTCTGTGTTGGACTCCCAGCAGAGACTGTGCAGTATCAAGGAGGAGTTGGTGGTAAAAGAGTTAGCTCAGGTGCTGGTAGCAACTTTTGCACAGCTAAGCTGGATTCCAAAGCTGGAAGCTCTCCAGAGAAGCAGGACTGATTTGCCTGTGCTGTTGGAGCTAGATTGGTACCAGCCTGTTAAATAAACTGGCTCTGGTATGTCTATGCTACCCCATAGTACCTCCTTCTGTCATCCTGTGGAAGGGAGTGAAGCTGTCTTTGTTTTTAGAGTGGTCATTCTGATGTATGTTCACTTGTATGTGGGATGCAGCAATAACCACCAGTTAAGAGCTTTGTAATCTACAGGTAATAGGTTGAGCCTATGCATCATCATGCTTCCAAGTGGGAGTTACTGATAAAGCTAGGGTCAGAAGTTGTGTTTCTTTGCTCCCAGTAAGGGTTTTGGTCAGTAGGCTGTGGAGCCACTCCAGTATTTGAGGAGGTAGGCAGACTGCAAGTGCTTCTTTTGGAAAGCATCCTGCTTACAGAGAGATTCCCAGTGCTGGGAGTGAAGTGGAATCCATGAAAAGTTTTGCATGGCAGTTCTCATGAAAATGGCCAGAGCTGAAAATACCGAGAAAGCCACTAGCACAAACAGTATTTGTGTTTTCAGGAAATTCCAGTATCAATACCTCTGGTTATTTTTGGAGTCAGAGGCAGAAGGCAGTAAAGTGTTTGGTGCCTGTTACAGAGGCCAATTCTCTTCCAGTAACCTTTTAGCTTGTGTTGGTCCTGTTGATTTGTTCTGTTTGTTCTTTTGTTTTGAGGAGGGTCTGTTTGGTTGGGTTCTTTGAGAGAAGTAGAATGTTCCTTTGCTATGTGCTCCTCTGACTGGGTTTCTTCTCTTTCATTTTGAGGGGTTTGGCTTGTCTGAGCCCAAGGAGAAGCTTTTCCTTCATGGGATGTTTTTGTTTCTTCCCTCTAAATATTCCTGATTCCTCTGTTTTCATTGTGCCCTTCCAAATAAATTCCAAACACACTTCCTGTCTTTTCATAGCATCAGCAATGTTAATATAGCAGGTGACACCTCATATAGTAGGCAGGAAAGAAGAGCATGAGATGAAGAATTGATGAAGACACTATGAAAAATGCTCAAAAGACTATCTAAGATTTGTACCAGCTTCATGTTAAGAGCGATGAGTTCATTGGAATTTTGTCCTGTCTGCCTCTGGCAGAAAAGAGGGTTGCTAAATTAGACTGCAGTGATGGGAGGAAATTCAGAATTATTCAAGATAAGGACTTTGCATCTTAATCTTATTCATGATTTCAAATCAGCGCCTTGGGATGCACCTACGGATCACCGCTCCCAAGAGTCCTGAAGCCGTAATTCAGACCTTGCAAAGCTGTGAAACAAGGTGAAAAATCACAAGATCTCAGAAATGAGTGTGGTGTTCTTTTCCCTCTCAGCTTTTAGAGTGTAATTGTGTAGAGTTCTTTACAGTCATAGAAGTTCAGAAATATTATTCAGTAACCAAGAAAGTTAGATCAGGGTCCTCCAGAAACATCCAGGTATCACAAGAGGAGCATAAAAACATGGTGGTTGGCAGTGGTTAGCTTTCATGTGGGACTAATTTACTAGCTGTTAGGTTGGGGTGTGTTTCCCTGGCCACTGGGGGTTAATACAAGCTGAAATTCTAGGGAAGCCTGGAGTGCTAATTCACATTAAGGAGATCTGGAGAAAACAAGTGCCTTAATCCCTGCAAACCCAGTGATAAACTGGTTACTGCCTGTCTGCATATATACCTCATGGACCGTTCAACTGGGCATCAGGTGAACCAGTCAGGATAGCAGAAGACTCTCTAAACTGAAGTACAGAACCATCTTTCCATTTTGTTTCCCTTAAGTTCCAGCAAGTATTACAGGAAATCCTGAAAGACCTACTTTTCCAGATTGTACTTACTTCCATGTTTGTTTCTCTTCTGCACCATCAAGACTACTGAAAAATTAGTCCAATCACTTCTGGGTTTATGGTGTATTCTCACCCCACAGTTTCACTGATTAGGCTCAGCAGAAGAAATCCTGATTTGACTCCTAGGAAAGCCCAAACCCACCTGGCACAAGTACCTTGTGTTTTGTCACTCACTGGAAGTCTGCAGCAGCAAAAGATATCAAGGAGCAAGCAAGATGTACAAATATGATGCACCTGGGTAAACGTGAGACTCAGCTCTCAAAGCTGGAGTTCAGAGAGATCTCTTTCTTTCATCCATGGGAGAAGACCTCCCTGTCATTGTTCAAGCCTGACTGGATTACATCACTTTCCCCTTGTTTCACTCCCTCCCCACTTGCCTCCCTCCTTTTATTTACACCCCTTGTTCAGGGGTAGTGTTGGCCAGGGGCTGCCTTAATGATGCATGCTGATTGCTTCATTCCCTTGTCCCCCCCCTCCATTGCCTCTCCTCCAATGCTTTGAAGTGTGCTCAGGTCTCAGGCTCCAGTTCAGAGGTCACTTTGTTTATTTATGCAAAGCTGGCTCATCTGTGAAATGGGGCTTTCAAGGCCTCTGACATCAAAGACTCCAAAGCTGGTCCCATCAAGTCAGAGCAGGGACGGGCCTTGCATTATAACAAATTAAAGCAACTTTGTGAATCATAAATACTATGGCTAGATTTTTCCTTCCAAAATTGGGCCATTGCTTTGACACATGGTCAGGTGTTCAAAATGTAGTGTTGGCCCCAAAACCCAATCATACCCTTTGGCTAAAGCATGAAGCCTTCACGGAGAGCCTGTGGTAAATCAAATCTGATCCTGGCTTGGTAACCATCTGTGAACGTTTTCCAGCAGTTTCTCTCAGGCCATTATCCAGAATTTTCTATCTGTTTTAGCTCTTAAGAGGGAACAGAACAATTCTACTGTGGTAATAAGCAGCAACTATATGTGGCACTCTTTGTCCCATAGGATCCACTGAGTGCTTTGTCGTTTGATGGTCCTATCCCTTTTCTGCAGAGATCCAGGCTGCTTTGGGACAGGAGGTAGACCAGAAAGACATGTGGCAGGCAATATGCATGGAGCATTGTGCTTTCTGGGCTGAGAAAGGGCAATTTAGCCTGTGACATCAGCACTGCTCTCAAGCCTGGTACACTCAGATGTGTCCAGTCTCACGCAAAACCAATCCCATGACTGCCCCTTTTCATCCCCACCACAACACCAGCATCTCAGTCCTGTGGCATATCAGACCTAGAAGGCAGTTTGGAAGGAAAACCTAAAGCAAGAGAGAGGCAATGGGTGGAGAACAGATGGGGATGATGTTCCTGATCGATGGGCTCTGGCCTTGGGATCTGTCCTGGCCCTGTCTTGTATGGCCAGGTGCAGTATTTGGAGGGGAAGGAGCTGTGTGAGTTTGTACCATGTCTCCAAATCTATCACTTGATGTGATATCAAAGCCTTTCACTTCAGATTTCTTGAGCAGCCAGCATGGCTGTCACACCTTAGAACCAAGCTGTAAGTGAGAACACTTAAATCATGTAGCCTCAGATACTTGTGACATAAAATTAGTCAATGACTATTTTTCAAGGCAGGTTTTCCACTTCATCTTCCAACTGGCTGCTTTCCTAAGCCTGTGATACTGTCCAAGAAGGCCAGTACAGGATGACCTTCCAATATAGGTCACAGAAAAGGGAGCTTGTAGGAAACTTCAGCAGCTTGTCCTTCTTAGCACTGCCTCTTGCGGTAATCTGCTGGCAGCGAAGCTGGCAATTCTGCAGAGCTGCTCCCTGCTGCCTTTGGCTGGAGGCTGATTTTCTCTGTATGTACTTATCACCCTGACCTGCCTGCCTCTGAAGGAGGTGACATGAGCACGAGTAAGCAACTGGTTTATTAGGTAATTTTGGACTACAGCTAGGACTCATGTGATTTCTGCTCCTAACTCATTCTTTTGTGTGCTGGCCACACACAGCTGAACACGGCTCAGTTTTTTTCACATCCACTCTCTAAGAATATTGCCAAGCCAGTTGCATTTGTGAAGCATGGGGTGAAAGGCAGATCTTGAGATCTGGCACAATTTCCCAGGCTGCAGGTTTGGGTTGAGCCAGATGCCTCTGAACTGTCAGGAAATTTGGCATTGCTGTCAGTGTCATAGATCCCTTCCAAGATGTGAGCAGGCTGACCAGAGTGTGCTTGTGGTACAGAAAGGTATCCTTCCTTGATGGCCAGCACAGGAACTAGAAAACTGTGAAAGTCTTTCCTTACCCTAGGAAACTTGACATTAAAATCAATAAAGTAAGGGAGCTCTTCAAAACAGGGGATGCGATTTTCTTTCCTTGCAGCTGCAGTGCTGATTTTGGATGGGTCAGGAGTTGGAGATCTCTGAATTAGACAGGGGTCTTCCATCCTAAGGGTGTTCCTGAGATACCTGCATATTACAGTGCTATTCCACTTTGCATAATAAGCTCTTTTTTGGTTCTCTGAGACCACAATTCAGAGCTTAACACACTCACCCGAGGTGCAAAAAGGGAGGGTCAAATTCTTACTAAATGTGGCATAAGGGGGACTTGACCCTGAGCCACTCCCATCCCAGGTTCATACTTTATTGTTCTGTCCCTGGCTGTTCTGCCACCTCACTCACACTTTTATGTTTGATGGGGCTTCAGGGAATCTTCCCAAAATGAGTTGCATCCCATTTCTGGATCCTGTGGATCAGCTTTTTTCCTCAAGCAGGAGTTTGTTCAGAGTCCTGCCAAAGGTAGGAGCCCAGTTCACTGCAAATTGCAACTGGGAGGGAGACTGCTGTAGCATCCCTCGCCTAGTGTGTAGCTGTGGGGGTGGGAAGGAGCAGTTTTTCTCTATGTGAGTTGCCATGTTTTTAACATCTCCCCACCTTGAAACTTCTGCTATGTGGTGGTGCTAATGCTGCCACATTCCTAAACAAACATGCAATGAGTTCCAGTGGATTTAACCAACATGCCTAAATGCAGGCAGTTTTTTCAGCCTTGTTTCCCCCTGCCAAATGATCTATTTCATAGGGTCACCATGGTGACATTGGTTATCGTGATTCCTTCTCCCCAAGATGTTTTGTGTCTGGGTTCAGTGGGTTACTCCACAGGTCTGTGATTTGGCAGGATAACAACCAAAGAAGCATCTTCAAAGAATCAAACAAATTCAGAGCAATTTTACTTACATCAAACGCTTGGCAGATTGTCAAGAGGTGTTGGTAATTTCTCTTTCTCCTAGAGACCTTGATACTGCTCTGTGGTAGTGCTATAGACAACTAGAGTAATAAAGGGAGAAGGTAGTGTATTGTCAATACAGGTGGATGGATGATCTTAAGTAATAAAGAAAAGTCAACCCTAAAGAGGTTTTAAATTCTATATTCCTTTTTCCAGCTACAGCTTTGCATGCAGCATCCTTTGAGAGCTCATTTGACCCCAGACCTGCTTGTTCCCCTGATTTTGTATGGAAGCTGAGAGACAAATCAGTGGCTCTCATTCCAGAACTTGTGGTTTGTGTGACTGATCATGTAAGCCTTCCCCCACCTCCTAGGTTTAATTATCTCTAGTTTTGATTTATACCATTGTTTGCATAGAAGGTGCAACGGATCAGCTCCTGCTAGGGAACAGCAACCTGTAAACATAAACTAAGAGGCTTTTGTCAGCTGGTAGTGGAAATGTTGATTAATCCCCCATTGCTTTGGTAACCTGCTGACAAGCTCACAAAGCAACCAGGCTCTAAGTGCCAAGGTGTGGGTGCAAACTCTTGTTACATTACTGCTGTGCTTCAGGAGATCTTCTTAACACCTTTCCTTTCTTTTGCAGATGATGCCAGCTCAGGAAAGGAAAGCCAGGCACCCGAAGGCTCCAATGGAGAATATGAAGATCATTCTGGGAAGCAGTGGGGTAAGGAGCAGTGTGTGGTTTGGGGTTTCCTCTGTGCTTGGGGCAGTGCTGTTCCTGTGGCAAATTTCCCAGTTGCTGAAGAAAAGGCAGAGAGACTGGAATAAGTTCTCCCTGCAGATGGTCTAACAATGAACAGAGTGTCAGCTGAACATGTTGGTGTGAATGGATCCCATCCAAGGGTCCTTCTGCAAGCCCCTGTGCTCCACTTCAGGCCTCCTGCCATATGCCCCAGCATGGTTCTCCACTGCATTTGTTTTTCTGGGCAGCGACTTCCTTTTGCATGTGCAGGTATTACAGATTTCATAGACTCTTTGTAAAAGGCATATTGGCTTTTACAGCAATGTTTCCAAAAGCCTTCAGTGCCAACATAACACTGCTCCCACTGAGGACAAATGGGAGGTCTGACTTCACTTCAGGAGAATTAGCATTAGGCCAAAGCTGAGTATTTTTTACCCTCTCCTTTAGACACCTGCATGAACTTGTCTGAGCCCTGGGCCATCCCATTACAGGGTTTTGCTGCTGTTGCAGAGCTTTGGGGAACTGCTAAAATCCCACTTGGACAGGTTCTGAATCACCACAAGAGTTGCAGGTCCAAAGTTTTTGGCCATTACTGACAGGAGTGAGATGTGAGTTTATGGCCTCGAGGGCTGAAGCACAGCATTTCCATTTTGCTCTTGCAGTACACCCCTCCTTTTAACTGTATAGTGCAGAAGTGGCTTTCCACCACACTGGTGGCTAGGGAGTAACCTTACAGCAATGTCAGGGGTGGAGCCTGTCAAGCTTTCACTGTCCAAGACACCAAGGCCAGATTGCTTCAGGAGCTGGCAGAACAGGGGATGTGGTGAGCTGGAGTGCAGTCCAGGCCACAGCTGGAGGAGACAGTGCTGTAGTAGCTTTGAATTACAGATTCAGATGAGACTGAGCTTGGGAGAAGAAGGTAATCTCCACTCATTCTGGAAAAGGATGACAACCTTGTAGAACTAGAGAAGGGGTGGCTTTGGTAAACTATAGGTCAGGAGTCCTTCAGGAGGGATTTAGCAGCTAGCTAGCATCCATTACCCTGGTGGAGATGGGAGCAGGCATTAAATGCCATGACAGATGTGCTCCTGATAGAGCTGGTGGCTGATGGATCAATACAACAATAATACTATGAAAATAGATGTGACCAGTACTAAAGTTATTAGCCATTGGAAATGTCACATCAGACTGTGCTTCCCTGGCCCAGCCCTTCTTCGTGCTGCAGTCTGTTCCTGCACATCTGCTTTTTCCTTTTTCCCTTCCTCCATTTCGGTATAAGTATCAAGAAAGCTTGAAGTGATACTGACCATGGCTGTGTGGAGGTAATGTGGTGCATCATAGCAGACAACACATTTTAGCTGATCACCTCACTTTGTATGAGCAAAGCCTGGCAGGAAATGCTGGGACTAATCCATGCACCTTGAAGGGAGAGGAGGCCACTGAATTCCTTCCCAGGTTTTTGTGCTGTTCTGTTTAATTCAGCTAATGTAGTTAATGTAGCACTCCAACAAGTAAAATGTCTGTAAGTGGTGTGGATATGGGGACAGACATTTACTAGCACTAACTCAAAAGAGCCTTTTCCTGCCTCTCTCACACTGATGCTTCTCTCTTTCTCCATTGTGCATGCTGGGTCTCTTCTTCTCTCTAAAGTGTGTCTGTCTCTCTTTCTCCTTTTTTTTGTTAACTGGCTTCTCTAAACTTGTCCAGTTCAGGCTTTAGTCAAGGAAATACTGGAGCCTGAATAAATGGGATCTTGTTTCAGCATATTGCACATAGCCTGGAGTACCTTTTGAGACTGCATAATCATTTAACCTTCTTTAAACAGAGGAAGGCAGACAGAAAGAGCCAAAGAAGTTTAGCTTTACTTTGGTATGTATCTGGGCAATGACATGTGAATGAATGCAAAGCTCCAGTCAGATTCATGGGAGTTGCAGTGTGAGGAAAGCCAGAAACATTACAGGCTTGCTTTTTGGGGAGGAGAGGGAGTTTCTGTCTTGCAGTGCTTGTGTTGAGCAGGGATACCACCAAACCCTTTTGAAATATTGCTATGGAAGCAAGAGAATGGGAAAGGAAGGTGAGCTTGGAATCACTCACTTGACTCTTCACTCTGCATGGGTTGTGAGATTGTCCTGTCTCCAGTCTGCAATTTGTTAGTCCTAGCCCAGGAATCCCAGCTGGTGAGGATCTACCCCCCACCTGGACCTACAGTTCCTCATCCCAGAGTAAATTACTGCCACATTAGAGAGTAGCTGTTCAGACCCATTTCATGGCTGGTTCTCAAGCTCTTCATGCACCTTGCAGACATTTACTAAACTTCCACA